>NC_054380.1:26957500-27633750 GCF_017654675.1 Xenopus laevis
CAGAAATGCCCAAATATGCAGATTGCGCCTCGCTCCTAAATACATGGAAATACAGGCTAATTGACTGTTTTGCATTTGTCATGTACCTTTCTTTTATTTTAGGTTAACTGTTCTCTAAATTCCATGTCCTGTTTTTTTTTACTCTTCAAATTCAGATATTTGCTTGCTCTGTTGTTAATAGCAACATGACTCAGCCAGTGGAAATCATGGAAATAAGTGTGGTGAACAGATTCCTTGCCCAAAGGGGCTGCGTTCCATTCCCTGAATGGTAAATGGCTGCAGTGTAGCACATTGGACGTATTTGCACCATGTTTCCATAGTGTATGGCTCAGAAATGAATAGAAATCCCTTCTAAACAATAACTAAAACTGAGGATGTCAAGCCGCAATGTCAACTTGGTTTCTGATGTTTCTTTCTTGTCTTTGAATTTCAGGTCACACTTTTTGGGTTAAACTGCCTACTATCCTCAAGCTGCTCAAGTCCTGGTTGGTAGGTACCAAAGTATTTTATTTTCATTCTTATATAAAACAGTTTCACTTCTGTTACCTCTAAGTACAATTTGCTTTTTATGAACTGTCCCTTATGCCAAAATGTATTCAGATTTACTCCCTATCAGACCCCATATGAGAGGTGCCTGTATCGAATAAAATTGTTCCCTGGTCATGTCAAGTCACCACTTGACCGGGAAATTTGGCCCAAGGGTCAGTTGAACTAGGGTTCCTCAAGCAAGCATAATATAACCTATGGAAATATCAGATTTATTAAGTGAACTGTACTTATAATTAATGGCAATGAAGAAGAGTGTGAGCTCTGCGCTGTCTATGAGGGGCAGGGATTAATGCTTCGATTTATGTCGCTGTTTCTCCTGCTGTGATGTAGCCCTAACTATTCAATGGAACACACTCGCATAGGTTATTATTCATTGAGGGGTATTATATGTTATTGCACTCTGTCTAGCACTCAAATTATCTGCTATTTCATTTCAATCTGGTTTGAAACAAAGCATTTATTAGAAATGGGAGATAATCGCTTATAACACTGGTCTATCTGCCAAACTACTGCTCTGTTAGATCTGTTACTCTGTATTACATCCGTTACTCTGTATTACTACTGTTACAATATTAAATGAATGGTAAATTAACAATAGTGTTATATGTAACATCGCTGGAGAATCCAATCCCAAACAGTCAAGCCAATATCAAGGCAATGAGCTCCATAGGCCAAATATACAGTAATTGAATGCAATTCTCACTGCACCAACCACTGTCAGCTTCTAGCAAAAAAACAGCATGAACGTTATAGGCCAACATGGTTGTGGTTTTAGTGTGAGTGGTCCTGGTGCTGGAGGAACAAGACAGCAGAAGTGAAGCAGTGAAGCATGGGAGCCACCAATTCCGCTGTTCATCTCTGCCTTGGGAAAACTGGTATGGTGGCTGTTTTTGGGGAGTGAGGTTGCAGTGATATGGGGGGGGGATGTTTAAGGCTGGATACAGCAATGAGGAACATGAGGAACATGAGACTGTATGGAGACCAAGAGAAGAGATGTAGAAAACTGCAGAAGAATAAAGGGCTTTGTACTTATCCTTTTCTTAATGCAAAGCTATAATAAAGATTTCAGTGGAGGAGTTTGTTTATTCTTAAAAGGTGGAGTGTTATGGGAGAGGTAGGAATTTGGGAGGCCAGTTGGAGGAAGGTGGTGGTAGTCTAGGCTGTATCGGGTGAGGGCAGGAAGAAGTGATTTAACTGTTGCTTGAAAGAGAAAGGGACAGATTTTGGCATATGTCTTAGGAAGGAATTGACCGGGATGCTGACTATTGATGGGAAGAGTCAAAATTTATATCCAGACAGCGTGCTGAGTCAGCATTGCGAATGAGCACTCCATCAGTTGACAAGAGTAATACAGGAGTAGTATAGGACTAGTATAGAAGTAGTACAGGAGTAGTATAGGACTACTGAAGGATTAGAGTAGGAGTAGTATAGGAGGAGCAGGGCCAGGCTTTTTTTTTTAGATGTACTGAATTAGAGCTGATCCTTCCAGGAGGAGACAGGGAGGAGGTTGGAATTTTAAGTGATTAGTGAAGGAGTGGATACATAAATTTAGCCATCATGAGAGTACAAATGATAATTATAGGCAAATAAACAGAAGAGACCTCCCAAATAACAAAAGGACTCATTCATATCCACTGGCGCAATGGACAACTTGATGAGGGTTTCCTCATCTCTGTTTGTCAATTTTGATCTAAAGAATTGGGCCCAAACAACGGAAATTACGCCAGACAGACTTAAAATATATGTGATTTGTAATGAAGCGCAGGCACAGTCATGTCCATTTGGACAAACTGAATGCAGCGCAGTTGTGCACTATTCAACATCCACATTGTGCACAGAAAGACTCATGAATTCTGGGAAAAACAACATGGTATTTGGGACTGAAATAGCACTTTGCCCACTGCGTCAGGATAAAGTGAATGTTCCTAAGAGGGAGAATAACAGCGGACTAGTAAAGAACATTAGGGTACCCAGCTACCCCCACAACAAAGAACTTGTGGCATGTGAGACATGGCAGGGTATGGTCCAACACGATGGTACTGCAGTTCTGCTATATGTGCTGCAACAGGACTGGTTTTGCAGCAGGACAGATTTTGCAGCAACTGCTCATTTATTCTCTGCAGACAGAATGAAGGCCCAGTACATGCCCATGTCGAGAGTTGGGAAACCTGCAAGGAGGTGCACGGCCTTTCTCGGCCTTTCAGTATGACAACATCGATTAGTGACAAACAGCCATTCTTACAATGTTTCCATGAAGATTTGTGATGTCACACTGGAGAAGCATCCGAGCCTACTGTTTACTACCCAGGAAGCAAATACAATTCAGTCGTCATTTCATTTCTTTTGTCATTCATAAAGTTTCGTTATTGATCCAGGAATTCTTCCCCTCATTCGTAATACATTTGTTTCATGTTCTTTGTCTCATGTTTCATTGTTTAATTATGGAAATGAGTCTTTCCTTGTTATCATTGGCATGTAAATATGACTGTTTTGTCTTGTTCTCTGTAAGATTGAAGCACAATTGCTCAGATTTACTTTACTCCTTTACTAGGGGGGGGGGATGTTAGACATCCCCTAGTGATTTTAGTCACCCCACCCGATAACTAAAAAACCTGGGGGTTTCTTTTTGGGGTTCCAGAGTGACCCTTCTGTACTCTCCTCTGTTCATGATAAATCCTGTGGTAAAGGGGTGGTTCACCTTTAAATTAACCTTTAGTACAGGGGTCCCCAACCTTTTTTACCCGTGAGCTACATTCAAATGTAAAAAGAGTTGGGGAGCAACGCAAGCATGAAAAAGTCCCTTGGGGTGCGATTGGCTATCGGTAGCCCCTATGTGGACTGGCAGCCTACAAGAGGCTGTACTTGGCAGTACATCTTGTTTTTATGCAATTAAAACTCACTTCAAAGTGTGGAATTCAAAAATAAGCACCTATTTGAGAGCAACATCCAAGGGGTTGGAGAGCAACATGTTGCTCACGAGCTACTGGTTGGGGATCACTGCTTTAGTTAGTATATTATAGATCAGACAGTTTTAGTTTTATTTTTAGTTTGAATTATTTGCCTTCTTCTTCTTCTGACTCATTCCAAATTTTAAATGGGGGTCACTCACCCCATCTAAAAACAGATGCTCAGTAAGCAGCGCCGGATTTGCGGGGCGGGCGCCCGCACTACCTCGCGCAGGTGCAAGAGCTCTGGCGTGCAATCGCCGGAGTATTGAAGAGCAGCATGCCCCCAGTGCTCCCCATAGAGCAGCTGGGCATGCCACTCCGGAAAATTTGCCACCCTAGGTCCGACAATTGCATTGTTATTGCTACTTTTTTTTACTTATCTTTCTATTCAGATCAATCTTTCAAATCTATCTATCATCTATCTATCTATCTATCTATCTATCTATCTATCTATCTATAAATCTATCCATCATCTGTCCATCTATCAATCTGTCATATACAGTAATTAACTGTCTTTAGGTCTGCCTATCTTCTATCTGTGTATCTGTCTGTCTAAAACCTGTGCATGTTCTGATTTTTTTTTGTGTATTTAGTGTGTATGTATGGCTCTTTTTAACTTGCAGTATTCAGTTTTAGTTTAATGATCATTTCAGTGGATAAAGCAGTAGAATAATTAGGCAGGGAAGAGCCAGTGTTTTGGGAGGAATCTCTGTTGCAGCCTTATTATTGATATTTGTTCCATTGCGGGCAATGAAGCTGCAGGGTTTTGTGGTACATTCACTCTGCTGATCACAGGGTTAAATGCTCAGAGGGTTTTGTTTGGATCCAGTGGACAATCTGGATCAATATCTTTTTACATTTACAATTTGCTAATAAATTGAAAGAATACATTTGATGCCTTTGTATAATTTAACTCCTACTTTTAAATCAATATGGCAGTGGAAAGGCATTTATTGTCAGTGTAGATGATACACGTGTAGATGCACAGGGTCGAGCTCAAAGGGAAAGACAGAAAGGATAAGAAAGTGACAATAAAAAGCTCATATAGATGTCACATCCTTTGTACTCTCTATGGAACTGAAACAAACAGGGAGAGATGGGGTGAGTGAAGGATTTCTTCCTATATGGACACCCAAAAGGTGGTGTAAGAGAGATGCATCTAACCAGCACGAGTATTCAGGCCTGGTATATGAGAAAGAATTTATAGGAGCCCTATGGCCTCTTAACACCCCACACGCAAAGACAGAGATCCCAATTTCTGTCCTCAGATCCTATTGGAATGCTAGATAGATTCTGAAATCTTTACTGTAATTATATAGGGAGTATAGGGAGCAGGGGAGTGGAGGAAGCAGGGATGAACGATGGGCTAAGAGGAGTTTGGGTGGGAGAAATGGTTTGTGATGAATTAAAGAAAGAGAAGAGACACAGGAATAACTAAAAGCCTTTGGGTCCCATTGTAAAATCTATCACAGTTCCCGTCTGTGTTTCTCTATAAACCAGGCACAAGCCACTCGCCATCGTTTTTTTCTTCCAGTAACTTAATACGCGAATCCTTCAACCCATCCATTTGGGATTAAACATTGTCCACTTCATATTGAACTTTTCTATTTTTGGCTGTAATGAAATAACTTGTTCTTTGAGCCTCTGGGATGCCCTCTGCTCTTGCTATGACCCCTCCAACCATAGTAGTAGCCCCTACAGCAGTGTTGCCCAGGGGATTCCAGTCAATAATGCTTATCACATTACTGACTGGATTATATTAAAGCTGTAGTTTCATAAATCCTATAGGACATCATTAAGCAAGATGTGTTCTTTGTTTTACTTCTCTCTGTGATTGGTCCGTGGATGCAATTTTTTGCTGCTGAAAAAGTTCTCAGTTTTCTTGTTGCTTTTGTTCAGAGGATCTTGTCTAACATACCGTGAACTTTCTGTCTTACCTTTCTAGCTTTCCTCCATTTTTTTATTTTAGAAACATCAGAAAGATACAGTGTATTGTGGCTGCTATTACCTAAGCACTTCTGTATCTGGCCGGTCTTGTATTAATAATGTTGGCTGATAATGAGTCCAACACAGCATTATCTTTTCCCTCTATAAATTGAGACAAATAACTGCCTTTCAATATGCCAAGAAATAATGTTACCTTTACCAAAGTGCTAGGACAGGGTACCATTTTATATTTAGATATTGTGAGTAAAATCAGGTATTAATAGAAATTCACCCAGGTTAATAGCAACTCCCACAAGCCACACTCTGTTTCTGGTAAGTCCCAAAACACTTACAAATAAATGAACCCCACCACCCCTTCCATATGTCCTACCATTCTCATTAAAGGCAGATATACATATGCTGATCCTGTGCATTGTTCAACTGATTGGCCCATGAGCCCAGGGGACAGATACTTTACGAGGGAGAAGTAATACAAAAGTTTGCTGTTTCCAGCTAAATTGAAGAGACTGCACAGTCCTCAGCATTCCCAATGCCTTAGTGATACTCCAAAGAAAGGCCTAGATCTTGGTCCTTCTGCATGTGCAGTCAATATAGACTATAATTTTAATTTAACTGCAGTACATGCTATCATTAGTGTACAAGGGGCCAACTTTATACTGTTCTGCTGATTCAGGCTGAGAACATCAGCTCAAACATCATGTTGGCCAGTGTATTGTCCATTGGCAAATACACTACTCACTGGCCAACATTGAACATCCACAGAAGAAATGTTTATAGCATGTGGACCACAAAGGTAGTATATACTGCTCTTTGGCTGTCAATACTATTTGACCTGGCTTTGACCATTATGCATATACATCAGTTGGCATCAATAGGCCTCCATATACATTCAAAAGTCATAAGAAGGTTTCTTTTGTCAGTTTTTAGTCTTTTATAATTAGTATGTTAATGTTAACTATGTTAAATATATCCTAGTGTCCATGTGAAGTCGAGCTAGTTCATCCATCCTGGTCGGGTGATGATAGACAGCAAAACACCCCCACCAATGCTAAACAGACATGACTTTACATGGGATTGTGGCTAAAACTTGACCAACAGCAGGAAACAGAGTTTTTATCAGTGTTTAGTCCTAAGGAAATGCTGCCCCAGCCAGTCCAGACAAGATCCTTGAGCAGACACTCACATGCTTAGGGTAGATTCTCTTGCCCTATATGGAAGGCAGTACACTATTCACTGAGGCATAATACAAGGTTGGAACTAATGGCTTTTAAGCCTTTATTTGAGAAAAGCAATGTATAGTAACGTCTTTAATAAAGAAGATGCAAAAAGTCATTAAGAGAGACGAGAACCCAGCTGTATATCACATTACGTGGCTTCACCAGTTTCTTAGAAAAAGGGTTGGGCTTTGTAATCATTGCCGGTTATCTTGAAGATCTTTCCATTGGTGACCTTTTAAGTAGGTGAATTTGCAATCATGCGAGCAATTGTTTAGGCTGTAATTTAAAGCTTATGTGAATCCAAGAAAATTTACGTCAAGTGTTTGAGATCTGCTGGTCATTAAATTACACCTTTTCCAACCCTGAGCATATCATAAAACACAGGAAATACAGTACTGGAAAACAATAATAATATTCAAATTGCTATGTTACGAAATAGTATTCTGCAGTAGACAAATGGTACAGCTCTCAGCCTGTTCTGTGAAATACAGGGTAATAGAGCTACGTGTACAGGTATGGGACCTGTTATCCAGAATGCTTGGGACCTGGGTTTTTTGGATAAGGGATCTTTCTGTAATTTGGATCTTGATAACTTTTAGGAGCACATTTACTTAGCTCGAGTGAAGGATTAGAATTAAAAGTACTTTGAATTTCTAAGTATTTTTTTGGCTACTTCGACCATCGAATTGGCTACTTCAACCTTCAACTACGACTTCGAATCGAACGATTCAAACTAAAAATCGTTCGACTGTTCAACCATTCGATAGTCGAAGTACTGTCTCTTTAAAAAAAACTTCGACCACCTAGTTCGCCACCTAAAACCTACCGAGCACCAATGTTAGCCCCATAGGCTTTCCTAGCAATTTCTGACCGAAGGAAAATCGTTCGATCGATGGATTAAAATCCTTCGAATCGTTCTATTCGAAGTCGAAAGATTTAACTTCGATGGTCGAATATCGAGGGTTAATTAACCCTCGATATTCGACCCATAGTAATTGTGCCCCTTATTCTTCTAGAAAATCATGTAAATGTGAAATAACCCTAATAGGCTGGTTCTGCTTCCAATAAGGATTAGTTATACCTTAGTTGGGGTAGAGTACAATATACTGTTTTATCATTATAGGTATGGGATCCGTTATCTGGAAACCTGTTATCCAGAAGGCTCCAAATTATGGAAAGGCAGTCTCCCATAGACTCCATTATAATCAAATAATCCAACATTTTAACAAACGATTTCCTTTTTTTCTGTTTTAATAAAACAGTAACTTGTATTTGATCCAAACTAAGATATAATTAATCCTTATTGGAAGAAAAAACAGCCTATTGGGTTTATGTAATGCTTACATGATTTTCTAGTGGACGTAAGGTATGCAGATCCAAATAAAGAAAAGATCCTTTATCCGGAAAACCCCAGGTCCCAAACATTCTGGATAACAGGTCCCATACCTGTACAAAGAAAATAAGATTATTTAAAAAAACAAATTGGATTATTTAGATAAAATGGAGTCTATGGGAGACCGCCTTTCTGTAAATCTGTAATTTCTTTCTCAATAATGGGTTTCTGGATAACAGACCTGTACACACCACACCCCTTTTTGTACCCTCCCCCCACCAGCCGGAAATCTTTTTTGCAACCCTACCTGACACCCTGTCCCCACTCTTTCAGAAATTAGATATAGATAGTGCCAGATGATGTTGTTGTTGATATACAGTAATCCTACATTGAATGGGTTTATTGGAGTTATCCCCAGACTCAAGGCCACTTTACTCTAGTAGGAAAGTCTCACCCTGAAGGCTTGATCTTCTTCTTCTCTACTGTCCACTCAACACACCCATATTGGAATTGGTTCCTCATTTAAAAATGTTCCCTGTGTATGGTCTACCTAGATTCCCTTTCAACTAACATTCACATAATTAATGGAAGCACACATGAGGTACAGGTACCACTCATGCCTACACTATGGGGCAGATTTATCAAGGGTCGAATTTCAAATTCATGGGAGTTTTTTTAAAACTCCCTTAAACTCCCATGAACTCGAAATTCGACCATCGAAATTTAATAAAAACTTAAATTGAAAAAATCTAATTTTCTAAACTTTTTTCTCTTGAATGTCAGAAAGGCTGCAAACAACTCTAAATTGATCCCAGGACATCTCCCACGAAACCAGCAATTAGGCAGGTTTTAGGTGGCGAATAGTTGAATTTGAGTTCTTAAAGGGCCAGAGTATGATAAATCTTGAAAATCTAATTAGAATCTAATTTTAACAATTCCCTAGTCAAATTTGACAGTTTTGCCCATAAAAAAACTTGAGAAATTGAATTTGATTTGAAATTTTCAATTGGAGCCTTGATAAATGTGCCCCTATGTATTCAATGAGCTATGCCTTTATACTTCCCATTCTATTTATAAGGGGTAATAAATGGTGAATGCATGTTTGCTTACAGGGCGCGTTTTCTCTTCTCATTGGACCTCCCCACAGTGAATATGCCTTTTGTATCGCTCGTTATGTCTAATCCACAAATGGCAAATCTCTGCTCCGAGGTCTCTCATCTTGTTTCAGGAATTGGAAGACAACAGGGAGATTTTACGCATTCAGTTCCAGGTTTAACCTCTTTGAAGGCTGCGCTCCCAGCCAGAAGGCAAATTAGTTTTCTGTTGCAGTCAAGGAAGATGAACGCACCATAGATGGCCATGGAAAAAAGATATATATGGTTTTTTTTTCTCCACGATTACCCCGGCGTTATGTAAAAGTTCCTATTTTTGTAAATGTTGTATAATCAGATGAAAGAACAACATTCCTTTGTGCCTGCTGGAAGGTTTCACATTTTTCAGCTATTCTTTAAACAATGAGGATAATTCATTAAAGATATGCTTCCCTGCACAAAATATTTTCCTCTTTTCTGTTCGATGCCAATTCATTGGAGCCCTACAGAGATCTATATTGCTGGGTGAGCTGATTGTGGGGTTTCATCACTTCCATCTCCATCCAGAAACCGTTCTTCTGTATGTGTGTGGTACCATTGTGCATTACTGGTATTATTATTAGACCAAGTGCCAAAATGGGTTTATACACTGAACATAGAGAATTACATACTATAACAACCAATAACACATTCGAGAGGTAGAGTCCTGCCCAAGCAAGCTGGCAATCTAAAAGACAAGCTTACTGTTTATAGTTGGGGTTAGGAACCAATCAAGAAAATGTTTTTGTTTTCCCCTTGCAGGTAGAATAGTGCAAGCAAATACCTGATGTTATGGCTATGACTATATATATATATATATATATATATATATATATATATATATATATATATCTACTTGTAATATAATACTTGCTTGATAAAAGTTTTTTCTTGATCACAAAGCAAGTTGTCTGGACTTTTTTGATATATATTGTTCTGCTGACTGGGAAGGGCAATGCCATTTATAGGGGAACAAAAGTTCTAGATGTAAATGAATGTTTTTCATACAACTTTGGATGTGCCTTTGCCATGACCCGTTATGCCCCTAGCCGTGCCCCCAGCAGTGCTCCCAGTTTGTTTTTGAGATACAGTATATACAAGGGTTCATTTCCAATGACTTCAAGGGTGGTGGTGGTGGGGGGGTAACAGCTAAGTTGCATGAATTAATATTCAAATAATAATCCTATTGGGTTTATTTATTGTGTAAATGTTTTTGGAAGACTTTTAGACTTGGAAAGGAAATTATGGAAAGGTTCTTTATCTGGAAAACCTCAGATGCCATGCATTCTGAACCATTTATAGTTATTTTCTACATATTTACTGTATATTTGGAGTCACAGCTTGTCTGTTACTCTCCCTGTGCACTGATAACATCGCAGAGGATTTGGGGGTCATGCCTATAATTCAGTTGGGTGGCCCCATTGTTAAATAACTTGGTCATTTATTATTTGAAAAAAACACGGGTTTCTAATTACCATGTACAGTCCTGCCCTAAAGTGCCAGGAGATTGTGCAGTGTAAAATCGGAACTATCAGTAAAGCAGGATGGGACTTTCCGCCTAATGGGAAATCTATTACTAATAAAGCTGTCTCTGGGTTCATTAAATTCATGGATGAAAACACAACAATGATAAGCTAATAATACATTATTAACATGTACGCTAACCATTCATCCTCATTCATAAGAACACGTTTTAATGAAACTTATTGTTTCTGTTTTTTGAAGAGATATGTGCCCATGCCCATGGGACAGCCGCATTAGCTAATTATATTAGCTAATTAGCTCTGTAGTGCTCTACTCCATCCAGGCGTCTATTGGTTTCCAGTCTACATGCTCTTTGCTCTGAAAGATGGCTGTTACACAATAAATACTGGCCATATGGCAACCCTATTTGTGGGCGATGGTATCAAACCGGCAAAATCCAAATAGATCACATCTACTGCTCCCCCACTGTCCAGAATCTTACTTACCTCATCATAAAAAGCAATCAGATTTATCTGACATGACCAATCCTTCATAAAGCCATGCTGATTGCTGCGCATAATGCCATTCACTAGGACAAAATGTTGAATGTGATTCCTTAACAAGCCTTCAAATATGCCCACCACAGATGTCAGACTTACTGGCCTATAATTGAGATCATAATCCCTTTTTAAATACAGGAATTACATCAGTTTTCCTCCAATCCATAGGTACCATACCAGATGAAAGTTAGTGTGAGAAAATCAGAAATAGAGGCCAGTCTAAAACTGAACTAAGCTCCCTTAGTACCCGCGTATGAATTTCATCTGGTGCCTTGTTCACAGTGTTTTGTTTCAAAAACACAAATGCTTACAAAAAAACAAGACCATTAAAAGCCAACTACACCTACATTTTCTATTTTCACTTTTCGCCACTAGTGGGGCTTAATGGTACTTTGTGTAGCATGGATGGTGCATGGGTATTTCCCTGTACTAAGTAAAGACAATTGAAGGTGTAATGTCCCTTTAGTGATCAAAGCAGTTGTTGGATGTACCAGCCCTTTGTTCGCTTAGAATCCAAATAAAGATAATTCATTTCACATGGCATTGTGATTTTGGTGGCCAGTTAAGGAGAACTGACA
This sequence comes from Xenopus laevis, assembly GCF_017654675.1. Classification (NCBI taxonomy): domain Eukaryota; kingdom Metazoa; phylum Chordata; class Amphibia; order Anura; family Pipidae; genus Xenopus; species Xenopus laevis. The sequence goes on from NC_054380.1 coordinate 26,969,227, forward strand.
GCAATTTCCGGAATAAGTAAGAAAATCTGTTTAGGTTTAGTGGTTGTGAATCCTTCTAGGAAATGTTTGGTAGGATTAAAGCTTTAATTTATACCTGGTCCCTGTAGCAGTCTCCATTCATTAGCCTAATATCCTATTTGCGAGACTCTCCTTTTAATTAAGCACTTTATGAGTTTGTAAATGCATTATTATTATTATACACCGACATTGCCATTATTTTTCAACTGCCCTTAAAATTGCCCTTTTCCATTTACAGAGATAATATAAAAACTCTAAGCCTTCCCTGAACAAGCTTCATCTCCAGCATATAAATTTGTATACCTACTGTACTAAGAGTATTCAGCAGTCTATGAGACGTGTTGTGTCTTTAACACAGAAAGGAAATGTGTTCAGAGATAAGAAAGAATTGAGCTTTTTTTGGCTGAAAGTGGTTATTGGGCAATGGCGGGCGGTGCTAGATTGGTACAAGAAGGAAGCATGGAGGCTGTGATAAAGTTGATGGGTGGGTTTTGTGCTGATAAAGGCAAATAATGCTAAAGTGTAGCTCAATGTTCCAATGGAAATGTGTACAAACACTTCTACAACTCCGTACGACTCACTTTCTTCTGTTTTTTTTTTTTGTATATTCTTTATTTAAAGAAGTAGGCATTTTACAATAGAGGAAAATTCAAATAGCAAGAAAATGAATCCTGTACAAACATTATACAAAATGAGTACATCCACAATAAGTTTTTCTCAGAAACACATTATCACAGTATCAAAGGTTGGCAAACCAAGAGGCGTGTCAGATGCTTGATAGGTTTCCCAAAAATAGTACTAGTTCGCCCATACCTCATATATTTAAAGGCGTACTATAACAATATTATATGATTAAACAGGTACGCTCGAAAGGATTCAACATTATTCAGAAATTATAAAATAGGGAAAAGATAGTAAAACCAAAAATAGAAAGGAAAGGACAGAGGAAAGAAAGAGTGCTCAGCCGTTCTACAACAGATTTTTTTTATGACATCCATTTTTTGATATTGCCTATATACCATCCAAGTTATTGGAACTGTGTATGCGCTCCTAGTCCAGGGTTATTCCCTCCTTGTGTACAGATTCCATGAATATTACCCAAGCTGACCAGGTCTTCACAAACCCCTCTTGTTTCCCAGAAGTATAGCTTAAAAGTTCCTCCATTCGCATAATGGACCCCATCTCCAAATACCATTCTTTAATTGTGGGGGGAACTGAAGATTTCCAATGGTGGGGAATCACTGCTCGAGCTGCCCCCAGACAAAATCCTGCAAGAGTCCTCTTATGTTTTATGGCCGACCCAGGTAGCATTGAAAGTAACCCAATAGCTGGGTCAAAAGGTAGGTCAATACAAGACACTTTATTAATAGTTTGGAATACATTTTTCCAGAAAGGGGTTAGTAGCTGACACTGCCACCAGATATGTATCGGAGTACCCACTGACTTATTGCATCTCCAAAACAACTCCGAAACAGATGGAAATATTTTATGTAAGATTTCTGGGCATTTATACCATTGTGATATAATTTTATAATTGGTCTCTTGCGATTTACATGCTATGGGTCAGCAAAAAACAGGAATGCCATTGGTCTGCCGTAAATTCAATCTGTATATCACTTCCTTCTGTTTTGACTTGTTATTTAAACTGGGGGGCTTTGTACTACTCACTCACTTTTTCTGGTTAAGAGCTTACAATCTACTAATAATACAAAAAGCGGTTTGAAAAAGGGACAGGGGCAATTGCTTTCCCCTGGGCTGAAATACTTCAGTGTGGTTCCATTGTGGACCAGAAGCTTTAAAGTCCCTTCAGGACCTGAGTATTGGGGTATTCATTTTTAGTATTAGTAGTAGTACGAGGTTTTAGTTTTTTTTGATGAGCTGCTGAGAAAGGGACCCAGATTGTTGTATTGCAGAGGGGATCACAAATGTCATATATTACTAATAGATTTGTGTTACTTATACAAGTATAGGATCCATTATCCAGAAACCTGTTATCCAGAATGCTCCGAATTATGGAAAGGCCGTCTCCCATAGACTCCATTTTATCAAAATAATAAAAAAAAATTAAAATGATTTCCTTTTTTTCTGTAATAATAAAACAGTACCTTGTACTTGATCCAGGCTAAGATCTAATTGGAAGCAAAACCAGCCTGTTGGGTTTATTAATGTTTATATGATTTTCAAGTAGACTTTAGGTATGATGATCCAAATTATGGAAAGACCCGTTATCCGGAAAGTTTCAGGTCCCGAGCATTCTGGATAACAGTTCCCATACCTGTATCTCATCTGCCATTATGTTTTTCTATGTTTTGTCCGCAAAAGGCATAAAAAAACCTTATTTGGATTTAATTGATCCATGCCCTGAGAGGTACAGGAGGACAAGATGGTGACAATTAAACATATTAGTGTTATGGAACCTGCACAATCCCCCCATCCTAAGTATAATTGGTTTTAGTTGGAGTTTTAGTTGAGCTGCCTAACTTAATAAATGAACTGTTCTACGCTGTGCCATACTATTACTATAATACTAGAGACATCAACGTTCTGGGACCGCTTTCTGGGAAAGGTTTGGCTCCTCCCCCAAAAACACCCCTGTGATATGGGAGAAGCCGAAAATTGCATTATTTCAAAATGTGCAACCTTAACCCTAATTCTGCTAATTGACAAAATAACCTAATGCTTTGTCTGTGTTCTTGTGTAATTAAGCCACCTCTTTGCCATGTCTTGCAGGCACTCGTGCAGAAAACATGGCCAAGGTGTACGAATTTAATTGGCAGAAGGCTGTTCCTTCCTTCATGCAGGACGGGGCTGTGTTTGACCGATATGAAGAGGTGAGAGATTGAATCCACATTTGCCGTTTTCATCAGCAGCAAAAAGTCATTATTCACATTTCCATCTTTACGAATAACCTAGAATGTGGCTTTTTGTGATAGAGCCATGCAATGCTGTAGGTACACAGGTAATAGAATTCTGGTCTCGTCCTCTATTCCTACACCAGGCTTAGGACTTTTCTGCTTAAATGTGATAAACTTCACAGAATCCTATCCCATTAGTTGAGTTAAAAATAATGCATGCAATAGGGGATGCAACATGTAATCTGTAAATGATGCCTTTGCCAAACCCAAGTGAAAGTCCTGTAAATTATAGGGATGTAATTGATCTGTTCCGCTCTCCTGAAAAACCAGTTGTCACTAACATGGTGACACTTTAATTTTAAAGAGCTAAAGCCTAAGAAAATAAGGTTACGGTTAAAAAGGGTGTTTTTTCTGTGACGACTCACTGCACCAACTCCCAGGCTTAGCAACTCTATATTAGTATTGATCCGTGCCCCTGGTTACTTGCTATCTTCTTAACTTAGTGTTGGAAACATTAGCAGGAAGTGATGTTACATAGAAAGATCATATGAGCCAAAGGTGGCCATACACGGGTCGATAAAAGCTGCCGACAGACCGGGTCGGCAGCTTATTGGCCCATGTGTGGGGCCCTTCAACTGCTTCCCCAATCGATATCTGGCTGAAAGTCGACCAGATGTCCATTGGGCAGGGTTAAAAATCCTGTTGGATTGCCGTCGACTCTGTTTGTCGATTTGGCCCCGAGATCCGACTGCCCGTATTGGCTGCATTATGATCTGATCGTCGGGCCCTAGGGCCCATGATCGGATCAGCCCGATATTGCTCACCTCAATGTAGGCATATCAGGGAGAGATCCGATCGTTTGGCGAAATCCCCAAAGGAGCCTATATGTGTATGGCCACCTTAAGACTAAGGGGCACATTTACTATGGGTTGAATATCGAGGGTTAATTAACCCTCGATATTCGACCATCTAAGTTAAATCCTTCGACTTCGAATATCGAAGTCGAAGGATTTATCGCAATTCGTTTGATCGAACGATTCGAAGGATTTTAATCCATCGATCGAACGATTTTCCTTCGATAAGAAATGGGGACCTACCCCATAGGCTAACATTGGTGCTCGGTAAATTTTAAGTGGCGAAGAAGGTGGTCGAAGTTTTTTTTTTAAAGAGACAGTACTTCGACTATCGAATGGTCGAATATTTGAATGATTTTTAGTTCGAATCGTTCGATTTGAAGTCGTATTTAAAGGTCGGAGTAGCCAATTCGATGGTTGAAGTAGCCAAAAAAATACTTCGAAATTCGAAGTATTTTTCATTCTAATCCTTCACTCGAGCTAAGTAAATGTGCCCTCATGTGTCACAAAAGGCGTTACCCTCCCGCCCCCATCCCTTTTGTACTTTTGTACGATTTTGAATTTTGGAAGATTTTACTACACAGTTTTCATCTGATAGGACTGTGGTCGGCAGTGAGACCCTCCCTTTAACTAAACTTTATTGTTACATTTTTGAATATATTTGGTGTGGCGCCTCTACTTTTCTTTATTAAAATGTAGGCATTTTGCATTGCTTACTTTCTTTTTACCCCAGGGTCTTATATCAAGTGGTCTCTTTAGTTAAGTCCAAGGCCATCACAATCCCCTAGCACCCAAACCATCGTTAAGATGACTTTAACGTATCTTGAAATTGTAATATCCTTCAGAACTCCACTGAGTAGAGCCATGGGCTCCTCAGCAGCCACACGGTCTTCTTTCTGTGGTATTACCCCCTGAGTGCCCCCCATTGAAATCTCTTTGGCGAAATGTCCCAGAAAACATAACCATTATTAAGAAAAATAATAAGATTCTGTTCCAGACAGTTCTCTGCATTTTGCACTTTTACTTGGCAGACTTCTCTAAACAGATATTCTTTATTAAAATATCTCACAGGAATGGCGGCAGGGCATTTTTAAACATTTGTTACTGTTTAATGGGCTGATTAAAATTGTTTGTGACGGGTGCCAAGTAGGAAATAATGAGAAAGCCTGAGCAAAGGTTGCAGGAAAAGCAGGATGCCCAGAACCACCCAGTAAGTGGGAATAATGTGCTCCTTGTTTCACAGTATTGGGATATTAGAAGTCACTGACAAGTTTTATGCCCATAAAAAGGCAGAGGCAGCTCAGTGGTTGGCACAGTTGCCTTTCAGCGCTGGGGTTCTATGTTCTGTTTCAGCCAGGGCATTATCTGCAATGAGTTTGCACCATGTGGGGGCTATGGTTAACACCCACGCAACATAATATACAGGAACGTTAATTGATTCCCGATACAATTGAATTGGGGGAATTTGGGGAAATGTTATAAGCTTTACTAGGGCAGTGCCTGATCTGAAATGTGCCAGCGGCAGAACAGAGCCGGCCGGGGCATGAAAGGTGTGGCCAAGATGCACCCACAGCAGTAAGGAGACCGGGTGGCACCTCTGTATGACATCATTAAACCCCAAATAAAAGTGATGACATCATCAAGCACGGTTAGAGGTCTGTGTGTTTCTCCTGTGTGCTATATATTTCTAAGTTTGCCTTTTATCTGCCTTCTAATAGGAGTCGTTTGTGTTTGAACCCAACTGCCTCTTTAAAGTGGATGAATTTGGTTTCTTTCTGACATGGAAAAGCGAAGGAAAGGTATGTGCTTAATAGTCCATCGTGTTTAAGCCTATCCAACATAAGTGCAAAAATGCACAACTGCCATGACCCAAAGCAACCAATAGGATCTTTGCTTTCAGCTTCATGCTTGTAAAAAGACTACCGTAATCAGAACTAATTGTGTATAGTTAGTTGATATTGGAAACTGCAATATAGGTATGGGACCTGTTATCCAGAATGCTCGGGACCTTGGTTTTTCCGGATAAAGGATCTTTCCATAATTTGGATCTTCATACCTTAAGTCTACTAGAAAATCATATAAACATTAAATAAACCCAATAGGATTGTTTTGCCTCAAATAAGGAATAAGGTACAAGCTACAGTTTTATTATTGAACAGAATTAAATTTTGAATTTTGGATTATTTTGATAAAAAGGAGTCTATTGGAGATGGCTATTCTGTAATTCGTAGCTTTCTGGATAACGGGTTTCCGGATAACGGATCCAAATACCTGTATAACACCCAAGTTAATACATTTTTTTTTTGGTATTGCCCTGTTTTATGGAGGTTTGTGATAGAGGCAGTTGATGTCAAAGTGGGTGCAGCAACAACAAGACAGAGAGTTACGGTGGATGAGGAGGCCATAGACATAACTTTACGAACTTTAAGAAAGATCGTTCATTTCAATACACACGTGTAGAGTTGAATCGTCCGAAGCAATACAGGTAGAAACAATAGAATTCTACCTGTATCGTATGATTCAGCACAATAAATGGGCGATGTTTGGGTAACTTCAAAGGCACCCGCTCAAAATTTTCCCTCCAGTCCAATCGACGAGCTGACCGATATCCAAGCTCTTTTTCTACCATACACGCACCAAATATCGTACAAAATTTGTTTCGAACGATATTATCTGTGCGTCTGTGGCCATTTTAGTTAGACGGGACAGGGGCTACATTTAAAGATATTTCAGAATTACTGGCTACTACTTTGCAGGTAAATTTGTAATACCAGCCCCGGCCTGGGCAGGTGTTTTACCCTAGCGCATCAGCAGATGACAGGCCCTGCGTAATTGGATCAATAAAAGTGAAGCCCACCTTGATATGAAAACCCTATCATAATGTATTTATTCTTTTTCTTCACAGGAGGGTCAAGTTCTTGAATGTTCACTCATCAACAGTATCCGCTATGGAGCAGTGCCCAAGGTAAGCACACCCAGAACTAAAGTCCAGATCCTACTATTTGCCCCAACTGCAAGTGGAGATAATTAGGGGGTGCTGAAGGGGGTTAGGGAATTAGGGAAGGTTTCAGCCTCAGAGAAACTATTTTAGCTTCTGAGCTCTGCATTTCCAGCAAAGGGGCCAGAGCCCCTGTAATACAGTCTGGAGTCTCCATGGGGTAAGCCATTGAGTTTATTCTCCCACAGGAAAGCAGGGACACAGGTGCTGCAACCTATTGACATTCCTGGAGAACTTGAAATTTCAGACAGTAATTTATACAATGGGATTATACCTTTGGAGGGAAAGTAACTGCATATTCAGTACACTGGGCCTGTTCAATATCAACTTGACAGAAGCTGATTCCTGTGCATCGTCTCTACCAGTGACTTTTATTGTTGCATTCACTTAAACACAGGCCTCCACTTTAATTCTCAGATTTCCTTCTCACATCCTTGCTCTGTACTCCTCAATCTATGGATCAGTCACATCTCTATAATTACCCAATCCCCCTGCTGCCCGCGCGCCTCCCCTGTGCCACCAAAGTAGCTATTAGTAACAATTAATGAAATCTCCATTCTAATGGCGGGTGGAATAAAAGCCATAAATAGATAAAAGATTTGCATAAAAGGGGGACAAAAATTGTGTTTTGTTATGCCCTATTCTTAATTATATGATCACATTGAGAATATTAATTGTGGATTTTTAAAGACCCACTTGAATATGGCGTCATATTCTTGACTCACAATGGGAAATTGTTTGCACAAAGGAAGCTTTTCATATTTTTTTATGATCTTTTTTTTTTTCTCTTATAAATCTATATTTATTGTCATGCAGGACCCAAAGATCCTGTCTGCACTGGAAGCTGTTGGAAAGGCGGAGCAGGAGCTGGAGGGCAAGATCTTGTGTGTTTGCTGCGGGACGGATCTGGTGAACATCAGCTTTACGTACATGGTAGCGGAGAGTGCCGACTTAGCCAAGGTATTATGATTGTGTGCTCAAGCTCTTGCCTATGTTTCTTGGCTGCGCTCACCTCGCTCTGCGGCTTTTGTGCTTGGCAAGGAGCCATTCTTGCAACAGCAACAATGTGCAAAGGCACAATAAACACTGTTTTTTGATTATTAGATGTCAGAGTGGCTCTGCAAACAAGGGCCCTTGCGGCAAATTAGGAATTCCCAGAGAAACATAATATACACAGGGAAGGTGCTAAAAATAATCCAGGAAACAGAGCAGGGCTGGTGTGCAGCGTGACAGCTCCCGTGCCGATACATATTCTCCATTCACTTCCCAAACTGTATATCTTACACTTAACAACGTTTGGAATAGAAATGGAAAACTATACTCTGTTTATCTGTGGTGATAATCACATAAGTACATGGTAAAGTATAAAACAGGGGCTTCATTTATTGGTCCCATGGGCACTAAGGTCCTAAGGGGTGGACAGTTGTGCTTTTGGGATTTCAGTGCACTTTGCACCTTACTAAATCTGGCACCCAGTAGGCACGATGCAGCCCTGTACACTAAAATCATTGGCAGGTATTAGGTATAGGGACCCTCTGCCTCTTGTTCGCCCTGGCTCTTCCTGGTACGCACAAGATAGGGGATGCCCCCTCTGAATGATTGCAGGCTGGACTGTATTTAAGCGAGAGGTGCAGGTCTTTGCCCTGAATTGTTTTGTGTCCTGCGCTACACTTTGTAAATGAGGCCTCACTTCTTTGGACAGATGTGTTTATACATTATGTTGCTCATGCTGTTCTAAGACTTGCTACATTTTTTCATGTTAGGCAGTATGGCAGCTCCCACTTATCCAAATGTAAAAAAAAAATCAAAGAAGGAATATTTTGTGCACACAATTCTTTATAATCACATTTTGTTTTGTCTCCAGTGGGCTTTTTTATTGCACAATAGAGAGCTCTAGCCATAATAATCTACTAATCCAAGCAGCTGTACGAAGGCCAAACACCAACTGCAATGCTGCTCATAGCGTACATGCTACAATTTAATTTTAATGATCCCAGCCCCCAGTTCCCCACAAGGCTTTCTCTTTGTATCCTTGCTTTGCAGAGGGGAAAGTATTGAGCTTCAGCGCCTTTGTAACCTGCTGAATTACTCATGCCGTATTCCTATTGATCCAGGGAGCGGAAGCCGGGAATATCACAGCAATATTTGCAAAGGAAGCTTCGTCCTCCCTGATGTAACGGTCTGATATATTATAAGTACAATTATTCGCTGAGGAGGAAATGAGCATTGACACTGTGACCCAGATTTAGTTACAGATGGAACGTTCCTACCCTTGCGTGTATGAAGATGAAATGCTGCTTATTATGTTAAGGAAAACATTAGTGATGTTGATGCTTCTGATGTGCACTAGGGTGTCGAAGTCTGCGTGTCCATAGAACAGGGCTCATAGTGTGACCTTTATAGAGACGCCACCAAGGCTTGTCCATCTATACTTACACCACTACAGGGAAGGACTTACAGGAGAAAAGAAGGGCTGGAGGGGTTGGAATGTATTTAAGGCATATCCAGCAACCCTTGAACCCTGCACCCACAACAGCTTCAGCCCTGCCCTTGAATCCCCACTTAACCTATAGACATTAGGAGTAGGTCCCCTTTACCCACTTACCCCACCCAAATTATCCCATGAACAGAACATCATAAATTAGGTTTAAAAAAGACACATGTCCATCAAGTTCAACCTTAAGTCTATATATAACCTGCCTAACTGCTAGTTGATCCAGAGGAAGGCGAAAACCCCATTTGAAGCCTCTCCAATTTGCCTTAGAGGGGTTAAAATTCCTTCCTAAATCTGCAATAGGACCAGTCCCTGGATCAACTTGTACTATGAGCTATCTTCCATAACCCTGTATTCCTTCCCTTGCTAAAAAGCCATCCAACTCCTTAAAGCTATCTAATGTATCAGCCTGTACCACTAATGCAGGAAGAATTGTACATCTTCACAGCTCTCACTGGAACAAACCCCTTCCCAAAACTGAGCCAAACCCCCTTTCTTCTAATCGGAATGGGTGCCCACGTGTGTGCTTTTGGCACTGCACGTTACATTTCTATGTTAATGTCCCAGCTGATTTGTGACTCTCTATCGACACCCAGCGGAGATCGGAACTTCAACAGCTCCCCTTCAGATACAGCAGATTTTATTAGGATTTACTGAAAGTTTGTGCAGCTTGTTTCATGCCAGGAGCAGAGAGCTTACACTGGCTTTATGGAGCTTGGATGTCAAATTAGTGAAAGTAATAACGTTTCCAAACAATGCTTCAATAGGTCTTTTCATTCTGAAAGGTTAAAGGTTTTATTGATGACGAGACCCCTTCTGGGATATTTGTCAGTCTAAAAAGAGACACATGTTAAAAGGAGGAATAATCATGTGCTGCAATTTCAGCTTGATAATTAATCACTGGGTACAAGGAAGTCCTGCCCTCCCCAAGCCTCTCTCACATAGAACATTGTTATAAAAATAGATAAGTCCCTAATGTTCTCTCCCAGACCTTCCTAAGGAATGGCATGGGGATAGGGGGCTTCTGTTATTCTGGGAATACACTAAGGAGTATATTTATAAAGCTTTAATGAATTATACCAAAAAGTGGTGAGAAAACTGCTAAAAGGAAAATGTCCCCCTTTTTGGCGCAAGCTCATTCCATTGGGATTATGTAGAAAGGGTGCATTCCTGTATGTAGGTATACAACTATAAATAGACTTTTTACACCGACATACCTGATTCCACATTCCTGATTGAAAGGAAACCATGACAGTGGCTCGAAGGAACCAATTTTCAACTTTCGACTCACAAAGTCCTGCAGCCCCTCCCCTTGTTCTTTTGTGAAAGGAAGGATTGTGGGAAGTTCCTCTCCCTGCAGAGAATCTGTGCAGCTCTCGCTATCAATAGAAACAAGATGAGGGAGAAGTTGTATTACACCTAAGTGGGCTGGGGAGCTGTTCCCTAAGAGCACAGTAGTGATGGGTGGACTGGCCCAAAACCTGGGGAACCCACGGAGGGGAGGCTCAGAGGATCATTTTTTTAGTGCACAGCAATCCCCACCCATTAGAGCGGCTATTCGTCATCAGCCCGCGCGCTCTTTGTACACTTGCACCTGCCCCTCCAGTGACATCAGAGACAAAGCAGGGGGCATAAAACGGCAGCACTCTGGGTCAGGCTGGGGGTGGTTTGGAGTTGACATACAGACTATTATAGCTGGATCTTTTGTGTATGTTTAACCAAATGCATATACAGTGTATCTATATCTGATAAATTCATATTATTCACCGTGTTACACAGGCGGTGGATGAGCTCATGTCAAAAAGGGTCTGTTTTTTCCCTCTTGTCCTCTGACATGGGGTTATATATAAATTATACTGCATATATGCATTAGTATGAGCCATGACTTTAGTTGCCCTGCAATCCTATCACAAGTTAACCAGTAACGTTCTGCTTTTTCCTGTGGTCAGATAAGAGGATTCTGTTCTCTTACACCTTTTAGATTGGAATGTCATCGCACGAAATGTGTCAGTGCCCATCTCTCTATTAAAGATGCAAACATCTTTAAAAAGCAGGTCTGGACTGTGAATTAAAATCGGCCCTGGCATTTCAGGTACACAGAGGCCCAATCAGCCCACACAGAGGCCCAAACAGCCCCCACCAGCCCACTAAATACTGAGTTTCTATGGCACCTTATAGCAATCCCTCTGGCATTTGCCAGAAACCATAGATTGCCAGTCCAGGCCTGGTCAAAAGAGCAATTGCCATGTCAATAATAAACATTTGGTGCCAGGGCTTGATGTGGGGTCAGGGCCAGCCAATTGCTCCTGCTCGTTAGGAATGTGAATGTGGCAATTAGAGGGAAAACAAGTAATTGAAATAGCACAAAGGTTCATGTTGTCCGTTCATTATTTCTGCATTTCTTCCCTGGTTTTATTTCTGCAATTCAGCCAAGTGTGAAATGGATTTATAATACGTGTGAATGGAGCCAATTTATTGGACAAACCTGCAAAGCAAATTGAAATCAAGTGTTTAGCACAAAGATGTCGATTGGGAAGAGGCCGGGCAGGGAGTTAAAGGAGAGCGAAAGTCACATGCAGATGCCCCTTCTCTTAGAGCCTATAATCAAACTGCTAGGTCTCTAGGGGGCCTGATTATTATCCCATCAGTCACATGGGCCCCTAGTTAGACTGACCACTAGCATTCCCACAGACAAGCACACAGCTGAATACTGATAGTACAAAAGGATTTGCATTTTGTATGGTTAATTGTTATTTAATGTAATTGTTGAAAGACAGTGGCGCAAGTTACCCCACATTTGTACCTTTGTTCTTGCAATCCATGTTCTTTGTGCTTTGCTTGCACACTGTGCATAACCAACAAAGTTTTCAGTGTTATCATTGTTTTCCAGATGATCAGTATTTCTGTACATTGTTATTCCTACTATTATTATCAATGACCCATTCCACAGCACTTTACAGAGATTATCAGACACATCAGCCCCTGCCCCAGCAGAGCTTACAATCACATTCAAATCATATGGTCAATGTTATCAGCCGTGGGGGGAATCCCACGCAAACTTCTTACTGTGTTTTTTATTCACTGACTGGCCTGAAAATAGAAGATAAATGTGTTAGTGAGCATTAGATGACACGTGTGTAAATATGTATTTATGCTGTAGTTTTAGTACTTTCTGTTGCCCAATGTGTACAAGAGATTTACAGAATAACTGCAGAGTATATTGTACCGTTTCCATTGTAAAGTAACATGTGAGCAGTCTGGCTTTGCCCGTATGTGTAGCGTATATTTCCTTATATGTTCCGTGTGTTTGTCTGTCTTTCAGCAATGGGTAGAAGGGCTAAAATCTATCACGCATAATTTTAGAGCCAACAACGTCAGTCCAATGACATGTCTCAAAAAACAGTAAGTGTCCTTTTTTTTGTGTCTTTTGTTTTCTGTTTGTTTTTACCATGTGAATTTCCAAGCTCGGTCTGTTTTCACAGCAAAAACTCTTATTCTTCTTATTCTGTTTTTACATATGATATGTGTTCACATGACTTTAAGTTTAATATATTTTATACATTATGGGAACTATAGTAGGCCGTGGGACTTTTGTGACTATTTTATAAATCTCTATATCTTAAAGATCTTAAAGGGGAGGTTGCCAAATGAGCAGATCTTTCCCCCATATGCCCACCTTTAATTGGGCTGATCTTATCAGTAGGCTCTAGGGCACAACAATCGGATCACAATGAAGGAGATATAGGCATTTGGAGTAAAGACTGCATCAACGAGCCATATATTCATTGGGGAAGCCCATCGGAGGGCCCCACAAATGAACCAATAAGCTGCCAAGTCTTGAATGAGCCAATTAGCTGCCAAGTGTTGAAGAACAAGCCTGAAAGCCTCTGCTTTAGGAATTTTCTATATCAGTATTTTTCAAGGTAATTAATAGGGTGTGCTGGAATTAACCCCTCTTGCCTGTTTATGTATATATGAAACAGGTGCAATTGTAGCATGTGCCTCAGGTCACTCCACGTTTTCAGCTGTTGAGGTAAAGGGTGTTACACATGTAAACCTGGTGTGGGTGTTCATTCTGTTGCATGTGTACACCTCTTGTTTCTGCTCAGTGTTCTACAATGACCCACCCTAAGCTCCTACATAAAGTGCCATTGAGTCAATAGGAGTGAACATGATGTTTTTGGTTCAGTGCCACCTTTTGGGATTCATAATTTTTTCAGCTCACTCCATTTAGCTGATATTACAAATACATTCATCTATCCAAGTAAAAATAGTTCATACAGAAGAATTTGTCCCACTTGTACAGGGGCTGCCTATAGTTTGGTAGCACTTTCTTAGGGCACATGTAGATACTTAGAATATAATGACACAAAATGACAACAAATTCCAGATATACAAAATATTTTCTAAAGATCCATTGTGACTGGTCCCGTACAATACCTGTGCCACAAAGGCCATGAAAGTCCCAACCCTGGCACAGTGCAGTTGAGCATCAGTTGAGTATCAGTTGAATATAATTAGTTGAAGAACGTTAAGGCAACATTGCATGGGCCAAGCTTGAATGCCTCCCACTTAATCAACCCATGAGCTGAAGAGACAGAGAGGGGCATGCACTAAAGTCTACATTATTTCCACCTTTGTTTCTTTTAACTGAAAATATATTGAACACGTTGTGTTTTTTGTTGAATGTATTTATTGGCAGCAGGAAAAGTTATAACTGATAGATTCATTTTCTGTTTTAACCTAATTCCAAACAAATTAAGCAGTTGACTGAAGAACAGAAAAGGAATTCAATGATTCCAACAGAAAAAACAACAATAACAATTTTATTAGCTGTAAAGCTCAGGTTGATTTCTGTTTGATGAAAATGTGTCTTTTTGTTAAATGATTGATGTAGCCTTGCAGCTTTCGCCATGAAGGAAAGGAAGGAACGGTTACCCCAAAAAGCAGCTTTCCTCTTCTTGTCTGACATGAAGGGGCAGGTTTAGCAAATGAAGAGCTGGGGAAAACTGATGGATTCCTAGAAGCTCCATATTTTTCTCATTTAAGTGCTGAACACTTTGGGTATCAGCACTTTTGTGAATCAATTGAGAATTGTCAATTTATCAAAGAAGATACATTGGAATATGTTTGGCTGAACAGATTCTGAGATGAACCCCTTAATCCGTGCTGCAAATGGCAAGTGCAGAAGCTAATGAGATTATCAATGCCAGGTAAACTGGACTTCTTATATGTGGAGGCCAGAGTCTTGTGCACCCCCTTCTTCAGTTTAGAAATGCAGTACAAAGTATTGATTGGCACACACATGCTGGAATAAATATATGTTGCTTGTAGATAGTGATGGGGTTGTAAAGGTCCAGGGTAATGTGTATTTATAAATGGCCTCCCCACCTTTCTGAACATCATGTGTATCTTCTCCTAGAATACAGATAGAAATCCATAGCTTTGAGAAAGAACTGCCCTCTATTCATATGATGGGGGCAGGGGTCTGACAAGTGGTGTAACTGATGTTTTTTTCTTTTTTACCCTGTAACTTAGCTATTGGGTAAATATGAGCCTCATTCTGAATGGCCTTCAGACTAAAAACAAACACCTACTAACTCAGCCGAGTGCTTTTATCACCCCCCGATCCGCAGCTAAATACAGAGAACATTCTTGTTATGCCAAGGACACTGATTCTTTCACAGAATAAACACTTTGGTCGGAAAACAATTATATGCCAATATTATAGTCTAATATAAATGTGGCATTTAAGGCTAAAGCAGCCATGTGCATTGTCACCTAGGGTTGCAATTCCTCATTTAAATGGATTTAAATCCCCCAAAAAAAGCTTTTTGTTTGTTGGTATTTTTTTAGATATAATTTTTATATTAGCTATCCAAGAATGTAGTTTGAAGGGGAAAATATGTGTTCAATTACCTCTTACAGACAACATGAATGATGGGACTGCACCTGCAGTCTGACCGCATTTTGCTCCTCGTAAAAAAAATCTGATTGGCATCTGGGGATGCCTCTATGCCTTACCTGCATGCCCCTTACGAATACAGAGCTACCAAATGTATTCTTGGGGTGAACACTGGTCTCTTTGCTCAGCTTTTGTTGCTTCAGGGTTTGCATGTATTTGTTATAATAGCAAGCTTCTAGGTCAGTGGTTTTTGGACATATTTGGTTCAGGCCTCGTATTGAGACCAGATATTTGGTCAGGGTCTTCCATAATAAGTTTACACACTTTTGAAAACAGCACATCATTCATTCAGCCACAGTTCCTAGAACATCTTGGCGAACAAATTATGTTCTCCTACAAAATTCACCCAAGTTGACTTTCACATTGGCCTTCAGAAGTATCTATGTAGGAGAGCAAATAGACATTCAACAAAAAATCTCACCCCAGCTACTCTTCAGGCTGGGTCCCTAAAAATCAAGGTTATAAATCCCGTCGGGAATTGGCAGCCCACAGTTTGGGAACCACTTCGTCAGGTGATGCTCAAGCCAAACCTCTTATACGTTATTGTCTCTTTCAGAAATATTACAAAGTGCTGCTCCTGTAGGGTTAACAAATGTGAGATACATTTTCTTCATAAATGCTATTAAGCTTTAGTATTGAACAAGTTGGGAAGTGGGAGAATCAGTTCCAGCCTCACAAAATTCTTTTTAATATGTTCTAGGCTGGGAGTTTGTGGAACATAAATCAAAACATAAATACGTTTGTATATAATTATAATCTTACAATTCATCCAAAAACCTCAAAATGTGTTATTAATTATATTAATTATACTTTTTTTCTCTTCCCCCCCCCCCAAGCTGGATGAAATTGAAGTTTTTAACAAACATCAGTGGAAAGATCCCAGTACGGAGGTAATTGAATGAAATGACAGTTGACAGTTGTGACTTGGAATGAGGGTAAATGTATTAAAAGTGTCAGTGGCATCCAAACAGCAACAGCACTTACTATCACATTGGTGGATAGATCATTTTAACTTGTGACTTCTATTATATTAACCCATGTAATTCCAGATAAGGGTCATGTAATACAAGGGGCAACATTTTCACCTGATCTACTTACCAATAGCATCTTATCATTTGTTACCCGGCATACAGGTTAATAGCAAAAGCTCCCTGCTGATTGGTTGCAAATATAGAAGGGCCGTTATACAAATTTGGAGCTTTTTAATAACTCAGTATGTGTATAATGGAAAAAAAGGCTGAAATGTGCAAGCATTCTTTGACACCACTATAGATAATAATATACAATATTATTATTACAACTTATTTTGTAAAATGATAATAAAATTGTATAAAATCGTCTAAAGATTCTTGCATGGTGGGCACTCTACTTGTGCTTCAGTTCTCTTGGCCTACAGATGCTTTTGGGCTCCTAGTGATCATTAGAACACCACGTTACTGAGATACTTCTTCTCTCCTTCTAGTATCACAAGAACATTTGCATCAGGCAAAACAGAAAAAGTCATCTTTCAAGCACTCAAAGAGTTAGGTCTCCCCAGTGGAAAGGTAAGTGTTGAAGTGTATGCACAATTATTGAACTGCTCTCGCATTGGTTGGGAATTCCAGCAAAGGACTCCTAAGGGTCACCTGTAGAGATACCTGTTGATATATCAGAAGATAAACTTGTAGAGATGGGGTGTGAATTCCCATTAGAGCTCTGCTTCAGTTTGTAGATGTCATATAGAGAAAAACGGGTTCTTGCAATCCCAATCTCCAGGGACTTCTGTTTTTGACCTTTAGTAGAGTAAACCTTTTTTCTTGGATTTGACCTTGGTTTTCAAAAGAGCCCAGTAGATATGGGTTCAATGCCCAGCCAGATATTGGTTTGGCAGCCTCAGTTTCAGCCTCATAAATAGGACAACGAGTTGCCGACTCAGTATGAAGTGACCAAGGTGGTGTATGGACAGATCTGTAGACTATATATAAGCTTATACAAGCCTTTTATTGGAATGTTATGATGAACTGTATTCATTTGTCTGGTTAAAGAAATTGTATGGACACACTAGTCGGAGTTTTGTTTCTGTACTATCAATGTCACACTTAGGCAATGCACTTCTGTCACCTTGTCTCTGGCAGGTTACCTAAATGACTTTAACTGCAAATATGTCATTTTAAACAGGAAAGTCAGTTCTTCTAATGAAGAGAGACCAACTGGGTACAAAATTGTCCCTGGGCATTAGACAATTCTTTTTCTATATGATCCTATTAAAAACTTTTTTAAAACCATAAAAAAGGGGTGGGATTATAATTTTCCTTATATTTTCTTGGCACAAGTACATCTATTTCTATTTACTGCTTTATGCAGAACGATGAAATCGAACCATCGGCCTTCACCTTTGATAAGTTTTATGAGCTCACGCAGAAGATCTGCCCTCGTACTGACACAGAGGAACTATTTAAAAAAATGTAAGTTTCCTTTTTTCCCATTTTAAATATTTCAATCTCTGTATTATTTAGCCTGCTCTCCTTTCCAAATATATGTATGCAGCACACACACATATATTTGCCTGACATGCTTTATTTACTAGCTTTGGGGAACACATTAACCCCCGGCACAGAACATTTGCTTTCCTCCTTGGAACATGAGTAGAAACACTTCCTTTTACACGTGATTAATGTTGTGCTCCGGCCTTTACTAACTCTCTACAGATTAACTTGCTTGGTTAGACATTAACATGGTACATAAACAATGTCGTTATCTCACACAAACACCAGCCTTTAATGATATCAAGTAATAACAGCCATGTGCCTTCTCCAACAAGTCTTTAGATTCTGCACATATTAAAATAGATTTATATATATATATTGGATATGTAATAAATTCAGATTGTGAATTCTATTTTCCATATACTTGAGAACTTACCTTTTTTCTAATAAATTTCTTTTCAGCAATGGAGACAAATCTGATTATTTAACGGTAGACCAATTAGTGAGCTTTCTAAATGAAGTAAGCTTTTTCATACATTAACTTCTATTATAGTCTGTCTGCCGTGGCTTCCCCTCTCCAGCCCTTCCCATTGCATGTCTCATACAATCAGTTTGCTTTGCCTCTGATCCGCTGGGATTCCTACTACTATGGGTGCATCTCGGTGCTACAAATGAAAAGCTCCCTCATATCTTCCTTTGCTTTCTACATGTCTGCTTTTCCAGTTTGCTTTTGTGATCCTGTTTGTGAAATTGTCTTGCTCTTGTTGGGCATTCTTCTTTGGATGTTTGTTGCATTATGGGTATACGACATGCCTCTGTAACGTACAATGCCATGGTCTATGCATTGCCAACATCATACTGTTTCTTAAAATAACAAATGCTGCAAGTGAAATGGTGCCGAGTGCAGTGTCTCCGGTTTGCTCATTTGTAATGAAACTTTCCTTTAATGTCTAAGTGTTTATATGACTATTTATGCCACAATGGCCCCATATAGAAGGACATCTGATGATACACTATGTGGCACTACTGCTTCCATGTGATAACTGTAGATTGCGTAAAAGCTGTGTGCAGATGGAGCTCACCTCTTTAGGGTTTGGGTGCCATTCACCCACCTCAATCAATGTTGCATCACAATCAGTGCACATCCTCCTTATAATGGGGAAGAGAAAACAGCAACGACACAACTGGAGTCTTATGGAATGGAGCTGCCTTATGCCCTGCTGATGCACAACTACGGTACATGCCTTATTTAACTATTTCATGTCCTATGGAAAAGGTGTTATCACCCTTAGACATGAAGCTTGCAATCAGGTAAAAGCTATGCCAGAGCCAGATGAGGAAGCTCATTTAAGTTGCAAAAAAGTGAAGTATCAGTATAGTGACAGGTCTTATCCCTTTGCAAAGAAGATAAAAGGTGATGGCTGAAGAAAAGCAAAAGGACTTCATTGATGAAAGCCAAAATGTGGTGACCCCATTCATTATGAACCATTGCTTACTAAAATGTATATTCCTAAGTGCTCACAGTGGTCTTATTGCTTAGACTCCTCCTCTGCATGGGAGTGTTTACTACTATTACAAACTTATATGTACTAGATACAAAGGCTTTATCCTTCTGGCTTGTTGCAAATGTGGAAATCATAAGGCAAGGGCCACTGCTCAGTTAGAAGGGAATGGGTCTTGTGCTAAGAGTAGTAATGGTAGAAATGGCTGGAATTAATGAGGGATTTCGGTGGGAGATGCCTCTATTGATGTCATATTATTAAGGAGATAGGAGCCGCACAAACTTAATGCAGTAATGGATCCTAGCCCATGTATGTGTGAACAGAAAACTTTTCTTGTGCAAAAGTCTTAAAATGTTGGATATTTCTTGTACCCTCTACAGCCAAACAAAACACCATTATGGCATTAAGTGTGTGTGCCTCACCTTAGGATGCTTTTGCACTATGATTATCCTCCTGATCTAAGAGTATGTGGGTACCGTTGTTTAATGATGTCATGACATTGGTCACTTTCTGTTCCTGGATCTAGTTTTATCCTAGTTAGTTCCAACTACAGTAGATCAAAGCCTGCTAGATCCTTAATAGCATTTCCCTCCCATATCAAACATTTTAGGGCAGATACATAAAACAATCAAGCTGACCAACAACCATATGCCCTAGTGTTGTGTGAGTAAGGCTTATGTGGTGTTATGCACACAGTTTGTGTTGGACCAGTAAACCATAGCAAACATTGAGCAAACAATCTATAGCAAACAATAAGGAAGTGTCTTTTACTAAAATACCATTTGATAATGAAAAGCAGCATCTGATTGGTTGCAATGGGTCAATAGACTGTGGTAAACCTTGCCTAGGAACCTACACAACACATATCGACTGTATTATATTAGAAAAATAAGCTGTATGGAGTGTAGTTACTGGCCTGTTGTAAGTATCTGACCTGCTGGTAGCAGCCGCCACTCCGTGTTGTTGGGGTTTGATCCATCACTTTACTCGTACCCATGCCAAGCTTGGTAGGCATGCTAAAACCATTAGTCTGCTATGAATTTTCTAGTATCAAGACAAATGCTCATGTTGCATGCTAACTGGTTTTCATGAAATCTTTTATTTTATCACCTGAAGAACAGTCAGATAATTCAAAATACCTGCACTATAAAGACCCAATGCAAATGTTCTTAGAATATCTACATTCAAATACAAACAGCTCATTGGACCAGTATAACCATAACTGTGTTTACGAGTAAAACATACTTAACATGTAACATTTCATTTGTTCAATGGGAAAACTATAAAATCCATATGCTTTATTATTAGAAAATATTTGTTTTCTTCAAATTTCCCTTCAATGGAAAGTATAGTATAGTATGTGAGTACAGCTTATTCTGTGCACCTAATATACATTGTCTTCATAATTCACTATAGATGTACTGAACATAGTAGACAGCTGTAACAAACCAATATAGTGTTTCTATATTTCTATGGAGGCTTTTTAGGTTATATGTACGGGCAATTAATCTCAATTTAGTTCTTTTTCTGCTCACAAAACTTTATCATGATTTGGAAATAGCAAACTTTGAATAAGAATTTAGAAAAATGGACATAATTCTTGAATATAGGGTTTAAATAGAATAAACAGAGCATGCATCCTAGGAATCTCGTGGTTTAGAATATTAAGTGGCAAAAAGAAAGGTGCCCCAGGACACATTTAACTTCATGCTGTGGAGGAGCTGATCGCATGATGTTACCATTACAGTCATTATATGGGCTGCCAGAAATATAGGATTTGTGCTGTGTAATGCAGAACCAATATATGTGGGGCAATTATAAAAAAATCTGAAGTTAAAAATACTTTTCAGACAAAATCGAATTGAGGTGAAAATGCCATTGAACCTAAAACTTAACACTGGGTAACTGTGTCCCTGGTTGGAGCAGGACAATGTGTGTTCCATGTGTGTGTTCCGTGTGATCGTCTAACAAATGGATGACCATGGTTATGTGCCACAGCTATGTTCCCTACTTGGGCTTGGCAGGTTTTCTTGAGTAAATATAGATAGGGCATGGAACATTTTGAAGAAATCCTCCAAATTGAAGGAGCTGGCCAAGTTGGGTTTTGATTCCACCCTACAGAGGAATATGATCACTTAATATATTATTTAGAGACCATGCAAAAGGTCTCTCTAGGAGACTGGTCACTAGTAGAGCTTCCGAGAGGAAAGAACAATTGCCATGAGAAGTGGGGGGCACTGTATTAAGCAGGGGGTGTTGTCATTCCTCTAACATTAGGATGGGGTAGCTGTTGAGTCTTTTCCATGAGAAGGCCGTAGTCGGACAAGATCATATCAAACAAGGGTAAGATGCACCTTTAGCAACTTAGTGGACCACTGTTATTTCTTCCAGTACTGGTTTGAGAAATCCATTTAAGACTTTTTTTGAATAAGCTTTATACAAGGGTTATACAGTACAGGATTTCCAGCTGTAGTAACCCTATTACTGTTATACAGTCACCTGTTGAGTGGATGTATCCGCTGTAGGAACATGAGTGTATAAACATTCCATAAGCCTATTTCATCGCTTTTAGACCCAAAAGTGGGTTTATGTTTGAGAATGAGGGTTAAGCTGGTTGGATGTCAGTTTTATATCATTGAGTTGTTCCGCTAAAATATACAGTTTTGTTCAAGTAGACTGCTGGGTTCAATGCATTCACAAAGGGATCAATTAATATGATCTTTTGTTTAACTCTGTTGTCTTTCAAACATAGCATCAGCGAGATCCTCGTCTGAACGAGATTCTCTTCCCATTCTTTGATGCCAAAAGGGCCATGCAGATAATTGAAACCTATGAACCAGATGACGAGCTGAAGAAAGGAGGTAGGACATGTGCATCATCTTGCCTACAACTGCATAGTAGTGTTGTGCGATATTGTTTCGCCACAATAATGCCCATAGACGCTAATGGGTGAAACAATTTGTCCAAAAAAATTTTTCACCCATAGACTTCAATGCATTTCGGCAAATTTTCAGAGAATTTTCGGCGAAACGGGTCAGATTTGCCCATCACTATTGCATAGCAAAGACATGTCCTTATTCATATAAGAATTGTAAGATCTTGACCACAACCCTCAGAAGCCATTGGTGGTTCTGGTAAATGTTGCCCTTATCTGAAAAATGCTTGATAAAACAGTTGAACTCAAAAGCAGATTGTTATTTTTCCTTAATTTCCAATGCAGTTGCTATTGGGGAAATCACAATTAAATTGGTGTAATATGCCCCTGCACCATTGCATGCAGCTCTATCTCACAGCTGGGCCCTCTCTCGTGTTATTTAACATTTGGCATAGAACAGACTGAGAAATCACCTTCTAAACCTGTTCTCTCTCTTGCAGGTCAGATATCAAGTCATGGCTTTTGCAGGTATCTGATGTCAGATGAAAATGCTCCTGTCTTCCTGGACCGCTTAGAACTCTACCAAGAAATGGATCAACCCTTGGCTCATTACTTTATCAGTTCGTCCCACAACACGTACCTCACTGGGAGACAGTTTGGTGGGAAATCTGCAGTGGAGATGTACAGACAAGTCCTGCTGGCCGGATGCAGGTTGGCAATTTTATGAAACAGCTTGAGATGCATAAAGACCTGAAGAACCCAAGTCTTAGTCAGTCCTAATGAATAGTGTATTAACTGGTGCACAGTTTGCTCCACTTCTACTAAGCCCATAGCAGCCAATCAGCAGGTAGCATTTACTGACTCCTGTACAAAGTAATGGGCTCGCACACCCATACCTTCCCAGCATATCTAGGATGGTGCTCAATGATAGAGACACCCTCAAATGCAGATCCAAGTAGGGAGATCCCTTGTTTAGTTTATTTTTTACTTTGCCTATATATATTGTTTTACCCGTATTTCTTTGACCCCCTTGGTTGCTTGAAGGTCCATCTCTTCTTTTCAAGGTTTCTCTGCTTCGCAGCTCTCCAAGTCCTAGCCACTCGGAGTCCATGTACACCAGTATCTTGTACTGATTAGATCTAAGGATACCCAAACAGGCTGTCTGCAAGTATCTGTGCATTTAAACCAGCAGTTCTGGTTGCATAGTTAGCCCTGGTGTCATTAAATGGGTTGTCCGCATTTCATTTAACTTTTGGTATGATGCAGAGCTTGCTCTTCTGAGACAATTTGCAGTGGGTTTTCATTTTTATATGTTTTGAGTTATTGAGTTATTTAGTTTTTTATTCAACAGCTCTCCAGATTGCAATTTCAGCCATCTGGTTGCTTGAATTAAAAGATGAGTAATAAAAAGTAGCACTAGCAATAAATAGCTTTTTATGTATTTTTTTAGACAGGTTCAGAAAGCTGGAAATAGTCAATAGAAAAAATCAAATAATTACAAATTAGAAAAAAAAGACCAATTGAAAAGTTACTTCGGGGCAGATTTATCAAGGGTCGAATTTCGAATAAACAAAACTTCGAAATTCAAATGAAAAAAGACCAACCGAAATTTATTAAAAACATCAAAGTTTTTTTTTTCTGGGTGAATAGGTAGTTTTTGTTCAAAGTTGAATCGTACAAATCGAAGTAACATCGTATTCGATCAAATTCGATTCAAAGTTTTTTCTTAAAAAAAACTTTGATTTTTCAAAGTCCACCAATTGACTCTAAATAGGTTCTAGGAGGTCCCCCATAGGCTAAATCAGCAATTCGCCAGGTTTGAGATAGCGAATGGTCGAACATGCTAAATTTCGTTATTTGAATTCTCGAATTTTCACTTCGACCCTTGATGAATAAATATATAAAGATACTAAAAGTTAAGATGCATCACCCCATGATTTGCCTTCTCCAATAATTCCTTTTGACGAGAGTAAAAGCCTCTCATTTTTGGTTTTAAGGCAGTGCTATGTCTATGGCATTAGATGAATACCTTCTGTTTTGAGAAGCTGCCAATAGAAAACAGAATGGGTATGGCACATAGGGGCACCCATATAACTGTCTATATTATCTGTGTAACAAGGTGCGTAGAACTGGATTGCTGGGATGGAAAAGGGGAAGATCAGGAGCCAATCATAACGCATGGGAAAGCAATGTGCACTGATATACTTTTCAAGGTGAGTCTCATCAGTTTAGCAGGTTCCATGGTGTTTGCACTACTTTTTTGTCTTCTCTCTTATCATTTTGATTTTTCAGATTTGTTACCTTACCCTTTTTATCAGTAGGTGCTACTGATTCTTCCGTTGGACTTCACCTATATTTATTTTACCAATCTGATCAGCCGGGCTGTTATTAATATTCATTATGAATACTGACGTGTATTGATTGGGTTGAAATAAATTGAATATTTTGGCTCATATTGAGCTGTATATTATTACCACTTGCGGCTGCTGTTGTGTTTCCCTCTATATTTCTAAGCACTGTGTCTCTTTTCTGTAGGACGTCATCCAGGCCATCAAAGATACTGCCTTTGTCACATCAGAATATCCAGTAATCCTTTCCTTTGAGAATCACTGCAGGTACATTGGAACATGTTATATTGTCATAGGCAACTCTGCACATCTAACAAATGGCCCTGTTTATGGTAGAAATTTACAAGAAAGGCATATGAGTATGGTATGAAATCAAAAGCTGACAAAACTCAATCATTTCCCCACATATTCAGTTTGGGTTATGATTGAGTGTTAATCGTGCCAGTTAATCTCCATTTGAACATTACAGATAACCAGCCTTTGGCACTAAGTCAATAATGATGTGACACTGACAAAATCATGCAGAAACCATTATAGAGAGTGAGAGGCATTTTGAGGCAAATATCACACATTGCTGCACTGCAGCAAAACAGCAATTGTCTGTAATGGTGATTTTGCTTATTATTTGTCATTGCTTATATACAATATCTTTCTCTGGTCCACAAAGAGTTAATATTTTACTATTTCCGATACAGTCAGGCCAGTTGTATTTGCACAGTGCCATTATCCCGGCACCCACCACAGAAATTGATATTATTACTGTGCTCCTTCTTCCTCGCCCTGCTTTCCTTGGGGGGATTTATTCAAACTATCCTTGCAGGCACTGGCACCAAGGACATAATAGACTCTGTATGGACCAGCCAGTAGGATTTCCAACCGGCATCAGTGTTCTAGTTTGCACTGGAAAAAAAATGTATGTTAGGTCGAACAGCTCTGAAATAAAACATTAAATAAAGATCAATAATTAGAAACTGATGGGAGGAAGTGAGCTACAGATAAGAGGGAAGAGAGAGAGAAGTGTAGATAAGAGACAGATGAGCGATAGAAAGATAGATGAGAGATCAGAAAGAGATGCGAGACAGAAATAAAGAAAGGGAGTGGTGGAGAAATCATGAAAATGAATAGAAATACAACACAGATAGAGAGAGAGTTGAGAAATTGATGCGAGATGGAGATAAGAGAGACAGGAGGAAAAGGTGAGAGATCTGATAGATGAAAGATAAGAGAAAGACAGAGAGATCAAGAGACAGATTAGAGGTGTATGAAATAAGTAGAGAGATAGATGAAAGATTGAGGAAAGCTAGAGAGAGAATCATTCATGAGAGATAGTTGGATGGACAGACAGACAGACAGACAGACAGACAGACAGACAGACAGACAGACAGACAGACAGATAGATAGATAGATATTTGATCCTTATGAATAATTTAGCCACATACGGTAATAATAAAATGGCCTCCAAACAATGTGGCTATAAAAGAAACCCCTCATCATGAGTGCACAACCTCCTGGCTGCTACATATTCAGTGTAACATTAGGCCGCTGCTTTATTAATAATAAGAATAATATTGGGCGCCGTGTGGTTGTTGTTCCAGTGAGTGGCTACCCAATAGGGCATATAGGGCTAGTGTTGGAGAAGGACACATGGATTGACTGCTGGTTGGGCTGGTTTGGGTTGAAACTTGGCTTTCCATTTTGGGTTTGGGTGCAGGTCAGACTGGGTAAATACACTTCTCCTCTGCTTCCAATGATTCCCACGTACCTAGGTCACACACAGAAGTAGCGTAGAGAGAAAGAAGAGGTGATTATAGGTTGAGTGGGAGTCCTATGACTATTTTGTGGGTTAGGGTCAGGTGTGGGTTGAGTTTTTCCTGCCCTGCACATCACTAATACACAGAAGGACTAGTCGTGTCTGCTTCATGCTGCTTTGTTAAACAGTCTCTTTCATTTTCCAATTGCAGTAAATACCAGCAGTACAAGATGTCAAAATACTGTGAGGAAATATTCGGAGACCTGTTACTAAGCAAGGCCCTGGAGAGTCACCCGGTATGTCTGCCTTTGCCCCACATTATATTGAGCTTGTCGGGGTGTTAGCTTATTGGTCGCTATGCTGTTCACTTCATTGCAGGGCTCTCAGGCACTGAAGCAGAGAAATATTGTTCATTCCCACATGAACATGTCACTGCGTTCAACAAGCAAAGCCGAGCATGCAACGATGACAGCTAACGTAATAACCCTGAGCTTTACTGCCACCTAGTGGGGGGTCTCAAACCTGTTTCTCTAGGAATGACCTGCCTCTGGGGTGGGCTTGCACTGACTTCTGCTCAGAGTGAATGTGAACATGGCACCTTTGGTTTTAGTATTAATAGTTTCATGCATGCAGAGGCTTTGCCTTATCCTCCTGTGCTTTTTATCACATCATTTCAGTATAATTGACGTGCATTTGTTTCAGCTTCGACTAATTGAGTGGCAGTTTGTGCACAAGCTCTAGTTCTCATTTTTAGAAAGCCAAATTAAGATTAAATCCAGAATGGGAGATCCTCTCTCTTAGACTAATCCTCACCCGAGAGAGAATTGGAGTTTCAATAGACTTTACCCGTGGATCCTTCATAAGGAAAACTGGTTTCACAATTGCCCTCCCTCCCACATATAAACACAGAGGGACACAGCCCTGCACCCAGTTTTCTGATATAATACAGCATGTGCTCACTTACCAAGTCAACCTCAATTGGCTCTCATTTAGCCATTAACGCTGCAGTCATGTTGTATGGAGGTCAGCCCCGTGGCCAGCAATGCTACAACCTATTGTTTCTCACTATATACCAAGTCTGTTTATAACTTTCACACTTATAGAATGAGAGGTAAATGTGTGCAAGGAACAAGCACATCAGATATCAATATCCTATTGCACTTCATGTAGCCCATTCATTTGCTCTTTGGATAAACGTGTGTAACGTGGGCACTGAAAGCCGCTGAATGGGTGGCACAATGGAAGGGTGCATGTTCAGTTGCAGCAAGGAGAGGTGCATGCCCGGGAGCCTCTTTGTAATGAAGCAGCATTTGCACATCGTGCTTGTAGTAACTCCCGCGCTCTTGCATTTCAGCTGGACAGTGGCCGACCTTTACCTTCTCCTAATGACCTCAAGCGAAAGATACTGATTAAAAACAAGCGGCTGAAGCCGGAAGTGGAGAAAAGTAAGTGCTGGTTGTCAGGTCTTCTTGGTAAAGTTGCTTCTGAAATTGGATAAAATACTGTGCATAACAATTTATGTACAAACTTGAGTCAAGTACCTTTTTTATTAATAATGATGTTTACAATGGCTGAAATTGTTGATTTTGCTCGGGGAAAGATCTCAATGTAACGCTGGGACTTCATTTTGGGATATTGGGTCAGGGTAAAATTCATGAGGTGGACAGGGTCAGATTTAAAAACTGTGCGTCACTCGCCCCACCTGCATCCGACCTGACCTGTGTCCCCTGCACCCAAAAAGCACCAATCACACATCCCCCACCTGCTTTAACCAAACCCCCACCTTGCACTTGCACAACTCCACTGCTCACCACCTTGCACAGTCGCCAGTTCAGATGCAGCCAGCAGGCAGTATGCCGCCCCCAGCTCTCTGCCGCCCTTGGCCTGAGCCCGGGCCTGGAGGTGGATTGGTTGAGGCGATATTTGGTCGTCCACTTAGACCCCCACCTAATTTGTGGATCATTCAAACATGAAATCTAGGCAGCACCAACGAACGCAGGGTCTACGGCTGTGTCCATGTCTGACGTGCCGGTGGCATTAAATGCTGTGTTGTGTTTGTTCAATCTGTGCTGCACTCAGCACTTTGCGCAGATTCTATTCAAGGTGCAGACTGCAGAAATCACTTCTCCAGGTGCAACAGGTAAGTCCATGGGCTCTAATGGGTGCAATTTAGAGCCCCTTTTCTCTTTCACCTGCATTTGGGACAACGATAAACAAACCTATGCTTATTCTTTTAAAGGAGAACTAAAGCAGCATGGCAGAAATGTTATACATTATGTTTTGTGCTTCTGTACCAGCCCAAGGCAACCACAGCCCTTTAGCAGTAAAGATCTGTGTCTCCAAAGATGCCCCAGTAGCTCCCCATCTTCTTTTTTGCTGATTTACTGCACATGCTCTGTGCTGCTGTCACTTACTGAGCTTATGGACCCACTCACAATATACAGTACACATAGAATAGAAATGTTACAATATAAGGCTGACTAGTAATTAATACAGGTAATACATGGCAGCGCATAAACCAGTGCAATTAAAATGAGAATCCATTATTCTGCCTTATAGCATCAGCTTATATTACAAACCTCATTTTCTGCTTGATAATTTGCAACAACACCTAAGCTTAGTTTCTCAACAGCTGCTCAGAGCCCACTGAGCATGTGCAGTGCCACTGACATTCCTAACAACATCTAAGATGGGAAACTCCTGTGACAAGTTTGAAGTCCTAGATCATTACTACTGTATAGATGCTGAACCTTTAGATTGGTGCCTATATGTCTGTATATAAAATATGGCATATTCATACCTACATTAATTTTTAGGGTTTTGTTCTATTTTAATGGTTCATATCTTACAGTTATATGTGCTAGGTACTCCTGATATAAACATATATCCATACGGTATGTCTATATAGCAGTGCGGTGTAAATGTTGTATAGAGGCAACAAACTGGCAATATTTTTATCTATTCACCCCAGATTGTTCCTATTGAGTAAAATTGGAATTTCATGGCACAGATTATTTAAGTTTGGGCCTTTCTCAACACTGCGGCCCTTGAACACAAGTGTATTGTGAGGGAAACAAATGTGTCGTTGTGGCTGGAGATTTCAGAGGGGGGGAGAGAGAATGAAGGCAGTGGGGCAGGGAGAATATAAATGCAGCTTTATGTAAGGAGGGGGCATCAGTGTGACAGCGGCAATGAAAATCCAATTTGTCTTGTACAGTCCAATCACAGATTTTTTGTCTCTATTTTTACCCACAATAACCTTGAAGTGACCTTGAGCAGCACTTTTCCCATGCATTGGGCAGAATGTTGGGGGGGGGGGATAAAATAGAATGGAGAGAAGTCACAAGGGCCTCTGGGCAGTTTAGGAGCCATAAAAATCTCTTTAAGGGCCACATCCAGCCAGTGAGGCTTTAGTGCTGATCTAAGGATTATCTTCCCTGCCAATAGCTCTTCTGTTGATTTGAATGTGAAACGGCAACTAGCACAAGCAACAATCTTCACCCCCCTCCCTCCGACTCCATTATAAAGATGTAGTGGGTGGAACAAGTCGTAATACATATGAATTTTCTCTCCTGTGTCCATATGTAAAATCCCCTGCTCCCAGAAGTAGACAGAGCGCTGATTATGCAGCTCTTTAGAATCTTCATGTACCATGGGGGGCAAGTGATTTGGAGTGGTAACAATATTATGCAGATTTCCACCGTGTCCTCCACTGGCACATTAGCATTCAAATTAATATACTGTGCTTTAAAGGGCATATAAAGTCTAAAATAGAAAAAGGCTAGAAATGTTGTATTCTGTATACTAAATATAAACATGAACTTACTGCACCACAAGCCTAATAAAACAAATAATTTTTGCTTTCAAAGTTGGCTACAGGGCGTCACCATCTTGTAACTTTGTTAAACATCTTTGCAAGACTAAGACTGTGCACATGCTCAGTGTGGTCTGGGCTGCTTAGGGATCGTCATAAACAAAGGTGCTTGAGTTCTGCATGGCTGGTAAGACGGGGGCTCCCCCTGCTGTTCATAAGTATGATTGTTTCCCTGCTCAGCAGTTAGGGACCATCTGACAATTCCTATCCACAGCTGTAGATAAAGGGAAAATTTCACTGCATACAGTCAGGTTTCTTGTAAATTTTTTAATTAAAGTATATTGGAGATAGCTTTCTTTTTCATTAAAGAAAGTAAAAATGGGATTTTATTTTTTTGCCTTTACATGCCCTTTAAATCCAAATGCATCGCCCCATAACACCCAGCATTTCACTATTCAGGGACAGTAAAAGGCTGTTCTCAACTACAACTCCCACAATTCCACATTTCCTCCCAACCTTTGCCCATTTGTACTGACATCAATGCTGCATATAACAAATTGCTTATGTTGTACCCTACTGCCCCCCAACAAGAAAAGAGTGATGCATATTGTGTGTAAGAACATTGAGCAGTCAGTTACAGCAAAGAACTTGTTTAATTGAACTTTGTATTGATGTTATGTAACACACATTTTGCTATAGATTTAGGAATCCATATCTGCCATTGAGCAGGTGGCATTTACTGCTCTCCAGCTGGATACCAACCATGTGATTGGCTGGTGTAGGTACCTAGAGCAGTGGCACACTTTCCCATTATATCTATAAAGATGTTTGAGTATAATTTAATTTTAATTTAAATTACTTGACCAGACTGTTTGTGTTGTGCTGTTGGTTCTGGGACTTCAGTGACAGGCAAACAGCATGAAAATCCTGGTATTGGGTCTGGGACTATAACAAGCCTCTGATCAAGCCCAATCACCTCTCTGTTCTTATATACACATAATTTAATTTTATAATGTGTCTACTGTATGTTTGACTGGAACATGTAGGCTTGGACTTGTAGGCCACTCAGCATTGTAGGCCCTGGGGGTAATATAAATACCAGCACATAGTGGGCTCCAGTTTTAATTGCACAAATCACCCAATCAGCAGCGATTATTTACTGGTCTGCTGTTTGAAAGCCACCACCTGATTGGTCACTCTGAGCAGGGTACAAAATGCAAAAATGGACACAAAGAGCACTGCTTCTTGTACTCAAAGAATGGAGTTGTGCCATCTTGTGTATAAAGCCTGGGTAGTGGGCAACATATTCTTGGATGCCACGTACCTTGAACATCATTCGTAATCATAAGCTAGAAAGTTCCATTGGGCACAGGAAAGCCCTGGGCTTATGTGTTTATGTACAGATCTCACTTGCACCAACAGCAGAGTTATATGTCTTTCACAAGTGCCCACTGGATGGCTCAGTTGTGCCCTTGTGCCCACAGGGTTATTAAATGAGGCCAGCTTTGTATTACTAGACGTGAGCAGATGTTTGTGTCTGTGACACACTAGTGAATTAAAAGTGTGCCTATTAAATTCCCCTTAACCAATACTTGCTGAATTAGTCCCCACCACATCTCCTTGTATCAGCCTTTCCCATGTATTTATTATTCTTAGGTCTGGTCTAAGGTTAAGGTTATGGGGTATCTTAGTTCACCTTCATGACATTTGTAACTAAGTCACTCATTCTGCCCCTATTTCTGCCAATACATGCTTCTATGCTAAATACCCCTTGTTTCTCTTTATTCCAACAGAACAGCTTGAAGCACTGAAGAGTATGATGGAGGCTGGAGAAACAGCGACCCCGGTCAGTATTCTGGAAGATGACATTGAAGAGGAAACTGAAAATGGTAAGTTTGGCGAATGGATGGAACCAACAGCATCGAGGTACAACATGCCTAATGCACAGTTCTTATAAATGAAGTCATTCTGTTTTTAGCTGACCTAGAAGAGGAGGCACATCCTGAATTTAAATTTGGGAGTGAACTGTCTGCAGATGACCTGAGCCAGAAGGAAGCAGCAAGTATTGCAAAAAAGGTATTTTATACAAATAAAATCTTGTAGAACAGTGTTGCTTGGAAGCATTTACTAACCTACATGTGACTATTGCCTGGCAATGCCCCAATGCACATATTGGGGTGATGAACACTGGTATAAACAACCCAAACCTGAATTTTGGCTTAAAATATATATATATAGTCATAATCATAAATAAAGGTCCCTTACAATATATAAAGACATAATCAGTGTTCAGGCCATAGGGAACACTGATTGTTACAGCATGCGCAATGTAGTGAGTATATACAGTCATATGAATAAGTTTGGGAACCCCTCTCAGCCTGCATAATAATTTACTCCACTTTCAACAAAAAAAAGATAGTGGTATGTCTTTCATTTCCCAGGAACATCTGAGGGTGTTTTCTGAACAATGATTTTTAGTGAAGCAGCATTCAGTTGTATGAAATTAAATCAAATGTGAAAAACTGGCTGTGCAAGGTACCCTTGTAATTTTGCTAATTTGAATGCATGTAACTGCTCAATACTGATTACTGGATTAGCCGGTTAAGCCTTGAACTTCATAGGCAGAAATGAGAAAAGGTACAGTATTTAAGGTGGCCAATTGCAAGCTGTGCTTCTGTTTGACTCTCCTCTGAAGAGTGACAGCATGGGATACTCAAAGCAATTCTCGAAAGATCAGAGATTGTTCAGTATAATGGTTTAGGGGAAGGCTACAAAAAGCTATCTCAGAGGTTTAAACTGTCAGTTTCAACTGTAAAGAATATAATAAGGAAGACCACAGGCACAGTTGCTGTAAAACCCAGGTCTGGCAGGCCAAGAAAAATACAGGAGCGGCATGTACAGAGGATTGTGAGAATGGTTACAGACAACCCAAAGATCATCTCCAAAGACCTGCAAGAACATCTTGCTGCAGATGGTGTATCTGTACATCGTTCTACAATTCAGGGCAATTTGCACAAAGAACATCAGTATGGCAGGGTGATGAGAAAGAAGCCCTTTCTGTACTCAAACAGAGTCGCTTGCTCTATGCAAAAGCTCATTTAGACAAACCACAGTCATTTTGGAATGAAGTGCTTTGGACTGATGAGACAAAAATTGAGTTATTTGGTCATTATTAAAAGTTCTTTGCATGGCGGAAGAAGAACACCGCATTCCAAGAAAAACACCTGCTACCTACTGTCAGATTTGGTGGTTCCATCATGCTGTGGGTCTGTGTGGCTAGTTCAGGGACTGGGGCCCTTGTTAAAGCCGAGGGTCGGATGAATTTAACCCAATATCAACAAATTCTTCAGGATAATGTTCAAGCATCAGTCACAAAGTTGAAGTTACGCAGGGTTTGGATACTCCAACAAGACCATGACCCTAAACACACTTCGAAATCTACAAAGACATTTATGCAGAGGCAGAAGTACAATATTCTGGAATGGCCGTCACAGTCCCACGACTTGAATATCATCAAAAATCTATGGGATGATTTGAAGCAGGCTGTCCATGCTCGGCAGCCATCAAATTTAACTGAACTGGAGAGATTTTGTATGGACGAATTGTCAAAAATACGGCCAACCAGAATCCAGACACTCATCAAAGGCTATAGGAGGTGTCTAGAGGCTGTAATATTTGCAAAAGGAGACTCAACTAAGTATTAATGTAAATGGTGCCTAAATTTATGCACCTGTCTAATTCTGTTATGATGCATGTTGCATATTTTCTGTTAATCCAATAAACTTTATATCACTGCTGAAATACTACTGTTTCCATAA
This sequence comes from Xenopus laevis, assembly GCF_017654675.1. Classification (NCBI taxonomy): domain Eukaryota; kingdom Metazoa; phylum Chordata; class Amphibia; order Anura; family Pipidae; genus Xenopus; species Xenopus laevis. Next base: position 27,002,983 of record NC_054380.1, read on the forward strand.
GGCATGTTATATATTAAAAGGAAGGAAGGACTAAGGGGTTCTCAAACTTATTCATATGACTGTATTGAACCATATTTCTCCCATAAAAGCTAAAAGCACATTGGCAAGAGTTTACCGTTAGCACAACATATAGAATACATCCATAAATATAGTTCATTTGTTTCTTTTTTGTCCTAGATGGCTGAAGATGCTGAACAAGAAAATAACAACAAAAAGGTGATTGTTATTTCCTTTTGTGCACTGCGCTGTACTCTATCCAGTACTCAGGAGGCTACCCCCCCTCCTGCCCACAACCCACCCCCCTAACGTGCATATCATTCTGACATTCCAAGCAGCTGGCAATTGTGGCAAAGGCCTCGGCTGTGCCTCCTGACACTGTTCTCCGCACCCAGTGCCAAATATTTGATCTTGTGCTTGGTGCTTAGAGCAGCATTTATCAGAGCTCAAATACCTGGTAAGTGAGCACCAAGGGGCACCCTTGAACTCTCTAGCACTTGTGCCCCACAGAATAATAAATGAGCCCTAAAGTATTATACACAGGCCTGTGTGCTGAATGATACTGGCCAGTGAGGGCTCATTCACAAGCACAATTGCATAGCACTAAAATGGACACAAACTTGCACATGATTGAAAACTATTTCCAAAGATACATGCTCCTTAAAGGAACAGTAACACCAAAAAATTTAATTGTTTTAAAGGACTGACAATATAATGTAGTGTTGCCCTGCACTGGTAAAACTGGTGTGTTTGCTTCAGAAAAACAACTATAGTTTATATAAACAAGCTGCTGTGTAGCCATGGGGCAGCCATTCAATCACAGGATACACAGTAGATAACAGATAAGTACTACTATAGTTTATATAAACAAGCTGCTGTGTAGCCATGGGGGCAGCCATTCAAGCACAGGATACACAGTAGATAACAGAAAAGTGCTACTATAGTTTATATAAATAAGCTGCTGTGTAACCATGGGGCAGCCATTCAAGCACAGGATACACAGTAGATAACAGATAAGTTCTTAAGGATCCCATTGTATAATACAGGACTTATCTGTTATCTGCTGTGTATCCTGTGCCTTTTCTCCTTTTTCAGCATTGAATGACTGCACCCATGGCTACACAGCAGCTTGTTTATATAAACTATTGTAGTCTTTCTGCAGCAAACACCCCAGTTTTACTAGTGCAGCACGACAGTACATCATATTCATTTTTTGCTGTTACTGTTCCTGAAACAACTGGCAATTGCTAGCATAAAGAATTGTTCTCACTTGTGAACAGTGCAATATACAAATTCAGCACTTGCCTTGAGTGGCCTGTAATTTCAGAGTTGCTTTAGCACTTTGCATAATCAGCTGACTTGTGTGCGGTGAATTGGATCCTAATGTTGAAACACATAAATTCAGTAGAAAAAATGTGCATTACAAGTGATTGTCATTGATTACTCCTGCATTGGCAAACTGCACGCAAGTTTAGGAAATCCCAATAATGCTGGAATTTTAGGGAAATAGTGCATTGAGGGTGAATTGCATCCAAATTTCCCACTTTGTTTATTGCAACTACTTTGTACATGTGGATAGAGGAAAGGAGGGCTGCTAAACAGTTGGGGCTGGTAAAGGCTTGGGGGCTGCTAGCTTTAGACTGTAGGTGACAATCAAAAGATTTGCCTTTGCTCCAAGCTCTGCTGTAAAGTCACTAACACCTTTAACTGCTCATATTTAGGGTGCTATAACAGTGGAGGACGAGCAAGCTTGGATGGCATCCTATAAATATGTGGGTGCCACTACCAACATTCACCCATTTCTCTCATCCATGATCAACTACGCTCAGCCCATAAAGTTCCAGGGCTTCAAAGTGGCTGAAGGTAAATATGTCGACTGAGTAGAGCCTAAGTTACTGCCTCCTTTTTCCTACACGTTTTACTTTTAAATTGCAACATTTTTCATTGGCATTTGCTGTGTCCTGCGAGTTCATTTTTATTAAATAATCCTTAGAACTGGGCTGCTCAACAACTGTCGTAACATAAATCATTGTGTATCACAAGCACTGGGATTAATTGCTTTAGAAATAAACTCTACATTGGTTTGTTAGGCCCATTGTACCGGTTGAAGAAAAGAAGGACAATAGCAAAGTGTGTAATATATTTATGATTATTGATCAATACATTTAAACACATGAGGTTGACTTTATGTGCACTATAATCCAATGTATATATATAGTAGACTGTGAAGGAGTCAGTACAGAAATGCCTGGGTGCAGTGTCCGAAATTTTTAGAATATCTATCCACAAAGAAGTTCAGCACTCTCAGGTCTTAAAAAATAAATAAAAATGTTTATTGACTAATATATATATGTATATGTATATATATATATATATAATAATACACGTGTAACCTCTGTAGGTTAATATAGCGACGTGCAATTCTCAGGTATATTAGGCCACACAAAGTGCAATGCTAGCAGTGCGTCTGTCCACAAGGGGGTAGTAGAATCTAATAGATAATATTTTGTGTGCTATAAACTGTAGCGTTTCCATACATGTTACTTGATATCATTTATATTAAATAGCATTTCTTTCCTTAACGATTCCTGGATTTAGAGTTCCTAAATTCTCATATAATTCATTGGAGGGCTTGTGGGAATGCTGGGAATTTTAGTCCAGTAATTGAGATATTGTGATGGTGCTTCCCAATGAGATTTCTTCATTATGGAACCTTAAAGGGAACATTCCATGATGCTGTTTCTGTGTTTTTTTTTTTACCATGACATAAAGAAGACTTCGAAAGTAAAATACTGTAAATGTGTTCATTGATTATTTTCCTTTTAGAACGGAACATCCATTTCAACATGTCCTCTTTTAACGAATCAGTTGGACTGGGGTATCTGAAGACTCATGCGCTCGAATTTGTCAAGTATCCTTTCCCTTTGTACATTTTTACTTCTCATCGTTTATCCTCGTTCGTAACATGAGTCAGTCCCCTGGGCAAGGTTGGTGTGACCTTAAATTCCGCATGGGATTGGCTGTAGTTTTACCCTTGGGTTGGCACTGACATCACAGGCTTAATAATTTCTGTTAATCTCTTACTCTTACACTAATAGTGCCGGGCACTTCCCTCTTCGGTGGGTTGAAACCAAACCAACCCCAGGCAACCACAGTCCTTTAGCAGTAAAGATCTGTGTCTCCAAAGATGCCCCAGTAGCTCCCCATCTTCTTTTCTGCTGATTCACTGCACATGCTCTGTGCTGCTGTCACTTACTGAGCTTAGGGACCCACTCACAATATACAGTACACATAGAATAGAAATGTCACAATATAAGGCTGATTAGTATTTAATATGGATAATTACTACATGGCAGCACAGAAACCAGTGCAATTAACATCAGAATTTAATAATCAGCTCTGTAGCATCAGCTTATATTACAGACAAACCTCATTTTCTGCTTGAAAATTAGCGATGACCCCTAAGCTTAGCTCAGAGCCCACTGAGCATGTGAGTGTCGCAGACACTTTCCAAGATGGTGACCCCCTGTGACAATTTTAAAGTCCTGGATCATTGCTTCTATTAACCAGCTGAAACTTTAGGCTGGTGCAATAGGTTCAGTATATAAAACATGCCATTTTAATCCTATCATTTTTAGGGTTTTCTTCTCCTTTAAAAGGATTGTTCACCTTTACATTAACTTTTAGTATGATATAGAGAGTGATATTCAGAGACAATTTGCAATTGTTTTTTTATTATTTGTGGGTTTTTGAGTTATTTAGCTTTTTAGTCAGCCGTTTCAGCAATCTGGTTGCTAGGGTCCAAATTACCCTAGCAACCAAGCACTGATTTGAATAAGAGGTTGGAATATAAATAGGAAGATCAGTAATAAAAAGTATCAATAACTGAGAATTATAATCGCAGGCAGGAATCAATCCAGAACACCAGAGAGTAGAATTCAGGAGCCCAAAGTTTAAATAATACAAAATCTTTTATTTTACATTATGTATAAAAGCAGAAAGCCTTACGGGTTTCGTGTCACCAAGAGACACTTAATCATAGGCCAAAATCTTGTAGGCAAACTAAAAATACGGAAAAGGAGCAAATTAGAAGTTAGATGGGCAGAGTTTATACAGTCAACCAATAGCCTTTCATATACAAAAAAAAAGAGAACAATTGCCAGCACACGGTTTAATTTTTACAGAAAATGAGGTGTCAGTACCATACTTTTGCCAAAATATGTACCGGTAAGCTCACGTGCCACGTCAAGGCCATTCATTGTACGTGAGAGCCTTTCATATACAGTCTCATTACCTCTATTGGCTTTATTTTTGGCTTGTCTACAAGAATTTAGCCTATGATTAAGTGTCTCTTGGTGACACAAAACATGTAAGGCTTTCTGCTTTTATACATAATGTAAAATAAACGATTTTCTTATATACTTAAATTGATTACGCAAGGTGTCTCTCCAATTTGAAATGGCCTAATTGGAGGTGTCCACATATACTTTTCAAAATCTCAACAAAACCAGATGGGACTTATCCTCCAATAGTATGGGCCCAATTATTACAAAATACACACATAATCGTATTAAAGTGTAAAGATAAAAGGCAATATTTATTTAACTACCATGCCACAGATACTTAAAACCATTTAAAAAATAAAAAAACAGCGCTGCGCTGGGTTCAGGGATCCCTTTAACCCCAAATAACCACTTATAAAGAGGACTCCTCTATGTAGGATTTGGTGGAAATTTGATTATGTCTAGGTGGCTCAACAGCCAGTGTTCCAATCAAGCGTTAGTAGGTACACATGTAAATCCAATTGTTCATGTGAGGGAACGAAAGTGCATCCTTATGATTCACATCCGCAAAATATTGCAGAAAAGAAAATCCTGGTTATATAACACTGAATAGCGTGCTGCAGCTTAGTGAAGATTACTATCTCCCGCGGATACAATAGTACCCGTGATGGTTTGCGGTGCAAAGCCAGTATATCAGGTTTAATGTCTTTGCGGGTAACTGGATTTGTCAATGTCTACTGTCCCATCCATATATTTATATACAGCCGCCTATTGCTCTCAGTGGCCAGCTGAGAAGTTGCGGCTTCGTGATACTGCGATCACTGACAGTCACCGTATTGTGCCAGCCCAGGTGTAATAGTTGTCCCGGCTATCACCAGACCCGAAAATAAATGTATACAGACCACGTGTCTTTGAGAGTTTTCACCCGATAATTTCCGCGTTCCATCAACTGGCAGGAGATCTTCAGTCTGCGCACTTAAGTTCCCAAAATAGGGGAGCAGGGTATCCCAAACGACTCAGTGTCAGCGCTGTGCCTCGACAGCTGTTTCGCCACTCAACGTGGCTTTGTCGTTTTTTTAAATGGTTTTAAGTATCTGTGGCATGGTAGTTAAATAAATATTGCCTTTTATCTTTACACTTTAATACGATTATGTGTGTATTTTGTAATAATTGGGCCCATACTATTGGAGGATAAGTCCCATCTGGTTTTGTTGAGATAAACGATTTTCTATTATTTAAACTTTGGGCTCCTGAATTCTACTCCCTGGTGTTGCAGATTGATGCCTGCCTGCAATTATAATTCCCAGTGAACTGCTGATAATGGAGGCAGAGCAGTAGAATAGGGTTAAACTTTGCAACAGAATCACAAATGGCAGACATGGCTGGAGAATTGTAACAAGCAGGGGGATTATTGGCATCTTTTTTTCTTTCCGCTTTCCTTAACAATCGTTACAGTTATAACAAGCGTCAGATGAGTCGGATCTACCCTAAGGGGGGCCGAGTGGATTCCAGTAATTACATGCCGCAGATTTTCTGGAACGCCGGCTGCCAGATGGTCTCGCTGAACTATCAGACTCCAGGTAGGTTGGGGGGTGTCCAGCCGACCCCCCCGCGCCAGGGAAATATTTGCTCAGTCACTTTCACAACAGATGCGCTCTGATGCTTTTTATATGTAAACACTAATATGGCTGCAATAGCAAAAAAAAAAAGCAGAATCTGTGACACAATAAACATCCTCCTTTATTTACTGGGATAAAACAAAGTTACATTAACACATGTTTGCTGATTCTGTAATAGAGTTCTGACATTCATGGCGATGGGGAAAAAAAGCTTATTGTTTCCTAGTAACATAAAAGCTCCCCTGTAGTGAATTCTGGGACTAACAGTGAACAAGAAATGGTGCCTTAGTGCTTCATACTCATTATAAAGGGCCACTGTGCCTTGCTTTATTTTTCCGCCCATCTTCTTTGGGACACTGCTCTTATAGCTTCTTATTAGGTAACACAATGGAAGAGCTGTGGGAAGTGACAAGGAGTCCTGTGATGACCAGTCAGATGGTTGTAGCATGGCAACTTCCATGTAGCAATTCTCTTTTAGGTTAGAACAAGACGGTGCTGCTCGAGCCGACACGTCGCCATGCGATTAAATACATGCGATGTGTCGGATGTCCTGTAGATACAGGAAGTGAAGGAGATGAAGACTCAGCGTGCAGCGTTTTCATCCGACTTACCTGCAATTTCTCCTTCACTTCCTGTATCTACAGGACATCCGACACATCGCATGCATTTCATCGCATGGCGATGTGTCGGCTCGAGCCGCACCGTCGAGTTCTACCCTTAGTGTCCTTGCTACTTCCCATAACTCTCCTATTGTGTTATCAGTACCTAAGTCATAAGAGCCTTGTGTATTGTCCCAGATAGCACTGCATGATGCATATGAGCATACCTCCCAACTGTCCCGTTTTTAGAGGGACAGTCCCTCTTTTGACCTGCAGTCCCTCATTTGTACTGGTAAGTCCTGTTTTTCTCTGCACTGAACAGCCAGAAAAAGAAACAAAGTTTCTAACTTAATTGGGTTTTTTTGCAGAGAGCCCAGAATAGCCACAGCAGGAGATAAGATACTTTTGTAACAATTTCTAGATAAGTAATTGTAACAATAGAAGATAACAGGTCCCTTGGGAAAAGATACACGGCTTAAAGGGCAATTCACCTTCATTAGCAAAACTGTAATAACTGAAAAAAACCCCACAGAAATATGTTCAAACTTTCATAACCTGCGAAATTTTGTAAAATGAACATGGTAATTAGGGGGTGTGGCCACAAAAATGAGGGTGGTCAAAAAAATGTCGCCGCGCTACACACGGCAACTTTTTTGACCCTCTTTTTATTTCCAAAATGTTGTTAGGTATGATATGAGAGCGACTGATAAAAATGTTACAATAATGTAAGGTTACAATAATGAGGTTTGTATAATAAAGATAATTAGACCTGACACTTCTCCTGACGAGGCCACACATTCTGGCGATGGAGATGGGTTCAGTGTCTTTGTTCCCTGCTTCCTCTGTGGTACTGAGGTCCATGCCTGGTGTTCGGGCTCTTACAGACGAGCGTTTTTACCTGCGCTCCCCTGCGTTCCGTTTTTCTGCGTTCAGCCGCAGGGGAGCGCAGGAATAGACACATTACATTTTTTCCAATAGGGCTGTACTCACACAGGCGCGTGTAGGCGCCGAACGCAGGAAAAATGCAGCATGTTGCGTCTCAACCTGCGTTCGTACTCAACCTGAGTACAGCCCCATTGGAAAAAATGTAATGCGTCTATTCCTGCGGTCCCCTGCGGCTGAACGCAGAAAAACGGAATGCAGGGGAGCGCAGGTAAAAACACTCGTCTGTAAGAGCCCTTACACATTTAATATGTTGTCACAATAAGGATTTTGTATATGTGTTTTGGGGTTGCTTTGGTGCACGTTAATCCAATTATGTATTTGGGGAGTGATTGTTGCTAGTCTGGGGCTGCGTATGGTACTTTAAACAATTTTTAAAGATGGGGTTCACCTTTGAGATAACTTTTAGTAGGGATGCACCGAATCCACTATTTTGGATTCGGCCGAACCCCCGAATCCTTTGCGAAAGATTCGGCCGAATACCGAATCCAAATCCTAATTGGCATAGGCAAATTAGGATTGGGAATGGGAAAACATTTTTTACTTCCTTGTTTTGTGCAAAAATTCCCGCGATTTCCCTCCCCGCCGTTAATTTACATATGGAAATTAGGATTCGGATTCGGTTCGGCCAGGCAGAAGGATCCGGCCGAATCCGAATCCTGCTGAAAAAGGCCGAATCCTGGATTCGGTTCATCCCTAACTTTTAGTATGATGTTGAGAGTGATATTCTGAGACGATTTGCAGTTGGTTTTCATTTTTTATTATTTGTGGTTTTTGCGTTATTTAGCTTTTTATTCAGCAGCTCTTCAACTTGCATTTTAAGCAATCTGATTGCTAGGATGCCAATTCCCCTAGCAACCATGGGCTGATTTGAATAAGAGACTGGAGTATGAATAGGAGTGGCCTGAATAGAAAGACGGAGAATACCAAGTAGCAATAACAATACATTCGTAGCATTTGCTTTTTACAAGGGGTCAGCAATGCCCATTTATAAGCTGCAAAGAGTCAGAAGAGGAAGGCAAATAACTATGAAACTATAAAAAATAAATAATGAAAACCAATTGAAAAGTTGCTTAGAATTGGCCATTCTATAACATACTAAAAGTTACCTTAAAGGCGAACCACACCTTTAAGGGTTTCCCGTTATTTTTAATACCAGAAAATGAGGTCAGCCTGGTTATTTCCCTTTCATACCCACAATTCCAAAGGGAAATGTGACTGTACAATGCCCCTTAATATAAGGTCATATATGTCTCTTTTCTTTCCTTTTGGATTCATCACTGCTTTAATATTTATTGAATTTTTCTGCAATGGACAATAATAGAGAATGAAAGTCACTAATAATTGCATTTGCCTCTTCACAGATTTAGCCATGCAGCTCAATCAAGGGAAGTTTGAGTACAATGGATCCTGCGGGTAAGAAAAGTCTTTCTGTCCTGATGTGGGTTAGTGATGCTGGTGGCCTCATTCATGTCTCTCTGGTAGCCGTTCTTCTTGCAATGTAGTAGCCCTTAGAGGTGTTAAGGTGGCCATACACGGTCCAATAAAAGCTGCCGACAGACCGAGTCAGCAGCTTATTGGCCCGTGTATGGGGACCCCGACGGGCTTCCCCGATCAAGATCTGGCCGAAAGTCAGCCAGAACTCGATCGGATGGGACAAAAAATCCCATCGGATCGCGGCCGCTAGGGCCTAACGATCGGATCAGCCCAATATTGCCCACCTCAAGGTGGGCATATCGGAGAGAGATCCGCTCGTTTGGCGACATCGCCAAACAAGCGGATCTCTCCGTGTATAGCCACCTTTACTGTACCAGCAAATATAAATGAGCCCAGTCCAGTTTAAGGACTTACTTATGGGTAAAAATGTAGTTGCATAAAGTAGGGATGCACGGAATACAGGATTCGGTTCGGGATTCAACAAGGCTTCAGCCTTTTTCAGCAGGATTCGGCCAAATCCTTCCGCCCGGCCGAACCGAATCTGAATCCTAATTTGCATATGCAAATTAGGGGACAGGGAGGGAAATTGTGTGACTTTTGGTCTCAAAATGGGGAAGTAAAACATGTTTTCCTCCTCCCCACCCCTAATTTACATATGCAAATTAGGATTCGGTATTCGGCCGAATCTTTCACAAACGATTCAGGGGTTCGCCCACAATCCAAAAAAGTGGATTTGGTGCATCGCATAAAGGGAGCCAGGGATTGATGCTTAGCTATTTTAAAATTACAGATCAGGCCAGGCTGTTATATATAAGAGAATATAAGAGCATATAAGAGAATATAGGAATAGCCTTTTTCAAACCACAATGACAACTTCATTAACAATAATCAAGGCCAGGAATATTTGATGCACTGGATAACGAGGCCTAAAATGGATACAGTTGGGCAGCACTGCTACAGACCAGGGGCACCCAGATCCCACCAATGTGGCGTCTGCTTTTAATCATGTAATTGATCAGGGTCTGTTATGTTTTACCCAGCCATGATTTTGGAAAAGCTGTAAAAATTGTATATTTCTGGAGTGTTAATAACACTGTCCTGTAAATAACTGGAAATCGTTAGTATGAATTTAACCCAATGATACAGTTTATATCAGTTTAGATAAAGTCATTGCACACTACTCATAAGTCCTATTAGAAGAGGCAAGCCCAGTGGATAAGATCAAAGCATTTGTAGCTTATTAGGTAAAAGGGTCTTGGCTTAGAAACAGAGGGTTTAAGCTAAATTCGTATATAGCTGTGCATTATACACGGCTGTTTAGCTTTATTCTAAATGAGCGGCATTGGTTGCAGAAGCAGTTGGGCAAATTGAGGTCAGTCAAATGCAGTCACATGCCGGATTCTCGCTCATCACTGACTCACATTTTACACATAACAAAGGAGTAGATTTAATTCGTTCCCATTTACCGCTTCCATGTCAGGTACCTTCTGAAGCCCGATTTCATGCGCCGGCCTGATAGAACCTTCGACCCTTTCTCAGAAACCCCCGTGGACGGGGTGATTGCCGCAACTTGTTCAGTTCAGGTAAATGGAAACGACCTCAAGTACAGCATGTTCCTTTGTATAAAGGAGGCTTTTATTCCCATTATTATCACAAGCTGTTGCTAATATAGATAATGTTACTAATGTTGTAGCTGCCAGTTTAGCTGAAACCATTTCTATTCTATCTATAAGAGGCCAGATCTGAAAGCGCAATAGGCTTAACTACAGGGTTAGGGTTTCTGGAACCTGAGCACCTTGTTGAACTAGATGTGGTTTTAAAAGCTATACTGACACATATCTAGCAATAATCTAATGGAATCATTACTAGCCTAGGTGCTAATGTATGCCCTCACACCAGTGTTACCAGAGCAGTCTGCATCAGATTCAGACTGGGGTACCTGAGGCCCACCAAAGAACCTAACTGTTAGGGTCCCACCAAATTGGTGCACTACCTTTAACCATATTTAACCCAAGACATGCCAAAATGGATAATGAGAATATTAATGCCAGTAAAATCATTACAGAAAATGGATGAGTATATTAACCCGGGACATGCCAGTAGAATCCTTACAGCATATTAACACATATTATATCAGAAAGACTGCTGCATATGTGACTAGTAAACACTATATTAACCCCAGTTATGCCTGTAAGATCACTGCAGAAATGTCCAATGAGCACTTCACTAGCCCCAGACATGCCAGTAGGATCACTGCTGAAATGGCAAATAAGACCTCCAATAACCCCAGACATGCCAATAAGATCACTGGAGAAGTGGTGAGTGAGCGCTCTGTTAACCTCATACATGCAGAAATGGATAGATTGAAAGCATTATTTTAACCTACACTTTCACCAGTAGAGTACGGCAAATGTTTCTTGCCAGTGTTCCCAATGCGGATTGTCTCTCTGCCTCACTCTGCCTAGCTGAAACTCCTGTAAAAAAAAAAAGCATTCCATAGTGGAGTACGTGGCCATCTTTGATTTTGGTTCACACTTTTCAAATAAGAAGAACCTTTCTCTTATAGGAGGGACACAGGGACAATAGGGTGCAACATCCACCAGCAGGAGGCAGGACACTAGAGAAGAGGAAGAAGACTCCTTGTCCCTGCTGCTATACCCCTCGCCACATCTTGATCTACCCAGTTTGTTGTAGTGCCCTCAAGGAGACAGGGCCGCTCATGATTTCTGCAGCCAGTATCCACTGGCACCAGGGGTTGTCCAAGAGATCTCCGCTTAGGAGTCCTTCTGGCATGGCTTCCCCCTTCTTGGGACACTTAGTGCTGGGGCCAGTAAGTCTCCTCTGGAGCGAGCCACACATAAATACCTGTCTCTGCCATTACCAGAGCAGAAGCTTCCTGGCACTAAGATGCAGTTTGCAGGGCAGTACTATCTGCCTTCCCCAGCCTGTTATTCTCTTTTCTCCCACCAAGTGTGCGTGCGCTGGCCTGCTTCAGCCCTGTTTCATTGAAAGATCAAAAGCGATCTCCTCCATACAGTAGCGCCAGTACCAGTTCCATCCGTGGCCTTTATTACACGCTGAACCACAATTCTCTTGCTATCTCACTCTGTTCTCCACGTGTATCAACATTCTGCACACCATCTGGATTCGCACATCTAGCGTTCTCCATCCTGACTCTCCGCTCATCATTCTGATCTGAGCTGCACTACTCATGGGACCCAAGCATCCATACCCATCCTGAATGCAATGGGGACTGGCTCTGAGAAGGGGAACAGGCACATTTTTGCTTAAGTGCATGGTTATTGCTTATTTAACCTTGCTGAATTACTGACACACACATTAAGGGGGGGATACTGATTCATCTTCAGGACAGCTGTAATTGACAGATATCCAGTATACTTGGCAGAGGGCAATCAAGGGAAGCCAACTTCTAGGGAGGCTACACAAACCACAAAAGTTAAATACATGGCTTGTGCTACATGCTGCAAAATCCTACCCTATGGCAGAAAAGACCCATTATGTGTCACATACTCTAAACAATCTGCTGAGAAGGTTTCTAAGGACGTGGAACCAGCACCCCCTCCAGTACCGCTGAAGTCAGAGGTGATAATTTCTTCCTCTGTGCCAAAGACTGTGTCTCCTCCCAATCAGGACCCTTCTGCTTGGCCAATGTAACTTTTCACAGGTATTCTCAAGTAGGTGGACTGCCTAGATAAATTGCTTGATAAACGTAACCAGGGTTCTGCAGAATCCCACTCTAAACATGACAAGAGACAGGCTCCTCCCTCACCAGAGGAAATTAGCGACATTGAATCCTAACAAGCCTCTGCTCATTGGGATGATCAATCTCATAGGGAAGGAGAGATTTCTTATGATGATGGGATGACACCAAAGTCATGTCCAAAGCATTTTAAGACAGGGTTGATTCCTTAATTACTGGGGTTATTTCATGCTTAGACCTTAAAAGCCCTGATTCCTAACAGGAATCCGCTTGGCCCATGTTTAAGTGTCACTAGAAATCACCACCCATATTTCCCTCTCATGCACAACTGGACAATTTATCCAATCTGAATGGGAACATACAGAGAGGAGGTTTCACACATATCACATACCACGCATATCCCTGGAAAAATGGTCCTATCCCCCTCAGTGGATGCCCCAGTTTCCCGTTTATTGAAGAACACTGCTCTCCCAGTACCAGATGCTTCCTCATTTAAGGAGTCAATGGATAAGAAAATGGAGAGATTCCATAAAGGGTCTCTTTGGACCCGAGTTGGACAAAATTATAAGTCAAGTGACATGGCAAAAATATTCTTTTACCACAACTAAGATCATGCCCATCTATTCATCATGGTCGGTTCTTTCCTGCCAAAGGCTCCAGAACAGCCTCTGGCAGGTATTACACCTCCAAGAACACAGAAACCAAGCCCCATTTCCAAAACCCTGTCCCCAAACCAAGTCCTCTGTCAAACCATCCACTACATGACTACGTAAAGATCACAGAACATTTCCCAGTGGGGGGAAATTTAACCCACTTTGAGGAAGCCTGGGTCCGACTCACCCATGACATGGGTACAGGAAATCTTATCCAAAGGTTATCACTTAGAATGTCTTTCCAAACCTCCACCTATTTTTATGTCTCAGAGGCCACAAGAACCTCAAAAACAAGCTGCATTCTTAGCGATCATTCAAAACCTGCTCGATGAAAGGGTAATCTCCCTACAAGAGAGGTTATATTTCAAGCTATCATTTTCCCGGTACTGGATCTGAAATGGCTCAACACATTCATCCGGTTCTCCCATTTCAAAACGGAGTCTCTTCGATCCGTCATCTCGGCAATGGACCCATAAGAATTTCTTGTGACGTTAGACATCAAGGATGTATTCTTACACATTCCAATCTCCCCCCCCCCCCCCACACCAAAGGTTCCTACATTTCGCATTCCAAAGCCACCATCTCCAGTATACGGCCCTCCGTTTCAGGCTTACTTCGGCCCCAAAGCTGTTTACCAAGGTAATGGCTGCGGCTGCCTATCCACTAAAGTCTCAGGGAGTTTTGATAACTCTATATTTTGACGATATTCTCCTCAAAGACCCGTCACTCACTGTAGCCAAACACTAGCTATCCGTAGTTGTAGAACTCCTATCCAGTCGGGGATGGACAATCAATGCAGAAAAATTGCATCTGTCTCCCACATGTAGTCTGCCTTTTCTCAGCATGGTTTTCGATAAAAGGTGTATCTTTCACCAGACAAGATCTGTTAGCAAGCGCAGAACAAAGTCAGCCATATACTGCTTGGGGCAGATGTTGGGATGTTTGCGGGACACAAGGCTTCCCTCCCGGATGTGGGCCTCTTTAGATTGTGATTTTCTGCCATTTTTATATGTATATAGTTCTGTTACTGCTAGTTAACTCTCGTTGTTAGACAATACTGAGTAGATTAGGAAGCGGTGAGGGGTATAGCAGCAGGGAGGAGGAGTCTTCTTCCTCTAGTGTCCTGTCTCCTGCTGGTGGATGCTGCACCCCACATGGTCCCTGTGTCTCACAAACATCCCAAGAGAATAGAATTTAATGGTGAGTGTCACAAAATCCCCTTTTTTCAGCTCTGATCAGTGAGTGGTTGCAGGTGGGGCACCCAATATTGGTGCTCAGTAAGCTGCACTTGATTTGTTTTAAATAAAGAATGATAATAACCCAAATGTTTCTCTATGTAGGTCATCTCTGGACAGTTCTTGTCAGACAAAAAGATTGGGACGTATGTGGAGGTTGATATGTATGGATTACCAACGGACACTATACGCAAGGAGTTCCGCACCCGCATGGTGATGAACAATGGTCTCAATCCTGTTTACAATGATGAGCCCTTTGTATTCCGAAAGGTGAGCACTTTTTCTGGGGTCTGAATAGAAGGGAAGTGTGACAGTTATATGGCTGCATCTAGGGTAGAACGAAATGATATGAAGCATAACAAAAGTGGTGTAAGGACAAATGGGGAGATCAGTCGCCCCGGCGACAATTCGCCTTTTCTTGAGATGGCACTCGCTGCACTTTCCGAAAGTCACGCGAAGTTTCATCGTGAGACAACTTCGGGCGACATTGGAAAATGAAGCGCCGCGAGTGCCACCCTGCTGCCGATTTTTCATTATAGCCGCCGGGAAGGTAGGGGAAGGCAGTTTGGGGCATTGTCGCCCCGAAGAAGAGGCAATTTGTCGCCGGGGCAACTAATCTCCCCGAATTTGCCCGTGTGCCCTTATCCTAAAGATACCTTTATTGGCTAACTAAAATGATCATCACAGCAATTGATTCTTCAAAGCTGATTACAAAGAGGCTAAGTTGGCACTGACATAAATACAGCATTTTGTTTACAAAAAGTTGAAACAACACACAAGCATAATTTGTATTGCAAGCAGGGACACTTATAGGGAGGTGGGATATGCAAAGTAGTCAAGACCAGGTATAAATTAGATTTAAGATGTGAAATAGATAACAGATTAGCCAACAGTTAGAACAATTAGGGGTACAGTATATTCATGCACCTGTTTTTTTAAGAAGAATAAGCTTTTTCTGCCGAAATAAACATAATTTAACTTTGCATGCTGCATGGTGCTTTACCTGTATTGCCCTAACATAGCTGCTTTCTGCTCGTTGCTATGGACGTTACAGTAGCAGAGCACATATTACACCAGGACACAAGTGCTTCTTAAATGAGCACTGAGGGACACGTGCTTGCACTGTGCCCCAGGTAAATGGCTCCTTTTGGCTACCAACTCAACCACCATGACTTGTTCAGCAGTCTCTTGACCAGTGTAGAGGGGGCAACATGGTGCTCTCTTCAAATGATATCTAATTGGCGCTCGGTCTTGTACTGATTAGGAAAACTGAAAGATCCTTCCAAGGGAAGAGCACAATAGGTCTACACAAGACCCCCACGTGATCCAAGCACTGACCCTGGGACCAAACATTTGGATCAGGACCATACATTTGCATCAGCTAAATGTGGCTACCAATGTGGGTGCCAAAATGGGACCTTGGTAAAAAGCAGTGGAGCTACCTTGTGTATGGCCAACTTAACATATGTTAACATTGCTTTGAGATCCCATTAAAGCAACATAGTAAATATTGATGTAGAAGAAGAAACACAGCACAAACCTAACATGGAAGAAAGCCGAGCAGAGAGCATAACAATATAAGGAAAGAATCTGCAACGCTGCAATGCATTATGTCCTTTCTGTCCCACATAACAACAACATATCTCTTTGTCTTGAATGTAGGTTATCTTACCAGACCTCGCTGTGCTGAGAATAGCCGTGTATGATGACAACAATAAACTCATCGGGCAAAGGCTCCTACCTCTGGATGGTTTGCAGGCAGGGTATCGACACATTTCTCTCCGGAATGAGGGCAACAAACCACTTTCCCTTCCAACAATCTTCTGTAACATCGTCTTAAAGACCTATGTTCCTGATGGATTTGGAGGTCAGAGCTGAAAACTGCTTTTATTAAGTGTTTCATCCAGTGATGTAACATTACATTCTTGTATTAACTGCAAACATTTGTCTATACAGGTAGAACTAAAAATGAAAAAGCGGTGTATTTGATATAATGTACATTAAATGTCATTGTTTGCCAATGTAATCAATTATTTCAATGTTTTGGGGCTTCCTATATGTGAGCCTTTTCAAATATGTTTTTCAGATATTGTTGATGCGTTGTCAGATCCAAAGAAATTTCTTTCTATTACGGAGAAGAGAGCAGACCAGATGAGAGCCATGGGTATTGAGACTGTAAGTAGGCTTTACGGAACGCTCTGTAAAAATGGTTCTTTTTGATATATACAGTTCTAGCCAATAATAAAGCTACAAAGGGTAAGTTGGAAAGGGGAGTGAATGAAGTTCACCAGCCCACAATTTTAGTTCCACATAAACACACAGTTAGGGAAGAGTGAGAGGAGCAGAGGGTGTTTAATCCTCATCTTCCTCAAGGCTGTCTTGGATGTTGTAGTTACGGAGCAGGCTCTGGATCAGTCAGCGGCAGTCTGCCCAAGAAAGACAAGAGCGACAACCCTTCTAAAGAAAGTTGTGGACCCTGTAAGCGAGGTTTTGTGAGATATAGGACTAGCTTAGTCAGAGTACATTCTAGGAATGTAAGATATTGAGACATGGCTACAAAGAGCTGCTTTGTTTCTAGGGATGCACCCAATTCAGGATTCGGTTCGGAATTTGGCCAGGATTTTGCCTTTTTCAGCAGTATTCAGATTCGGCCGAATCCTTCTGCCCAGCCGAACCAAATGCAAATCCTAATTTGCATATGCAAATTAGGGCTGGGGAGGAAAATCACGTGACTTTTTGTCACAAAACAAGGAAGTAAAAAAGGTTTTCCCCTTCCCACCCATAATTTGCTTATGCAAATTAGGATTCGGTTTGGTATTCTGCCGAATCTTTCGTGAAGGATTCGAAGGTTCGGTCAAACCCAAAATAGTGGATTCGGTGCATCCCTATTTGTTTCCACCAAAGGATTGATGGCTGGAGGGCGCTCTCCTTGGGTATCACTGGCCAAGGTGTACAGGCTCAGCATATTGGTCCATGAACCAGTTCTACTGGTTCATGGACCAAATGTCCATAGTGGTGTCAAATTGTTCAGTTCTGTCTTGATTGTGTCTGCCTATTTTACCTCAACTGATCCCTTAATAATTTGTGTTTCACAAGAAACCTCTGGCTCCCTGTTTTGTTTCTTCACGGTACAGCGAAGTGTAGTTGCTCAACCCCCCTCTCCCTTCATCCTCTACCTTGCTAGGGCTAATCTGGGTAAAAGAATCCAGTGTGACCCATGTTCTACCATTACTAGGGTTACATCATTCCCAAAACCATTGGAGAGATCAGTCCATCAATATAAATGGTAGTTGTCACTTTGCATGCAACAGCTGTAATGCTAGAGGAGTTATCAGGGGTTCTGACTTTCTGATCCATTATCTTTTCCAAGTTATTCATGTGTTTTTTGGCTTTTATGTGGCAACCCATCATTGTCCTTATTCCCATTGCAGAGTGACATAGCCGATGTACCAGCTGACAACACTAAGAATGATAAAAAAGGGAAAGTCAGCAACACCAAAACAATTGTGACCCCTCAGAGCAGCTCTGAAGTCAGGCCATCTGTCACTACTGCCCCCGGGGCAGGAACCGAAAATAAAAAAGGTAAATCATTTGGACCTGTAAGTGCTCATGCTTCCCTAGGCCCATCCTTCTATTAAAGTCAACTGCCACAATATATTAATGAAATATACAATATAACTGCTTCTATATATCATACTAATTCCTTGTCAGTGCTTTTTTTGCAACTGTGTAGCGAGTAGGAACCTACCAGCTCTTACTCCCTCCTTCTAGGAGCTAGAAGGTGCAGCAAGGAGCTTACTTATTTAACTGTAGACATTATGAAGGCGTGTGCATTGATTTAATGTAAACTGTGTATTTAATTGTTTGGTACTACTGCATGTTTGCCGTTTATATCATAAAATACCAAACTATGGCCTACTTTTCCAGCTATCGATATTCCTCAGGTGAAGGTAGAAGAATTGAAACAAATGAAGGTGAGTTTCCTTATGAAGTTGTCAAGTTGGTGGGAAAGAAGCTATAGTACTTAGGCTTACGAAATGGGATTGGGGTAGGCAAATCTACTGTATATAGAGGGTATAATGAGTAATATTTGGGGACAACTTAAAGTTGAATTCAACCCTAAATTTAAAAACCCCTACCCCCCTACCCTACATAGACCCACCCCTCCTCCCCCCCAGTGTTACCTATGGCAAATGCCCCTAACGTTTTACTTACCCCTCGGTGCAGATTCAGGCATCAGAGTTCATGGGCGCCATCTTCTTCTCTTCTGAAATCTTCGTAATGAGACCGGCATGTCGGCGCATGCGCAGTTGGAGCAATTTTCTGTTTTGCGACTACTGCGCATGGGGCGAAACTCATGAAAAATGCCAAAGCGCCGGTCATATTACAAAGACTACTGAAGTGGCTGAAGATGGCGCCTGAATCTGCACCGAGGGGTAAGTAAAACTTTCTGGGCATTTGCCAGGGGTAACACTTAGGCTGGGGGGAGGAGGAAGGGGAGTCTATGTTGGGTAGGGGAATAGGGTTTTTTTAGTTTAGGGTTGAATTCTCCTGTAAGCCTTGTAGGCAATGGAGGTTTGATGAGTACCTCTCTGTAACCTGCACAACTCTTTATCAATGCTACTCCTAATTATTGCTTACCCTTGTGCATGAGTTCTTAATTTTTGGGTATTAGGAACAATGTCCTTATTAGTCAAAGTAGGCAGCAATATAGAGGTACTAATTGTTGAAGGTTTAGTTGCTCTTGAGGCTTATGGCACACCAGGCATACCTTCCCCAGATGTGTGAGGTGTGTCCTACTGCCCCAGCCAGTGTATTCACTGGCAGAAAAAGTTCTCCTTAAAGGAACAGTAACGTCAAAGACTAAGTCTGGGAACCCTGCTGTGGAGCTCAGCAGTTTTGGACAAGCTAACGGGGGGGGGGGAACTATGCACTCTAGTGACTCTAGTTTGATGACTAACAACAATACCTCCAGATATCCTCCATTATGGCAACTTTAAAGGAACAGTAACACCAAAAAATGTAAGTGTTTTAAAGTAATGAAAATATAATGTACTGTTGCCTTGCACTGGTAAAACTGGTGTGTTTGCTTAAGAAACACAACTATAGTTTATATAAATAAGCTGCTGTGTAGCAATGGGGGCAGCCATTCAAAGGAGAAAAAGCTCAAGTTACACAGCAGATAGCAGATAAGCTCTGTCTGTCTAATGGTGTTATCTTTTATCCATTATTTATCCTGTGCCATTTAGCCGTTTTTCAATTTCCGCCATTGCTCCCCAGTAGCTTGTTTATATGAACTATAGTAGTGTTTCTGAAGCAAACAGATCAGTTTTACCAGTGCAGGGCAACAGTACATGATATTTTCATTACTTTAAAACACTTACATTTTTTGGTGTTACTGTTCCTTTAAAGTTGCCATAATGGAGGATATCTGGAGTTATTGTTGTTAGTCATCAAACTAGAGTCACTAGAGTGCATAGTTCCCCCCCCCCCCCCCCCCCCCCCGTTAGCTTGTCCAAAACTGCTGAGCTCCACAGCAGGGTTCCCAGACTTAGTCTTCAGGATTGGCAACCAGCAACTTATGCACTGGGTCGACTTCTAGTCTTCTGCTCACCAGTCATGAGAATGAGAAATGATGTGGCCAAATCAAACGATGAAAGTGACTTGGCAAAATATGGGCAACCCTACTGAGCAGATTTGCACTTCTGGACCTGTGCGCTGAGATGTTTAGTAAGAATGAAGGAAAAACATTATTCACTCTTATATGTTTAGTATTTTACTACATGGGCCATTTGGATTCATTTCATTAGTTTAATATGCATTTACCACATTCTTGGGCTTCTTTTTTAGGCATTCCTCAAGCAACAAAAGAAACAGCAGAAAGAGGTTGCTGTGCTGAAAAAGAAGCACTTAAAAGTAAGTTCTGAGTATGCAATAAGCCAGTTCACAGGCCCGGATTTGTGGAAAGGCCACCTAGGCCTGGGCCTAGGGCGGCAGGATTTTAGGGGGGCGACATGCTGCCCAACCACACCCACATTGGTTCAAAAACACTGGAGATGCGCTGGAGATACGATAATTTCTTTAATTTCCCGCGCACCAATCCCCGTTGCTCCTGTCCCCCTGGAGGGGACAGGGGCAACGAACAGTAGTGGGCCTAGGGGTGAACCACTATGTAAATCCCGCCCTGCCAGTTCACCCAGTTAGCAGCCCAAAGAGGCCTACACTAAGAGGCCAAGGAATTTGCACACTCACAGCCTCCAAAAAACAACAGCATTTCATAGAAAGCCCAGTGGGTAGAGAATTTACAGTAAATCTGCACCATGGAAATTGTAGGTCAAAATATTCTCATATCACTTTTAAGCCTCTGGTCCTGGAGACCATTTACCGGTTGAATTGCAGCCCAAATACAGGACTGAAGTGCAGAACCACAGGCCTTGAATTTAATGTTTTATTTATGAATTTGTTGTATATATATATATACATATTATATATCATTTCTTCAAATGTGGGGTTACCCTCTGAGGGACACAATTTAAGTATTAATCAGAAATTTAGCTAGGGTGAATGCATGCATGCTGTTCTGGATACTATTGGTGCAATGTAACTTTACTCTTGGTGGACTGCTATAACAATGATTTATGCACCTTGTTAAGGAGGGACTGACAAATGGGCTCACTAGAAGGGTTTATGCTTAATATGTTGTACTAAGGTTCAGTTAAGTTGGACAAAGGAGGAGGAAGGAATACTGGGAAATGTAAATATAGATTATAATTATACAGCATTTTGGTGGCAAGAAGGCAGAAACCTTAGTGGTGGTTGGCAGATTATGAATTCTGAATCACAATTGAAAATCGTATTTAGATTGTAAGCTCTTATGAGCTTTTTATATAATATATACACTATAAAAATCCCATTTTGAAAACCTTTTTTTTCACCAGACTTTTTTATGAAATTTTTCCCACTATATATTGCATTTGGGCCCTCTGCCATATTGTCTTTTTTTAATTATCCATGAGCAACCAAGGAATGGCACCCTTCTTTTCAGAACATGAGGGGTGCTGTTTTCTGGAAACTAAATGCAACATGAGCCCAATATATAAATAGGATTATTCTCCCTGCAGGAGTAGTGATTCTGTCTGCAAATGATTTTATTTTTTCATCTATATACTTTGAAACTGATTGACATTGGCTGGTAATGGCTGCTAAAAACTGGCACATATATTGCAAGAGCAAATGATGCATCCGTAATTTGTTACCTCGTTGTGATAATTACTACTCATAGTAATACCTGATAAAGTGGGTGACTTGAATGTGAGTGGCACAAAGGATTCTATATCAGCTCAAACATTGAGCCCGTCCAAGCATGGGGAACAATGGAGGTGCTCTCTACTGCGTTTGCATTATGAGACAATGCCTAAACTATCATTCATTTCAGGGGAAGGCAAGCTTTTGGCCGATGCTTGTGTTACTGGTATTGTGTCCTTCACCCTTGCACTGATCCCAGTAACAGGATTCTAGGTGACTCACTAGGAGGTTAGCCATTATTCCTGTAATCATATAGACCTATCACTTATTTCTTCAAAATCACACAAAGCTATTGCTTAGTCTCAAGGAGCCACACACACCATGGCTTACTCTTGCAGAGCCATACTGTGGTAGAACCACTCAGATCCCCTACTCAACCTTGTAGAGCCTGCAGACCATGGTTTACTCAAACAGACCAATCTCACATACCTCCAGAAATACAAAGAAATATCATCACTCCCTTCTGCAGAGCCACTCACATGCCCTACTCACCCTTGCAGACTCATGCATGTTCTTCAGGAACCACTGCAGTGCCCTTATTTTGAACCCTTGTGCTTTGGGGCTTCCCTTACTCCTGTGTGACAGAGACAGGCTGCATGCTCTTAGCTTTTATATAGAAAAGTCCTGATCCGTATACAGGAACCACCCCTATTGTACTGTAAAACTAAAATTGCAGTGGATATTTGTTAAATACTTTGACAAATGGTCTTGATATTTATTTCTCACAGCTGTTTACATAGTGAACAATTTAATTGTGACTTGTGGCTGCAAATAACACAAACATGCTGTGAGTCATTGACAGAATTGGCTTGCTCTAAGTGGCTGCTTCCTGCAGGAGTCAGCAAGTTGCCGTGCACTACTATCAAGCACCATGGTTAAGTTGTTTGCAGCAGAATAAAAATGTAAGGTAGAGGAAGCACACAATAAACCATTTATTTCTCCAAAACCATAAGGGAAAAAACAGAAGTTATTTGTGAAAGGGAACTATGACGCATCCACTGCAGTTCAATGACTTTTGATATTTTGATAATTATGGGTCCCTTCTAAGCTATCGCTTAGCCAACCAGCTTCTGTGCATTGCCTTTAAAACCTCAGTTCTGCACTGTGTCCGTAGCAGATCTCCACCCCGAGTACATGGGTTGCTTTATTTTATTCTCCTGACTTGCTCTTCTCTCCTCTGTTATGGTTTACTGGTTTCAACTTTTCAGTTTGTTACCTCCCTCCTGCTTCACTGAGACCCCAATATAAAAACTCCAGCCTCACTGTTGTTTGAATCCACGTGGCCCATATGTAACTCTTGCACTGCCACTCAGCTTTTCCTTACACTGAAGATGTTTAAATATTTATGTATTGCTTTATTAACTGAGTTGGGCTTCAGTGCTACTGTTTTATTATTGTAAACATTTTCTACTGCCTTTGCTTTATCATTTTTAGTTCTGAGCTGCTTCGGAAAACTGCTCAATGTGCCATTATACTCTTGGCTGATTTTTAGTTATATACGAAGATAGACCCCCCCTTTATTCTTAGACTCTTCTTTTTGGCCCAGTAGGGTCCTTTCTACTCTGCTGTGTTCCAGGTCTCATTCATTGTGCTTTTGTGGGCTCTTGGTTTGTTTTCGGCAGATATCAGGTCCCTGATTTTCTGCTCTTGCCAGGCCTTTGCCTTGTTCTCCTCTCAAGACCTTCATTATTCATGTTTTATAGATTCAGCTTCTCCCATCCTTCTGCTGCTCCACATTAATTCTACTGTTCATTCTGGCCCACACCTAACTGCTCTATAGACTCCTTTTGTCCTTTCACTTTGTCTTACCGCGTGCATTCTCATCCATATGCTAAACCATGGAAATATGTTTTGCAAATATCCCCTTTTCTGTGCTGTTAGAAATATTTCCAGGGCAAAAAAATGCCGGCTTTACTGTGCTGAGCCGATGACTCACCAGTGGTGGGTGGAAATGATTAACACTAAATAAGGGCCATCAGATTGCTTTTATCTGGCTGCCGTTCATGGATTTTTATTACTACTATTATGATTGAAATTACAGTTGCACTTTTCATCACAGGTTTGAAATGTGTTTTTTTCTGAATGCAGTGAGTAGGCAGTTGTCATTGTGAATTCTTTGCACTAAAAAGTACTGTATATACTTGTTTCATGCACATTTGATTCCATGCACCCTCCACTGATCTGTTCTCCCATAATCCTCCTCCAGCCGTCATTCAGTCAATCATATAGGGGTATTAGACATTTTGGAAAGTCCCCTTATCCAAACAATCCCAGGCCTTATGTGTTCCAGATAATAGATCCAATACCTGTGATAAGAAAACACACTTCCTCTAGACCTCTATTGGTTTATGCCTGAGACAGAAGATTCTGAAGTTACAGTAACTCAAGGTCTTATGAGTATGGAATCTGTAATGTTCTGTCATTTATCGCCTGGACTTGGGAAGAACAGAAAATCACCTTGGACTAGTTGTCCATTACTGAGGTTTACACATAAAGCTTTACATTGTGTCTATATGAATGGATGTTGCATTGTAACAAGTCAATGAACTCCATTAAAGCCTAAAGAAAATGGGAGCTCTTCCATCACTATTGGACTTTGCTCAGTTTCAGAATGGGTTTACTTATCTTATTTTGGATAATTGAAGAAGCCAAGTTAATGTTAGTCTATCAGTATATTCAAAATGGAAACAGTCCTTCTACTTATAATGAATAGTCTGTCAAAAAAATGTGTTGTCTGTACTACTGGAGTCTGGTGAAGCAAACAATGAACAATACTGTATATATTTTTTTAATAATCCAGATTAATGGTTTTGTGGGTTCAGCCAGGATTAAAAGACTCATTTGGGGAATATATTGTTAAAGAAGAATTTCATCTGTTGGAAAGTTTAACGGTGTCTGTCTGTATCTGATGCCAACCATTACCCTTAATTCCATTCCATATTGTTAGACTCTGTGCAGTTCTTGTATTGCAATAATCAGATGTTGCAAGCATAATTATTAGGGGAACATGACAGTTATTTTACGTTCCTTGTACATTTTGGGGTGGGTTGTATTGGGGGTAAACTATAGGGGGTTGTTTATGATGTGCAAGCAGTTGCAAAGTAGAACCCCCCCATAGCTCTTATTACTTAACTTTCCAGGCCCATCATGCTGCTATGATATTAGGTGTGATACAGCTTCCCTGAATTCCAAGAGCTCTTTATTGTAGGTTCTGTGATTTTTGAGATAAGTGATTCCTTGCACAAACCATGTTTGGTTAAGTAATGTTTTAAAATCTGGGAGCCCTAACTGACAAGGCATTTTTGATTAAAAGGCTTAGTCTGTTGGTAGAAAGGAGCTCAATGCCAACTGTATGGTATGTATGACCCCAAGTTTGAATCTATTGGTTGCAAGGGCAATGTTCTGTAGTGTAATGTAAGTCAATGGTAAAGACATTTACAGTTCATCTGGAATGAAGAAGACAATTGAAGTGAATGGGAGATGTTGAGCAGTGTGGTGCCTAATGTCTAATGAAACCAAGCTACTGTTTTCCAGGAGCACAGCGCTATGCAGAAGTTACAGTGCACACAAGTTGACAAAATAGTGGCACAGTTTGACAAAGAAAAAGTGTCTCAGTCGAGGACCTTAGAGAAATCAATCAAGAAGAAAGGGTAAGACTGTCATTGGTTAAAAAGCCAAACTACCATGTAACAGGTTCATTCAGAATGTAGTCTTCCATGAATTTATAAACTGCTGGGAGAGATGTGCTCGGATTAGGGGTCGATACAGAAGCCTGCAAGCGTGGATAGGTGCTAACAAATACTGTCAGTATTGTATGGGTTAAATGGATTCCTTGTACGGTAATCTGGTTTATGCAGATGCTGTTTTTTAGTTTTCATTTTGAAAGGCACGATAAAGCCAATTAACACCTACTCTGGCTTCAGTAGAATAGACTTTTTTATCCTTAGACATAATTATCAGGGGTGCTTCTGCCATAAAACAAGGCAGGACCTTGGTTCAGAGGGCACTTCACCAGGGGGCAGCAGTGTCACTCACAGGTATGGCTGAATTTCCTTTTTTAACTGGGAATAGCTTTTTATTCCATTGTGCCCCCTACACAAGCAATGCCCCAGTCCATTGGCAGCGTTGGATCAGCCAACTCAGTCTGCATAAAGCAAACAAGCACGCCTAATAGTTATTACTATGGCATATTTAAGATCAACATGCTCTCATCTCAATTTAAATTTGATTTACAAATGCATAAAATCTCAAATTCTATGCAACAGTTGTGTTTTGTTTGGTATTTTCAGTTCTTTCCGTTGCCCCACTCATTAATAGGTCTTTTCTTTAGTCTTGGTTCCTGATTCACATGCACAAGGGTTAACGCAAAAGGATTTGCCTTGACTCATAAGGAAAACAAATTAAATTTATCGGCTTAGTATCCAAGGATACCACCCTCCTGTAGATTTGCACATTTAGGTACCCTTTGATATTTAATTAGGTGATCCTACCATTTTAAATGCCTGAAAAAAGAATGAATTAATTTACACAATAGATGATCTTTAAATAGATTCATAACTATAAAATGCTAGCATGTACTGAATACAAATCTCTAATGACACTCTGGGACCAAAAGCTTCCTTGACCTAAATATTAATAGTTGGTCAGATTCTATATGAAGCAATAGGATAGCGATTGTTAAATTACCCAGTCTGTACTTACCACTTATTCCTTCAATAAGTGTGGGATCTCTTATCTGGAATCCTTAGAACCCGATCTTTTTTGAGTATTGCATTTTTTCCTAAATGTTGAGCACGATGCCTTAAAAGAAAAAAATATCCACTTTTTGTCATGAGCTCATTCAGCTGAGTTGGGTACAGACATACCTGATTCTTCTGATTCCTACTGAATTTTAGGAACAAGTCCCAACCCCCATTAGGCTCACAGAGTCATTCAACCCTTTTCTCATCTTTTTCCATTGTAAAGTGATGGATTGTGGAACTCGCTCTGCTTTCCAGAGAAACTGTCATAAATCCCAGACTCTTTAAGTGGCCATAGACGTTGAGATCTGCTTGTAAAGATGTCGCGAAACGAGTGGATCTCTCCCCGATATGCCCACATTGAAGTGGGTGATATCGGGCTGATCCGATCGTGGGCCCCGTAGGATGGCCCCACACAGCTTTATAGGCCTGTGTATTGGGGTCTTATCATTTGACAGTGGAAAAAGATGACAGTGGGACTGAATGACTCTTAGAGCCTAATGGGGGTTGGGAAATTGTTTTAGAGGTCATGTGGCAGGAGAAGACTCATGGTTTCCCATCAACCTGTCGAATCAGGAATGTCTGTTTCAAAAAATATTTTTTGAAAGGTTAACATTTATGCACCTTTTCTAATGTTTATGCACCTTTTCTTGACTAATGTCAAAAGGGGGGTCCCTTTAGGGCTACTAAAAATATCTAAACAATTAAAACACATAATGAAATTTGTCATCAATATGTCTTTATACAGCTTAGTTACCACTAAGTACAAGGCACTTTCCTCTTCTTCTTTTTATTATTATTAAAGAGTAATAACCTAAAAATGAAGACATGGTGACTATGGGTGGTGTCATTGCTGTATATCAGAATATTCTGGAAACAGGTTCCTGGATAAAAGATCCAATACTAATGCACTCCATTACACGTAAAATGAATCAGTGATTCAGTGGTATGAATAAGGATTGATATTTCCCATTCTGTAACTGAACAGTTCAGGAATTATTAGCATTGAAGGCTTATTTAAACAGAGTTGACGAAAATACAATTTATATTAAATAGAGTCATAAAATAAATCCAGATGCATTCATTGATATTGTTTAGGATTATAGAAATTACTTACAAAAACGTTGTACTTTGCTTTCAAATGAAAAGACTTCAGGGTATTTTGGGATTAGCAGAACAAACTGAAATGAAAAATATACATATAATGGAATCTCCCATTGGCACCCAAGATCTAAGCTTTTTTATCAAATCAATGATCTTATCAGCTCTGCAGTCGGAACTGCCTTTTCCTATAAAGGTCTGTTTTGGTCATTACAAACCCAATCATAATATTTTTTTCAAAGCCAGACCTGCTGAAGCTAAAATATAAATATAAAAGATTTATGAAAGTGTATTTTGTAATATTTATATATTTTGATGCCTTTCATGAAATTGAGATACATGAAGTTAATTTGCTCAGTAACTGTCCTAGTGGGAAGTAGGGCCTTTTTTTGAAATAATGAACCCCCTTTTGTAAAAGATATGGTCATATAAGACCGCATACAGTAACTTCTTCCAAGGGGACTTCTAATTTCCTCATATTTTACAATAGGGGGTCCATTATTTATGAAATACTCGTCAGTGAGACATGTGACACTAATGACATCACTAAGCAATGTTTATAAGGATATTATTTTTACAGAATATTCATGACTCTTGAACATTATCATTTATTCAGGTTGCAAAATACTCTTTCATAAGAAGTCAGGTTTCCTAGAATCAGGCATGTTGCAGAAATACTGATTCTTCTGATTACAAAAACATCCAGATTATTGTCGTAAGCCATCTAGCATTCATTTAAGAAGAGGAAACTAACTGTGGAACATATTTTGCCATTTAGAGCAAGTAACTGTCTTGAAATGAAGAAAGAAACAGAAAATAAAATTCAGGTATTAACTTCAGATCATAAATCCAAGGTAAGAGTTTGTTCCCCATCATTCACGTAGCTTTCCATTCTGACTCACTCCAACCACTTGTTGTGATTGCTCACGACTAACAGCACATAGTATGTCGAAAATCTCTAGGGTGAAAAGCAACTAACAATTCCAGCCCAGTACCTTTATTATGTTTTTTTTTTTATTATTATTATTATTTCTCTCTCCTTTTCTGCCATAATCGTCCTCAAAAAACCTTGTAGCAGTTTTCAGTATCGCAAAATGACTTGATGGAAAATGTACTTATGTAAATGAAGCCTTTTAAATCTGAGTGACTGCTGCGCTTCCAAATAGACGCATTGAGTGCACATGTAATGAAAATGTACATTCACATCAAAAATGATATTTTAAATAAATAAATGGCAATTAAACCTTGCGTAGAAATAAAGTAGGCGTAAAGTAGGCGCAGCTAAGGGAAATTCAGTTTAAGAAATGGAATATTGAAAACTGAGCTATGAGGTTTGATTTTTTTTTATTTGTTTGATCTGTATGACATTCATTTAAAGCTTTTAAAGATTTGGTGTGGCTTGGTGATTCGTATTTCATATATATGTGTGTGTGTATGTGTCTTTTGGTGGTGGGTCATATTCCTGTATGTATCGTATAATAAACACCGATGCACTAAATCCATAATATTTGGATTCCACTGAATACTGAAACCTCCACAAAAAGATTTGTCCGAATACTGAACCAAAACCTAATTTACATATTCCAAAAAATTGCGTCAGGTATTGGCCAAATCCGAATTCTGCAAAGAGTGGTGAAGGAAATGCTGTTTCAGTACATCCCTAATGATAACGCGTCAGTGTGATTCACCTGATAATGTTGGCATGGAATGCCTATTGTATTTTGGCCTAAATGTTGAAGAGACACTAGGGGGGTTATTTATCAAAATCTGAATTTATCTGATTTTTTAAAATGAAAAAGTCCGACCAAACTAGAATCCATGATTTGACTTTGTTTATTATTAAAAAAACACAATTTAATCGGATCTGGGAAAAACTCAATAAAATCGAGCGAAAGCCCTAATCGTACAGATTTTTCAGATATTTTTTCCCAAATCGTTCGATTTTTTAAGGGCTTTTTCCTGAGAAGTCTGAATTGTTAAGATTTTTGCCCATAAATCCTGAAATAGTCAGATTTTCTGGCTAATTCAGACCACAGGAACTTCCAAATAGAATAGGGACCTCTCCCATTGACTTATATACAACCTCGACAGGTCTGAGATGCCGGATTTTCGGATTCAGACTTTTTGCAGCCTTTTGGTAAATTTAGATTTTATAGTAAAAAAACTAAAATGAAATATAAATATATTAAATAACCCCCCTAAATGTATGAAATATCAGTGAGCCTTGCTACTAAAAGGAAAGAGTCCTTGATTTATATGATTTATTTATTTACTGTGATGGGGTTTGTCCGGCATATTCATGGGATCTGCCATATTGCTTCTGTAGCTAGAATTGGATATTAGTAGTGAAACTGGAGTCATTGGAAATTATTAAACCCCAGTGCTCTTTAGGATTTTGAGGTATATCCAATGTGGAACATGGACAAGGGCAGCACTACAGGGACACACTGCCCTGCCAGTACAGGGAATACAGTTATTTCATCCCCTAACATGTCACTCATGTAACACTCATGTCCATTCCCAGTTACACATCCTGACTCGCCAAATGATCTTTCATTGGTTCTTCTAATGGAAGTTTGTCTTAAAGGAGAAGGAAAGCTATGGAGGCATTTTATTGCCAATAGATTAGCTGCAATAGTGCAAGCTAGAATGCTATATTTATTCTGTAGAATGTTTTATCATAAAAAGCTCTAGAAACTCTCTTTTTGTTTAGGATAGGAGCTGCAGTGTTAACATGGTGTGACATCACTTCCTGCCTGAGTCTCTCCCTGCTCTGGGCTCAGATTACAGTAGAGAAGGGAGGGGGTGGCGAAGAGGAGCAAACAGAGCATGCTCTTGCCCAGGGCAATGAGGTTTAAGCTGAAGGCAGGAAGTCTGATACAGAAGCCCATGTGTACACAATAGAAGGAAAGAAATGCTGTGTTTCTTTTGACAGGGGACTCAGAGCAGCATTACTTTGGGGGTTTACCAATATATTTAGATAGACCTTTCTGATAAGACTAACTTAGTTTTAACCTTTCCTTCTCCTTTAATAATGTGAAATATCTGAATGAGGCTCAGTGGTCTATTAAAAGGGATCCTGCCACATTTCATCAGGATGATATTGTTCTGCCATAGTACCTATAAAAAATTATCATTTTGGCCTGTGTCCCTCATAACAATGGGCAATAGTGATGTGACTCCCAGGCAGCACATGTAACTGCACGTCCTGCCCAATATTCATGAGATGGATGTGGAAAACGTACTTTTGGCCTGACCCTAAGCCAACTAATGAATGTGGGTCAGGAAAAGCTCAACCTGCACTCGATCCTAACCCACAAAACCTTAAACCACTCCTGACTTTAACTTCTTTGCCATTGTAGGACTGAAACCCGATCCATACCTGCATCATCCCTCTCTTTATGCTACTTCTCTGTGCACCTTTGTTTCTAAAGGTCGCCATAGATGTCGCAAAATGAGCGAATCTCTCCCCCGATATGCCCACATTGAAGTGAGCGATAATGGGCTAATCTGATTTGGATCACAATGGATCCGATATGGGCGGTCGGATCGAGGGACCGCAAAGATGCGGCCAACTGGATTTTTTAAACTGCCCAATCGAGATCTGGCCAACTTTCGGCCAGATGTCCATCTGGGAAGCTCCACTCACGGGCCAATAAGCTGCCCGTTTATGGGGGCCTTAAAACAGGGAATAAAATTGGGAGAAGAGAAGGAGTGTCCTCTTTCTGCACCTAATGCTAACAATGATTGGCTACATTTTTAACTCAAACCCACCCAACCTGTGGTCAATCAAGGTCACTGTGGGTTTCAGGTCAATCCCACACATCTCAACAACAATCAGCTAATGGCAGAGATTACCAAGCTTTGTTACCATTTAGTTATTTTTGAGACCATAGAGCTGCCCTTGTCATTAAGTGATCCACACTTCTTAAAGTGGAAGGAATCTGTTAAAGCCCTAAATACTGGATCACTGCACACTGGGGCATTCTAATGACATGACTTTAGTATTGCCCCATATTCCACAATCATCAATCCAATATAAATGGCTGTAAATGAACAGAACATTCAACCTTGCCATCCTCTATCTCTACTGAAAATGCCAACCATTTATTAGGTTTGGGTTTGCAAATGGAAGGAAAACTAATTTATGAGATCTATGGAAACAAATTCCTTTACACTAAAATCTCACAGTTTAGGGGGGTTCATCTAAGAGGAGGATTTTTCAACTGGACCCAAATTTTGCCACCATAAAGGTGATTTTGGCGTTAATTATTCACCATGTTCTAGCTACAACTTCTATTATAGGGGAAGTGTAAGTTTTTTTTTTTATACCTGGGTTTGCCAAAAGTTAGGCACCCCCTAGTGATTGCATTTACTTACCTGACACTCCAGGTCAGACCTCCTATGAGCACCATCCTCTTCTGGCTTCTTCTTTCATCTGTCGGCTGCGAATGTGCGATAAAGCAAAACTCCAAACTTTAACAAAAAAGCTACTACTGCGCATGCGTCTTCCCCCGGGAAATTTGAAGAGCGCAGAAGAGGATTGCTCCGTAGTGCTCGCTGGAAGAACCCCAGGCTGGTGCAGTTTTCCGCTGATAGGTGCACTGGCCCGGGATGTCAGGTAAGTAAATACAACCACTTGGGGGTGCCTAAGTGTAAATTACTTTCTGACAGTCTTTCTGCACCAGGGGTTAACATTTCTCCTTTGTTTTTATTTCTTTGGCACTTGAGTGATAATCCTACAATTGTCCCAATTTAAAGGCTGTGTTTCTCCGTGGCTTCTGTGTGTACTTGGAAGAATACATTTGCACTTTTGAATGGGTGGCGTTGCCATGGTTTTAATCTGTCGCTGTTATTTTCTCCACATAAACCAGAACCATGCTATCCAAAATAAGATAATAATCCAATCGGCAGGTTCTAGACTTCTGCTCACAAATGGCACATCTAGCAGAAAATAAAGGTTTCCTTAAAAAAAAAAACACTTGTGCTATTTTTCTATAGGTAAATGTTGTATTATTTCTGCAGTGGAATAACTGCCCAGTATTAATAAGAATAGTGACAGCAGAAGCCTGAGTTCATTGGACCCTCCCCAGCACAATAGACATACTGTACTGTAGCTTCAGGTATTGAGGATGATAAAGACATCCATATTTCAATCTTCAATAAAGATCTAAAAGGCTAGTTTTTAAAAACTCCTGTTCTTGTGCATTGGCAGATATGGGCACCTGGCAGTACGCCATGTTTTTGAGTAGTGCTGAGAGATATAGCTTGATACAGTGAAGCTGGGCGGGAGGCTTGGTTTTGTGTGGCCATTAATTGTAGGTATATATTTTAAATTAAGTAAATTTGTGCAGGGGTAACATGGGATGGGGGATTAGGTGAATAGTAAGTAGGGATGGGCAAATTTTTTCGCCTTGTTGACGGCCATAGACTTGTATGGCGTTGTGCGACAAAAAAAGAAAAGACGTTCAGCGATTTTTTGACGCCCATAGACTTGAATGGACATCGGCACCATTTTACCAGCGGCAAATTTTTGACGAAACCGGTCAAATTCGCTCATCCCTAATAGTAAGGTAAACTTACCAATACTGACAGGGGGTCCATGTGCTCAAGCCCCAGACCTTCAGCTTGGGGAGGTAATATCAGACATGTAGAATTCAGTGGTAAGCTGGCACAAAAACTGCACTTCACTCCAAAAAAGATGCAAATTAAAAGTTTTATTACGCAAAAAGGAGGGTGGCCTTACGCATTTCGTGCCTCAGGGGCACTTAGTCATAGGCTGAATTTTGAATTACTAAATTAAAATCTATAAGATAAAATAACTTTGGGCAAATTCTCACCCCTTATGACCCAGAGAGATAGAGAGAGCTCTTGTGCCCAGGCAATAGTCTTTGGGCTGCATTCTTCATCTTCCTGGTGCTAAGTGCAAAGCACACTGCTGTCAGGCTCAACTGAGTCCTCTATTTAATGGCTGCCATAGACAAACAGTAAGTACAGGGCTCCCTGGCCCATTGTGCAGCAGCAGTAGCAAGAATTTGAATGGCTAGACCAAGGCAGCATGCCCTTGCGCCATCCACTCGGCTTCAGTGCTGCCAATTGCAGGCACATTGCACTTTCCGATGATACAGCCTACAAGGCATGATGAAAAAACAGCAATCTTTGAACCTTGCCAAAGACTTTGTAAAAGAAGCTTTCATGGGTGCTCCCTGGTAGTTGCTCTAAAGCTCAACCCAATCTGTAGCTTTATTCTTATGTAGCACAAGCAGCAAAGAGATTTCATTGTTTTAGATTAAAGGGATTCTGTCGTGATTTTTATGATGACGTTTTTATTTCTAAATGACACTGTTTACACTACAAATAATTTACTCTACAATATAAAATTTCATTCCTGAACCAGAAAGTGTATTTTTTTTAGTTGTAATATTGGTGTGTAGGCGCCATCTCAGGTCATTTAGCCTGGTCATGTGCTTTCAGAAAGAACCAGCACTTTAGGATGGAACTGCTTTCTGGCAGGCTGTTGTTTCTCCTACTCAATGTAACTGAATGTGTTGTAGTGGGACCTGGATTTTACTATTGAGTGCTGTTCTTATATCTACTTGTGTTAGGGAGCTGATATCTGGTTACCTTAGCATTGTTATGTTGTTAGGCTGCTGCGGGGGATAGGGAGGGGCTGATATCACTCCAACTTGCAGTACAGCAGTAAAGAGTGACTGAAGTTTATCAGAGCACATGACTTGGGGCAGCTGGGAAACTGACAATCTGCCTAGCCCCATGTTATATTTCAAAAATAAATATAAAAAAATATCTGTTTGTTCTTTTGAGAAATGGATTTCAGTGCAGAATTCTGCTGTAGCAGCACTATTAACTGATGCGTTTTGAAAAAAAAAAAAATTTCCCCATGACATTATCCCTTTAACCACCATCAAGGAAACAAAAAACGATGACATTTTGACCCAAAAGGAAACTATTAGAGATATGTATACAGGAC
Source organism: Xenopus laevis (assembly GCF_017654675.1). NCBI lineage: Eukaryota > Metazoa > Chordata > Amphibia > Anura > Pipidae > Xenopus > Xenopus laevis. Next base: position 27,037,602 of record NC_054380.1, read on the forward strand.
ACAGAGCCAAAGATTACATTGCACCAGCAGTTAGTGTATGTTCTCCTTGTCTAATGCCGTTAGAATAATCCATGGAAACATTTGATTGGTTGCTGGAGGTTGTACAGTAAGCACTAAGCTTTGTCTATGTCCTTGAATAACCCTGAATTACCCTGTGCTGATGGTCGGCTGGAAGCAGCTTCAATACTGTAGTCTGCACGATTCAACATATAGGCCTTATTTGTACTATAATGTGCAAGTGAAATGCTTTTAAATCTAATATCTCTACAGAAATGGCATGGTTGACACAATATAATCAAGGGTCTGGCTTAGGTGCAATAAGCTGTGACCTTGACCTTGAGCCACAGCCGTGCAATGAACCCCATCCCTAAATCAGATAAAAGCAATGATGTTCCTGGCTCAGTTTCATCTGTCAACATTACACATTTGACTTTTACCTGTAAATTGCAGGCAGCCGTTATATAATGATATATTCTCAGAGCAAATTCCATTGGTCAGGTTTTGTGAAATGTTGGAAGTTTACAGACATATTTTGGCATCTTATTTTTATTGGAATACCTGTATTACCATTTCTGCAGAAGGCAGTGCTGAGTGTGATGAATCCACTGTTTCGATCCGTTCCTTCTATCACCTCACACACCGCTCTATATATTACAGTATTTTACTTTCTCCAACAAACATTTGCTTCAGTGGAATTTTTATGCTCCTAAACTTTTGTACTTCCACCTTCCAAGGTGTGAGTGTTTGCAAGGACCACCTATCTTAAAGGGGTTGTTCACCTTTGAATTAACTTTTAGTATGATGTAGAGATGGATATTCTGAGACGATTTGCAATTGGTTTTCATTTTTTATTATCAGTGATTTTTAAGGTTATTTAGCTTTTTATTCAGCAGCTCTCCAGCTCCAAATTCCCCTAGCAGCCGTGCATTGATTTGAATAAGAGACTGGAATATGAATAGGACAGGACCTTAATAGAAAGACGAGTAATAAAGAAGGGGTCAGCGAAGCCTATTTGAAAGCTGTAAAGAGTCAGAAGGACAAAGGCAAATAACTATAAAACTATAAAAAATAAATGATGAAAGCCAAGTTGCTTTGAATCGACCATTCTATTACATACTAAAAGCTACCTTAAAGGTGATCTATCCCTTTATGCCATCATGCATACCTCTCCCTAAACCCCCTAGCTCCTTTAATTGTACACAACACCATCTGGTTGGCAGACTCATGATGAGAAAGCACTTCTCTGGGTGTACTTTACCCCTTATCATCATTAACAGCAGTATATCTATTCTTTCTTCTTGCAGTATGCTGCCTACATTATTTCCCTCTGTGCCTCTACCAGCAATATGTCCATTCAGATCTACTGACACCACCTCTACCTTCCATTATTGTCACACCCACAACACTAATCTCATTATTCTACACCCACGTCCCCCTTCCATCACTCATTTGTTCTACAACCCATTCTTCCAATTTATGTCAAGCCTACGCTGTAAATATTGCAGGATTCCACAGTAGAAAGGGGTTGATCCAGTTGCCTTGTTTTCCAGACAGTTGCCCTATAAAAAGCCTTGGTAAAGCCATTTACTGCTCACGATACAATATACAGTTGAATTCCGCTCTCTGGAAGTAACTGAAATGAATTCTATAAAACCCCGTTGTCTTCCTGTTGTGCTTCTGGCTGAAATGATGTGGCCATAAAAATGTAATTATACTTCAAAGAACAGTGTTTGTACTTTGATTAATATTGCTATATTGGAATGCACTTTGGTCCAGCCGTGAGGATAACCAGCAAGCTAAATGTGAATTATGTGCATTGTACAATTGTCCTTGACCTTACAGTTGAAGTAGAAGCTCAGCAAAAGCATAACTAGCAGAGGCTCCCTAGCAAAGGCTTTAGTTTGCCAACACTGAACAAAAAGATCCCTTTTCTTGTGTTGGCCCCACAAAGGCCTAAAGAAGCAGCATTGCAAGTGAGACCATGCCTGGTTTTGATGTATTGCCTGGTCAGTGGTATTTGAATGCACTCATTCGTTCCTGTTCCCTCCTCACCCAATACTAGATCTGTGCATGTTTGGCCAACTTTAGCCAAATAACTGTTGGTTTCTTTTTGCCCTTGATCTGATTTCTTTGTTGTGTTTCATAGTTAATAAATGTTGTTCCAATTTTGGCCACTAGGCTTCCTTTAAGGACTTGATTTTGTTTTCTAGCAATTTAGCTTTGTCGTTTACCTGCTTTTGTTTCCTAGTTAGTACTTCAGAAACCCAACAAAATCCTTATCTATACCTGCTTTTACTTTACACATGCCTTGTGTTAACAAAATATGCCAATTCTGTACAAACATTGCTTCCACGTAGCAGCAGACAGTGGTGTCAGTAAGATGGCTTAAGCAACTTCCTTTTTATAGTTTGTTGCAAATACAATGACATTTATTTTTCTCAAGATGAGAGTAGTGTGTATTCTTAGCCAATAGAAAGCTGTGCTCCAGAATACTTTTTATAATTTATATATAACTTTGAGAAAGCCCTAATTTCTCACATGGACGCATTAGGGTTCATTTTCTATTCCCTGAGGTGCAAGTGCTAGAGGGTTAAGGAAGGAGGAGGATACTCATTGAAAGGAGAAGAATCTAGTTCACAGACTGGAGCTACAACCATATTTTTACCCTCGATAATGTGTTGGAATATGCTAGGAGATTTGATTGGGTTCTGCTCATGGTTAACAGATGAAACAGTTTGCTTCCGATTGCAAACTGTGCTTAAATGTTCTCCAGCCTCTGTTCCAGTTCATGGGACATGCAAAGTCTCACCTTATAAATGGACATATGAAAGTAGCCGTTCAGCCCAGTTTGCCCAGCCAGGTCCAGTTTTTATTGACAAAAAATGCATATACATTGGTATGCACTATGAGAACCGGAGATGTGTTTACCTGCAACTCTTCATTCATTCTGATTTCACTTGGAATAGCCTTGAACTGTTTCACCATGGTGCGTTATAGGTTTAAGAGCTCATCAAGCAATCTAGTTGAGCTTGATTGTTACAGCACCCCATGACCCTCTCTTCATTTGAGAGTCCTCTAGCATTGTACCCAAATGGAACTTGACAAAAGTATGCAAGATTAAAGGAAAGCAAACTTGACATATACAATTTTGCAAATAATGGTTCCCACAGACAAAGTTTCTAAGGTTGAAATCCAAAATGTATTAAATTAATAAAATACTAGTAAAGTATGTTTTTCAAATGCAAGAAGACTTGAATCCCCATCGTACAGGCTCCATCAAATACTTTCCACTCTTTGGTGTATCTGACTTTGCAGTAAATGCCAGTTATTTTAATAACGCCAGTACATGCCAATATTCTTTGAGCAACACACATCACGTTCAACAGCTTTTCAAAGGCACTGATTTCAGCAGCAGGAGACTTCTTACAGTTCTGGAACATTATATGGTGCCATCGTAGTACTTATGTTTGTATGTTTCATTATTGTCGTGTGGCCTGCCATTTAATCAGCCTGTATGTTCATTTGGTAGTCCTGTTTGTTGTATAGAAACAAACTAATTGACTAAAATGCAAAACAATTTGCACAAATTGTGAATAGTCTTTTTCAGTTTCTGGAATGTCCAGATCTAGACAAATTTTTTTTCCTATTTTATTTTTCTTGCGTTTTATTAATGCATTTTCTTTAAGGTTCCTCTTGTTTTTCCAGCTATTTATGTCACCTGCTCTGAAGAGACATAACTAACCATATCCCACTTTAGTTTTTTTATTTCAATTTGCAGGTTTATTGTGCAATAAAGGTATACATAACATTGACATGTGTTCAGTAAGAAGCTTACAAATAACCCACATATCGGCACTGTAAGTTATACAGATTGAAGTAACTTAAGTAACAGAAGCGAAAAGCAAAAGATAAGAATAATAAAATAAAAAAAAGAAAATAAAGAATTCAAAGAATTCACGGTAGTACATGGCAGAGATTCAACTGTGCATAAAATCACAATAAAGCAGGGTTTTCATCAGATCTAGGTAGGCCCTAACAATTAAGGCATTCAAATATAATGTTTCAATCATCTGTGATGGAGTGCCACGGATCCTATATCTGAGCACATTTAAATTTATCTTCTATAGATCCTGCTGCCAAACGTTCCATAACTTCTCTCGAGTCCATCTGTTGTATCAGACAGGAAATGCTAGGGGTCACATTGAGCTTCCAAGTTTACGTAATCAGAGTGACCACTGTATTGAACACTTGAAATAACAACTTTGGGTTATCATAAGAGCAGTTATCAGCATAAATTTGCAGTAATTCTATTTGGGGTTGGAAAGGGAGGTCACAATCCAGTCTATTCTTGAGCAGTGCAAATACTTCAGACCAGAACGGATGAACTGTAGGACATAGCCACCACATATGCAATAGGGAGCCAATCTTGCCACAATTTCTCCAGCAGAATGGAGAATGGTGAGGTGCTATTTTAGCTATACGTTGTGGAGTGAGGTACCAACGGTGTGTTACTTTCGTATGCGTTTCCACATGATTAGTGCAGCAAGTGGCACCCCGTGAAGCTGTAAGGCATTTCTGCCATTGGTGAGATGTGAATTGGGTTTGCAGATCTTCCTCCCATTTTAGCATATACGGAAATTTATAACTAACCATATCCAATAGCAAAACTGTTAACATATCAATTCACTTGCCATCTACAGATCTATGAGAAAGTCTAGCTTGAGACAAAAAAAAATCTGCTTTTCTCTCTTCCCTCGTCATTGATCTTAGGTTAGATTGCTACTGAACAGATTATTTCCAGCAGATTTGAGATATAAAAACCATGACTGTATAGCTTCCACTGATGGGTCTCTTGATCTTTATTCTTTTGGTAGTTTTAGTGGAAATAGTTCACTGATGGTATTAGTATATGTCTCTGATGCTAGGTGAAAGATATTGTGGCTCAACATACAAAAGAGTTCACAGAAATGGTGAAAGCACAGAACGCTGAGGAGCAAACACTCCGAGATCTTCATTTAAGCCAACAGTGTGAGCTCCTCAAGGAGTTGCTGCGGGGGATTCATGCACAACAAATGCAGCAACTCAAACTGACCCACGAAAGGTGAGTATACACAATTCAACAGCTATTTAGTAGTCCCCCACAATTTAACTCCAGATACTAGAATATTAGACTTTCTGAGCAGGATCCCTCCAAACACTCAAAGAACTGTAGGACTTTTGGCATGAAGACAGATATAAATATTATGATGTTTAGGGTACGATCATTTTGCATTTAGACCATGGAAACATTCATTTCAAATTTGTATTAGTTGTTTCTTCTCACATTTAGGCTTCATTTGTTTCTCTTCTACAATCTTTTGTTCAGCCTTGTTAACTGTGGTGTGTAATCCTCTAAAGAAGTCTTCTTAATGCCACTGGAAAGACCAAACAAAAAGAAAATAAGTCAAGGACTTAAGCTGGCCATACACTATAAGATCCGCTCGTTTGGCCACATCGCCAAACATGCAGATCTTTTCCCAATATGCCTACCAACGGCAGGGCTATATCCAAACTATTGGGTTACAAAAAGGAGCAATGGGCTCCATTGGGTCAATCACCTGAAAAATTAAACCTTCCTGATCAATATCGATGACAGATATTGATCGACAAGGCCCTATACACGGGCAGATAAGCTGCCGAGTTGGATGATCTCCTTATATGGAACTCAAAACAGCAGCTGGGGGGGGGGCTTGTCTGAAAGCCAGTTAGGTTATAAGATATGCAAAGAAATGTCTTCTTCTTGAAGGCCAGTCAGAGTGAATTGTTACTTACAGCCATAGATATTCTTAACATTGTGACTAAATGGCTGATAGAACAATGTTTTCATGCATTCGCCATGTTAGACCTCAATGAGAAACAATGAACAATTCTAAAGATCACTGGTCTCAACAATTCTTCACAGTTAAAACTAGGTCAGATGTAATTGGTTTAAAAGGAAAATCCAGCCAGGTGATGAAGTCCCATTGGATGTCATGGGTCAACCTGGGAAGGGAAGACGTAATAGAGTCTCTTGTAAACAATACTATGTGGCCATCCACAAATAGAATTAGAATGCTAGAATTACACACTTTATAGCTGTCCTAAAAGCTAACAATGCATTTCAGTCATAAACAACTGCTATATATATCTATATATATCTATATCTATATATATATATATATATATATATATATATATATATATATATATATATATATACACAATCATTTGGTGGACTTAAAGCTTTATTTGTGTTTTTCTAAACTAAAGAGAAAGCAAGGAGATGAAGGCCAACCAAGCAAAATTGTCCATGGAAAACTGCAAAGCCATAAGCCAAGATAAATCTATCAAAAACAAGGCTGAAAGAGAAAGGTGAGTGCTCTTTTTCGGGAGGAGGGGGGTCAGGTTTGGGCATCGTAAGACTATGTCCATGTCATGTGTTGGGCTTATGGAAACACAGGTAATGGCAAAATACCAGTTTAGGAGCTGTCTTTAGCCCAAGAGTAACCAGTGGTTGTTCTTTCTTCTATTAACACTTTAACATGCAGCACAGCATTGATCAAAGAGTGCCCAGAAATGTAAATTCTATCACATCAGCTGCCCCCCCCCAATAGAATTGACTTGTTGCAGCAGGCAAGCAGTTAATCATCATGTTTGCCTCTCAAGTTCCTTCCCTGTTCCTCCATGTCTGCCTTCAAGTGAAGAGGAGGATGGCGGAGGCGTTGATTGTTTCTATGCCTGAAGGTGGGGGTTGTAAAATAGGAAAGATTTGCACTGACTGCTGCATTTTTCCTTCATTTTTTCCAGTGTATGAGAAGAGCTAAATGCCTTTCCTATCCTTTTTGCAAATAGAGACAGAGGTTGTATTCAGGTACATAGTCTACCAAAAATAACAGATACCAGAGTGTTTTGCTTGAATTGCAAGAAGCTATATGGGATGTTAACATGGCCCATCCTCTAGTAATGTGGTAGTGCAAACGTATCTGTGGAAAGTGCAAAAATGTTACAGTTTCCCTGAATGTTCCTAGTTTCTCATTAAAAAGTTCTTCTTACTGAGTCAACGCAGGGGAAAGTTACCCCAATATATTGTGAGGTAGCTGGATATACTAAATGTAGGATTTCCATAAAGGAATCAATGTCAGATACTTGCTTAGCCTGAAGTTCTAGGAATGCAAAAGGTGCTTCTCCCAGCTTTGAAGTTGAACCCTAGTTCCAATAAGGTTTAGGGAAACAAAAGGCTGAGGACTTTTTAATAATGAGTCTTTAGAAGTCACTTTCTCTTCAGTTGTGCCAGTTCCTGCTTTGGGTCCAATAACCCAAGAGTTTCCCTGTATAGGAGGCTTCAACAACCAGAACTCTCCTGCATAGAAATCCTCCCACTCCAGTTGTATCACTGTGAGGGTCTCTGGAGGGTTGCTTCCCATCAAACTGAGAGATTTGAAAAGACCATCCCTGAACCCTCCTTATGACAGCTCTTCTGTATAAGAGCAGGGATACCGTATATACCATTCATCCTGGAGGGTGCACAGCTTAATGCTCAAAGAAGCATCAGAGACCCCCAGAAAACACACAGGATTTCTGAATTACTGAAGACAGTTTAAGATGATTGTCATTTCTTAGCTTTGTAGCATTCAACTACTGCATTTTAATTTAGTTTATAATATATAATTTGGTATTTACAGGCGAGTGAGGGAACTGAATAGCAGCAACACAAAGAAGTTCCTTGAGGAGCGGAAGAGGGTGAGTACTATGGAGGATTCCCACATTGATATTTCCCACCTTACTGCTATGTAGGAATAATGTGCATAGAGGTATAACACTTGTCCCCTGATCAACTGGTTCAAGGAATGGCATGGTGTAATGGCAGGAGATGCTATTCCTATGTGCAAACAAATAAACTATATGCTGATAGATCCATAAAATCAAAATCATTCGCAGTAGTTTAATCCCAAAAAGACCCCCAGTCCAAGGGCCATGTAATTAAGTGAAATCAAACAAAATGCGAAAACGGGATAGACTTACTGTTCGTTGAAAAAGGAGCCCAGATGATTTATAAAAAGTAGAAAAATCTTTATTAGGACATTTTCAAGCCTGTCACGTTTCATGCCAAGGGAGGGCACTTACTCATAGGCTAACGTCTAGCCTATGATTAAGTGCCCACCCTTGGCATGACATATTCAAGCCTGATGCGTTTCATGCCAAGTGTGGGCATTTACTCATAGGCTAGACCGCTAGCCTATGAGTAAGTGCCCACCCAAACATGTCAAACTTTGAATATGTCCTAATAAAGATTTTTCTACTTCTTATTTATCATCTGTGCTCCTTTTTCAACTAACAGTAAGGGGCACATTTACTTAGGGTCGAATATCGAGGGTTAATTAACCCTCTCGATATTTGACTGTCGAAGTAAAATACTTCGAATATCGAAGCCGAAGGATTTACCGCATTTATTAAAATCATTAAAATTTATGAATGATTTTCCTTCGATCAGAAAATTGTTAGGAAGCCTATCATAGGCTAACATTGATGTCCGGTAGGTTTAAGGTGGCAAAGTACTTGGTCAAAGTTTTTTTGAAGAGACAGTACTTTGACTATCGAATGGTCGAATAGTCGAATGATTGCCATTGTGCCATTGATGACATGTTTCCTATATGTCTACTGCACTGTAAATGATGGGCCATTCATGTTTCTAGGGCATTGCATTTCCTAATATTAATTTTAGGACATTTTATTTATAATATTTATTTTCCCCCCATCGTCACAACGGAACTTGCTGTGACATTAATGTCCTTCGTTTGTTTTAGCTGGCAATGAAACAGTCCAAAGAAATTGAGCAGCTGATTAAAAACCAAGCGGAACACATGGAGATCCTGGAGAAGCAGAATGAACAGGTACAGACACTGTCACTTATATTTGGAACTGACTCCCAGCAAAGAATCAGAATTAGGGTGCAGGGGGTGTCAAGATATGGCCCCCAAAGCATAAGGATATATATCAGTAAAGGATGTTACCCTTAATTTTACAAATAATTACCTAAACCAGCCAAAATGACAGTGTACCACCCTCAATCCAGTTGCAGGCATTGGATCTGTTATCCAGAAAACTTCACATAGTCTCCATTTTAATCAAATAATTAAAATTGTTAAAAATGATTTCCTTTTTTCTGTGAAATAATAAAACAGAACCTTCCTTATCCAAATTATAGACAGACCCCTTATCCATTCTGGAAAACAGATGCCATACCAGTACTACAATCTTGAGTCTATATTTACTCCATTCCACGTGGATTATAGTGTTTTATTTAGAATTTCATCCCACTTTAGGTCCTTGTTCTTTATAGGCTCAAGCCACATTCTGACAGTGTATATATATACAGTATACAGTATATATATATATATATATACAGTATATATATATATATATATATATATATATATATATATATATATATATATATATATATATTATAGAGGTGTGTGCCATATATATAGATAGATAGAGATATATATATATATATATATATATATATATATATATATATATATATATATATATATATATATATATATATATATATATATATATATATATATATATATATATATATATATATATATATATATATAGATATAGTCAATTCTTAGCAACCGCACTCTAATCCGGACTCAATTGGATTCATGTGCAGGGACAAAAGATTTACATGTAGAATTGTTGAAAAGACCCGCACTCCATATTGTTAAAAAAAAAAAATCTAATTTTCTTTATTGTGTACATATATCCGACGTTTCAGCCAACATTAGGGCCTTTTTCAAGGAAATGTGTTCCGAAACGTCGGATATATGTACACAATAAAGAAAATTAGATTTTATTTGGAGTCTTCAATTCCTGTTCGGCAAAAAAAACAAATTTCTTTGGATTCATTATTGTCTGATGAAAGAGAAAATGTGCGCATTTATTTTCATAAATCATAAGTGTGTCCCAGGAGTCCCCCCTGTATTTCTGTGCGGGTGTTGGCCACCTGTTGTCCCCTTTAAAGAGCAGTAGGACAGTTATCTTCTCAATACAGGAATCTGCTCCCACTCTATTAGAGCTCCTTAAAAACCTTAATTTTAAAGTTGAACATTTTTAAATAGAAGATATACCGTGTTACATACAGTGTTGAAAATACCTTAATTCCCAAATGTATTATTTTGTATAAGTTGGTGTATGTTCAGTAAGCCAATACCAGAGCATGAGGCTCTTTCATGCATTTCCAGCAGGACATCAGAGCTTTACTCTTTGTATTTGTGTGTTTATTTTGCTTCATATCATCCTGTGGTATCATTTTGAAATTCCGTGTTATTTTTTGCACGTGCAGCATATGAAAGTGTGCCATGCAGTATCTCAGTCACAAGGTATGGATGCTCTTCTCTCATCTTCTGATCTTCTCTGCTCTTCCTATTAGATACGGAACCACTCCAGTCTTCCTGTGTCAGAACCATCCCAGTCCCCCTGTGTCAGAACCATCCCAGTCCCCCTGTGTCAGAACCATCCCAGTCCCCCTGTGTCAGAACCATACCAGTCCCGCTTTGTCAGAACCATCCCAGTCCCCATTTGTCAGAACCACCCCAGTCCCCCTGTGTCAGAACCACCCCAGTCCCCCTGTGTCAGAACCATCCCAGTCCCCCTGTGTCAGAACCATCCCAGTCCCCCTATGTCACTGAGATTCAGTTACTCACATCGATTCTGCTTGTCCTGGGTCATTCATTGCTACAACAGTCAAACTGATGCACCAACCTTTACATTCATCCATTGAGTTTGCCTTGTGCCAGTCTCGCAGTGCATTCAGTCCAGCTCCAACTCACCCTGTTGCCAGTCAATCAGCAGTGCTTCCTAAACTGGGGGACTGGGCCCAACTGGGAGACCTGGGGCAGTGAAGGGGTAATTGAACCAAAAAAGCCTGACAACAACTTCATTTTCTATTCTTTTCTATACACGTTTCCTAATGATACACTGACTCACTGCATATGTTGTTCCATCAAAATAACATGTTTTTCTTGATTTGGGCCTAAGGCAAAGGAGATGCAGCAGATGGTGAAGCTGGAAGCAGAGATGGACCGCCGTCCAGCAACTGTTGTGTGAAGCTGCAGAATGTGAACTGAAGTGAAGGAATCTTCTGCTCTTTCAAGAACACTGTAAAATACTGACCCCAAACACTGAAGCATATTCTCCTGCTGCGCTGTCTGGCCCAGCAACAGATAAAGAGGCAACTTTTACATTTTAGACCCGGCATGGTTCCTTTTAACATTCTGAGCACTGTTGACATTTATGCTACAGAAAAAAAAGATTACTGTTAAAGAGAGATGTTTTTATGAAGAGTAATAGTTCTGTTAATATTATTTTATTATTTTTATTTGGTGGCGCATATGGAGAACCATGGCACTGGCATTAAACATCATGAAGACAAACCATGGCCTACTTACCTGAATGGTGTATTCCAGGAGCACCAATTAGTTCTGTGGCAGGAGATACTGTGCATCTGGTTGACCACCTGCCCTTGGCTAAGTTTTCATTGTAGTTCTTCGGAGTAGCTGATTCTTGCATGCAAAAGCATAGAGAGCTTGTACTTGAGCTCAGTATACATGGAGAGCTTAAGCTGAATATACCTGGAGAGTGTGTGCTTGAGCTCATTATACATGGAGAGCTTAAGCTGAATATACCTGGAGAGTGTGTGCTTGAGCTCATTGTACATGGAGATCTTGAGCTTGAGATCAGTATACATGGAGTGCTTGAGCTTAAGCTGAGTATACATGGAGATCTTGAGCTTGAGCTCAGTGTACATGGAGATATTTTGCTTGAGCTCATTATACATGGAGAGCTTGTGCTTAAGCTCATTGTACATGGATCTTGTGCTTGAGCTCAGTATACATGGATAGCTTGCGCTTGAGATCAGTGTACATGGAGAGTTTGTGCTTAAGCTGAGTATACATGGCGATCTTGTGCTTGAGCTCAGTGAACATGGAGATATTGTGCTTGAGCTCAGTATACATGGTGAGCTTGAGCTGAGTATACATGGAGAGCTTGTGCTTAAGCTGAGTATACATAGAGATCTTGTGCTTGAGCTCAGTGTACATGGAGAGCTTGCAATTGAGCTCGGTAAACATGGAGAGCTTATGCTTGAGCTCAGTATACATAGAGAACTTGTGCTTGAGCTGAGTATACATGGAGAGCTTGTGCTTGAGCCCAGTGTACATGACGGCATTACAGCTCTCCAGCTCTCCTGTGTTGAACATACCTGGCAAGCACAACCTGTAGGGCATCCCCCATATGCCAACAGTGGCCTGGGAAACAAGTAGCCTCTACTTTTCATTACTCCTAATGTAGAGCAAAATGCTTAGCGAGAATCCATGCAATTTCTTAATTCCGTGCCATGACAGGTTTCCAATGACGTTGCTTATTCTTTAGTCTACACACTGGTAAGTTTAAACTCTTCTTTAAATTATTTAGATATAATAGAAAAAGGGATTCCACAAGATCATACTTGATACTACTGTATAAAAAAAAAAATCACATTTGGCACCAAAGATATGTACTGTAAATGATTCCGTTCCTGTAACAGTAAATGTCTGTTTCTGAATTTAAATCCAAAATGTTTTTTTTGTATTATAAATATAATATCTAAGATGCCTTTAAGCCAGTAGCTTTAATTATTTAATGGGAGAGTTTATTCAACCCCCGCACCTTGCCGAAAGAACTACTTTGTAGCAAGCTTTTAAGCAATAAATACGCCGCGGATGAAACCAGTGCTCAGATGTTAAAAGAATCGTGCAATAGGCACTTTAAGAAAACGTTTACAACCAATATTGTACAGAAGTTAAATGTTGATTTTAATGCTGCAAATTCCAGATGTTACAGCGTATTTTAAAAGATAAAACAAAAATGGGAATGATAAAGGTTTGTAACTGTGAAGATGTATAAAGTATTTATACATATAAATATATATATAAATACATAAAGATATATATACTTGTACGCAAATATTGTAGAATATTCATGTTAATGCAGGGAGAACACTTTGTAAACTTTACTATTAGGTGATGTTTGCATGTTATGCTGGTTATGCACAATACCATAGCCATGTCGTATTTCTGTAAATGTATCACCCTCTGATCGTACCGAACAGCCAACTGGTTTTTAACATTGCGATGATGTGTCCGCTAGTTTAGTGATTTTTGTATTACTGCAAGTCATGGGAGCAGGCAGCCTGTTGTAGAGCTACGAGCCCTGCCATAGGGTTTGCCAATACGACTTTCTGCCCTTTCTGACTCATTTTCTATACAAGGCCACAACGTCAATACTGTATGCAGAATTTCAGGCCAATATTTTGTGTTTGTTGCAGAGTTGATTTGCATGGTCCCCGAACCGGTGCCATTTACTGGGCAAATGCATGTGCCAGCCATTCACTAGTAACATATCCACAGTGCCAATATAGACACAAACCAATCTGCTAGCTTTGGGATTCCCAATTCAGTCAGTCTCCTATTTGTTACCATGGGATCCTTTTTCATCTGTTGAGCCCCATTTTTAGGAAGCTGTTCATTTAAAAATAAACAAGTGCAATAACAAGTAAGCAATTTTCTTCCTACTTCCTATGTCTTAACCGTTTCTGTGTCCATCATATCATAAGGCCATGGCCTAGTACAAGGCAAGTTAGACTCCCTGTATTGTATCTTGATCAAATAAAATGTTGGTGTATATTTACCCAGATAAATATTAATTATCATATTTGCCAATCTCTCCCCGATTTTGACCTTGGTGATGTCCGGTGTATTGCTAGATATTGGTAGATCATTTACCTTTTTGTGCCTAAGCTCAATGGTTACTAGTCTCTGTCTTCCACAAACTCACTATTGCCTTTGACTTATTGGAATACTCTGTATCTGTGCCCCGGGACTGTCTTATAATATGAGACCGACATTGTGCTGTCTTTCATTTTGTGCTTTGGATTTACTTTATGGGTAACACCATATGGGACTCGTGGGAGGGAGGTCCACAATGTAAAGAGAAAAATGATTGTTATTGACTTTGTTTTCCACTCTAGTGAGAATAACCCTGCTTGTGGTGGCATAGTGATGGTAATGGAAAACCAATCCCAGCAAGTCCTGGTGTCTACTGCTTATTTCCAGTAGCCTCGCTTTTAGAAGAAAAGCTGAGTTAGTTGTCCATGCAGTACCCTACCCAATCTCAAATGGCAATGCAAACATCAAGTATCTATGTAGTCAGATGTTTTATGTGTATTTATCTTTAAACACAGCCTTAAGTAACTGTTCATAGCTTTCTATTTTTTATTGGTGCAAAAAATCCTGGTTTTAAGTTGATCTTGTATGGATGATGTTTTTTTTTTTAAATTTTTCTTTAATAAATCTTTTGGTGTTTTACAGCGCTGCTTTGTATTCAGTATTAAGTCATCAATAAACCTCTAGTTGTGGTCTAGGCCCCACTCGGTATGATGGCAGGGACAAAATATATCATAGACTGGTTAGTAGATGCTCTTGGAGTCCATGTGAATTAGGCTTTATTGTAAGTAGCCCTGGTTTCTCTCCCAAGAAAGCCAGTGTGGCCAATGGAATACGGTGAGATTTCAAGCATTTTTCCCAATGAAATTTCCCCCATTAGCCCCTATGAAAAGTGCTTGGAAGAGCAAGAATGAAATTTCCCCCATTAGCCCCGATGAAAAGTGATTGGAAGAGCAAGAATGAAATTTCCCCCATTAGCCCCTATGAAAAGTGATTGGAAGAGCAAGCCCCTGCACCTATGAGCAATGGTCATTGCCACATTAAATGAAATCAAAGGTTCTTGTATTCTCAGCCATGTTTTATAGGGGCTGGTGGAAGGTGTTTTGGGCATTTTGGTTCCATGTTTTTGTACCTTTCAGAGACACACAGATAAATCCATCCAACATACCTCTTTACTTCTAATTCTAATGAATTTGTTGGATGTTCTCACAAGGCTTGGTCTCTACATTATACTGTCACCCAAGGGAAGCCAAAGTATACAGACTACTGTATATAGTCAAAATGACTCCTTGGAGACAAGGTCAAGAAAACGAAAAGTAAAATAATCTGTAATTATGGCATAGAAGTCAAGCTCATTACTGATGTCATAGTATATTATCATGGTTGGGCCAATCTTACAGTTCCCCCATGCCTACCTGACATAACAGCCCTTATAAGGGTGTGTGTGTATTTAAGACAACAGCCAAATGACAAGGAATGTTCAAATAGTATAAATAGATGGATAGTATTATGTACTGTAGCACCAACTAAATCAGAACAGATGACCTCCACTTGTCCCTAGGTACCTGGTAACTGATTTGCTGACACAACTGGAATTCAACAGCAATGTCATTAAGGGGTAGATTTATCAAGGGTCGAAAAATCCAAATTTCAAGTTTATTTGAGTGTAATTCGACTAGGGAATAGTCCAAAGTCGAGTTAAAAAAAAATCGGAACTCAAATTTTGAAATTTATCATGTACTGTCCCTTCAAAAATTCGAATTTGACTATTCACCATCTAAAACCTGCCTAATTTAATCCTACAATCAATTTGGATTCGTTTGGTGGACTTTTGAAAATCCAATTTTTTGTTTTATCTTTTATTTGAAAAGCTCGAATCAAATTCAATCGAATTCGTTTCGAGTTTGCTGGTCGACCCTAATCACCAGAATTTAAATAATTTACATTTTTTAATAAATTTTGATTGGTCATTTTTTTCGAATTGTGAGTTTATGGGAGTTTTTAGAAACTCAGATAAACTCGAAATTTGACCCTTGATAAATCTGCCCCCTAATGTTTCTGTTTAATGCAAAAGGCAAATCAGAATAATATGCTCTTGGGGAGAAATGTTTTTTTCGTAAAGTACTATTTTAAGTAACAGCATTTTCAAACATTTGGCACGGAAATACAACTAGTTGCGGTCTTTCCCAACTCAACAGGAGAGTTCATGTTGGCGTGTCGTGAGAACAATAGTATGAGATGACTATGGCCAATGGCAACGACTACTAAATATATTGTATGTCTCTTTGTTCCAAAATAGTGTAACTACATGGTCAGTATCATTAGGTTTAACTATGTGTGACTGAAAGTATGAAGCTTCAACAAACTATAGTATATAATCTGTACTTCATTTAAAGAGGAAGTAAAGTCTAAAATAGAATAATGCTAGAAATGCTGTATTTTGTATACTTAATATAAACATGAACTTACTGCACCACAAGCCTAATCAAACAAATGATTTATACTTTCAAAGTTGGCCACAGGGGGTCACCATTTTGTAACTGTGTTAAACATCTTTGCAAGACCAAGACTGTGCACATACTCAGTGTGGTCTGGGCTGCTTAGGGATTGTCATAAATTATCAAAACAGCACAAGTCAAATAATATCTGTCAGAAGCCGATACAGCAAGCCTGATTAATAATCAGAATACACTGACTGCAGTGGGTCCTGTGTTGTCATGTAATCTAATGTGGATTTTAGAGTTTTTGTGTTGTTTAATACAAACTTTCTCCACCAGTGGCTGCAGCAAAATAATCCTCCAAATAGAATCCCAGTTCATCTGTTTAAATCTGGCTCCATGGTCTTTGTCCCTGCAACTGGAGTTGGAAACAGTAAAGGGGATGTAAAGGCAAAGATAAAATCCAATACAGATCTCTACACAGTCGCCGACTGCTCTACTGCTGAAAGCTGCTTGAGTTCTACATGGCTGGGAAGTAAGGTGGGGCTCCCCCTGCTGTTCATAAGTATGATTGTTTCCCTGCAGAGCAGTTAGGGACCATCTGATAATTCCTATCCACAGCAGTAAATGAAGGGAGAATTTCACTGCATACAGTCAGGTTTCTTATAAAAACGGTACACATTTTATAATTAAAGTATATTGGAGATAGGTTTCTTTTTCATTAAAGAAAGTAAAAATGGGATTTTATTTTTTTGCCTTTACATGCCCTTTAAAAGAGCGCCGTCTATAAATAATGCCACCCTCAAAATACAACCCGATTGGTTGATTCGTGGCCAAGGGCCAGAAGGATGAGGTGCTGCCTGCATTAACCAATACAAGCTGCCAGCGACAGGACTTTCCAGCCATTTAAAATGAGTTGGAAAGAAACAATGTCCCTAATCAATAATCGATGCAATGTTTCACTTATGTACACGTGAGTTAAAGGTTTGGCACTACAATTACTCCATCTGCACCCATATAACTCACACTCATTATTTTAAAGCAGATAGAGACATAAACACATACTAATGGCTTTTCTCCGAGGCTGTCATGATCTAACCCTGGGGATCATCAGTATTGGTGTCCTAGGGGAGGTTTTTTAATAAATCTCAGCTATATCAACACTGGAGTTTATACATATAGCTAGCTATTGAAACAAGAGCAATAATTATTAGCCAGTACATCTTGAGAATTTAATAGAGAAAATAAATATATAATGTGCAGTTAGCCTAATAGAAAGTAAAGCTAGAAGGTAGAAATGTGGGAGTCCTGGAGCTACAGCTTGAGGAGGTAACATATAACAGATGTTGAAAGCAGGCACCTATAGATACACAACCAGGCATATGAGTAGATGAAAATGAATTCTTTATTACAAATACATAAGATGTATATATGTAGCCATACGCGTTTTGTGCACCATATGTTTTTGTAATAAAGGATTCATTTTCATTTATTCATACATCTGGGCTTGGGTCTATCTTCTGATCTAGGACACATCCGTGAGCTGCCTGAGAGTACAGGGATGCAACCTATTCATACACAATTTTAGCATTTTCTCTGCCTTAGAAGAAGGGAATATTGAGTAAGAGCTTGTTTTTTTCATTCACTTAGGCTACAGAATACATTAACATAACCTATAGCTGCCCTGTTTATTAACCGAATATTAGAAGCGGCTTCCATACAGTTCTTTGTCTTGTATCCA
Organism: Xenopus laevis; assembly: GCF_017654675.1. Taxonomy (NCBI): domain Eukaryota; kingdom Metazoa; phylum Chordata; class Amphibia; order Anura; family Pipidae; genus Xenopus; species Xenopus laevis. The sequence continues at coordinate 27,055,574 of NC_054380.1, forward strand.
ACTCCCTTGAGTCGACAGTGTAAAGCAGATAAGGGTGAATTGGTCTGAACAAATCTAAATTAAATGGAATGTTTCTTTGATTCTGTGATAAATCATGCTATCAGCAGATATTAAATAGAGTAAAAGGAAACAAATACAATGACTAGCAGTACATACACACACTTCTGTAACATTTGAGACTATGGTCCACTTGTTATGGGATAGCTGACACTAGGGGGCACATTTACTCAGTTCGAGTGAAGGAATAGAATAAAAAAAACTTCGAATTTCGAATGTTTTTTTTTGGCTACTTCGACCATCGAATTGGCTACTTCGACTTCGAATCGAACTATTTGAACTAAAAATCGTTCAACCATTCGATAGTCGAAGTACTGTCTCTTTAAAAAAATCTTCGACCCCCTACTGTACTTCGCCATCTAAAACCTACCAAACCTCAATGTTAGCCTATGTGGAAGGTCCCCATAGGCTTTGCAAGCTTTTTTTGGTCAAAGAAAAATCGTTTGATCGATGGATTAAAATCCTTCGAATCGAACGGTTCGAAGGATTTAATAATTCGATCGAACGATTTTTCATTCGATCGAACGAATTGCGGTAAATCCTTCAACTTCGATATTCGAAGTCGAAGGATTTACCTTCGGCAGTTGAATATCGAGGGTTAATTAACCCTCGATATTCGACCATATGTAACTCTGCCCCTAGGTTGTGGTGTTGTCTCATCGAAATCTGGTGCTTCCACTACTCCAGGTGTTTATAAGGCATCAGCATTTTTGGGAAAGGAAACGTCTCTCCCACCGACGTTCGTTGGAGCCACCAGCCAACTGGATCAATGGCATTTGGCTTTGCATTCGTATGGCCAAACTGGGCAATATTTACTATTTGGCACAGTTTGTAGGTGTATGGGTGCTTTTAGTGTGTATAATAGTGTTTATTATAGGCTAAATTGGCAATACCATATGCATAGTAAACAATAAAGAAAGACACAATGTAGAATACAGATAGGATGCTGAGATTCTTTGTTGCTTTTTCTTCTATGAGCATTAACCGCTCCCCATCATTATGTGAATGTTTTTAGTTGAGGGGGTGCATTTGTCCAACAGATTTGCTCATACCTAGGCTTCTGATGTGACAGTTGTTTAGCTCTATAGAGGTTTTCTCAAACTCTATTTACCATTTATGGAAATGCGTTGCTATATTATTAGACGAGCCGGAGTTTAACAGGGTTGCTATATTATTAAGCCTGGCATTGATGGATATGTTGCTCTTTTATTCAAATCGAGCAATTGCTGGAGACGTGTTCTTTTGTTATTAACATCCAACATGTGCAGAGGTGTGTTTGTCTATGGATGAAGCATTGCTGGTTACAGGGGGCTCCAAACCTAATCACTTCTCTGTCCCCCCATAATAACCTGATGTTGTACACTGTTCCACTGGTTCAGCTTCTTGCATTGATCTTACAGGCCTTGGAAAATGTTGTGGTTTGATGGACTTGTTTTTTCTGTTAATGTAACGGCTTCACCAAATGTGCTGACATTTTTTTTTTTAATTCTAAAAGGCTCAATCAACGGGGGTGCTGATTCCTTAGGGTCAGGGCACACAGGCAGATTTGGGGAGATTAGTCGCCCGGTGACAATTCTCCTCTTCTTCGGGGCGACTAATCTCCCCGAACTGCCTTCCAGCCGGCTAAAATGAAAGTCGCCGGCTGGATGACACTCGGAACGATTTGTTTTCCGAAGTCGCCCGAAGTTTCCTCGTGAGGCAATTTCAGGCGACTTCAGAAAAAGAATCGTTCCGAGTGCCATCCCGCCAGCGATTTTCATTTTAGCCGCAGGGGAGGCAGTTCGGGAGATTAGTCGCCCCGAAGAAGAGGAGATTTGTCGACGGTCGACTAATCTCCCCGAATCTGCATGTGTGCCCTGACCATTAAGAAGAAAATACTAGTTCTAACATATCTTGGGCATAAAGGGCTCAGAGATGACATTCTCTGTTTAGATATCTAGATAGACATAGCAAAAGCTTATGGGGCTAACTGCTTCTTGTACCAGTGTGACTGCTCATAGGAACCAATCATACCTGGGCTTTGGTTTTCTAACCTGTAATAGACAACAAATGAGATGCAAATGGGTTGTTGTCTGTTCAACATCCAAAGATGTCATGTATGTATATCAAACTTGTGGGGCCACATTTATCAGCCAAACTATTAGCTGTGCATATCCGTTATCCTGATTCATTGACCAATATGTCTACCTACAGCCAATGAGACTCTCAGAAAATTTACTGTACATTTAATGTGGAAATACTGTTTAATAAAGCTCTAACATGATACACTGTTTGATTTTTTTTACACTTATATATGGTGAGGGAACATTGCATTGTTGGTTTCTTTTTCAGTTATTTTATTCATAAAATAGTAGCCAAAAATAGGACTGTTTGCTTATTTTCTACCATTTTATAGCTCCTGTATCATGAATAAAAATGGAAGCAGAAAACAGCCTTGTGTTCCTTCTTTATCTAAATTATGTGCTGAATACTTTAGATATTCATTGTTCTCCAACAGATATGGACCACTTCAATGTGACAATATGGTTCTTGTCCAAGATAAAGTTTAAACTCCCCCCCTTAGTTATCTCTACAATGTTTGTCCAGATGCCGGTTAGGCGGCCCCATAACCTGCCGACTTGTTCTGGATGGGCTGAGTTGTCCTCTTGTATGGCCAGTTTTAGCTTGAAGGCCAGCGAGGAAGTGATTTCTTTTCTTTTAGGTAGATGGTTCTTAGATGGTTCTCTTAAAGGGGACCCGTAACCCAAAAAAATGATTCCAAATCCTATTTTAACTTGTTAGTCAAGCAAAATTAACTTTAATTACACTGTATAAATTATTTGAATCTTGTTTCCATCAGGCTGGGATCTCATAATTATAGCAAGCAAGCAGGAGCCATTTTGTGGACACTGATATAAAAGCGAGCCTTACATCATAAATCAAAAACAAAAATTGGGAGAGACTTATTTACTGTTATGTGAAAACGGAGCCCAAGTAATATATAAACTTAGGGTATGCTTTAGCCTAACCCATTTTGTGCCAACGATGGGCACTTACTCATAGGCTTGCATCATTCAGAATCTTGTTTGTGCACCAGAAAGGGGGAACTAATGTCCATCCCCATGTCCTGGCTTCACAATTAAATGGTTGAGAACTTGGGGAATGTGGGGAGAGCAGTGACATGTAGAAAGTGCTGAATGGAAAGTGAAAGTAATTCCTTGCCCCGCCTCTATGCCTAAAGGTGGCCATACACGGGCAGATAAAGCTGCCGATATCGGTCGTTTGGACCAATTTGACAGCTTATCTGCCTGTGTATGGGGGATTCCGACAGGTCTTCCCGATCGATATCTGGCCACGATATCGATCGGGAAGGTTGGATTTTTAACTGACCGACCCGTCGGAGCCCCTTGGCGCATCGTAATTCGATCGTTCGGCCGAACGTTCGAATTACCCCCGATATAGCCATGCAGTTAGTGGCATATCGGGGAAAGATCCACTTGTTTGGCGATGGCCAGCTTAGGGCATAGAGGAGGGGCAGCCAATATTTGATTGACAGCTTGTATTTTTTTAAATGAGTTTACAACAGCTATGAATGCTTTAATGAAAAAAAGAATTTGGATATCATGTTTAATTTGAAAAGGACTTTTATTATAAAGCATTTTATGTCTGGGTGACAGGTCCACTTTAAGTCCAGCTTGAAGGCCACCAAAGTAGGTGAGGTTGGTCTGTACAGTAGCTGTGCTATATCTAACTTATTACTGGGTAAGAAGTTCCTTGAAATATTTATCAACAGCAAATAAATGAGTTTTAATTCAAAAAAACCTTGTGTAAAATGTCACACATTGTCAGAAATCGATTTTGTGGGGTTAGTAAGTTCTACTTCAAATAAACTCACAACTCAAAATCCGATAAAAAAACTCAATTGAATCAAATAAAAAAATGCCATTGACTTCTACATGACCTCGACAGCTTTTAGATGCCGATTTTATACATTCAAGTTTTCAAATACCTGACATTTGAGTTTTTAAAAATATAATTCGAATCTGTGCATTTTTGTGCAAAATAATTTAAAATTCAGACCTTGATAAATCACCCTCTTGGTGTACACTAAAGGGCAGATTTATCAAAATACGGATGAGGGAAAAAACGGCAAAAAAACTTGTGCAACTTTTTTCTTAAATTCTAGCTTTTTCAAAAAGTTGCATGCCAGAGAGTATCTCATTGTCCCATTCATTTTCAATGAGGCTAAAAATATTTGAATAAACTGTTATGCTCGGGGGGGGGGGGGGGTTCACATTGCTAGCTCATCAAGTTTTTGAGATTCAGATATTTTCAAATTATAAAATACTCCACAAATTCACAGTAGTTTCATGGAGACATATTTATCCAAAATCATATTTTGGATTTGTAAATTGTTTTATTTGTCATCGAAAAAAACATGAAGGCTCGAATGCGCTCATATTTATTTCTTAAAAACTCGACTTTAATTCACTTAAAAAGTGGGAAAAAAAACCTCCAATGCGGCCCAGTCACATTCTACACATGGCTACCAAGTCAAAATAAATTGGTGGAATTTTGGTAGGACAACTCCTGTTGACTACTACATGAACGCAGCAGCTTTTAGTTGCTGAATTTTTAGATTTGCCATTTTCGCCAAAATTGCGAACATTTGAGATTCAGAATTTGTCAGTTGAATATGTGATTTTAAGTGCAAAAAACACAAATCGCAGTTTACGGTCAAGATAGAATGGTAATATAGTGGGCCCTGTAGCACAATAAATGTTGGTGTGGATCTTATTTGTTTAATAACATCATAATCTGTCTTAAAGGAGAACTAAACCTCCCAACTAATGAAAACCCCTACCCTCCATAGTCCCGCCTACCTGCTCCCCTCGCACAGGTGTTGATACCTGTAAAAGCCCCTAAGTCTTTAATTACCCCTCGATGCAGAGTCAGCGCAGCAGAGCTCACTGGCGCCATCTTCACCGCTTCGGGAATCTTCTGATCCCTTTTGCAATTCCCGTGGCTGTAGGCGCATGCACAGTTTTTCAGGACTTCACTGAAAAATTGCTGCAACTGCGCATACGTCGATATGCCGTTACTTACTGAAGACCCCCAATTCGGTTAAGATGGCCCCCACTGCTCCACTGTGCTGTAATTAAAGACTTCAGGGCATTTACAAGTATTAACACCTGCGCGGGGGGGGAACATGGAGGGGGGACTATAAGGGAAGGGGTTTTCATTAGTTTGGGGGTTTAGTTCTCCTTTAATATTTGGCCTTGCAAACAAATGGTGAATAAGCACTGTTGCTGTCAAACATACCTGTTTCAAGTTGTAAAACTACAACATGGAAAGCTGTTTTTCTTGCTCCTCTGGGTTATTACACATGTCTGCGAAATAAACAGTGAGAATCTGAATTGCAAGTGTCAGGGCAGCATCCGACATCCGTGCCAAGCGTTCCCCATAGAGTTTACAGCAAAGAGATATTTTGAGGTAATGTAATGTAATCAGTTATGTTGCCACTTTGCCGGAAATATTTTGACTATATAAAAAAAATGCGTGCAATAAAATATTCAGAGGGGCGAGGGACCGCCGTTGCCCTAAATGAGATGATTAGCCTTACAGAAGAACCTTGGGTACATTGTTGTGCAGGCTTTAATGCATTTCATCAGCTTCTAACAGACACGTACAGATCCAGATTGTGTCACTGGCCTCGCACTTCATCCTTAGTTCTATGTGTAATTGTAAGAGATTGTGTTGGCGGCCTTGGCGCTGAAACCCAAGGCAAGTCGTTTCTTAAAAAAAAAATGAAATACCCATCTACAAAATGTTAAAAGACCAATGCTGTTTGCTTACCAAGCATGGGTGTTGCCATGGTGATCACTCAGTCAAAACATCTCAACAAGGAAAAATTAATATTCAATGGGCTAATTCACAGCGTCAGACATTGATGCCGTCCTGATTAGCATTTGTGTCGTTTGGTTCTCTGATAACCATAAGCTCCAAATATGGGCAGAAAATTGCCAGTCACAATCATTAGTGGCCATTTTATCGGGGCACCCGCCAAAGCAAATAGTCATTTGTGTTAGAGACAAGTCATGGCCAGAAGTACTACGTGTATCCTTATCAATGACCTGCAATCAAAGAATAAAAGACTTCCATTACTATTATCCCCAAGTCCAAATCCCATCCCCCAAAAGGTTATTGCTCACCAGAAGGCCGTTAAGGGCTATCAGACTGGCCATTGTTAGGGCACATCAGGGCATGGCCTAAAAACCATAATTTTTGCCATTTAGGTTTTTTTTTTACCAAGGTCCGAATATCCGAAGCTTGAATAATTTGTGGTTTTCAGAGCAAAAACAAAAATACGTTTTTCTCGAGATTTATAAAAGTCTGAGGGTCTTAAAACTCAGAATCTGAAATCCCGGCATCTAAAAGCTCTCGAGGTCCTGTCTAAGTCAATGGGGAAGGTCCCAGTGTCTGCGCTGATGTCCATACCGATATCCACTGAGTTTATGGTTTCTGCACAAAAAACTATTTTTTCGTAGTTTTCGTAGTTTTTTGCGCAGAAACCACGAACAATTCGGAGTTTTCGGGGAAAGCTCAGAAGTTTGCCCGACCCTATTTTTTCGGGCATTTTTCTTCATAAATAAGGTCCATTTGGGAAATCTGAGTTGCTCGGATTTCTAACTTAGAAATACCTTGATAAATAACACCCCCAGGGTCAGGTTTAGAAAAAAACTAATTCTGTTCATTCCTATGGGATTTTTAGAAGTGTATTTCTCAATGGGTGAAAGTTACCGGATTGATAAAAATTCTTCTAAAAATCTCATAGGAATGAACAGAAAGTGAGTGGGTGATTTTTATAAAGTGAAGTGCAATCTCACATCTTGTCCTTTGATCTTGCGAGGCATGCATTAGACCAGTGAACCCAGGACTGCATTTAGGTCTGATGCTGCCCTACGCACCGGACATAAACACGCCCCCTGCATGACGCGCGTGATTTACTATTGGAAATACTTGGAAGAGGCTGGGCTTTTTCATTTAAAAAATACATTTATAGGCACCTGAGGGCCACCCCCCAAAACCGGCCTCCCTAGGCACAGGCCCCTTGGGTGCCTTAATATAAATACGCCCCTTAGTGAACCCCAACCAGTGACTTTGGTACAACACGTTGCTCACTAACCCCATGGATGTTGCTCTCAGTGGCTCTCAGGTGCTTATAATAAGCCAAATAGCCCATCACAGCACTTATTTGGCACCCCCAGGAACTTTTTTCATGTATGTGTTGCTCCCCAAATCTTTTTACAATTGAATGTGGCTCACAAGTAAAAAAAAGGTTGGGGACCCCCGAATTACACTAACACATGTATACAGGCAAACAAAATACCCTTTAATAAGTATATAGCCAAAAAGTACCACTATAATACACCCATTCCATGGATGATAGCTAAAATATATCCTTATAAAAGGTGTTCAGTGATGTCATCAGTTATAATTGGTGTTTACAGGTATCACTTGTATCTAGGGATGCACCGAATCCACTATTTGGGATTCGGCCAAATCCCCGAATCCTTGTTGAAATATTCAGCCGAATATCAAACCTAATCCGAATCCTAATGGTCCAGACTGCGAATTAAAATAGGCCCTGGCATTTCAGGTACAAAGAGGCCCTATCAACCCACATAGAGGCCCAAACAGCTCCCACCAGCCCACTAAATACTGACTTTCTATGGGACCTTATAGGAGCCCTTCTGGCATTTGCCAGAACCACAGATTGCCAGTCCTGGCCTGCATATGCAAATTAGGGTCAGGGAAGGAAAAGGTGGAAAAAATTCTTCTTTTATGTGACGAAAAGTCCAGTGATTTCCCAACCCACACCTAATTTACATATGCAAATTATGTTTCAGATTCGGTTCGGTCAGGCACAAGGATTCGGCCGAATCCGAATTCTGCTGAAAAAGGCCGAATCCTGGATTCGGTGCATCCCTACTTGTATCACATCACATCTTGGACCTTGTGCAATGACTCCTTTATATAAAGAAAGCACCTTCGGATCTTTTCACCAGAACCTACTGGAACGTACTACCAAACTTGGTATCTTCATAAAATCCACACTTTATTAGTGCATTTAAAAGCATACAGTTAGTTTAAGCGGGCAGGAGAGGACACGGGTAAACGCATTTCATGACTACACCAGTCACTTCATTGAAAGTCTAAGTCCCCTCCCAGATGAAAATGAAATTGTCAATGTAACGAAAATGACTGACTATAGGAAGGGACTGGTGTCACCATAAATAAAATTTTGTTCCCATAGCCCCATGTTCCCTCATAGCCGCCCCCAAGCAAGACTGAAGACGATACCTGTTTACAGGGAACGTGTCAAAACCAAGGAGCCAATCGGGTGCTCTGGACTCAAGGGGCTTAGAGTGGACCAGGAGGGGAGATGGCAAATGGTGGTCCAACAGACGTTATTAACTTCTGATATCAAGGGGAGGGGCTTTGATTCTAAATGTAATTCTATATGTAATGTGATCAATCTATCTAAACAAGCTTTGACCAAAAATGAATTAAGGGCATTGAGTCTTGGCTTGAATTTTGTTCCCGATAAAGGCTTGCGAGTCTTTGATAAAATATAAGAAATTAATAACTTTGTTTGTAAGATGACACTGATGAGACACTTGAAGCCTTACGGCAGTTGCAAGATAGGGATTTTACATTTTGAAATGTGACTCTACTACTGATTTTCAGACTTTGTTGGTAAGGCTTTTGGATTGGGCGAAAAAAATTTATCAATTTTGACTGAAAAAGAATATAAATATATGAATGGGGTTAATCCACGTATTCTGATTTATCATTGGCTACCCAAAGTCCATTAGAGCCTTACCCATGTCCAGGGCAGACCCATAGGGGCAAGTTCACTAAAGGGCGAATTGACTAAAGCTGGCAAAAATTAGACAGCGTTACGCCATTTCGGTACTTTTTACTAATGGGCGCCGGCATAAATTCGCTAGCGAAGGAGATAAACTCTAGCACTACTTCGCACTCTAACGCCAGACGAATTTTCACTCTGGCAAATGTACGTTACTACGCAAATTCACTAAGATGCGGATTTTAATTAACATTACCTCTTGAAAAAAAACGCTGGCGACTTTTCAGTTTTTCAGGGTGATAGGTTGCAAAAAAATTTTTTTTAGGGTACCCGGCTTCCCCCCTACATTTCCTAACATATGGCACATAAACTATACACTGGTCACATGTGTAGGGTATTATAATAACTCTATTTTCTTTTATTAAGCTTTCCTGGGCTTGTGTAGTGTAAGATATTTCCTGCAACATATAGTACATTTAAATTTAACTTCCCGCCATATGCAAATTAACCAACAATAGTGCAACTTCGCTTTGCTTGACGAATAAACGCTAGTGAAAATAGCCATCGTTCGGCGCCCTGGACGCAACTTCGCATTTTAGTGAATTAGCGCTGCCCTGGCGAATTTTCGCCTGGAGAAGTGTGAGTGAAGCCGTCGCTGGCGAATTTTCTGAGGTTAGTGAATTTGCCCCATAGTTTCAGGCATTGGGTCTGTCAATGAACGTCTATCTGAGGATGTGGATCACTTTCTACTGCCTATGGTGTTGTTAAGATTGCCGAGTTATCTCAGGGACAGTACTGACTGCGTTAATAAAATTCAAATTGTAAGTTGTAAGTCATCATTTTTGTGGGTCACCTTGATGTTGCATCGCTATTCTCTTCCACTGACCTTGATCGGGGAACATCTGCCATCCGCTTTTGGTAGGAACGTGTTGGGCTGTATGTGAATATTCAAAATGAATTTTTGATACAGGCCTTATATTATTTATTAAATACTAATTATTTCATGTTTAATAGCTCCTTTTATCTCCAGAGAAGGGAGGGGTGGCGATGGGGGTGCGGTTTGGGCTCTCATATTCAAACCTCTTCATGGGGCTTTGTGAATGAATATTTATTTATGGTCACACCAATCCCTTCCATAAATGCATAGTCAGTTATTTTCATTATATTGACGATTTCATTTTCATCTGGGAGGGGTTGATATTTTGGTTTCGGAATTTGTCCATTGTGCGTGAGCACCAACACGTGCATGCGTGTGAGCGCCAACTAGTGCAAGCCCACGTGAGAGCACCAAATCGCGCATACTCATGCTCAGCCGACACCAGGTTACCTAGGGCGCCTGGCCCGCCTGGTCGAGCCCTGACGAATGGATCAACTAAATGTATCAATTTAGAACAGTTAAAGAGTCGGCGACCCCCCCCCCCCCGAGCTACTTTAGAAGGTGAGAAATTAAACTTTACACTTCAATATTAGAAAAACAGTCACTAATAGAAAGTCATTGGAAAAAGTCTTTATTTCTGCTGAACTATCTGAAACCAACTGAACTGAAACAAGCGTTTGAAGGTGAACAAGCCCTTATATATATCCCCAAAAGGAAAAGTACCAAATGAATTTTCATGATTAGTACATGTGCAGCTATGTGAGGCCATTGGAATATCTGGGACTCACACGTCCAATGGGCTTTTTATAATACAAGCAAAGCTATATTAGGATTGTTGGGTGGTCTCTCCCTATAATGCTTGGCAAACCTTTGCTTTTATATGCATTCCAAGTCAAGGTTTATTGTGTAGGTAATATATATATATATATATATATATATATATATATATATATATATATATATATATATATATATATATATATATATATATATATATTACACAAAAGCTATGAATATCTTGTAAATTATATCCTTATAAACAATGAGTTCTGATGTCATTTCTGTCACATGACTCACTGAAATTTGTGTATTATAATGAATAAAGTACCCCCAGTACAGGATACAGGATACTCATGGCTCTTGTGTATTATAATAAATAAAGTACCTCCTCTTGTAAAATATACAGTGAATAAAGTACCCCCTCTTGTAAAATATAAGGATATTATAAGGTACAGAGGAGTTTCATGACCATATAAAAACACGAAGGCCGAGTGTTTTTATACAGGTCATGGAACTCCGAGGTAACTTCTAATATCCTCATATTTTATAACTGGGGGTACTTTATTTATTATAATACACAAATTTCAGTGAGTCATGTGACAGAAATGACATCAGAACTCACCGTTTATAACTGATGACATCAGAACTCACCGTTTATAAGGATATAATTTACAGGATATTCAAGGCTTTTGTGTATTATAAGGATATTACCCCGGATTTCCATGACCTGTATAAAAACTTTCGGCCTTGTGTTTTTATATGGTCATGAAACTCCTCGGTAACTTAGAATATCCTTATATTTTACTGTATTATACTTTATTCACTATATTATACATAAGAGCCATGCGTATCCTGTAAATTATATCTTTATAAACGGTGCTTAGTGATGTCATTGGTTATAATCGGAGCTTAGTGATGTAATTTCTGTCACATGATTCACTGAAACGTGTGTATTATAATAACTATATATATAATAAATAAAGTACCCCCTGTTGCAAAACATGAGCATATAAAAATTAATCTCGGAGTTCCATGACCTGTTTACAAACACTTGGCCTCCCACCCCCCCATCTTTTCATGCAACTCCTCAGTGACTTATAATATCCTTATATTTTACAAGAGGGGGTACTTTATTCACTATATATTTGTGTGTATCTTGCAAAAGGCTGAGGTCTTGCAGCGCTGACTTTAGCTGCCACTACCCTGCCACTATTTGCACGTCCTTTATATTTTCACCCAGACCCTAAAAATGATTGACTGGCTCACAGGGGCAAGCTTGGCATATCCTTGACTGAATGCTAAATATCCATAGTTACACTAGTAGAGTAAGAGTATTTCAGTCTGAAAACTAAAGTATTTGCCTTGCGCCATGGATCTACTAATTGCCACACAATAGCCCTGTGTGTCACTGCACAAGCCTTAGCACCCCGATTTTACTGTTTTCACCGAAGCAGCAACCCAGTTGTATCATTTACTTTAGCTGTTTATTCTCTCCCTTTATAAATGAAACCTTTTAGCTGGTAGCTAGGGTCCACTGGGCATAGCAACCAGGTGCTGGCTTGAAAAAAACACTGGCGGGTGAGTATGGAAGGATCTGATGAGAAGCATAAGTTATAATGACTGGAAACCGTCTCCATATGTATCTGCTTTAAAGATAGTGCCAGTGATGGGCGAATTTATCCTGTTTCACAAATTTCCTGTGAAATTCGCGAAACGGCGAAAAATTCGCAAAACGCAGGAATTCGCACCTGCCGAATAAATTCGCTGATCACTAGTCAGTGTCCCAGCTACAAGTTTAAAACTTTGTTTGGGAAAGGCCAATAAAACAATTCAACAAATGTAAAACAAAGACCAATCAGAAATTAGCGACTAAATTGTGAAATCGGAAAGTTCACTACAAAAAACATGAAATTTGAATGTTTTCACAAAAAATCATGAAATTCGAACGGTTGCACAAAAAATTCGAGCAATTCTAACGTTTTCACCAAAAAATCGAGCAAATCAAACGTTTTCACTAAAATCGAGCAATTTGAAAGTTTTCACAAACAAATCGAGCAATTCGAAGTTTTCACTTAAAAATCAAGCAATTCGAACGCTTTCACGAAAAAAATTGAGCAATTCAAAGGGTTTCACGAAAAAATCATGAAAATCGGAAAATTGACGCCGACAAATTTTCACGGGAGATTAGCAAATTTATTTGCATGCGGTGAAACGTGGAAATTCGCGCAAATTCGTGCCAGGTGAATTTATTCACCCATCACTAATGAGCAACAGTAATTAACGTAAGGGGTATTCGTGATTGTAAAGCAGAGTTCTGAGCCATGGAGCTGACTCTCAGACATAATGTGGGTCCCTGGGAAAGGCAGAACATACACAGGATTGCTGCTGTTTTTTGTTCAATTGTTCAATGCCTTAGTGGAGACTCGTTACTACTGAATATTTAATGTTGGCGCTATTTTCCATTTGTTTCCTAGCAATGAGTCTCTATTATATTGATGCCCTTAATTATAAGCAGGCCAGACCCAGCCGGCCCCCAAATTATCACTAAATGGCCGAGACGTGTTCTGCTTGCCAATATACTGACACTCTACTACAAGTAGCCACATGCGCTAATTTATTATAAAGGTGCCGGGTCAGTGACCCTTGGCGAAATGGGAACTACAACTCGGCTCTTTGAGGTTGCTGGGAATTCATTTCCATGGATGTGTTTGTCATGTGATTTAATAGTCACACTTGCCAAGAATGAAAATGACCCCCCCCCCCTATGAAAGTTCAGCACGTATTCCCTTATGATGACGCTTATACAGCCATTTGTTTTAAAGATACAGTACATGATCCAGGGGAGTGTTTAATGAGAGAGGAAGGTGCAACATGTGCAAATGAGTGTGTATCCCCCGGGATAAGGAAAATGTGGCTCACTCACATGGCTACCACTTGGGTGGCACACAGTAAGCTGAGAGCCTGGGCAAGTGTGTTAGGTAAGGTTGGTGTTTGGGTGAGATGCTGTGGAATTATGGGCTGGTGGGCATGAGAGGGATCTGCATGAAATATTTGGGAGTGGGCTAATGGCCAATACTGTAGGTCCTGGATGTGCCTCCCCACAGTGGCAATGCCACTCTTGCCCTCCCTCATGTCACCTGTGCCTCCTCGTGGCAAACACTGCAATTACTTCTTTCAAATAACTTTAAAAACCACGGAAAATGTTTATTCATTAGGGAAGAGCAGTTTTATGCCATTAGACCTTATACCTAGAAATGAGTGTGGGGCGTCAGAACCGCTGAAGAAAACATTTGGGCTACTGGGGGTCCAACACGTGGATGTTTGCCTGAGCCACTGATACTTGCCCTCTGGGAGGTGACAAAGAGGGGGCTCATATGTCAGACAGCTACTAGACTGTCATTGGTGCAGTACAGAGGTGACATCACAGCCAGGTACATACAGAGGGAGGTGACATCACAGCATGCTGTATACAGGAGGACATGACATCACAGCATGCTGTATACAGGGGAGAAGACATCACAGCATGCTGTATACGGGAGATGACGATGACATCACAGCATGCTATATACAGGGGAGGATGACATCACAGCATGCTGTATACAGGGGAGGATGACATCACAGCATGCTGTATACAGAGGAAGGTGACATCATAGCATGCTGTATACAGGGGAGATGACATCACAGAATGCTGTATACAGAGGAAGGTGACATCATAGCATGCTGTATACAGTGGGAGATGACATCACAGAATGCTGTATACAGAGGAAGGTGACATCACAGCATGTTGTATACAGGGGGGACACATATAGGGGGAGAGGTGAGACGCGAGCTTTGCGCTAGAAGTCTGGGCTGGAGCGACCCACGGGGGGAGTCAGAGGGAGGCGACAGTTACAGAAGCTACAGATGTGCCGGATTGACGTCTGGGAGGAGACTTTGCCGCAGAAAAATCGGAGACAAATTGTGTAGGGACTGCAAGTTGGAGAAGGCGCATAAAGTTGCAGCGCGAAAGCAACAGAGTCGCAGCGACTTCTCCACGAGTAGACATGTTACAGGTGTCCGGAGAATCGGCCGATTGCCTGATCGATGGCAGGTCGGACGAGCAGCTGCCCCTGGCCCGCATTATCCTGGAAGCGGTGGAGGGGAAGCGAGTGAACAGTCGGTGCGGGGAGTTGAGCCGGACCCCCCTGATGTGCTGCGCGTTACACCCCGAGCCCCACACCCGCCAGCGGTACCTGCAGCTGCTCCTGGACAAAGGGGCCGAGGTGAATAGCCGGGACCGCGCGGGACGCACCGCCCTCAGTTACTCGTGTGAGAGGGGACACCTGGCCGAGGTGAAGACCCTGGTGCAACACGGAGCCGACCCGGAGCTGCCCGACCTGTGGGGGAACACGGCTCTGATCTACGCCGCGGTGTCGGGTCACGCCCCGGTGCTGGACTTCTTGTCTCGGGCTTTCAAGAGACTCGGGCTGCAGATCAACCGAGCCAACCGGGTGGGAAACTCTGCCCTGGACGTGGCGCGGTACCTCGGCTATCAGGACTGCGAAGAGGCGCTGAGCGGCGCGACCCTGGGGCGCAAAAAGGAGGCGAAGTCTGTGCGCGGAGCCAGGACCGGGGCGCACAATTTCCTCCTGGGCAGGAGCCGCTCTCTGGCCTCTCGCTGCCGCCTGGACTCCATGGATTCCATCGAGGAGGAGGGGGGCGCTGCCTCTGGATTCTCCAGCCTGATGACCCCCCGACCCCGCTCCTGGAGCCTGCAGTACGGGGGGGAGAGTCGCGGCACTACCGGCCTCCACCTGCCTGCCCTCAGCAGCGCCTCCATCCAGAGCCTGTACTCCCCCCGGCCCGGCTGCACCAAACAGCACGAAACCCCCCTGCCCGGGCCCCTGGGGATCCTGCTCACCCCGCTCTCTGCCGCCCCCCAACTGCCAGCCAAGGACAACGGACTGTGGAGGTTCAACGCCACCTACTACCAGAAGCGCAGCAGCCTCCCCAGCAGCCTCCTCTGTCCCGCGCCCCCGGCGGAGAGAGCACCCCCCAGCGGCCTCCCCACTAACCCCCTGACTGTGCTCGGGAACCGGCTGCTCCGGCGCTTCACCTTCCCCGAATTCAAAAAGCAACAAGTGGCTGAAGCAGCCCCCGACCCCATCACCGACCCCAAGGAACCCAGAGGGCAGAAGCCCGAGCCCCCCAGCTCCCACACCCTCCCCCTTATTAAAAAGCACCCGCAGATCGTGCACAAGCCCAGCGTGGACAGTATCAGCAGCGTCAAGTGCGAGTTCGACTTCCAGCCCAACACGTGACGCAATAGCAGTGACGCAAGCAAATTCTTAACGGAGCGTCCACAGGAGCGCGGAGGCGGGGTTTGTGTTTCCATCTGAGCGCTTGGCTGTACTGATTGGCTGGCTTCTGCTGGGAGTCTGCAAATCCCTGAGTTTTTTGTGTAAATGTCCTCAAATGCACAAATGAGATCTTTATGGTTCTTTACACTTCAGTCTGTGGCCCCCCAGCTGCACTTAGACTTCATCTGTTGCTGGAGGGTCGTTTCTCTTCTAATACAATGGTTGTGTGTGAAGTAATTGTATATAGTTTCTCTACCTAAATCTCCACCAAGCAACATGTATACCCATGGAACATTGCTGCTGTGTCTCTTGCATTGCTGGTTCTGACCAATGACATAAAGTAGCACAAGCACAAAACCTGCAAAGAAGCAAGTCATTGTGGCAAGGGATGGACAATTTTTTTCTCCTTGTTTTGCCGCAGAAAAGACGGCCGTAGACTTGTATGGCGTAGCAGCGTCAAAACTTTTTTGACAACCATAGACTTTAATGGGCGTCGGCGACAATTCGCCGGTGGTAAATTTTTGGTGGGTCAAATTCGCCCAAGCCTTTGGCAACTGCAGGCTAGGCTGAAGGATAGCAGGTAGGGATGGGCAAATTTTTTCGCCTTGTTTTCTCGACTAGGAAATGATGCCCATAGACTTGTATGCCGTCGCGCGTCCAAAAAAAAATGGGCCAGACGTCAAAAATTTTTTGCTGCCCATAGACTTTAATGGGTGTCGGCGACATTTTTTGACTAGCGGCGAATTCTTGGTGAAACAAAATGGGTCAAATTCGGGCCAAGCAGCAGGTTTCGTTTCCATTTTCAGGAGTGAGAAGCAGCAGTGCAGAAAGTGTCAGATAGTTACTGCTGTCAGTTCCATTACATATACAAAATACGTTTAAACCTTCTGAGAATTTGCAGAGGGGGGACATTGGGAAGTTGCTCTGAATTCTTTTCTTTCATTAATGCGATTTTGGAGTTTTCTTTAACGTTATATTGGGGAATGTTTCTGAGCTGAGTTGTGTTACTGAACTGTTGGTTGTGACGTTGTATTTTTAAGCAATGGAAATTCTGTGGCGCTCAGGAGAAGAGTTGGGTTCTGGGACCCTATAGGAGCCTCAGGGAGAATTCACATGAAGCCTATGGGCGACACCATCAGTTCTCTTATTTGTCTATAATCCCATGTTGTGATAGGAGCTGTTATTATTGTGATTTATTTAAAGGCACAGACACGCATAAACTCACTGCCTTTGCCCAGTTTGGCTGCTCATGTGCAGTGGCAAATTGGGCTGATCCAGGGGCAAATTATATAACTAGACCCATTGGAACAGAATTAAAAATGCATTTCTACCTGATTTTTAAGCAGAGAGCAGTTGGGCAGGTTCAGCTGATAACTTGGCCAGGGGGAGGCTTTATTGACTTATGTATGGCAGTGATTGTGATTCTGGACTACAATTCCTAACATCCCATAATTAGGCCTTTCATAGGCTCCCTGCATGGCTCTCAGGGGATGCTCGAAGCTTATGACAAGGTTATAGATGCCCACAGATCCCTTGAAAATATGTAAAAATAATATTCCCCATATTTAACTGAAGGTTTCAGAGGAACAGTGAAGGACATTGTGGGCAACAAGGGATGGGAGACAACAAAGCAATAAGCACGACTGATGACGGAAGTGATTTGAGTTGGAGGCTCCAATATCAGACACTGATGTTTGTGATAGACGTCGGAATTCATTCATGAACGTGGGCTGACATTATGGAGTGTAGTTTGTAGGTGGAGGAAGATGATTTCATAAAAAAATTTGATTAGGATAATCTGTGACAGATGGGTTCTATTATTGAGTTTCCACCAATACGTGCTTTGATGTCCAAGTTATAGTATGGAGAGATGGTGCCTATAGTAACAGTGGGATAATAGTCTCTGGGAAGGGAGTGTGACTGTGGGATAGCAGGTATAGTAGGGAGAGATGGTGCCTATAGTAACAGTGGATAACAGTCTCTGGGAAGGGAGTGTGACTGTGGGATAGCAGGTATAGTAGGGAGAGATGGTGTCTATAGTAACAGTGGGTGACTGTGAGATAGCAGGTATAGTAGGGAGAGACGGTGCCTATAGTAACAGTGGGATAATAGTCTCTGGGAAGGGAGTGTGACTGTGGGATAGCAGGTATAGTAGGGAGAGATGGTGCCTATAGTAACAGTGGATAATAGTCTCTGGGAAGGGAGTGTGACTGTGGGATAGCAGGTATAGTAGGGAGAGATGGTGCCTATAGTAACAGTGGATAACAGTCTCTGGGAAGGGAGTGTGACTGTGGGATAGCAGGTATAGTAGGGAGAGATGGTGCCTATAGTAACAGTGGGATAATAGTCTCTGGGAAGGGAGTGTGACTGTGGGATAGCAGGTATAGTAGGGAGAGACGGTGCCTATAGTAACAGTGGGATAATAGTCTCTGGGAAGGGAGTGTGACTGTGGGATAGCAGGTATAGTAGGGAGAGATGGTGCCTATAGTAACAGTGGATAACAGTCTCTGGGAAGGGAGTGTGACTGTGGGATAGCAGGTATAGTAGGGAGAGATGGTGTCTATAGTAACAGTGGGTGACTGTGAGATAGCAGGTATAGTAGGGAGAGACGGTGCCTATAGTAACAGTGGGATAATAGTCTCTGGGAAGGGAGTGTGACTGTGGGATAGCAGGTATAGTAGGGAGAGATGGTGCCTATAGTAACAGTGGGATAATAGTCTCTGGGAAGGGAGTGTGACTGTGAGATAGCAGGTATAGTAGGGAGAGATGGTGTCTATAGTAACAGTGGGATAATAGTCTCTGGGAAGGGAGTGTGACTGTGAGATAGCAGGTATAGTAGGGAGAAATGGTGTCTATAGTAACAGTGGGATAATAGTCTCTGGGAAGGGAGTGTGACTGTGAGATAGCAGGTATAGAAGGGAGAGACGGTGCCTATAGTAACAGTGGGATAATAGTCTCTGGGAAGGGAGTGTGACTGTGGGATAGCAGGTATAGTAGGGAGAGATGGTGCCTATAGTAACAGTGGGATAATAGTCTCTGGGAAGGGAGTGTGACTGTGGTATGGCAGGTATAGTAGGCAGAATAGGGAGTAGGGGTATAGTAGGGGGGAGATAGTACATTAGTGTCACATAAAGCATGACAGTGACAGAACGGTGGTCTGTCTACAAAGCAGTTGCGTGACTACAGGATGCCCCCACGCAAAAAAATTGGAGGGGCCCAGCATCAACCTCTATAGAGTTTCATGCTTGGCCCCTCCAATTTTTTTGTATGGGGGCATCCTTTAGTCACCTGGCTGCTCCTGACCACTCGACCGCCTGCTTAAGCGCCATACTTCCAGTTCGACAGCTTGAAAGGAAGATGGGAGGGGGGATTTCTCTATCGGTATATAGACAAAGCAGACCCAGCTGTCTGGCAACTTACTGTGTTTCGCTGACTGCTCAGGCTGATCTGGTCACTTGACCACAGGGCTGACAACCTTAGCAGAAGTCAATGCAGGCCATGGGGAGAACTGAGATATCTGCATGGGGCATATACACAGGTGCAGAAACTCCGTGGGAAGGGGCCAAATGAGCAAATGCAATAAGGGAAGAGAAAGTGGCCACATCAGCTTTAGACATCTCTATTCCTGTAGATTCCTGCTAATCAGCTCACTTATAGAGAGTGAAATATAATAGGGTCCTCACAGAGATCAGCCCTGTGCCCTTGTACCTTCCGTAACTGTCAACCAGGCACGCACAATGGCACAATGGCAGTCAGAACCAGACCAGTTCCCACTGTATATCATCTTGTATGGGGTTTGGCACCAGGAAAAGGGACCAGGGCCAAATTGCAGCACTGCTGTGCTTTTCCTAGTCAGCTATGGGCGAGCAGGGCATTCCTCAAGAATGTCTATAATATGTCTATAAACATCTCTTTATATATTATAAAGGTTCCTGAGTCTGGTGCGCTTCCTACTTATTTGTCGGGAAAAACTGTAATACACTATATAGAATTTCTATCTTTATTTAGACATTGGGGATTCTATATCGAACAAGCGCACCAGACTCAGGAACTTATCTAATTGTATACTCTATGGATCGGTGGATTCACATAAATCTCTGGTGCTGCTGACCATTTCCTTAAGAGAGAGAGAGAATATCTTTGTCTCAGCTCTGTAGGGGGGATGTGGGGGACAAGCTGCGTGTTGCTCTGGATAATGGAAGCGTGTAGCGATTGTGTGTGTCTGTGTGTAATTGTCATTGTGTGTAAATGGCTCTTCTACTGCCTCAAAAGAAGTCCTGACACTTTTATATTGTATATTAGCCTATTAATTTTGAGAGACATCATCAAGATTTCAGATTGCCAAGACAAATCAGTGATAAGCTATTGGGCCGTGCAACATAATACACACGTGTATATACCCCTGATAGCTGTGTTTTACATTGCAGCTGTGAATATTATGAGACATTATTCCGGAAGGGTACCGGGTATCCGGCAAAGAAATCATTGTACTAACCAGCTATTACTAATGTATTGCTTGTATGTTACCTGCTCACTGTGCTTATAAACACTGGACAAATCAGGAATTTCTTTATTCTGTTTCATTTCTGACGTCTGACACAATTTGAAGGGGAACTGTGACCTGTTTATAAGGTGGACTTGCTCTTTATTCCACATTAAATAAACTTAATGATTATCATGTGCTCAGGACATTCCTCCTTTTTTTGTACTTACCAACTAAATTCCAACTAAGCACCAGATCCAGTAATAACACTGACATGGACAGCGCTGGTTACAGTTCTGGGAATGAAGGGCAAGAAGGATAAAAAATACTTTGGGCAGCTTTAACCCCTTCCTAGTGTGCCTTGTATTCAGGAAACAGACCTGCCCATGGTTTGATTTTGCTTGTGCAATGGTTCCGTGTGTCCTGACCCCCCAGGTCTCCATTTCTGAAATCGTTCCGTACTGATTCCAAACCCCCAAACTGCTGCAAGGGACACCTGGGAGAACATGACCTGACCTGCATGTTTCGGGTTGGCCCGCACATCACTAGCAGATGCCCCCCAAACATCTTTAATACACATACCCCTATATGTAATAAAATACACTATGTTTGTCCAGGAGCAGTAACCCATAGCAACCAATAAGATGTTTGCTTTTAAACAGGTGACCAATAAATGCTACCTGCTGATTGGTTGCTATAGGTTACTGCTCCTGGGCAAACTTAGTGCCTTTTATTAAACAACCCCCTTATCCTTTAAACCAAAAATGTGCCAATTCTTCTGCCCGGTTCCTGCCTATAGAGAAACATACACCTACCCAATGATATGACACAGAAAGCGCATGAACAGCAGAGGAATTAAATTATTTCCTTTAAAGGGATACTGTCATGGGAAAAAAAAAATTCAAAATGAATCAGTTAATAGTGCTACTCCAGCAGAATTCTACACTGAAATCCATTTCTCAAAAGAACAGATTTTTTTATATTCAATTTTGAAATCTGACATGGGGCTAGACATATTGTCAATTTCCCAGCTGCCCCAAGTCATGTGACTTGTGCTCTGATAAACTTCAATCACTCTTTACTGCTGTACTGCAAGTTGGACTGATATCACCCCCCTCCCTTTTCCCCCCAGCAGCCAAACAAAAGAACAATGGGAAGGTAACCAGATAGCAGCTCCCTAACACAAGATAACAGCTGCCTGGTAGATCTAAGAACAACACTCAATAGTAAAATAGAAATAGTTCACTGGTCACCAAAATAGCAAATAATCGGAGACAATTTGCTTCTCAAAGAAATCCATTTTCTAAATGATTTCCTCTAAAACCTCAGGGTGTCACACGTTTTACAAATGTGTCTGTTGTATCGTTGTCTGCAAATCTGTTGTTTGACTTTGGGTGGTATTTATACTGCTATATCTGTGCTGCTTTATGATACTATACAGTATATATGGCTATACTGCTCTATACTGACATCTGTGCTGCTATATGATACTATACACCATATATGGCTATACTGCTTTACACTGCTATACACTGCTATATAATACTGTATATACGGCTATTCTGCTATATACTTACAACTATGCTGCTATATATATATATATATATATATATATATATATATATATATATATATATATATATATATATTGCTATCCTGCTATGCACTACTATATACTGCTATGTGAGTGTTTGTATTGTGTAACTGACATGTTTCCTTGATACTTCATAAGACTCTTAAAGGGGAAGTAACGTCAAAAAAAAGAATAAGGCTAGAAATGCTGTATTTTGTATACTAAACATAAACATGAACTGACTACACCACAAGCCCAATAAAACAAATGATTTATGCTTTTAAAGTTGGCCACAGGGGGTCACCAACTTGTAACTTTGTTAAACATCTTTGCAAAACCAACACTGTGCACTGTGCTTAGGGATTGTCATAAATTATCAAAACAGCACAAGTCAAATAATATCTGTCAGAATCCGATACAGCAAGACTGATTAATAATCAGAATATGCAGACTGCACTAGGACCTGTGTTGTCATGTAATCTAATGTGGATTTTATAGTTTTTGTATTGTTTATTACAAACTTTCTCCAATTCTGCAGAACCAGTGGCTGCAACAAAATATTCCTCAAAATAGAATCCCAGTTTATCTGTTTAAATCTGGCTCCATGATCTTTGTCCCTGCAGCTGGAGTTGGAAACAGTAAAGGGGATGTAAAGGCAAAAATAAAATCCAATACAAATCTCTACACAGTCGCCAACTGCTCTACAGGTAAACAAACAAAGCTGCTTGAGTTCTGCATGGCTGGGAAGTAAGGCGGGGGCTCCCCCTGCTGTTCATAAGTATGATTGTTTCCCTGCAGAGCAGTTAGGGACCGTCTCACAATCCCTATCCACAGCAGTAAATGAAGGGAGAATTTAACTGCATACAATCAGGTTTCTTTTAAAAACGGTACATATTTTTTATTTAAAATATATTGGAGATAGGTTTCTTTTAAAGAAAGTAAAAATTGGATTTTAATTTTTTTGCCTTTACATGGCCTTTAAGTAAATACCAAACTGTCTCTAAGGACAATGACACACCAGGAGCTTAATCGCTAGCGATAAATCGCTGCTTCTCTGGGCAACTAATCTCTTGCACTCTCCAGTTAAAAGCTTTCCCATAGGCAATAATGTGAATCGCTGGTGGTAAAACACGTGTCACTCCAGTCTCCCAAAATCGCTTGAAGTTTCCTCTTGTAGTGATTTTGGGAGACTGGAGCGACGCATGGGTTTTACCACCAGCGATTCACATTATTGCCTATGGGAAAGCTTTTTACTGGAGAGTGCAGGAGGTTAGTTTTCCGAAGTTGTTTTCCAAAGTCGCCCGAAGTTGCCACACAAGGAAACTTCAGGCGACTTCGGAAAATGAATCGCCGCATGTGATCAGCGCCGGCTTTTTTTTCATTTTAGCTGGCGCAGAGTGAGGGAAGGCGTTTGGGGAGATTGGTCGCCGCAAAGACAAGTCGATTAGTCGCCAGGCGACCAAATCTCCCCAAAACGCCCAGTGTAGACTTACCCTTATCGATAGCGATTAATCTCCTGGTGTGTCACTGCCCTAACTGTTTGCTATTAAGGCTGAACTAATGACAGTGAATAGAGTATTATTCCAGGACCAGGTAATGAAACTATTACTCTAGTGTACTTATTATTATTATTATCCTTTATTTATGTAGCACCATACATCCCACAACTCTATTCAGATCAATGGATCTTACAACCTAAAGTCCGAATGGCATTCACACACACGCTATGGAAATTTTTATCAGAAGCCAATGAACTTGCCTGTATGTTGGTAGAAAGCAAAGGTAAGCCATGTGGAAGAACATACAAACAGGGCATTCACATTGTGAATACATTTTCGCTAAATAGCATAGACAGCAACTTAAATTCGCAATTGGCAAAACTGTTTTGCGAATATTTTCTCCGCCACCAAAGTTGTAGCGTAATTCAAACGCAGAGTGTGCGCATATATATACGCAATTTGCGATATTTGCCATATTTACAAAGCTCTTACAGACATCTGCAGTGTGAAAAACAAATTCGCAAATCTATTTGCACACTATTTGCAGGGCAAATATATTCACTGTGCGAACCCATCTGCCCTGTGCAAAGTTTATAAATGAGCCCCAATGTGTTTGCTGTACAGGCAAGGGCAGTAATAAACAGAAGGAGGACCTGCGATGCATACTCTACAAATAAGGGCTTTTGTTGCCCAGATATTTGGGTTTTGCCAATGAGCAGCTTGGAAGTATTTTTGTGTGATGTTGGCTGGAGATTATTAGGGTCAGGGTTAACCCAAATCCTAATACACTGATTCTGCGAGATGCCGCTGCCTGTTCCATGTCAGTTGCAGCTTTGTTGCTAATGGAGGATGATTGCACTAAGTGCTTCAGTTCTTCTTTTAATAAGAAGCTGTAAAACCTGTTGACTCCAATTTTTTTTTCTACCTTGTTCAACCAGTTGCCTTTTGCCTTCTATAGTTTTGACTGGAGAATATCAATTATACTGCGTTAGGAACACCAGACGATAGTGTAGTTGCTAAGTAACTGAATGCACTTACTGTATAAAGAGGGATTTGTTTTCTAGCAGTAAGTGAATCAGGTGAGGCATGGATCATACAGGTGATTCATGCAACACTTTTTTTCTGCTATTTGTGTCATTCATGAGCTTCAGTTGCTCAGAGACTCGCCATTGAATCACCATTGTCAGCAAAGTGTGGGGAAAACTCATCCATTCCGTGTCCAATTCTGCAACTGTTGCTCGGCTCCTTACACAAGCAGTTTGGGTCATGAGGCTAATGAAAATGTACTTGCAGAGCCCAGTCTTCAAATCATAATAATCCACCAACAATAAATGCGCAGGTTTGTCTAATCTTCCCTGGAAGTCAACCACCAAAACCCAACTGAAAAGAACTACACAAAACAGAATTGCAAGTGACTCACTTTAAGGATAAGTAGTCCTTTAAATTAAGTGAATGTAAAACTTATGAAAGCGCTATTTTAAGCACTTTTACATCCATTATTTATTTTTTTAATTGCAAGATATTAAGGGGATACGTGTTCTGTTTATATGAATGGATTGTGTTACAACAGCGCCACCTGCTGGTCTGTTTCCAACCATAAAGTTGTGGAGAAAGAAAGATACTGCTCTGATATTTGTAATGTATTTCCTAACACGTTGCTAAGACTATGGGGCAAATTCACTAAGCCGCGAAGCGGCGAACGCTAGCGTTAATTCTCTAGCATTTGGCATTTTCGCTACTGCGCAAATTCACTAACGAACGCTGGCGTAGTTTCGCTAGTGTTACTTCGCAACCTTACGCCAGGCGAATCTTCGCTAGCGACGAAACTACGCAAATTCACTAACTTGCGCAGTGTACTGAACGCTACCTTTTACGCTAGACTTCCTTCGCCACCTCAGACCTGGCGAAGCACAATAGAGTAGATAGGGATTGTTTAAAAAAAGTAAATTTTTTTTCTAAGTCCCAAAAAAACGCTGGCGTGTTTTCTACATGATGGCTGATAGGCTGAAAAAGATCAAATTTTTTTGGGGGCTCCCCTTCCTCCCCCCTACATTTCCTGACTCATGGCAACTTACCTAGACAGTGGGCACATGTGTAGGTCAAAATAAAATTTTTATTTGCTGATTTGAAGGTTTTCTAGGCATTTGTAGTGCTGATACGTGTTCCGCCATTGAAATTTGAATTTCGCGCCGTATGCAAATTAGCCTTCGCTAGCGTAACTTCGCTTTATATAGCGAATCAACGCTAGCGCAACTTCGCAACCTTACGCTACCCCTGTGCACAACTTCGGATTTTAGTGAATTTGCGGAGCCCTGGCGAAACTACGCCTGGCGAAGTGCGGCGAAGTGCGGTGAAGTTGCGCCTGGCGCAACTTCGCATATTAGTGAATTTGCCCCTATGACTGAGGTAGACTTTGTTAATTTTTTTTCAAAATGAATCATTTAATAGTGCTGTTACAGCAGAATTCTGAACTGAAATCCATTTCTCAAAAGAGCAAACAGATTTTTTTATATTCAATTTTGAAATCTGACATGGGGCTAGACATTTTGTCAATTTCCCAGCTGCCCCCAGTTTCCCAATTTCCCAGCTGCCCCCAGTTATGGGGGCACTTTAGGAGAGAAATGCTTTCTGGCAGGCTGCTGTTTTTCCTTCTCAATGTAACTGAATGTGTCTCAGTGGGACATAGGTTTATACTATTGAGTGCTGTTCTTAGATCTACCAGGCCGCTGTTATCTTGTGTTAGGAAGCTGTTATCTGGTTACCTTCCCATTGTTCTTTTGTTTGGCTGCTGGGGGGGGGGAGGGGGTGATATCACTCTAACTTGCAGTACAGCAGTAAAAAGTGATTGAAGTTTATCAGAGCACAAGTCACATGACTTGGGGCAGCTGGGAAATTGACAATATGTCTAGCCCCATGTCAGATTTCAAAATTGAATATAAAAAAATCTGTTTGCTCTTTTGAGAAATGGATTTCAGTTCAGAATTCTGCTGTAACAGCACTATTAACTGATTCATTTTGAAAAAAATTTTTTTTCCCATGACAGTATCCCTTTAAACCGAGTACATGTGTTCAGGGTCCATATTGCCAGTCCCCTTACCTGAGCAGGCAGGAAGGGTGAAGTGAAACCTAAACAGGTCAGGTCTAGCTAGTAATAGGCTGCTCATTTTCAAAGGTCATTGGGAGATAATCAGAGTTATTTATACGAGCAGAACAGGCTCCACCGAGGAGTGTTGAGTGGGACTAGGATCCTGAATACTAATGGCCCAGAAGTAGAGACATGGGGGTTGTGTAATTAAAGGCACTAAGTTTGCACAGGAGCAGTAAACTATAGCAAACTGGTCACCTCTTTAAAAACAAACATCCTAATGGTTGCTATGAGTTACTGCTACTGGGCAAACTTAGTGCCTTTTACTACATATGGGGGTAAGGGGGTTATTTATTAGAGTCTGTTTTTGACTTTTAAAGGGGAAAACCAAAATGTTTTTATGTAGAAGTCAATTGCAGATGTCCCGTTGAAATCCTGATCTGCTCTGGGTTTCGTTCAATAATCTGAAAATGTTGTGGTTTCCGGTGTCAAATCCAAAAAGTAGCAGATTTTGGGGAGTCAAATCCAAAAAAGGTGCAGTTTTCGGTGACAAATCCCAAAAAATTGTACATTTCGGATTTGTTCATGATTTTATCGAGTCTTTTCCCCCACAAGACATTTTCATGAAAATGTATTAATAAATAAGGGGGAAAGTCCATGCGGATCTGGTGGTTTTCCGAAAATAGAGAGAAAATTTCAGATTTTGATAAAATGAGAGCTAGGATTTAGAGAGACACGTTTGAAGTTCTGCTTAGGGTAAAGGCTGAAAGCTGGAAAATACCTCTGTCACATTGTGTTTCTCTCTTAAACTGCAGGGATTTATACTGACCATTGGTGCTGTGAGTATATATATAACTCCTATGTGGACTGCATTCTCAATAAAATTATTTCTATGGTTAATTTGGAACCACGCATGTGAAATAAATAGAGCAGTAAGTAGATATAAAAGAATAAAAGAGCCAGGTTGAGCGAGGAGAGGAGGAATAATAGTTTGCAAAGTGGGCCCAGGGTCTACTCTAAGGTTTTCTGGTGGGCCCCTGGTATCCCAGTGCAATACTGGTTGTATTCATTGTGTGTGTGTGTGTGCATGCGTGTGTGTGTGTGTATATTTAAAAAGACTAACCTTTAACAGGAATGACTTTGACATAGTTATGTAAAAATATATAAATATTTAATTGTGAATTTATAAATTAAAATCTATAAATATGTATATCTGTGCTTTGAAGTATTAATAGGGGTTTAAACCAGTGAACTTATATACATATATATGTATTAGGGTTATGGTTTTACGTTCATATCATATGTACAACTTTTAATTTCCACTGCCAATTGACATTTAATATTTTGAGTTAGGGAGCCTATTCACTAGCCTGTACAATGCAGCAGCCATACTAATGTCATAGCTTGGAGTAAGGGTCAGACAGGGAGGCAGTGTCGGACTGGGACATCAGGGGCCCACCCAAAAACCTTAGACCAGGGGCCCACCATAAAACCTTAGGGGGCCCACTCTCAGTACTATTATTCTTCATCTCTTCAATCAACCTCTATTCTCCTAGTCTGTTATCTTTACATACTATAATCAATTATTCCATATATTTAGCCTCTGTTCTCAAAGAAATAGGAAATGGCCATGAAATAGGCCAAAAGTTTAGCAGCATGAGTGCCCACTGACACCTGGGCTCACTGGGAGTTTTCCTGGTATCCCTGTGGGTCAGTCTGACACTGCAGGGAGGTCCCCTGTTCATACAGTTTATGCCCCTTGTTTTCTCTCTTTCTTTAGTGTGCAGTGTTGCTTTATGACCACCAGAGTGCGCCTTAACATACGTGTAGCCAGAATTTGCTGTCAGACAGTAATGAAGAAACAATGAAGTGTTACTATAACAACTCCACCCCATCAGTGAGAGCATGAGCCTCTGTTCTGTAGCTGTAACATTTATTGTAAGGAACAATTTGCTCTTCAACAAGCGAAGAGGTGCAATATATTATTAGTATAGTCTATTCAGCTGTGTAACTGATGTCCCAGTGCAGGGGGCTCGATGAGAAAGTGAATGGCAAAGTAAGTCAGACATCAGTGTACCCCTTTTTTGGGTTTATGAGTGTTTATACATACTGTGTGTGTGTGTGTGTGTGTGTGTGTGTGTGTGTGTGTATATATATATATATATATATATACGTATTCCAACAATTATGATGCACCAATCAATTATAATACAACAGTTGTTAGGGTGCTGACCTGAATAGCGGTGAGTCAGTCTGCTTTCAATTGATACATATTATCCAGCCAGGTCGCACACCTTAATTAAAACGTAGCATTTATTTGCTTAGTTAAAACATTTCAAAATGCGTTTCCAATTGCAACATTGTATGAACTTATCTGAGCACAATCCAGCAGAGTATAGTCCAGCAATAACGCCAGTCTTTTGCACCCACGCAACGTTTCGGGAAGTCACTTTTCCCTTTCTCAGGCGTTCACAGCGCGCAGAAGCGTCTAGGACTCCATTGTTGCAAACATTTCACCTTCGTGCAATGCGGAAGGGACGTGGTCGATGTCTGTGATGACTGTGGTGATCTCTAACTTCACTTTTTGATAAATATACCCCAAAGACTTTTCAATTACTTTCTATTTTCTATTTGTTATCATTTTTCTAATACAGTGTAAAGTTTCATGTTTCACCTTCTAAAGCAGCTCTGGGAGGGGGGTCAGTGACCCTGTAACTAAATTGATATATTTAGTTGATCCATGTGTTTGTCCCTGCTGAGCAGAATCCCTGAGTGTCATTAAAGGCAGCTGTTAGAATTGATACAATAGTTGCACTTATATTCCCCATAGATCCTACTGAGAAATGGAGCAACTAATTGTATCAACTAAATGCAGCAAATTGTAACAGTTCAGAATCTGCTCCTGCATCACTGAGCTGCCAGAATGAGGCACTTGAGACATAAACATTTAACGTACACCTTACATTTTGGGAAAACGGTAAAACAGAAAAGATGGAAAGAGATTGAAAAAAAAGTCTTTGTTTATGGTGAACAATCTGAAACCAACTGAACTGAAAAAAAAAAGTGTTTGGAAGATGAACAAGACCTTAAAAAAAAATAAAAAAATTCAGTGGAAAAATGAGATTGTGCAGAATAGACAGGTTTGAAAAAAAGTGAACTCATTTGGCTAAGTAGGTGAAAAGGCAAAGTCTAGGAGATAATATTGATTTTCTGAGAATGAGAAGGATTGCCATGGGCCACAAGCAGCGACAAGCCCACCTTCCCTTGGTTCCTAGTCAGGTGGCAGTTTCACATTTTGACACTAGATGGCGCTTCTGACTGTGGGAGCCACTAAGGTTTATGAACAAGCTACAGTGGTTGGTTTTGTAGCACCATTTTACTTTCTTTCCAATGTAAATTAATCAGAATGTGCACAGTCAGTCCCTGTGGATATTGTTACTACTCTGAGCCCACAGGAATATCACCCTCTTTCCCCAGAACTTGGGCGGTGAGTGGAAGTTACAGGAAGTATTTTACATGTTAAAATGTCTGAAGATGTTTGTGTGTTAAACAAACAATTTCCTGAAAGCAATGTTAGTAAAGATAAATGAACGGGTAACTATCATGAATACAACAAATGATATAATATTCATAGTAACAGTAATAGTAGTCGATGAGGTTTAAAAAAGGTTGAGTGAGAGTTGCCCTATCTGCAGCCTCAGAAGGGGAAAAATTCCTTCCTGGCTCCCTCTTCTTGGGATCATGTCCCTATCCAGTGATGTAGCTTTATACTGTAGGAAGCTGATCCACACAGTTGGGAGGGGGCAGAGCAACAGGGTGGTCATGAGAAGGGGGGTTGTGAGTGACTTAGGATTTGCAGGAGACCCTCAAATGTTTATGCAGGTCCCCTACAATGTGCAGTGGAGGTGGAATCTTTCTTTGCAGGGGGAGGCTGGGCCCACAAAGTGACTCCTGAGCCTGTGCACTTGGTTCTCTAAGCTGGTGGGTGACACTCAGGGTACTAACACTTCTCATGATTGGAAGCTCTGGCTGTTCTACTAACTCCCCTCAAGAGCTACAAGAGTGAGCAATAAAAGAAAGCCCTAGTATTTCCTCCTACCAAACCTCCTACAACACCCACTTCAGTACCCTCCACCCCCTCCACCAAGCAGGGTCAAGAACTCAGTTACCAGGTGCAATTTTCAAAAACATCATCATCATCATTCCATAAACTAGCCCAATTTAAAAGAAAACCTGGAAACCCTAAGACAGAACCCTCATGGTACCTCCTGAATTAGGGGCACCTGACACCCTTGGCCATTAAAGAAGTACCAGTGCATACCATAGCCTGGGGGACTTTCCTAAAAATGTGAGCAAACATTTTACCCTTCTGCAGTTATTATTTTTCTAATTAATGTCACCAGATAGCTGAAAAAATCAAGCTGAAAAATGTTTCAAAATTATCCTGATGTGGCCCTGATTCTTCAGCTGATCTGGAAACCTAAATATAACACTTTCTTCACACATAATATATAGAACTTTGACTACATTGTCATCTGTTCAGTTAGAAAACATTCAGTGGTGTAACTATAATATACTGAGCCCCACAGCAATTTATTTATTTATTACTATTATTCCCCCTTTTATTTATATTATTTCTTTTTTTGGAGAGGCTTTTTGCCTTTCTCTGGATCAGCTAGCAGCAGTTAGGCAGCTTTTTTCTGGGTTGGCTTTTTTATTTTTTAATTCTTTACAAATGATATAAGCCCACCACAAAAGTTTATGTGCTGGGCTTTTTCTTTTATAGAAGTATAGTAGTAATGCCAGAACTAGAATGTATGGCTTTGTTTTTGCTGTTCTTTGAGAAATTGAATTCCCCTCCTCCTATTATTATTATTATTAGTATTATTGTTGTTCTCTAGTTCTGACAGGTAAACACAATTCCAACAACACCAATAATCATCGTCTTATTCAAATAGACAGAAGCAGTAGTATATACAGTATACCGGTAATTATTATGTATATTTTCAAACTACCTTCCTCGTCCTGATTAAATGTCCATTAAATTATACGTCCAGGGATATGTTTATTGTAATGCTCTTTCTGTAGATAATTCTAACAATGAATTCTAAACAGCTGATCATAGACCAAGCGATAGAGTTATTTGCAGTATAACAGGGATGGAGAAATCCTATGGAATGTAGATAATACATTTATTGAGGTCACACGACATCTTTATAGAGATGGGTCAAATGCTATAGATTGAAAAGGTGGTTCTATGGAGAATTACGTGTTGATTGCTGCGGGGTTATTCTATATCTCTGGAATGATGAATTTTATTTGTTCATCTAAGGACTTCTAGAATAAATGGCAAAGGGCATGCTGCTATCTGACACTGTATACAGGTATAGAGATGAAGAGACAGTAAGCTATAGGTTAATGTTAAAGCTCCTTCAGTGTATACAAGTGAGAATTGGAGTGCCTTATTAGTATAGAGGGAACCGAATGCAGAGCCGAACAAAGCCTGGGCTGAAATACTATTGGCTGATAAGCTTGGGCTGGAATGCTATTGGCTGATAATGCAGCCGAAAAAAGCCTGGGCTGGAATGCTATTGGCTGATACTACAGCTGTACAAAGCCTGGGCTGGAATGCTATTGGCTGATACTACAGCTGTACAAAGCCTGGGCTGGCATGCTATTGGTTAATACTACAGCTGTACAAAGCCTGGGCTGAAATGCTATTGGCTGATAAGCTTGGGCTGGAATGCTATTGGCTGATACTGCAGCCGAAAAAAAGCCTGGGCTTGAATGCTATTGGCTGATACTACAGCTGTACAAAGCATGGGCTGGAATGCTATTGGTTAATACTACAGCTGTACAAAGCCTGGTCTGGAAAGCTATTGGTTAATACTACAGCTGTACAAAGCCTGGTCTGGAAAGCTATTGGTTAATACTACAGCTGCACAAAGCCTGGGCTGGAATGCTATTGGCTGATACTACAGTGGCACAAAGCATGTGCTGCAATGCTATTGGCTGATACTACAGCTACATGAAGCTAGAATGCTGTTGGCTGATACTAAAGCCTACACCTGGATGTTAATGCACTGTAGCAATGCTATAGATTCTACCATTTATTGGCCTAACAGCATAATTGAATGGACATAATTCTTTATCAAGAAGCAATACATTAATCAGTAGAGCAAACTATTATTAAATAGGCGAGAAAAAGCCCCCCAAATAAGTACTGTACAACTACAATGGCTGCTCATCACAAAGGAGGCTATTTCTTCAGTAATTTCCCTTTGATTTGCGTGTGTATCATACAGAACAATAGAGGCATTTAGAAAGCAGCCATTGTAAGGACCCAACAATGAGTTACTTGGGTAAACAGCAGTATTTGCCTTTGGTGTGTTTTGGATGGGAACTCCTTTATTACGTGCCACAAAGCATCATTCTGAATGAAGGCCTAATAAACACACATCCAAGCCGTTATAGTTCTTTTATTATTATTTCCCAGTTGATGTAGAACTGGCATCATGTTCCAAATGCAAAAGACAGTAGAATATCAACCACCGTGCATGTACTTATTAGAGGGAATTCATCGATTTCATTTCAATGTGTATTAAGGGAATAACTGTAAAGTGTTGATTTCCCCGACGTTGGTCTTAATTGACAGCAAACAATAGAAATGTAATAAGCACCGAAAGAGTCAATTTAGCTGGGAGCCTCCATAAAAGAACAAATGGGAGATGCTGATGGTGCAGCGTTTGGGTCTCTCCCGGGTGAAGTCTGATCATCGCTGCAGATTTCTGTTCTGCTCCATTGAGCTTGGAAATGAGGTTGTAGATCATAGTCACATCTGTCGCACAGTCAATAACAATCACCGCAGGTAATCTCTCCCCCAATCATTGGCCAGATGTATTCCATTGACCCTTTTGCATGAATACATTCCACTCTCATCCTACTAATGTAGGCTTTAACCCAATGCTTGTCACTGAACCTACAGAGCATGGGAGCAGATGGCGGCCTGACGCTGGGCATCATCTGTGTGAGTGGGTAATTCAGTGATTTCCCCCCCCCAGAGCTTGTTTGGAGGGGGGGTCCCTGAGGAGAAGCAGTTGCATGCTGGGGGAAGGAACATTGCACTCTGCACACTCTATTCATTTCTGTATTAGGGTGGCTGCGTAAAAAAGCGATACATGGGGCACGATGAGAGTTGTAGTTCTGTTACAGAGCTTGAATTAAAGGTAATGTGTGCAATGATTTCACGATGACATGTATTTATAGAGTATATTAGCTTTAACTGCTGTTACATAACAGATTTCACACTAATTAATAGCAGAATTATTAAAGGTAGACTGAAATCGCTCATCAAAGAGCTCATGGGTTTTATTTTTATGGCTCATTATAAATGACTGCAAAGAGCTGGGTTTGATGGTTAATTACAGCTTGTAGGTAACTATAGGACTACATGGACATTTTCGGCGCGAACTGACGCGCTGCTACAAAACGCATGCGGTGGAAATAAGGTAAGAGATAGAAATCCAACGCGACAGCGCGTAGCGTCTGCATCCGACAGTGGTGACGCATCAGATCAACGCTGCGACTTCATCCAACATTTCTATCTCTTACCTTATTTCTGTCGCATGTGATTTGCCGCATGCGTTTTGTTGCAGCACGTCGGAACGCACCGGAAACGTCCGTGTAGTCCTACCCAGTGCCAGTGAGCCCAGCCTGCAACACACACTGTTCCATAGCATGCACAAGATCTAGTTGACAATATAGTGAATAACTTGTAAAATATAAGGATATCAGAAGTTACAGCAGAGTATAAAGACATACTATATAAAGACAAATTTTATAACAGGTGGCACATTATTTATTATAATACACAGGTTTCAGTAAGTCATGTGACAGAAATGACATCACGTAGCACCAGTTATAACTGATGGCATCACTAAGCAACATTTATAAGGATATCATTTACAGGACACAGTATCCATGGCTCTTTGTGCATCATATTCTGATGTTGTTTTATAATTACAAGGTAACAATAATTATAATAATAATACACATATTATGTTCAGCAGCAGTGTGTTTCCTTATACCCACACAAAGCTCTGCATGATAACTGACTTCATATTGTGCAGATATTGGCAACAATTGGCAAAAGACTCTTGCATGAACGATTAATACAGTTATAATTACAATAATTACATGTTCACTTCCAAAATCCTACGCTCTTTAATAGATGTATAGTGATGCCGACGCTCTCCCCCTCCTAATAGATCCTCCATTTAAAGCATAAATGTTTTCTCATACCATTTAGTTAAAGGAGCAGTTCTCTAATTATTAGTTCGTATACACAGCATGTCAATGCTTCTTAGTAAATATCCTTTGGGGTCTTTACTGTTCCAGTTTGGCTGCTGCCCCCTGGGGTGGGTGTTGGAGGAGCAAAGCAGTTGTTGGGACCCAGTCTGTTTCCCAGTAAGTCATGGAGCAGCAGCATCACACAAGGACTGCAGAGTTATGAGATTTTAAAGACTCATTAGATGAACCAATTTTAGATTTTACGTCCTCAAACCAATGCCGTCGTCTGGGAGAATTAACTCACTCACAGCCACATGCACGGGTCTCCAATTTGGGAGAATATGGTGATTCTGAGCTGCAAATAAATGCACTTTAAATGGAGGACAATTATTGCTCTAAAACTATGTTTCTTAGTTAGTTTACCAGGGTGAGCGTTGGGTCCCCAGGCCATGGAACTACAAAGCTCCCAGGTGACACCCAGGGGCACATTTACTTTGCTCGAAGGAATAGAATAAAAAAGAAATTTGAAATTCCAATGTTTTTTTTGGCTACTTCGACCATCGAATTGACTACTTCGACCTAGACTATGACTTCGACTTCGAATAGAACGATTCGAACTAAAAATCGTTTGAATATTCGACCATTCTATAGTTGAAGTACTGTCTCTTTAAAAAAACTTCAACCCCCTACTTCGCCACCTAAAACCTACCGAACCTCAATGTTAGCCTACGGAGAAGGTCCTCATAGGCTTTCTAAGGTTTTTTTGGTCGTAGAAAAATCGTTTGATTGATTGATTAAAATCCTTCGAATGGTTCGATTCGAAGGATTTAATCGTTCAATTGAACGATTTTTCCTTCGCTCGTTCGAACTAATTGCGGTAAATCCTTCGGCTTCGATATTCGAAGTCGAAGGATTTACCTTTGGCAGTCGAATATCGAGGGTTAATTAACCCTCGATATTCTACCATATGTAAATCTGCCCCTAAGTGTTACTTTGCCCTAAATCAACTTATTCGTTATTTTCAAAATACCCTTTTACTCTTTTTACTCTTTTAAAGTCAAATGTCAGGAATTCTAAGGCAAAGTGACTATGTGGGGCGGGGTCGGGCATTGTTCTCTGAGCCTGAGACAGATCCGCTGAGCTAAAAGTTTGGTATAAACAGTCCAAAACTGCTAATATCTCTCCATTAGAAACTAAAGGTGGCCGATAAAAGCTGCCGACAGACCGAGTCGGCCCTAGGGCCCACAATCGGATCAGCCCGATATTGCCCACCTCAAGGTGGGCATATCGGAGAGAGATCCGCTCATTTGGGGACATCGCCAAATGAGCGGATCTCTTCGTGTATGGCCACCTTAAGAATGAATATAAATCAGAACTCAGAAAAGGTGTCTGCACAACTTTACACTCATCTGGGTTTAGTATTTCTCTCAAATATTACTTTACCAAACCTTGTAGAGGTAACGCTCATTTTAAAGGGGAGGTTCACCTTTACGTTAACTTTTAAGGGCATGGACATGCACAGTGTTTTTTGTGCGCGATAACGCGGCACGGTCTTTAAAAAAGCCAACAGCCTTGTAAATACGCTAGCGGTTTCAAGCTTAGGCAATGGCACATTAGGTTAGAGTTTTTTAAAAACTGCGCTGCGTTACCACTGAAAACCGCATGAGTGCCCATGCCCTAAAATGGGTAATTCTAAGCAACTTTTCAATTGGTCTTCATTTTTTCTTTTTTTTTATATACTGTAGTTTTTGAATTATTCACCTTCTTCTTCTGACTCTTTCTGACTCTCAGCTATGGAGTCATTGACCCCATCTAAAAGCAAATGCTCTGTAAGGCTACACAATTATTGTTATTCCTACTTTTTATTCCTCATCTTTCTACTCCGGACTCTCCTATTCATATTCCAGTCTCTTATACAAATCAATGCATGGTTGCCAGGGGAATTTGGACCCTAGCAACCAGATGGCTGAAGTTGCAAACTGGAGAGCTGCTGAATAAAATGCTAAATAACTCAAAAACCACAAATGATAGAAAATGAAAACCAATTGCAAATTGTCTCTGAACATCCCTCTCTACACCATACTAAAAGTTAAATTAAAAGTGAACAGCCGCTTTAACACTATACGCTATACCTGTAAAAACAGTTTCTTTCTTTCAGCTCTATGTAAATCAGTAGTATAAGTCTGTCCCTCATTGTACAATTGTGGGTAATATCAGTCTCCATAAGTTTGAAGTTCAGTCCAGTTCAATTCCAAATGATCCCCTAAATATTGTGCTGAAATCTGAACTCTGTGACTGGAATGGCGTTCCTCATATACAGAATATATATATATATATATATATATATATATATATATATATATATATATATATATATATATATGTATCTACACATTATGGAAATCAGACTCACGCCACTGGCCCATTATTGGAACTAGATTTGTTGCTCTAAAAACTGGGGTATTTTCTTATACCTGGCTCTAAGCGATGTGGCGATTGTAGATTTCTTTACATAGGGGCTTATTTATCATGGGTCGAATTTTGAATTGGAAAAAACGTTGAAATTCTAATTCAAAAAGACCAACCGAAATTAAGTCAAAGTTTTTTTTTGGTCGAATAGGTCCGTTTTAGATCGAATAGGTCGAATCGAAGGAATAGCGCATTCGATAGAATTCAATTCAAAGTTTTTCCCCCCAAAAAACTTTGATTTTTCAAAGTCCCCCAATTGACTCCAGATAGGTTCTAGGAGGTCCCACATAGACTAAAAAAAGCAATTCGGCAGGTTTTAGATGGCGAATGGCCGAAGTCGAATTTTTAAAGAGACAATAAATGATAAATTTCGTTATTCTAATTTTTCGAATTTTCGAATCGAATTTGGACTATTCCCTAGTTGAAGTACACAAAAAATAGCTCAAAATTTTTTTCGTTGAAAAATTCACCTCGGCCCTTGATAAATCTGTGTTTATATTATATGAAAGGTGCTGGAATTATGCACTGACACACACAGTAAAATCAGCAATCCCACAAAAGCTCATGTTGTGCACTGCGCTGACCTTGCAAGGAAACAAATCTAACATATGGTATAGTGAGGCCTTACACTGCAATATTTCCCTACATTTTGAGCGGAAAATACCGTTTGACAAATGACCCCCAACCCTTTGTAATTGTACTGTCAAACTGTTCCCATTTAAGCTTTAACTCCCAAACCCTACATTCTGTGCTCTAGTGGTTTCATATTTTGCCTCTTCTGTTCCCAAGACAAGAAACACAAAAGGAGTTGGCACTGCAGCACAATGGGCCAGGGATGTGAGATGTCTCCCATGGAACGAGCATTACTGAGAGGGTTAAAATGAAAGCAAACCATGAGTTAAACTGGGTTGTCCTGTTTCTATATACAAATCACATATAAGATGAATTCTATAGAGTGCTGCAGACACATGCATGTTCAGTTGCTCAGTACAGGAACGGGACCTGTAATCCACAATGACTGGGACCTGGGGTTTTACGGATAACAGATCTTCCCATAATTTGGATTTTCATACGTTCAAGGCGTAGATTTATCAAGGGTCGAATTTCGAAGTAATGGGGTGTTATTTTGAACTCCCATAGCTTCGAAATTCTAATAAAAAAAGACCAACTGAAATGCATTACAAAAATCTTAGGGTTTTTTTTGCGGATGAATAGGCTGTATCCGATCGTTTGAATCAAAGTAAGATCGTATTCGAACGAATTCGATTCGAAGTATTTTAAAAACTTCAATTTTTTAAAGTCCACCAATTGACTCCAAATAGGTCATAGGAGGTCCCCCCATAGGCTAAAACAGCAATTTGGCCATTAGATGTCGAATGGTAGAAATTGGAAGTTTTAAAGAGACAGTACATGATAAATTTCGATATTCGAATTTTTGATTTTTTTTCAAATTTCAAATTGAATTTGGACTATTCCCTAGTCGAAGTACACAAAAATAGCTTGAAATTCGAATGTTTTTACTTTGTATTTTCAGTTCGACCCTTGATAAAGCTGCCCCTCATAGTCTACTGTAAACATTAAATAAACCCAATAGGCTGGTTGTGCTTTCAAAAAGGATTGATTATATCTTAGTTTGGATCAAGTGCAAGCTACTGTTTTATTGTTAGAGAGTAAAAGGAAGTCATTTTGGGTCATTTGGGTAAAATGGGGTCTGTGGGAGACAGCCTTTCCGTAATTCGGAGCTTTCTGGATAATGGGTTTCCGGATAACATATCCCATTCCTGTACTAGAACTTTGGGTGATTCCTCATGTGCAGGTAGAAGCATATTAGGATAAAGAAATGGCTTGACCGATAACACAATATAACATAGAGAGGGAATACCTTGATATTCTCAGATCAGAAGCAGCAGAGACTTCTCGCATTGTAAAGCTTCCTCCATCCCCAGCTTCTGCACAGGCAGGATGACTAGTGAGGTGAAATGAGCTTCCCGGATCACTGTGAGACAGACACATATTTTTGCACAGCAGCAGCACATGTAAAAGAAGTCAATGTGTTGAGTTTTTGATTCCTCTTCAGGTTCTTCCATTTCCTCTTTCTGCATTAATTCACTAAATTGTACTACAACTTTTTCCTCTGCAGGGAACCATAGTTGAAGGTGTGTGCTGTATATACCTGATGGAATCTGACACCTTCTCCTTTGGGAGAAAGTGTTGAACATTGGAAAGAGACAGTGATCCATTCTCTATTCCTGCTATTCTTCAGATCCATGTACTACTAGTAATTGTATATTGACCAGAGACGTGCTTACCTATCTGATATGAGTGTTCAGCTGAGGCTGTTCTCTGCCTCCCTATTCCCTGAGACCCATCCACAGAAATTCCAGAGAGAGAGACTGAAGCCAGCCTTCATTTCAGACTCGCTCGCTAGCAGGCAAGAGCGAGACATCTCCCAATCTGTTTTTGTGCCATCCAAACCCTCCCTATAACAATGGCTGTTAATAATGTCAGCAACAGAACTTTATTGCCAAACAGTACGTCACCAGGGAGCACACTGATACAATTTCATATAACTATGATATGGAATTTGATAGTGGGGCATTTATAAATATATATAATTACTAATGAGAAAACAGCTGAATCAAAGAAACTGAAGAATGGGCATTCTTATATAAATATATATGTGAGTGCGGTTCATTTTTTGTATCATTTATATGGTAGCACCCAGGCAGTTGACGATTTTATTTGTGAGTGCTCCAACCCTATCGAAGATATATAAATATATATATATATTTATATATATATATATATATATATATATATATATATATATATATATACACTCAATAGCATTCCTGCTGACATGCAAACATTTAAAAGGCTCTGTCTATAGCATGAAGAAGAGCTGCATGGATTCCTTATGGCTGTGTTTTCATCTTTTACCTAAACTCACAGTAAGGTTTGGTGTATGTGTGTGTCGCACAATTTAAGAAAGGAATATCACAATGTGAAAAGTGACCGTTTTTTGCATGTTGAGCAATGAAGGTTCAGCGCCTCATTCCTGAAATACCAAATCATATCTGTCTGCCAAACCCATAGCGTCGCATTGATTTAGTAAACTAAAAACATTCTCATATTTAACATGTTCTGTGGTTTAAGGATCCTTGAGTAGAGATCAGTAAGAAATACGTTCTTCTGCAACATGCATTGTAGAATTCCTGCTCATGAAACAGAGCTCTCGGTAACTGAATTGTTGCTTAG
Organism: Xenopus laevis; assembly: GCF_017654675.1. Taxonomy (NCBI): domain Eukaryota; kingdom Metazoa; phylum Chordata; class Amphibia; order Anura; family Pipidae; genus Xenopus; species Xenopus laevis. Next base: position 27,096,134 of record NC_054380.1, read on the forward strand.
TAAAATATCAGCAATGAATAAAAGATATTGCATACACTTTCTTTCACTGCATTTACATACCAGCAACTTACTGTTTGACTATGGCGGTCAGAGATAATACTACAGATATAAGATGCTCTGCTGGATTATTCAAGGCTATTAATCTGCCAGGCTCTGTACAACAGATAACTAATAAGAAATGAGCATGTGGAATGCTAGCGACACCCACACATTCACATGTCTCTGCTCACCAGTCACCCCTGAAATTATTTGCATGGTGCCCTACAAGTTATGGCTCGAGCCACTAAATACCCTTTGTATGCAGGTGATTATATCAATTTATTTCTCCCTGACATTCTTTTGCTTCTTCTTTCCTCCAACCCTTTTATAGGAAACTAGAGTGGTGTGGCCAAGCAGAGCCATGTCCTAATATTTATTGATTCATTCTTATTCATTATGGCGCAAACCAAACAACAGCAATGACCCTTTTTTATCCATAGCCTATGTATAGAAGTACCATTAACCAATGTCTAAAGTAGGCATTCGCCCACTTTATCCCAATTTTTAGGTTTTACAGAAAGAGAATTCTTCCCATAGGCTGCAGGAGAACCTCATTACAATATTGCATTTTTCCTATATGTCTATGCAAACCTCTGGCAAGGGTTTCTGCTTTGCACCCAACCTACAAGGTGGTTGAACACACACAATATTGTCTATTTTGGATACAATATTGCAGTCAAAACATCTGAAATTCAAGGAATTTCTAACCCTAATTCTGGCTGACAAAATGGCTAATCACTCGTTTGACAGAATCGGTTTTGTGTCTCTAACTCTGTAATGCTTGAGATAAGAGTTTAAAGAATTCTGTTTTAAACCAATAGAAATATATTATATATGAAAATTGCCCTTTAATGTAAAATGATGAAGTGACAAAACAGAAACCAGTACATAAGGTCGACACTTTCCTATAGAACAAATGATATCTGTACTGCAGGAGCAGCTTCCTAAACACCATTGTGGAATATTTTGCTCCTCTTGTGATTGTTTCTGCGCAAAGGGCTGTAATAGTCCCAGCGTGATACAGAATAGCTTTTCAAAACATACTTGACCAAAAATACAAAATAGAAGGAAGCAAGTGAGTGAGAGTTTCAATGTGACTAGGGGAATGTACAATAAACACAGAAAGGGTCAAACCTGGCCCTTTCCCCCAACCCTGGGGGGTACCGTTTTTATAATAAACCTGACTGAAATCCCCCCTTCATTTTACTTGCTTTGACAGCTGCAGATAGGAAAGACAGTCCCTAGCTGCTCTGCGGAGAATCAATCATACTTTCAAACTGTAGGGGGAGCCCCCATCCACCTCACTTCAGACCCCAAGCAGCTTTGTTTGTTTCCCTGTAGAGAAGCCGACGACAGTGTGGAAATTCATATCCACAGACCCAGTGCAGTCTACATATTCTGTTTATTAATCAGTCTTGCTGTATCAGCTTCTATGGCAGATATTATTTGACTTGTGCTGTTTTGATAATTTATGACGATCCTCTCAACTTAAGCCCAGAGCACACTGAGCATGTGCGTAGTCTTGGTCTTGCAAAGATGCAAAGTTGCAAGATGACAGCCTCCTGCGGCCAACTTTGAAACCATAAATCATTCGTTTAATTAGGCTTCTGGCGCAGTAATTTTGTGTTTATGTTTAGTATACAAAATACAGCATTTCTATTGTACACTTTATTTCCCCTTTAAGTGCAGCTCAAAAAAGTGGTGCTAAGATGAAGGAAACAGTGGGCTATAAATGAACTTTTGGGCTACTTAAACATGTGTTTCTTAAGGGCAGAGACATAAGAGAAGATTCGGGGAGATTTAGTCAACCGACGACAAATCACCTATTCTTCGGGCGACTAATCTCCCTGAACTGCCTACCCAGCGCCTAGAATCGAAATCGCCTGTGGGATGGCACTCGGACAGATTTGTTTTCCGAAGTTCCCAGAAGTTTCTTCTAGCCGGCAGGAAGGCAGTCCGGGGAGATTAGTCGCCCGAAGGAGAGGCAATTTGTCACCCGGCGACTAAATCTCTCCAAATCTTCTCACCTCTAAAGAGGCAGAAACCATTGTGCCATTAGTCTAATGATGATTCCTGCACAGATGTGCTTCATGTGTAGTGTGTATAGTGTGTGTCGTGTGTATAAGTCTACATGTGGAAGAACGAGAGGGATATATTTCTGCATTTATTACATGTTTATGGACACTAGGGTTGTTATATCCAAGGGTGTGCGGGGGGAGCTGCTATGGAGCAGGGTTCTTTTCTTTATGTGTAGGTAGAGAGAAAGAGACAGCTGGGGGAAAGAGAGAGAGAGAGAGAGACAGAGAGATAGAGGGAGAGAGAGAGAGAGAGAGAGAGAGAGAGAGAGAGATTATTTTGCAGTATATGTTGAAAAATTCAGCTAGAAGGTTGCACTGATTGAATATAAATGAAATCCGTTTAAAGCCAGTGCAGCCCAGCAAGTTGCATTTATTAGCAGTGTCTCCAATCTTTTATTTAAATAATCTAGTGACACTAGTGATGGTCGCAATTGTCCCATTTTGATTCCACGAAAAATAATTTTGAAATGCGTCGATTTTATCGACCACGACAATTTTCTATAAGCACGCCTATTTTGGCCGAATGCATTAAAGTCATAATTTTGGTGTGCGCCAATTTTTATGCTCGTGATTATTCTGGCGCGCGCCAACATTTTGTGGACGCAGTGGATTTTTCGCAGGTGCATTTTCACAACACTTTCAGCAAATGTATTCATTGGCAGCAAAACGCGGAAATTCACCGCAAATTTGTGCCTGGCGAATTCATTCTCCCATCACTAAGTGACACATCTTATTCCCAAGTAAAGCAGCTGTATTGAAATCGCAGGTGTAACTGCTTTCTGAGAAGAGGCTGCCCCTGTTGGATAATGAGTGAAGTTAAACTTTCTAGTTTCTGAACCTACAACCTTTAGCTACAGTGAAAGCAGAAAGCTGTATCTGCAGACATATGCTGAGGGTTGTAGTTCAGAATCAGCTGGAGATAAGACTTTAAAAATAACGGGGTACAATAAATAACAGGGTACACCTCAGAGGGTATTATGACCTTCTCTGATGAAGCGCCCAATAGCGCGAAACGTGTCAGGAGGAAGTGGCTGACATGAGGTAGGCAGACGTGGTGTGTTTTGCTAAAAGCTTTGTTTGGATTTATTAATATGAATTTTTACTGCGGATGAAATGCACAAATGTTTTAAAGGAGAAGGAAAGGCTAAAATTAAGTAAGCTTTAGCAGAAAGGTCTATATAAATACACCAGTAAACCCTCAAAGTAATGCTGCTCTGAGTCCTCTGTCAAAAGAAACACTACATTTCTTTCCTTTTATTGTGTACACATGGGCTTCTGTATCAGACTTTCTGTTTTCAGCATAAACCTGCAGGGCTAGGGCTTGAGCATGCTCAGTTTGCTTCTCTCTACCTCTCCCCCTCCCCTCCCTGCTGTAATCTCAGCCCAGAGCTAAAAGTGAGCAGGGAGAGACTCAGGCAGGAAGTGATGTCATACCAAGCTAATATGGCAGCTGCTATCCTAAACAAACAGAGAGATTCTAGATCTATTTACTCAGGCATAGTAAAGCATTCTACAGGATAAATATAGTGTTCTAGCTGTACTATTGTGGCTGGTAGCTTTCCTTTTCCTTTAAGTGAGAAACTGTGCATGTTTCAGGTATTATGACCCTGGCGCACACACACAACTCAAGCAAAGATGATAGAAATATACACACCCATGGGTAAAGTCGCACCTTCCTTCCTTGGCTGTTACAAAGCACAATCCTGGGAGAACCCCCCCCCCCCCTACACACAAATGTTTGTAAAGTGCAGGTAAAAGTGAATGAGTCTGGGAAAGCAGATGAGCAATAGAAAACAAGTTCCTTTCAGTCCCCGGATGATGCGGAGGTCGGGAGCGATGTCGGTGACAGCTGGAGGCGGCTGTAGTTGCAGCAGGGAAAGTTGCGCCCCTCGATGTGTAATCGCGCACTGTGCGCGGAGCTTGACACGGCTGCCACTTTTTATATGGGGGCGTTCTCTCCTGCAGAGACTCAGTGCGGATTTACGCCCAGTCAGGTAGGTTTTGGCTCATTTGCCCTCGAACAGTCGCTCAGTCTGGAACATGAGATGTAGGATTGAGAAGAATTTGCTCCGTTTCAGACGCTGCTTCTGACATTTGCGGCTGTTCTTCAACTACAACGGGGAGTCGCTGGTTGTGGTTCAGCAGTTGTTCATGGGGCTTTGACTATTACAGCAATTTGTACCTGCTGGGAGTTATTCTCTGTGTCCTTATCTGCGCTGCGCACTATTGCATGGAACGATTTATATAGTAGTAGCGATAGTATGTGAAGTCGAGTCGCACCAAAGTCATTTGCACGTTGTTCTACTGTACAGTTCGGCTGCGACTTGTGAGCACTGGCCGCTTCCCTTTGGGACTTCAGCACCTCGGACAGCGCCAACGAGAACTGGAAGCCTTTCAGAAGAGCAGCTCCGCAAATGCTAATGTGCTCGGCTTTGCTGCACCAAGATCGCTCCAACTGTGCAAACTCTAGGTCGGATTGCGCCCGATTCATTTATCTCTGCACTGAGGAAAGCGAATCCTTCTCAGCACTTCTCCTCTAATGCGGATTCGTGACACCCGGAGGACTTTGCGCTGGTTTTGCTGCAGAATTATTAGCGTCTGATCGCCGGGGAACACCTTTTGGATCATTGCGGGGCGCAAAAGTCCCTCAGAGGATGGATTACAGAGCTTGCACTTCAGCCTTGGCAATGCCAGTGTTACTGCTCCTTCTCTGTAAGTGTCTCTTCTAAGCCTCTGGCACCTTTACTCCTCCTGGCCCTTCAATATATATATATATATATACACACACACACAGGTATGGGACCTTTTATCCAGAATGCTCGGGACCTGGGGTTTTCCGGATAATGGATCTTCCCTACCTTAAGTCTACTAAAAAATCATGTAAACATTAATTAAACCCAATAGGCTGGTTTTGCCTCCAATAAGGATTAATTGTATCTTAGTTGGGATCAAGTACAAGGTACTGTTTTATTATTACACAGAAAGAGGAAATCATTTTTAAAAATGTTGATTATTTGGATAAAATGGAGTCTATGGGAGATGTCATTCAGTAATTTGGAGTTTTCTGAATAATGGGTTTCCAGATAACAGATCCCATACCTGTATATATATATATATATATATATATATATATATATATATATATATATATATATATATATATATATTTTTATTTTTTATTTTTACAGCTATATGTGGATATATATATAGATATATACAGATATCTATATATATATATATATATATATATATAGCTATATATATAGATATATGAGTTAAAGTCATTTACACAAATGCTGTAAGTGGTTTCTGTGTGTTGCTTTGACAGGCACTTTGGGCCGTAACGTTGCGGAGCAAGAAGTGGAAAACCTTTCGGGTCTCTCCAGTAACCCCGACAAAAATATTTTTGCCATCCGAGACAATGGGACGACTTGCCTTATGGCTGAATTCTCTGCTAAAATCCTCGTCCCCTATGAAGTACCTTCCAGCAACGAAGTGGATGTAAGGAATCTCCACAAAGGAATTTTCAGTTTTCTAGTCTGTAACAAAATGTTTGTGTCTATTCGTCTCTAAAGCTGCTTTCACATTACATTATAATTAACCTGAACAAAGAAATAATAATAATAATAATAAATATATATATATAGAGAGAGATAAAGATTTAGATAAAAATACTGAAAGTTTCCAGTTTTCATTTAAAATTCAGGTAATTGAAATTAAATACATTTTATTGGCCGCTGAAACCAGAATGTGCCCCGATTCCTGGTATTCAAATCTGAACACATTTATGTTGAATTGTCCAGCAAGAATTGTGCCTCTGCAATGCGCCCTCTTATCTCCACCACCCAGTGATCACCAGTAAATGATGTTGCGTTTTTATGTCTTTCCAGCTGATACGCAGGACTTTATGAGTATTTCTGTTTGTTTCAGTGGGATCTACAAGAAGCCTCTATCCTGTTACCCAGAGATACAGAAATAAGAGGCAAATGTTGGAATAATGAATCTGAGCTTCATTTGTCTTGGCTGGACAAAGCCTATACTCTCAAGCTCTTCTTCTCCAAGGTATTGAAGGGAAATCACGGTATATAGTGCAGCAGAGACCATGATGTGTGTTTAGATTTATACAATGAACAGAAGGAATCAATATTTAGGGCTGACAAAACAAGTCACATTATATAAGACTCATTTGCTGTTTTACACTTAATTCCCAGCTCATTTGACCTCACAATGAACTACATACAGTTTCTCCCAGGTTTTCCATGGAATCATCATTATTTAAGATTTTTAGAACAGGTCACTCAGGCGTACTGCCATACCCATTCTGAGAGTGCCCAAATCCTGACATTATATCTAAAGATTTATCAATAGTACAGGATGCCGTTTGCTAATTCTGTAGGCTTGTGTTTGATGCTTCTATATCCCACTTTGCACAATGTTTTTTAAATAGGAGGGACCAGAAGCGAGCAAATCCCGTGGTTGGAAAATGAGTAAAATCCAGTTTTTGTATGACCCTTCGGAGCGCACACATTTTAAGAGCGGAGCAAGGCGTAAGTATTGGAAACTCGGTGTGGATTTAGTTTTCATTATGTGCCGGGGACTGTTGTTGTACACATGGTCATGCACACCAGCATTCACCAGGGCATTAGAATATTGGGCACTGTGTACTTGAGAATAAAAGGGATATACTGTAGCTGCTATTAGCTTTACATGAATAAAACTGCAATAGAAGAGGAGGGGAAAAAAGGTTTAATTTGTGGAATCCCACAATTAGAGCCGTGGAGAAAATGGAAGGCGTATGAGCCAGTAGGATTCTCACTGCAGTCGCTGAGTCATTTTTGCAGTTGTGAGAGCTGACGTGTTTCCTACCAGATGTTCTTCTCCTGCTAAATCCAATGCAGCTCTTTCTCCTGCTCCCAACAACTCACTCTGTGTGTGTTTGTAGCTCACTGCTCTTTTGTGCTCTCACCATTGATTCACAGGGTGTAGTCACTTCTAAAGGTGCTTTTTCCCCTTTTTGTACCTGAACTATTGATAGAGAAGTGGGAGTATATCTCAGTGAGCAGAAGATCTGGGATTTGAAGGAGTTCAACCACCAAATGAAAGGGAACATTATGTACAGTAATTATATGTTTACTGTAGGATGTTTTTTCAATTGCATGAGGGAGACAACATACAGCAGAACATTTGCTTCTGAAGGTTAATAAAACACCACATTGAGTTAATTCAAAACTTTCCAAGTTTCTGGCAAATACCAGAGGGGCTGTTATAAGGTCCCATAGAAAGTCAGTATTTAGTGGGCTGGTGGGGGCTGTTTGGGCCTCTGTGTGGGCCTGTTGGGCCAGTGTGTAGCTGAAATGCCAGGGCCTATTTTAATTCTCAGTCCGGACCTGCCCATGAGCAACATTCAGAAGTAAAAGGAGTTGGGGAGCAACACTAGCATGAAAAATGTTCTTAGGGTGTCAAATAAGGGCTGTGATTGGCGATTTGGTATCCCCTATGTGGGTCCAACCTACATTAAGGCTCTGCTTGGCAGTGCACCTGGTTTTTATGAACTTGTCTCCAAGCCTGGAATTCAAAAATAAGCTCCTGCTTTGAGGCCACTGGGAGCAACATCCAAGGGGTTGGAGAGCAACATGTTACTCATGAGCTACTGGTTGGGGATCACCGATCTAGAGGAAGCAAAACAAAAGGTCAAACCCCTGCACAGTTTCACATTAATGTTTCCTAAACCCAAAACTGGCACCAGTTATTTAAGTTGGCAACTGAATAGATGGGTCTATATAACTATATACTGTATATTTATATATATATATATATATATATATATATATATATATATATATATATATATATATATATATATATATATATATGCGCATGCACTGGGGCTGATTTGGAGGAGGTGAAGTTGATAGAATTTGGTCTTTTATAAACTGTGAAACTGTAACTTTAAACAGACAGAGGGACGACAAGGAGATTGTTTTCTTTTATTTGAAATACTATCACATAATTAAACATTGATTTGCACTGAAATATTGGTGTTGTAGAAAGAGTAGATTTTAGATTTTGTTAATACAAAATAGTCTATTTGGACTAGAGAAATACAGGTACCAGTCCAAGGTAGCCAAATGCTTATGACAAAAGGCCTCACTGTTTCCAACATATGTCCTTATTATATTAAGATATATATAAGTATGGGTGCGACTACTCCAAGTCGTGAGACCTCCATGAGCTCACAGAAGTGCATTTTATATAGGGATGCACCGAATGCACTATTTGGGATTCGCCCGAATCCCTGAATCCTTCATGAAAGATTCGGCAAATACCGAACAAAATCCTAATTTGCATATGCAAATTAGGGCCAGGAAAGGGAAAAGTGTAAAAACATTTTTAACTTCCTTATTTTGTGACGAAAAGTCACGTAATTTCCTTTTTGTCCCTTATTTACATATGCAAATTAGGATTCGGATTCAATTCGACCAAATCCAAATCCTGCTGAAAAAGGCAAAATCCTGGCCGAATCCGAAACTGAATCTTGGATTCGGGGCAACTGTGATTTTATGACAAAGAACTGTACAGGGCTCAGATAGCAATGCCACCTGCAGTGAGTGAGGTATATCTGTCAACTAACATGGGATAAGGAGGTTACAGGATATATGGGGCTGGATAGACTTGTGTGCTTATTGTTTATGGCAGAATAGTCTGAGTGATGAATAAAATGTTAGTTTTATCATGATTAGTAACATATAACTGGTGTCCAGAGTGCGTATTAAGAATTATATTGATTAGCAACGGCATGATACCAGTGCTGAGGACCATGGTGTATAACAACTGATTTATACTGATGGGCGTAAATTATTGGTGAATTTCTGCGTTTCGAATATATTTCTGAGTTTCAAATAAATTTGCTAAAAAAAAATTCACTGGCGAAAAATGCGCCGCATCAAAAAAAAATTGGGAGCGCGTCAAAGTAGTGGAGCGCATTAACATTGTCGCGTGTCAAAATTATTCAGATGCCCATTGACTTTAATGCATTTCGGCAAAATAGGCGTGTGTATAAAAATTGTCATGGGCATCAAAATTGACGTGGGGCAAAATTATTTTGACGCCCATTGACTTGTTTTTAGGGAAGCAAAACGGGACAAATTCGCCCATCAGTATATATATACTGAATATAAATGAGCGAGAATAACAAACATTATAAAGTAACTATTTCCTCATGTTGTTAGCTGGGAGACACACGGCCAATAGCCACCACCTGTCTCTCATGGTCACACCGGCCGGGATGTCTTATGAATGTGAGGCCACCCAGAGAATCAGTCTGACATCTACTGACCACCAGAAGACCGTCGTCCTGTTCCTTTCAGAAGTTCACATACAGCCATTTGATATGAAGAGTGATTTTGTCTACAGTGAAGGTAACTTTCCTTGTCATTCTTTATTGGCCTAAAAAAGTTTAACCTTTATGATCTTATACAAAGGTAAAAAGGAATATGTAAATGATATATCTTTCTAAACAATATTTTAGAAACATCAGCAGTTACAATCAGTTCTTAGTGATGTGACGTCTGTCAGACATCTATGTTATAAGTAGGGATGCACTGAATTCAGGATTCGATTCGGGATTTGGCCAGGATTTGGCCTTTTCCAGCAGGATTTGGATTGGGCCGAATCCTTCTGCCCGGCTGAACTGAATCCTAATTTGCATATGCAAATTAGATTTGGTTCAGTATTTGGCCAAGTCTTTTGTGAAGGATTCGGGGGTTAGGCCGAATCGAAAATAGTGGATTCGGTGCATCCCCAATGTACCCCACTTCCTTAAAAATCATCTCAAATAGATATAATTCTGTATATAATATATGATTGACCTGTCTTATTGCTCTTCCCATTGTCTACACAATATATGGTCCCTACTGACCTTCTGTAAATAATACAAGATATGTTCTTTGTGAGCTGCCTGCAATATATATATTATATTGAAATTTATGGCCACTACTTCATCTAAATATTCCTGGAAGACTTTTCTGAGGGCCATTGCTTGTTGTGCAGGACATTCAAAGAGTTATAATGAAATGATAGTACGATTTTCAGGCACAAGTATGGGACCTGTTATCCAGAATGCTCAGGACATGGGGTTTTCCAGATGACGGATCTTTATGTAATTTGGATCTTCATACCTTAAGTCTACTAGAAAATCATTGAAAACTTAAATACACCCAATGGCCAATTTTTCTTCCAATAAGGATTAATTATATCTTACTTGGGATCAAGTACAAGCTACTGTTTTATTATTACAGAGAAAAAGGAAATCATTTTTAGATGTTTGGATTATTTGAATAAAATTGAGTAGATGGGAGACAACCTTTCCGTAATTCTGAGCTTTCTGGATAACGGGTTTCCGGATAACGGGTCCCATACCTGTATCTGTTTGTTAGGAAGCAATAGGGACCCTGAACAAATAGGGGCCTTTGCACAGGGGCGTAAACCATAAAAACTGCAGTAGACTTTGCTAAACTCCCTTTTTTCATCCACCTATTTGTGTATTTGCAATGAAACCACTGCCAATGTGACTGTCCCTTCTCAACCTGTCAGTTAAAGTTTCTAATGCTAAAGGTCCTACTTCTGCACAAATATGGCAGCCCCCTCAAACGGGAACACAGGAGATCAGAAAGCAATGTAAAAGCATTGGGTGAAAACTTTTATGGCAAAATTATAAATAGAATGAAAAGACAATGTTATGATACTGTAGATGTTAGTACATCTTTAATAGATGCTAGGGGTCAGGGCCGGAACTAGGGGTAGGCAAAAGAGGCAGCTGCCTAGGGCACAACAATTGGGGGGCGCTGGGCAGCTACCTCTTTTGCCTACCCCTAGACCGAACCCACCTGGAACTCTGCTTGCGATATGCGTCGCACGCTCGAGTGGTGTTTTGGTGCACGGGATGGGAGTTACTGTGCATGCGCGCCGGGAACGTCTTTACTGCGCATGCTCGTTGGGAACGTCTTTACTGCGCATGTGATGGGGGAAAGGAGGGGGCGAGCAGGCTGGCTTAGCTGCCTAGGGTGTCCGGCCTGCTTGGTCCGCCTCTGCTAGGGGTCATTTACAACAAGGATAGCGTGCCAGCTTCAATTTCCGACATAATTGGCATGTTTTTACCCACATTGCAGCATTTCCTCCAATAATTCCAGCATTGTTGGATTAGAGAGCTGCACTTGCAATTGTGAATGACCCCGACAGTGGGGCAGATTCACTAAAGGAATGTGGCTTTAGTGCTAGTGATATTTTGCTATAAATCCCATCCGCAGGGACATCGCCAATTTACTAAAAGGTGTAGGCGACAATTCGCTAGCGAATGGGATCGTTGTTAGTGTTTGTTCACACTCTATCGCCAAGCGACTTTTCACGCTGGCAAACTGTCATTATTCAGTAAATTCAGTGAAGTGCGAATTTTACTGAACATTACCTTCACTTGACTTTACCACCTTAGACGAGGTGAACTGCTAAAATGAAGCTAGATCTTATGTCCGTTACATCATATCCTGTCTGCCGGAAATACATTAAAGTTGCAAAAACACTGGCGACTTGTTCCTTTCTTGAAAGCGAGATTGCCTGCAAAAGTCCTAAATATTAAACTTTTTTGGGTTAACATTTTTCCCCAGACATTTGAGGGGCATGGAACATTCATTAGAGCAGGGATCCCCAACCTTTTTAACCCGTGAGCAAAATTCAGAAGTAAAAGGAGTTGGGGAGCAACACATGCATGAAAAATGTTCTTGGGGTGCCAAATAAGGGCTGTTATTGGCCATTTGGTAGCCCCTATGTGGATTGTGAACCTACATTGAGGTTCTATTTGGCAGTACACCTGGGTTTTATACAACCAAAACTGCCTCCAAGCCAGGAATTCAAAAATAAGCTCCTGCTTTGAGGCCACTGGGAGCAACATCCAAGGGGTTGAAGAGCAACATGTTGCTCACGAGCTACTGGTTGGGGACCACTGCATTAGAGGATCTCTTTTGTCTTTATTCAGGTTCCTTGGACATTTGTAAAGATAAGTGGCCACTTTAAGCATTTGCACCAACATCTGTGATAAAGATGTTTAAAGTACCCACCCAATTCAAATTGACCTAAGCGTAAGAGTACTAACGAAGTTTCGCTAGGCAGAAGCGTTCGCTAGCTAATAGTTTGAAACGCTCACACTGCCGAAGTAGCGCCAGCGAAAAGTTGCCAGTGTTCGGCACCCAGGACGCAGCTTCACATTTTAGTGAATTAGCATGGTGGCAATGAGTTTTCGCCCTGTCGAAGTGGCGCGAAGTGTGGCGAATCATTCGCTGGCGACAATTCGCCCTTTAGTGAATCTGCCCCAGTGTTTTCTATAAATTGGCTCAGTGATTCATAGTACATGGGAGTATATTTATCAAAGAGTCAAGTTAAAGATTGCCACAGTCCTCTAGAGTGAAATTACAACACGCTCCATTAATTTCTATGGGATTTTGATTTTTTGGCGTTTTTATCAAAGGATGAACTTTCACTTTCACCCATTGACAAATACTCTTTCCTATAAAAATGAATGGAGTGGTGGAATTTCACGCTAGGGGACTGTGGCGATCTCTAACTTCACTCTTTGATAAATAAACCCCATGGTCACTACCAACAATGGTTGTCATGGAGGGTCTTCATGATGCCCATTAACAGAGTGAAATCTTTCTGTACAATAGAAAAATATAACAAATGGCCTGTGTTTGGATCCCAAACCTGATTCGCACAATGTATCTGAGTTAGGAAACAACGAATGAGCTAATAAGTCAACGGTAACCAAGATGAATAGAGTTGTATGTTGTTAACCAGGGATCACTTGGAAAAAATCAATTCTAATCCCAAAAAGTCTCTATGGAACCCCAAATACTTTCACTTATAGATGCAAAGGTAAACATAGCTCCGTAAGGTATTGATTGTAATTGTGCATCTCCTGTTAATTGCAGAATACAAGTGTCCAACGGATCAACGGAAACAGCTGGAGGAAACACTGCCCCTCATTTTAGGCCTGACACTGGGAGTTGCCATACTCATCATCGTCGCTGTGTATCATATTCACCACAAGATGACAGCCAATCAAGTTCAAATCCCTCGGGACAGATCTCTGTACAAGCACATGGGATAAAACTCACTCAATTCAGGGCACATAACTCATCAGGTAGAAAGCAATGCACTTTTCTAATGGCTCCTTCCATTTCTGCCTACATTCCATATGCTCTGATATTCCAGTGGTTAGTGTCCCATTTAGCATCTGTCTGCAGTTAGTGTGGCCCTGTAGATCCAGTGTGTGTGGCCCTTCGATTAACCCACGGCTGGTAATATTCTCTGGGTTGCACTTCCCAAACAACAGGAAGGCAGCAGTATGACATAGTCTCTTCCCATCAGTGTGTATATGAGTGTCCCTTTATATCACAGCCTTTTCTATAGTTCTTACCTTAAGCCAGAGCATTCACTGTAGATAGTCAGCTCTTGGGTATAAGGCCTGCCCTTTACTGGCCAAAGCTGCTGTAAGCTATGGGTTTGATCTCCCTCCTTTAAGCCATGATCCCTAATGTTTGCACTGGCATTCGGCGGCTAGTAATATCTGTATATATATATAATAATAATTATATTATTATCACCCATTGCATTTATATTCATTGCTATAGATTCTATGCATGTTCACATTTATATTATAATATAGATATATAACAAGAGGAACTTTAACGATGTAATAAAAGAATTCTAGTCTTTACCTACTATTTTATAAGGGCAATTCAGAACATCAGAATTGCCACAAAGAGCTTTTTCTACGTTAGCCTTATTGTTACAAGACAATTCTCCATAGGCTGCTGCTGTAATGTATCCACTAGGGACACAAGGAGTGGGAGAGAATGAATCAGTCCTCAGATGCTACACAAGTCATTTTGTGCCAGAATCCACGAACGCTTGAATACTGTAGGCATGATGCATGTTTGCTTTTGTGCAATGCTCCCCACTATAATCAGAATAAGAATTCCCTTGGCCAGTGACAGAGATGATGACTATGCACATTCCTTTGCTTTATAAAGTGTCCATTTGAAAAGACTGTTTGGCAAAAAAATTATTAAAGACCTTTCATTATAACATTTGAATGTCTGTATTTATTTAGATTTAAAGCGGTCTGCACCAATATATATATATATATGTAAATTATTAATATATATTATTATTTATCTTGTATAGATTTTGAAGGATTTCTCCTGTCTCTGTACAGCTTTCAAATAGGGGTAAATGACTCCGGCAGAAAAAAAAACGAGGCTACCCTTTTATTGTTTTTATTATTTATCTTTTCATTCAGGTCTTCTCCAATCATCTTTCAGTTTCTTGTTCATTCCACTTCCTGGTTGCTAGGGTAAATTGGAGTATAGCAACCAGATTGCTGCTGAAATACCAAACTGCAGAGCCAGGGGAGCTCTCTACAGGTTACCTGGGGCTGCAAAAAGCTGCGACTGTATTTACACTAGCATGTGTTGGAGATATTTTTGGAGGTATATTAAATTGGTACCGTATTTATACATAGAATTAGCTCTGGGATAGTTTGAATAACAAACAGCTTTAAGTATTGCACATGTATTATAAGTGAGTCCGTCAAGATTTTGCATCAGTGATGCTGCTGTTCTGTGGTGGGGAGAAAAGTACATGGAACATTGCACTGAATTTGCACTTTGCTCATTGTCCGTTGTTAATAAACGCACCCGTAAAGCAATGTTCTTTATGCAGAGTGAGAGAGGGAGCCAGCAGTTCTCTATGTGAGCATAGACTCAACCGGGCAGATTTATTAACCGGTGAAAAGTCTCCAGCGTAAACTTCGCACCCAGCGCAACACTTCGCCAGACAAAAATTCGCTCAGACAAAGCCAATTCACTAACATGCAGAGTTTCGCCCTGGGCACCGAATGCTGGCGAATTTTTCGCTAGCGGTACTTCGGTATTGCAAGCATTTCAAAGCGAAGATACGCTAGCGTTAATTTCTGCCTAGCGAAAATTCGATAGCGATCTCGTGCTCAGGTTAATTTGCATACCGCTGGAAATTTAAAGTTGTATGGACTTCTTTATGTTATAGGTTGCAGCAAATACTTTACATTTACACTGTTTATTACACATGTCCAGGGAACCCTAATAAAGACAATATAACTAATTTAATGCCCTACACATGAGCCCACTGTAAAGTTAAACCAGTTAAAAAAAAAAAAAAAAAGAATTTTAAAGACTTTTGCAGATCTATGTACTCCATTGCTCTTTGCCTGGTCTGAGCTGGTCAAGGCAAGTCTGGCGAAAGAGGTAACGTTCAGTAAAATCTGCATTTTAGTGAATTTACAGAGTAACGTTCATTCGTCAGAGCGAATTGTCGCCTGGTGATCTATTTCACTAGCGAAATGGCGCCTGCGCCCGTTAGGAAATTGTCGCCAGCATTAGCCACATCGCCCTTTAGTAAATGTACCCCAAGGAATGGCCCTTATGCGGCAGACGATGGAGCCAGTAGCAGATTGTGCTGTCCCATAACTAGTACACCGAGTGCACATACAGTATATACATTATACTGGGCCACTGAACATCTTTTTCATTTATTCACTTGGAGACAAATACTGACGATGAGAACCCTTTCTGGCTTGATATTAAAAATGGTCTGGAAGACAAACATCCTTCCTGTTATACTGATAACAAAGGACACATTTTCTTCCCTGATATTTTTAGCCAGTTCCGCAGCATTTCAATTTCGCTTATTTTAGATTTTTATCTCTGGCCGAGTGGGAGAGTTGGAGCCGCCGCAGAGAGAATATATTTTTTATAGAAGGAAGCAATGCTGCAATAAGTGTCACATTCTTGGTCATTTAAGTAGAATATTTACAGATATTTTTAGATTATTGATGTCGTGTCATGCTATTTAGAGTAACTTCATTTATAACACAAACACTTATGGGAGCCCAATGCTCATGGATAACAGGAAACGCTACTTCTTCAATTAAAAAATACATTTTATTATTTTTTTCATAAAAGACATCCTCATCTCGGAGACTTTTTCTTACACTTTCCAGTGGGGAAGGTTTCGGGGCAGCAGGAAACCTGACGTTAAGGTTAGATACCTCATACATACCTCAGCTGCCTCCTTCAAAGGAACAGTATACAGGTATGGGATCCATTATCCAGAAACCTCCAAATTGTGGGACAGGATCTCCCATAAACTCAATTGTAATCAAATGATCAAAATTTTAAAACATATCACCATTTTCCATGTAACAGTAAAACAGTACCTTGTTCTTGATCTCAACTATGATATACAATTGTGTTCAGAATAATAGCAGTGTGACATCACTTACCTAATCAATAATTGTTTTTGGTAGAAATTCTGTTTCTACATGGCAAATAATGTATTAGTAGTTGTAGTAGAGTCATAGAAATCCATCAGACCCAACAGTCAAGTGACTGTGTCATTGAATCATCCATTGTTCCAAATAATAGCAGTGTTTTAAATAACAATAGCTTGTTCCACATAATAATAGCTTGTTCCAAATGATAACAGTGTGGGGTTCATTTAATGAGGTCAATCATTCTGGGAAAAAAACAGGAGTCAATTCCAGTCCTTATTTAAGGAAGGAAGGAGCAAATGTTGTGCTCATGTTATAGTGTATTTCTCTCTGAAACTATCACTCAAATGGCTCCTTCCACACATTGTTCAGAAGAACAGCTGACTTTGGCTAAAAAGTTGATTGTAGAGGGGAAAACATAGAAAGAAGTGCAGAAAATGAGAGGCTGCTCAGCTAAAATGAACTCAAATGCTTTCAAATGGCACCAAAACCTGAAAGACATGGAAGAAAAAGGAAAACGACCATTGGAATGGATAGAAGAATATCCAAAATGGCAAATACTCAATCAATGATCAGCTCCAGGAAGATGAAGGAAGGAGTAAAGTTACCTGTGATACTGTTACAATTAGAAGGCGTCTATGTGAAGCTATTGGTAAGAAGCCCCCGCAAAGTCCCATTGTTGAAAAAAAAGACTTGCTGAAGAGCTTACAATTTGCCAAACACATTGACTGGCCTAAAGAGAAATGGTACAACATTTTGTGGACTGATGAAAGCAAGATTGTTCTTTTTGGACGTTGGGGCCACAGAGAGTTTGTCAAACACCCCCCAAACGCTGAATTGAAACCACAGTACAGAGTGAAGTCGGTGGCACAAGCATCATGATATGGGGATGTTTCTCATACTATGGTGTTGGGCCTATTTATCCCTTTATACCAGGGATTATGGATCAGTTTCAATCCAAATACTTGAAGAGGTCATGTTGCCTTATGCCCAAGAGGAAATGCCCTTGAAATGGGAGTTTCAACAAGACAATGAGCCCAAACACACCAGTAACTAAGCAACATCTTGGTTCCACACCAACAGAGATTGATGTTATGGAGTGGCCCAATCCAATAGAAAACTTTTTTTGGGGGGAGGAGGGTGACATGGGATGTGAGGCACAAGCAAGAAATGCAGAATAATTGTGGAACAGGTTGCTGGAAGTTGGTGGAGTCCATGCAACACAGATGTGCAGCACAGAAACACTGCTTATACAACTCAATATTAGTTCCCTCATTCAAACCAACAGCTTGAAACATCTTTCACTTGATACAGTCAATAAGTGGGGGGAAAATAAAGCCGGGACTGCTGCCTAATATTCCCTGTTCTTCAAAAGGAATATCATATATTACATTTTTCTGAATGTGCAGTGTTGCCAATGCATTTGCCTGGATGGAAATAAAACTTATTATAAGGATTTGGAGCTTTAGTCACTTTTTTAAACACACTGATATAATTCTGAACACAACTGTTATTAATCCTTATTGGGGACAAACAATCCTATTGGATTTATTTGATGTTTGAATTATTTTTAGCAGCAAAATATGGTGATCTACGTTATGGAATGACCCCTTATACGGAAAACCCCAGGTCGAGAGCATTCAGAGCTTGTCTCATACTTGTACATGATTTTACAACATGAGCTTAATTAACAGGACTTGTGTTGACACACTCTTTTGCCTATTGTTTAAAAGAAATATCTATGTTTTTTGTTATTTTTCCGGCGCTAAAGGAGAAAATGAAACTGGGTTCACTTTGGCATTTCTTGTCAATTCCTGTCTCTGAAGATCAGAGATGATGCTGATAAAACAAATTACTAATGCACTGAGAAACCCTTTGATAATGAGCTGCACAAAGGCTTTAGTTTGTTTGTCCAAAGGGAGATGAGGAACTGTGAACAAATTGTCCTGTTTAAAGGGAAAGGACATACTGTGGAAAAAAAAACTAATTTCCAAATTGTGCTTTACAATGACAAAAATGTATAAAACATGATTTTTTTATATTTAAAGAAGAGACAGACTGCATTTTCAATGCTACTCATTGGGGCAAATTTACTAAAGGGAGAAGTGACTAACGATGGCTAAAATTCGCCAGTGTGACGTAATTTCGGTACATCGCCGATTTACTAATGGTCGATGGTGTAACTTTGGTAGTGAAGGAGATAGACTTTAGTGCTACTTCACACTCTTACGCCAGGCGAAGTTTCGCTCTGGCAAAAGAGCGTTAGTTTGTAAAATCACTAAAATGCAGATTTTACTGAACGTTACTAATTGCGCCAGACTTGCCTTCGCCACCTCAGACCAGGCGAAGTGCAATAGAGTAGAGAGGACTTCCTCAAAAAATTGTTGAAAATTTTTCTAAGTCCCAAAAAACTCTGGCGACTTTTCATTTTTCAGGGTGATAGGCTGCAAAAAAAGATCGGAATTTTTTTCTGGGGTACCCTCCTTCCCCCCCTACATTTCCTAACATATGGCACATAAACTATACACTGGGCTCATGTGTAGAGCAAAATAACAACTCTTTTATTTTATTAAGGTTCCCTGGGCTTGTGTAGTGTAATGTATTTGCTGCAACATATACTGTACGTCCATTCAACTTTAACTTCCCGCCGTATGCAAATTAGCCAACTATAGCGCAACTTCACTTTGCTTGCCACAATAACGCTAGCGCAACTTCGCCAGCATTCAGCGCCCTGGCAACTTCGGATTTTAGTGAATTAGGGTTGTCCTGGCGAATCTACGCCTGGCGAAGTGTTGCGATGTGAGCGAAGCCGTCATTGGCGAATTTTCGGAGGTTAGTGAATTTGCCCCATTGTGTTCTCTTTTTCTTTCGTTTATGTGTATATTTTATGTTTAGGGTGGGAGGAGTTGCAGAGTGGAAGAGGAGTGTGTTACTGACCAGAGGGGAGAGAATGAGAGAGACTAGAAGGGAGTTATAGGGGGGCAGATGGTATTGGGGCTTAACTTGGGTGCCCTCCTGTGTTGGCCTGGCTCCACAAAACTTCCTCTACAGGGGGATAATGTTGCAGTTGGACTGCTTTATCCACAATTATCTGCTTGGAGTTGTGCTGAAAATCCACAGACTTCTCCATTAGTCTGACCATGCCCCAGATGTCATCCAATCATTGGATCAAAGGTCAAAAACTCAAGTAGAACCCTTTTTTTAACGTAACCAGGAATGACACTATTTATTTGCAGTCTGGAGCAGGTAAACAGTGTTCTTTTCTTCCCATGTTTTAGAATTTACTTTGTTTTTAGTCCCTGGAAGAAGTGAGGTTCTACAGTACTTGTCATAGCACATGGGTGGCCAAATCTGACAATGACTTGTTTGTCCCCCCCCATATCAAGCTAATATTAGCATGTATAAATATTCTTATGTTTGAACCTTTTACCGAGCCTTGGCCTCTCTCTGATTTGTAAGGTTGGTGGGACACAGATTGTGTGAAGGTCAGAGGGACTTCAAGTCCCAGAATGCATCACTTCAGTGTGAAAGAAGGTGGGGGGGGGGTAAGTGTAGAGGCTAAGGGGTGGAGTAGGGAAACAGTCTCTTGAGTCAGAAAAACAACTACAAACATAGTCATTAATAAATAGAGTTTATTTTGCATTGAAATCATCATGAATGAAGTGGTTGAGGAACACAAAACTGTTTAGGCCTAGTGTTGACATGCAAGTTCATTCAACAGGCAACTCAAATCCCTAGTCATCCATTTTTTTGACATAAAGGAAAATAAAAGGGATCGAGACGGCAGCACAAATCAACCACTTCCTACAACATCAGCACAATGAAACAATGATGGATTTGTGTCTAAATACCCGCTTAATAAATTGACTGATGTAGTCAACTGGGATCATAAAAAACATTTATAGTCTCAAAGGACAAAACATGAAAATAAATACCATAGGGTTGTACAAACCAATCAATACAAAATAAATAAAACGAAAAAATACAAATGTAATCCATGGTGAATAAATAGTGGGAAGGTGAGTGGGTGCTTTACACTCAGGGTATATGGCAAGCACTTACATTCAAGGACAGGCATTGGTGAATTCAAAGATCCAGTAGCATTAAGTACAGAAAAAGCCTTATGCGTTTCATGCATAGCACCAATACCTCATGTGATTTAGTAATACAGGACCTCATAAGGCTTTCTGTAGCTCATATGCCTCTGTAATACATCATCTCAGGGTTCCTTTACAACCACAAGTTTTGCTGGGGGCGGATAAGCATAACCTGTGCTCCTTGCATGTCCGTATAGCTGCACTTGACGTCTTTGTCTTCCTCCTGCGACTATTCCAGCTCAAAGCGCAGTGGCACATAAGCAATAGGGTGCATCTGTTATTTTCACACCACAAATAAGACCAAATATCAGGAAAACTGTGTCCAACTGAATCAATTCTGAGGTCCTGCACCAGTTATTCCCCATGATTATGCTGGAATCGTAGGGAATAATGCTGCATTGTGGGTAAAAAACATGGCACTAGCGCTCAGTAAACTGACCCTTTTTTCTTTCATTAATGCCTGTCTGCCGGATCTGTGAGTGCCTCTTATATACCCGGAGTAGGGTTCAAATTGTAGGTCTAGGGCTTGTGCACCTGGACCCCACATTTCTATTGGTGAGCTTCAAAAGAAAAATAAAGGAAAAATCCCAGAGGGTGGGCACCAAAATATTAGGATTAGTGAATATAATCACTTACTTGATACCCTTGGCCAATGTCCTGTTCATTAAAACTGCACTGACCTGGGGTATTTTGGTAGAAGCTCATCTTCACCAACTTCGTCCATGTTCTCTCCATTCCTGTCCAGGCAGGTGCAGTAAAGTGAAAAGCCTGGGTCAGATGAAAGGAAGAAGTAAATGGACTCCTACAGAAATACCCCAGGCCGGTGCAGTTTTAAGCAGAAAGGAGCATTGGCAAGTTAAGCACAGGTAAGTCATTGTAGTCACTGGAGATTATATCTTTCCTTCTCCTGTAAGTACTAAGTCTTTTACACTAAGGTATACATTCTATATGTTCCTTTATATGAACACAAGAACTCACCCCACTTTGTGCCCACACAACATTTTTTGTATTGCAGTAAACGACTGAAAAGTCTATTAACTTTGCAGATGTCATGAATAAATAGCCTTTAATAAATGAGACCAATTGAACCAAAGGCAGCACAGGCTAATAAATAAATAAATAAACAAACAAACAAACAAATAAATAAGTCAAATGCAAAACAATCTGGACCAATTTCATCTGCAGAAAAATAAAAGCCAAAAAAGATCATGTATTTACCCATACGAGATCATTAATGTTGTAAACTTTAAACATATTCAATTATAAAGTAACACTGTTATTTTTAGCAGCTTCATTGGATAATCCAACGGCACCAATACTGATCGGCAAAGCAATAAAACCAATAAAAACATTTCCAGATATCAATATATTCAAGAAAATGAACGGAAAGTCAAGAAGTGAATGGGTGCTATAAAGAATAGAAAAAGACGGCAAACCACTCTCTCTTTTTCTTAAAGGTACAAGCAAAAGAGATGGTGGATCACAGGCATGGGCGCGTCCCAAAGGGATATAAAAGTATTAATCATTTCTATGGGGTTTAAACAGTTTGGTAAATCACACCTGGCTTGGAACTGGCACAATGTTTTACATAACATCAAAAAACTGCAAATTATCAAAAGTATTATACAGAAAATTACAAAGTCGTTTTAAAATACGTTACACTCCTACTTCTGAAAAAAAGTGCATTTTGACCCCCAAAGAAGGATTTAAAGAGTTTAAAGAAATGCCACTTAATCCCTTTTGTTCTGGCCTATTATTTAGACTTACTTAAAAGGAACCCTAGGAAAAAGTCTGCATTTTCAGTGAAAGAAAAGTGGTGTGAAAGTGAGGTGGTTAATACATGAAACCGCAGGCTGTAGTCTTATTGGACAGACTAATAGGCAGTTTGAGAATAAGAAGCTACGTCTGATTGGCGTCATGTTTTTTTTCCCACCCATTATCTTCTATTTGTCCCAAATTCCTTGAAGAAATTGGTGTGAGAAATGGAATCTCAGTGGTGTCTGTATTGCCTCATTAGCGGGATGATACATGACGGCGGCCCTGAGAGTTTCAAGAATGGATGCCTTAATAGTTCCTGTGCCGTGGCTCTCTGGGACGGCTCCCTGACCAGCATCAAGTCTAAGAATCCACGAAGCACAGAGGACACCTACAACCACAAATGTACAGAGAAAGAATTCAGTGTATTTATAGTCATCACATGGAAATACAGAAGTACAAATGCAACAAAGAATAATTATATATCTGTAGAAATAAGTCAAATCAATTGGACTTGCTGTGTTTTTTTTTCCTTGAAGACTTTTCACCAGTCATCCAACTGGCTTTCTCAATTCAAAATAACCAGTGGATATATTCTTGAATAAAGATCCTATTTACAAGTTATTCTGAATTGAGAAGAAGTTGGATGACTGGCGAAACGTCTTCAAGGACAAAAAAAAGCACAGCAAGTCCAGTTGATTTGACTTATTTCTACAGATATACCATGACCTGGACGAATTGTAATCTTCACAATCAATCTGTATAAAAAGGTTAATTTACTAACAAATGTGCCATGTAACACCATTGCATTGCCCCAGAACAACCAAGCAGTAATGAGCCTCCTCAAGTTCCTAAACTAAAGCAATGGATGGGAGCCTAATAAAGGTGGGCCAAGATGAATGAGTGCCCTAGGCAACCTGGACGGCTACCATTTTCATGTGGACATGCATAAACAGTGCGCAGTGACATTGTGCACAATGGCAAGCGGGAGGAGCAAGAGACTCCGGTCTAGGGGAAGGCAGAAGACCCTTCAAAAGGTACCTGCTCAGTGCCCTATCATTGCACCCTTAGCAGGTGCCTCTTCTGCCTTCCCCCTAGATCCAGCCCTGGAGTCTAAGGAGACCTGTAGGGAGAGGACAACATTGATGCACCATTCATGGGGTAATAAGCCACTTGCTCTACTGCTTTTATCTTGTATACCCAGCAGAACTATATAGCACACAGATCAGTGGCTTCATTACAGCTCCAGCAATTCCACAATCATGGATCCGCACACACTAGTTTTTCTGCAGTGGGGAAACCCCTTTCTTTTTATTTATATATATATATCCTGACGAAGGGAGGTTGTAGCCCCCGAAACGTTGATATTGGTGGTAAATATAAATAAAAAGAAAGGGGTTTCCCCACTGCAGAAAAACTAGTGTGTGCGGATCCATGATTGTGGAATTGCTGTTGCTGAGGGGCCTTATCGGGTCAACGGATAACCAGCACCACTATAGCAGCGAAAGTGAGTAAAATTCCGGGTGTGCGGTGTAATTATTACAATATTATTCATTACAGCTCCCTCTAATGTAAATACAAAGTAGGTTTTGGAGGTAACTATAGACAATGCTACTACTGATACCGATGTCTTCTCACCTGGTGCACTTCTTTTACTCTGGGTGGTAAGTTATCTCTTATCCGGCGCATTGCCTGCAATGGCGGCTCATTGAAATACGGAGGCTCCCCATCAATCATTTCTATCACCATTATACCAAGGGACCATATGTCTACCTGCAGAAAAAAAAAATATCCAATGTCAATTGTCAGCAAATGGAGGCACATTTATCACGAGTCGAATTTCGAATTCATGTGACCAATCGAAATTTATTTTAAAAATCAAAATTTTTCAATTTGGACGAATTGAAACAACACGAAAACTTTAATCAAATCTGATTTGAATTAGAAAAACTCGATTTGAATTTAAAAAAAACTAGATTCAAATGTCAGGAAGGCTGCAGACATCCCCAAATTGATCACTGGACCACTCTCATTGACTTATACAGTAATGCGGCAGGTTTTAGGTGGCGAATAGTTGAATTTGAGTTCTTAAAGGTCCAGAGTATGATAAATCCCGCAATTCAAATTTGAATTAAACTCAAATCAAGTTTGGATGATTTACAATTCGAATTTGAGAGTTTTGACCAACATGTAACATTATGAAAACTATTTAATAACATAATAATATATCCAAGGAAGCACATGTGAAAAGTCTTGTCTCGTTCCTTGCTGGCTTAGTAGCCTTTTAGTAGCATTGTGCTCCATACTAAGATTCCAGCAGTCATGTACCTGTTGTCTTAAAGGACAAGGAAGGGATAATTCAGAGCCCATCATTTTGGCATCCCCACCTTGTGAATTATTTTTTCCTAGTGAATTCAATTGTTACGTTTCCGCTAACGGGGGCTTCAGCACAAAGACAGAGATTAGTTCTCCAGCAGTTAGAAATTTAGTTAAATATTGATGACCTCACAAATAGCAATCCTTATACAGGTATGGTATCTATTATCCAGAATGCTCTGGACCTAACTTAATGACATCATTGTGGATTATGATAAACAGATTATGCTGATTGGAGCAACATTCCAGAGGATATATAATGAAGCAAGATCCTATGTACAAGTTATTCTGAATTGAGAAAGCCAGTTGGATGACTGGTGAAACGTCTTCAAGAAAAACACAGCAAGTCCAGTTGATTTGACTTATTCATTTAGCTATACCATGACCTGGATGAATGAGAACTTTCACAAACACATCCTTTATCTGGAAACCCCAGGTCCAGAGCATTCTGGATAATAGGTACCATACCTGTATAAGGATTGCTATTTGTGAGGTCATCAAAATTTAACTAAATTTCTAACTGCTGGTTTTGTGCTGAATCCCCCGTTTGCGGAAACTTCACAATTTAATTCACTAGGAAACGATAATTCACAAGGTGGGGATGACTTATTTCTATAGGTACAAGTTTCTGTTTAATTATTACACAGAAAAATGAAATCATTTTGAAAAATATGCACTATTTTATTAAAATTTAGTCTATGGGAGACATCCTTCATGAAATTCCGAGCATTCTGGATAGTGGGTTTCCAGATGATGGATCCATTTCATGCACACAAGCATCAACAGAACTCACATACTGTTTTTCCATTTCTAACCTCTGTTCCATAGGGAAGTCTTGATATAACCTCTGGTGCCATCCAATAAGGGGTTCCAACCAAGGACTTTCTTTTGGGGACCTCCTTGGAGACTTGCGCACAGAATCCAAAATCAGACAGTTTTATCTAGGGAAGATCAACAGTGCAACATCTGATATATACAGTATGTATTGCAGATATCTGCTCAATGTAACAAACAAATTAAAAAATTGCAAGCAGAAGCGTAACTAGAGGGGGGCGGGCCCTGGCGCAGGACGCGCAGCCGGGCCCCCGCCCCTTTCCGTACACCCAGAACTGGCCGGGAATAAGCGCCGCACATCTGCGCGCGGACTGCCGGGGGGCCCTGAGGGGGTGCGGGCCCTGGCCTGCTCGCACCCCCTGTTCCCCCGGTAGTTCCGCCACTGATTGCAAGTAGTATTGTCATGTAGTAATTATATGTATTAATTACTAATCAGCCTTATATTGTGACATTTCTATTCTATGTGTACTGTATATTGTGAGTGGGTCCCTAAGCTCAGTAAGTGACAGCAGCACAGAGCATATGCAGTGAATCAGCAGAAAAGAAGATGGAGAGCTACTGGGGCATCTTTGGAAATACAGATCTTTACTGCTAAAGGGCTGTGGTTGCCTTGTCTTGAATAACAGGATAAGAAGCACACCATCCTCAGGCTTTGCCTTTAAAACATTTTATTTAGCGGAATTCACACACAAGCTTTCGGGGGAAAACCCCTTCATCGTATTTGGACTTGTGATTGTCTTGGGCAACTACTTCTGTAGTTAGGCTTTTCGTTGTCCTTTAATTATCATTGTGTGCTGCAGTATTAAATCTGACTGTTTTAAAGGGGATAAGGAAGACCTTCTCTAAACAGCATGGTGACCCATTAACCCACCAGAATTAACAACACACAAAATGTGAATTTCTAGGGTAAATAAAAATAAGCAATGACCAATACTGGAAAGTTCTGCCACTAAAGACCAGGACTAGAAACAGCAAATCTAGTGCCATATCATCAATAATTCTGGATTTTACTATTATTTGTGCAGAATTGGTTCCGTTCCTAAACAAAAATTGGATAAACCCCCTACTTCCTATATCCAGACAGCAACAGGGCCATACCCAGTGTATATACTGTACTTACCCTGCCATCACTGGTGAGCAGTATGGAGTCACTTTTGATATCCCTGTGAATGACGCCCTGATTGTGCAGGTAGGACAAGGCTTTGAGCACAGACAAACACACCGTCGCTATCTGCTCCTCATTCATTCTGCAGAAAGGGAAAGTGCAGGGATGTCAACAGGAAAACAAGGGCGAATGATGACAGTTCCTAAGAAGCTACTCAAATAATCATGAGAATTACTCGTATTCAACTAATATTTTAATCACACTGCAAATCCCATCATCTCATGGACAGCCAAAGGCCCCACAATAGTTGGAGGGTAGCGATACTGGACATCCAAGATTCCTTTTTGATGAACCTTACAAAATACTTCCCATTGGATTTTGTTGAGAAATTCCATGGAGCACTGCTTGACCTACGGTGGGTTATAGGCTGCCCCGTTTGCTGAGCATGGTTGGCTGCAACAATCTCAGGTACTGAATTGAATGGACTAACAAAGTGAGAGCCAACAGAGTGTGAGTGCAGTTATTCTGGCCCATTCCAGTTGCTTACACTATCAAATGAGAAACTCTTCCACAGAGACAGTGCATGGATTTATTATAAATACAGTGTCTTGCAGCTCCAGTTTTTAATATTGCAGCAGAGTTAAATAAAAAGGAAACAAAATGAGACGTAATGAGCCAAAGCTGTTTCTGACATCATGTAGTAAATCAATTCCCCACCATTTGACACAGGGGTTATCTCGGCATAACAACATCCATTGTAGCCTGAATTATTCTTTCTTTCTGTACAACTGCACCTGCACAATGATGGACGTGACAAATGGCAACATATTGCAGTATATGGACCGTACGACTTCGCCAGGCGCAAATTCGTTACCACTACACTAATTCACAAAAATGCTAGGTTGTGTCCTGGGCACCGAACGCTGGTGACTTTTCGCTAGCGATACTCTGGCAAAGGAAACTCTGGCGAAAGAGGCAACGTTCAGTAAAATTTGCAATTTAGTGAATTTGCGAAGCAATACCCATTCGCCAGAGCGACACCTGGCAAAAAACTGTGAATCGACGGTCTCTTTCGCTAGCGAATTGTCGTCTGCACCTGTTAGTGAATTGGCCATGTCCCTGCGGATGTGATTTCTGGCGAAAAGTCGCTAACGTTAGCCACTTTAGTAAATCTGCCCCTGTGTTTCATACAGTCAGAAGTCCATTTAGTCATAGTCTTGTGACTGTATCCATTTTCTTTTTAAAGGAGAAGGAAAAGTATAATCACTGAAAGATGCCAAAATCTTATAATTATAATAATTGCTTACCTGATATCATTTGAGACACAATTTGCAATTTATTTTTACCCACACTGCAGTGTTTATCCCATTATCCCAGCACATTGCATCCACCATGTTAGTTGCCCTTCGCTCAATTGTGTCTGATGCTGCAAAATGCAGGACATTGCAGCTGTGCTTTGTGACTGAGCCCTTCCGATACCAGAGAACTGAGGGCCTCATTGAACTGCACAACTGTGTCCTTAAAATGTTATACATAACTGGGTTGCTCCATGGCACTGTAGCATTACTGCCAATATTGCAGCATTTGGCAGAAAATTAATTTAGTAGGAAAATGAAAGTCTTGTGATTTTTAGCTTCTGTTCAGAAAATGAAGTTAGTGAGCAGAGAAAAGACACAGAATTCAGATGAAAACTCTGAACACATTTACATTAATTTACTTCAAGGCTTTAGATTTCCTTTATATAACTGCATGGCTTGCACCTTATGGTGCCACACTGTGGGTAGTGTTATCTGTTGCATTTCTTACTGTTAGTAAACCAGACCCTGAATCTTTTACGTTATAGAAAACTACAAGGCACAATGTAAAACCCTGTGACAGAATGATATCGTTATAAAAGGGGAATGATCTGCTGACAGGCTCCTGCTCAGGCTCCTGCTCAGGCCAGCGGGTGTGCTGGATCATATTTATTGCTCCACAGGCAGAATCCAATCGTTGCGGTTTGTTCTTTGCATTTTATTGCACGCTACAGTGATTCTTGAACTGTGAGATTAGACCAAACTGAGCACATTGAGGAAAAATGTCAACTACAGGAAAAAACACAGATGAAGACGTGATCCATGGAAATATTTACAGAGGGAAGAACAAGGGCATGATATTAATGTAGTCGGATGGTTTTTATCCTGACCGAACTTGTGGTTTCCCAACAGGCAGAGCAATTGCACCCTGGACTCGTAAATTGAAGGTCATACGGGGTGGTGGGGTAAAGCACAGATTCAATTACAGATTTATTATTTATTTATTATATATAGAGATGAATTACTGCCTGGGAATACTGGCAAGGTTGGCTAACCGACAGCCCATCACCCCCTGTTATACTACAGCTCCTTCATTCTGACCCACAGCTGATGGTATCACCTAATACCAATGTAAAGATACAGTTGCACAGTTTAAACTACACCGTTGCTGAGGGGGATTTACAACCCCTTTAGTTCCTGTGAGAACTGAGCAGGTGTTATGTATTTGCTGCAACATATACGTCCATTCAACACTAGCGCAACTTCGCTTTGTTTGCTGAATTAACGTTAGCGAAACTTCGCCATCTTTCGGTGCCCTGAACGGTTCCTTTAAGGGGCAGATTTATCAAGGGTCGTATTGAAAATTTGAATTCGAAATTCAGATATTTGTATGGTTAAAAGTCTCAAATTTGACAAGGGAGTTTTTAAAAAAATTCAAATTTGATTTTCGAGATTTATCATACTCTGGCCCATTAAGAATTCAAATTTGACTATTCGCTGCCTAAAACCCACTGAATTGCTGTTTGAGTTAATGGGAGAGGCCCAGGGATCAATTTGGAGTTGTTTGCAGCCTTCCTGACATGTTCAGAGAAAAAACTCAAATTGAATTCCATTCGAGTTTTCAGGTCGATTTAATTCATCTGAGTTTTAAAAATTTTGATTGGTCGAATTTAAAATTAATAGGAGTTTAGGGGAGTTTTTAAGAACTCACATGAATTCAGAATTTTATAAATGTGCCTCTAAGGGGTCAAATTTCGAATTCGAAAAACTTTGAAATTCAAATTTAAAAAGACCTACTGAAATTCATACAAAAATACAATTTTTTTTTTTGGCCAGAATAGGTCCGTTTTCGAATGAATTCAAATAGAAGTAAAATCGCATTTGATCGAATTCAATTTGACGTTTTTCCAAAAAAAAAAAAAAACTTACATTTTTCCACCAATTGACTCCAAATAGGTTCTAGAAGGTCCCCCATAGGCTAAAACAGCCATTGGCAGGTTTTAGATGGCAAATGGTCAAAGTCGAATTTTTAAAGAGACAGTACATTTCGATATTCAATTTTTTTTTCAAATTCAAATCATATTTGGACTATTCCCTAGATTAAAGTACACAAAAATTAGCTCGAAGTTACAATTTTTTTAATTTCAATTTTCATTTCGACCTTTGATAAATCTGCCCCTAAGTGAAATAGTCCAGATCAGTAGCCCCTTTCACACTTTTTGTTTTGATTTAGACTTCACCCGGGGAATAAATATTCACATTCTGAAATTCATTGAAATAGCTTGGTAAAGAGTCTCATTGGCGTTAAAATTTGTGCATGTGCAGAGTATCGGACGTCATGCTCGTGTGTGCACGTGACATCATACGCTACATTTTTGCACGCACATAATGTCACAAACAGTGCACACAAAAATATAAAAAGCACAAATGGTTCTTGCTAAGGTAAAAAGCCAAGGACGCTAATTTGCGGCGAATTTCTGCATTTTGCCAGCGAAAAATGCAATACGTCAAAAAAAAAATTGGCCCCCGCATTTGCCAATTGGTCCAATGAATTTGGACCAAATAGTAATTTGGACCAACTAGTAATTAGCTCAATACCCATTACACTTAAACAACAGAGGTCTCCTTTATGTACCTCTATCATATGTTTAGAGAAGCCATGGGCTACTAATGGAAATGTAACACTTATCGGCAGATTTATCTAGGGTCGAATTTCAAAGTTAAAAATAATTCGAAATTCGACCATCGAATTGAAATACTTCGACTTCGAATATCGAAGTAGAAGTTTTTCCCATTGAATTTGGGTATACTGCGGTCGGAGTAAAATCAAATGATTCGAAGGATTTCAGCGATCGATCGAACGATTTTACTTCGACTTCCAAAAACTTAGAAATATGCTCTAGAAGGTCCCCATAGGCTAACGTAGCACTTTGGCAGGTTTAATTTGGTGAAGTATTGATTTCAACGTTTTTTTTAAAGAGACTGTACTTTGATTATCGAATGGTCGAATATTCAAACTATTTTACTTCGAATCGAATTCGAAGTCGAAGTCGTAGTATCTTATTCGGTGGTCGAAGTATCCAAAAAATTACTTAGAATTTTTAAATTTTTGATTTTAAAAGTAAATACTGTCTTTATTATGCACAACACAACTACAGAGTGATATACAGGTATGGACCTGCTGGTGACCTGGGGTTTTCCGGATAACGGATCTTTCTGTAATTTGGATCTTCATACCTTAAGGGGTTGATTTATCAATGGTCTAATTTGGAAGTAATGTGAATTTTTTTGAACTCCCATAACTTTGAAATTCAAATAAAAAAAGAAACTGAAATTTATTTATAAAAAAACCAAGTTTTTTTCTGTATCGTTTCGAATTGAAGTAAGATCAAATTCGATTCAAAGTATTTAAAACAAAATTTTTGAAAATTGACTCCATATAGGTTCTAGGAGGTCCCCCATAGGCTAAAACAGCTATTCGGCATATTTTAGATGGCGAATGGTTGAAGTCGAAGTTTTAAAGAGACAGTACATGATAAATTTAGAATTTTCTAATTTTTTTCAAATTCAAATCAAATTTGGACTAGTCCCTAGTCGAAGTACACAAAAAAAGCTCGAAATTCGATTTTTTTTTTTTACTTTGAATTTTGAATTCGAACCCTTGGAAAATCTGCCCCTAAGACTACTAGAAAATCATGTAAACATGATATAAACCCAACAGACTGGTTTTTGCTTCCAATAAGGATTAATTATATCTTAGTTGGGATCAAGTACAAGCTACTGTTTTATTATTACACAGAAAAAGGAAATAATTTTTTAATAATTTTGATTATTTGGATAAAATGGAGTCTATGCCAGACAGCCTTTCCTTTATTCTGAGCTTTCTGGATAACAGATCCCATACCAGTATATAACTATACCTTTTGAATTATGGAAGAGATGGAAGGCTATGGCCAAAGCACGCCCATGGGTACAACAAACTTCCTGGATCAGTATTTGTGTTGAACACAGGACTCTGTTATAATACCATTGGCTACATTCTGCTGCATATAAGCATTACATGTGCTGATATGAAACCCCCCATTTATACCCTTATTATCACATACCTGGTGTGAGTAACTATATCTGTCAAAGCACCTCCTTCAAGGAACTCCATGACAACCCACAGCTCATCCACAACGAGATAACTGTTGTACATATCGACAACATTTTCGTGATGGTAATCTCTCATAATCACAACCTGGTCACAGAAGCAAAAAAAAAGAAAAGAAAAAAAAAGTGTTTTTAAAGCAGAAATTCTCAGTTACAGAGGCTATGGAGCAAATTTACTAAAGGGCTAACGGTGGTGAAAATTCGCCAGCGTGACATCATTTCGGTACTTCGCCGATTTACTAATGGGTGCAGGCGTAACTTCGCTAGTGAAAGAGACTGACGATGGCGCTCATTTGCACTCAATCGCGATGTGAATTTGCGCTCTGGCGAATGGATGTAACTACGCAAATTCACTAAGATGTGGATTTTACTGAACGTTACCTCTTGTGCCAGACTTGCCTTCGCCACCTCAGACCAGGCAAAGTGTAATAGAGTAGATAGGACTTCTTCAAAATGTAGTTGAACATTTTTCTAAGTCCCAAAAAACGCTGGCATCTTTTCCTTTTTCAGGGTGATAGGATGCAAAAGAGCGTAACATTTTTTTGGGGTAACCGGCTTCCCCGCTGTATTTCCTAACATATAGCACATAAACTATACACTGGGCTCATGTGTAGGGCAATATAACAACTCTATTATATTTTATTAAGCTTCCCTGGGCTTGTGTAATGTAATGTATTTGCTGCAACGTATAGGTCCATTCAACTTTAACTTCCTGCCGTATGCAAATTAGCCAAGGCTGGTGCAACTTTGCTCTACTTGCCGAATTAACGCTAGCGCAACTTCGCCAGCATTCAGTGCCCTGGACGCAACGTCGCATGTTAGTGAATTAGCGTCGTCTGACTGAATTTTCGCCTGGCGAAGTGTTGCCTGCAAAGCCGCTTAGTAAATTTGTCCCTATGTGTCTTACTTTGCCTTTTTCATTCTACATGTTTGGGATCTATTATGTGTGAAACTTCAATTTATGGGAAATCCAATTCTCTAAAGTCCATTTTAGGCAACATTTTGTTTCAACTGTTCCCTTTTTCTCTGCAATAATACTGGGAATGAATTCCAAACAAGCTCCAAGAAAATCCCATTTACATGGGTTTATCCCATAGGCTAAAGCCTCACCCACTGGGTTTTTAAAGCAGAAGCCAGGATAATAGCTGATCAGATTCCCAACTACAGACTGGTTTCACCTTTCTTGAGGCTCATCAGTGTAGTGCAGGGTTATCTGATCAGCTTCTTTAAATCTGTACAAGTCTCCTCAACCCTAATGACTTGTATGCGAAATCTCTGCAATAATAAAACATTACCTTGTGCTTGATAATAATTAAGCTGCATAACTCACTATTAGTGACAAAACTGAGTTGAATTGAGTTTTTTTATAATGTTTTAAGACAACTAAATTATGATTAAAATTATGGAAAGACCCAATTCTGGTCCCAGGATTTCCAGATAATAGATCCCACGCCTGCACTCAGAAACACAGCAGATTTAAATTAAATAAAAAAGTCAATCTGCAATCTACAGAAGAAATGCACAGGGGCTATAGTTTAAGAAGGAATTGAAGAAGCGGAAGAAAAAGAAGGCTTTGTGTTGCTCACTTCTTCTCACCTTACCTCATTAAACAGAAGTTCTCTTCTCTGTTGTTTCCGGAGATCCATTTTTTTCACGGCTACTTGTTTTCCTGTGTTTTTTTCCATGGCAATGCAAACTATTCCCGTGGAGCCCTCTCCAATTTTAATGAAGTCATCCAGATACTCCCTGGGGTCCCCAGGGCTGACAACAAGTTGCAGAGCAGCCCGGAACTGTTCATGGGACACCCTAGAAGGTTGCTGATCAGAAGATGATCCCCAGCTGGGGGGCGGATATACACTTGATGTGGTACTTGGAGAACTGGGGTAAGAGCTTGTAGACATAAAAAGGGGGCTCCCGTGAAGAGGGGGTTGGTGATATGGGGATGGCTTATGGTACGCTGATGGATACTGATAATTAGTTGAGGAGTACATGGATTTATTTTGAGACTGAGGTAGCTTTGTAGGACCTCGAGGGTAGGTGTCAGATCCGCTCAGCAGAGGACTCATGGCTGGCTGTGCTCGATCGTAATCTGCCTATGAGAAAATGTAATAATGTAAATTTAATATAGTATTTGGAATTTTGTAGCATAAAACAAATAGTAGTAACTTCTGTGTATTCTACATTCCTCTTCCTGAATCTTACCCCCTGTACCTGAGGACATTTTTTTTTTTTTGGTTGGGTGGGTACATGAGTCTCTAGCAGCAGAGCACTACAACTGAATGAAATCAATTTTCCTTATGGAGCTAGGGGACACCATGATGCCCCCTGTAGAATTTCACTCATGTAGTACTACAGGCTCTGCTGCACCAGGGAGAGGAATGAGAGTCCTTGGGAGGCAGAATGCAGTGGGGAGGAAGATAACAACAGTAAGAGACAAGGAGGCAGATACTCAAGTAACAAACCCAGCACCAGCATTGTACTGCACTGCAAGTGCTTATAGTATTTTTATTCTACATCTATTGATGGTGGAGTTGGATTGGGCAGGAGCGCCGAGAGAAGACTGATGAACATGGCAACTCATTCTGCTCCTTTGTTACCCAATTATGATCAACTCATTACTGTAGGACTAGGGATGGGCGAATTTGACCCGTTTTGTTTTGCCAAAAATTCGCCGGCAGAGAAATGTCGCCGACGCCCATTAAAGTCTATGGGCATCATTTCTGCGGTGAAAAAATTCGCCCATCCCTGCGTAGGACTGGAAAAACGCCTTTAGTTTCGGAGAACACTTACACAATAGATTTAAAGGGGACAAAAATGACTGCTGAATATGTGGCATATGTTGCTAAATAGCTTATCTATCTTAGTTTTAGTTATATTGGTTTTTTTTATTTGCCTTAGTAGGTTGCCTTTCCTCAAAGCAAAACATAAAATGCCCCCTGGTCAGCTGGCTTTCAACTCCCAGCACCTTTGGCTGTTGAGAGGTTGCTGCAAGTTTTAACAACAGCTGGTTATTGGTTACTTTGTATGTAATTCTGTATGTACAATATATATGACCATTTATAATACAGAGCTGGGGAATATGTTGGCGCTCTATAAATATGTGTTAATAATAATGATAATACAGGTATGAGACCTGTTATCCAGAATGCTCGGGACCTGGGGTTTTCAGGATAACAGATCTTTCCATAATTTGGGTCTTCATGCCTTAAGTCTACTAGAAATCCATTTAAACATTAAATAAGCCCAATAGGCTGGTTTTGCTTCCAATAAGGATTAATTATATCTTAGTTGGGATCAAGTACAAGCTACTGTTTTATTATTACAGAGAGAAAGGAAATAATTTTTAAAAATTTGGATTATTTGGATAAAATGGAGTCTATGGGAGACAGCCATTCCGTAATTCGGAGCTTTCTGGATATCGGGTTTCGGGATAAGGGATCCTATACCTGTACTACTATAGAACCCTGTGAGTATGACAGGCAGCTAACAGCATCTGGCAGGTAACCCTAATAGGATAAAGCAAAGTGCAGTAAAAAAGTACCCCCCCCATGTGTAATTAATTCTCCCAGCAAACAATATCCCTGCACAGGCAATTACAGGATTTCACTCACTTGAAAACTCATTTGTTTCAGCTGGGGATAATTGTGTACACAGCACTGAATCTAATGAGTAACCTCTATAAGAATAAGGAGAATAAATGATGCCCCGTGGCACATTATTTCATGCTAAATGCCTCCATGTTTTTCTCCTATACTTGTACCTTTTATACCCAGGCATGTATGATTTTACAGGATCCATAGGAATGTGTATAGGCACCATTTATAGTTATGTAAAGCCGGGTCCCCTCTGTGCCTAACTGATACTGGGCATGTGGGCAATGCAAAGACCCCATAGGCTGGAGACACTCTTTATAACAGGTCTTTACACTGCCCCAATACATAGGCATCTATATACTAAAGTTCATCTGCTTATAATACATTGTCCATTAAAATCGAAAATGTTTTTCCATTGAATTAAATATATGCTGAAGTACTATGTGGTTGATATCTGCCTCTAATTACAGCATAATGGCTAATTGCAGCTTCATACTGGTCACTTGCGGCTGCTTTGGAACCCATTTCGGTCAACCCCAAGTTTTCCTTCGCAAAAGAAAACACTAATAAAAAAATTGCACAGATATTAAGCAAGCACTGCAATGAATGATCTTTTTTGGTAGCAATTTGTAGTCTTAATGGCTAATAAAATGTTTCTCGTCGTCCATAGCGCCCAATCAGATATTTATTTTGAAGGCAATGATATGCAGAATGGTTGCTATGGGTTACTAGACTGGGAGTAAACACTGTACATTACCCCCAAGCATGGTATGCATACAGGTATATGGAAGATGACAGGAGGCAATGGAACCTCATGTTGTTTGAGGATCTATCTGTTTTGAAAAAAATTGCATGTTTTATAAAGGACAGGTATTCCCTTATGTTGCAGTGGATAATAGGTTTGATGGGTTTCTCATTCCCTTGCAACAATATGATGTGTGATAGGATTATGCAGATGGAGCAGTGGCAGTCCCCATAAAGCAGTTTGTGTGTAGCAGCTACGTAGTTATGATGCAGTGTGTAGGTCATACAGTATAAATATATAAAATCCCTGTATCAGTCATTACAACAATTCCCTGCCAGCGCAATCTACAATTTAAGGGTGAGTCTGACTTTCACTACTAAAGTATCACAAATTATAATGATAGTGAGGGTTATCAGTGGCAATGGCCCTCGGGTATACAACTGAAGGAGGCAGCCCTCACATGGCAAAGCAAGGGTATTGGCTGTCAGCCAGACGTCCCTTGATTCATGTTAGTTAAAGGCACATTAATCTGAATTTGGCAGCATAATCAAGGACCTAACTGAACTGTGAAATTGAATTCCGCAGTGGAACATCATCTGACGGGGTTATGCTACGGAGGCAAAAACAGAGACAAAAGGGAAAGGGCTTTGGTACCGGTGGCACAATAGCCGCATTCTTCTATAATCGTTCCAGCAGAAAGGCACAGGCTCATGCTAGGGATATTTGGTCACTTATCAGCCATGTTAAGTACTTTATCCTTTTTAGTTTTCATTGTGGGAAGAGCAGTGTTGGAAGTATGGAAAGCAGGGCATAGCCAAGGAAAAGGGCTCTAGGTAAGGAATAGTGGGAGTCAATTTGGAGGGACACACAGCATGGCTCATTCAAGCAGTATCTGGGCTCCAGCAAGAGATTAATGAAATCCATGTGCAAGGTGCAGAGTGTAACGACATAGCCCTCACCTTAAGCATAGGGCAGATGGTGAGTACACGAGACATGGTGAGTATAGTAGGGCAAGATGATGCCAGGGGAACGGCTTGAAACTATGAGACAGTGGGTATAGAAAGGCAAGATGGTAATGTATGGAGCTGCTACTATGGCATACTGTGAATAGTATTAGTGTCTGTAACTGTAAAGCAAGGTGCACAGTAAGGCAAATGATAACAGCGGATGGCACTATCACAAACTGTGTGTACATCACAGCAAGATCTGAGTATCAGGGTATAGAGCTCTAACTGCAAAATGGTTATAAGTGGAGAATAATAAAAGATTTAGGGAGACTTGGCCCCAAAAAGAGTTCAACCTTTCTCAGCTTGCCTGAGGTGGCAGCAGCCAGCAGATCACCAGGGGCACCAAAAATTGATTCTGGTAATTTAAAGAGCCAGAAAAAAATTTTAAAATCACAATTTCAACTCTTCTAGTGCAGAGAGCTCAATAGCAATAAATAGTGAATAATGACTGTATCTACTCTGGCACTAAAAACTCAGCATGGAGGGGCAAGGGGGCAGCATCCTACCCCCCCAAAAAACCCTGAGATTATTATAAACAACCTAATGAAATGCCTTTTATTAATCACCTCTCCAAATAGAATACCTCTCTGCTCCACTGGGATAGTTTGTGCGTAATAAGGTAAGATGGTGCCAGGAGACAGGCGCAAAACTCCAGACTGAGTGTGTATAGTAAGAGACTGCCTAGTGGATGGGCTGTATGAATGGCAGCTTTACCTGCAACTGAGTAAATTGAATAAAGAGGTCTCTCATGCTCACAGGCAAGAGGTAATTAGCACTGCATGTGGCACAACTTCTTCATTTCTTTTGCTGTTCAGTAACAAAGGGGGCAACCAATGGGACCCACCCATGAGAGAGCAAGCGGAACAGAGAGAAAGGAGACTGCAGATAACAATGCATCTTTTATCAGCCAGAACAGGCGGGGGGAGCTTTTAGCAACACAAACCCACGGCGGCGGAGCAGCTTGTACTTAATGTGCTTTTTTTTTTCTGTGCCGCATTTAATTCCATTCCCCAGGGAAGAGCGCAGAGGGAAGGGAGGAGAATGCAGAGCGTGCATTGGAGATCAGATCAGCGGAGCGGATTGCGCTTAGACATGAAATCCATCATTGAGCCCTGAATGTGAAATGCAGTTTGGCCCTGCGTGCCTCTACAGGGTCAGCGACTCCAAGTACAGAGAGATAAGCACAATGCTGTGCTCATCATTCCTGCCTAATGTCCCATTGCCCTCTACTTTTAATGAGCACAAAGGAATCACTATATTTACTGAAATATAATTTCAATCGTTTAATCATATATACATTCTCCTCCCATCTGCTGTAATAAGAAAACAGTGCCAAAAATCCTACTGGGTAAAATTAAAGTTTACAGGTACAAGGTACAGAGGCCAAAATTACAGAAGGATCCCTTATCTGAGAAACCTCAGGTCCAGAGCATTCTGGATAACATATCTGTAGAAGAAGACCAGTGGGTTCAGCCTATGATATACACTTTGACTAATCATCACATTCAGACTGTGAGGACCCCTATTCTCCATGGCGTTTATTAGCCAACAAAAAGTGGCCATGCCGGTTGCAGCCTGCTATGTAGTATGGGATGTGCCCATGACTGGAAATGAAATGCAGACTAACTAAATGCTCAATTTGCAAGTTTGCTTAAAATAGAAAATTGAAAACATGCATAGCAATGAAATTCCTTGTGGATTTCTGCACTGGGCATGCTCAGACGACGCTGGACATCTTGCCCCCCACCCCAAAGATTCTACTTTCCTTGTCTTTAAATATTGCCACTGTTTTTAAAGCTATTTGTAAACGTCTAACCTGTCTGGCTGCACTGGTGGTTCTGTCTCTTGAAACAATGTAGCGAAATCGGCCTTGCATTTTTCTTCGCATCTGTTGGCTTCTGCTGTACTGTTTCAAAAGTCAGTATAACCAGAGTGGAAAAAAGAAAGGCACAGACATAAGCTGCTTTCATTTGCAATTATATTTACAAATAGAGCAGTGAAACATTGTAAGGAATCTATCCGTTAACAGATTCTTTAATTTAGTAAAATTAAACTGATGGGTTTACATCCCTTTTTTTTTTTTGGTAGATGTCAATGGAAATGCTGATAGAAAGGGTTTTAGTTTTAATATGTATATAGAGTTAGCATTGAAGCTGAGTTCCTTCTAATGGGAAAGATCAAAGAAAACATAATATGATGATGTGGGGAAGCTTCTCTCAACATAATCTGTGCAGCTAAGCTCACATTCTCCTCTAGTGCAGAGAAACGTCACGTCAATCATCTCTTCCCGTGTCGCATGGAATTTAAGATTCCTGAGCAGAGTAAGACACAGGCAAAGAAAGCCATAATAATAATAAAACTATTGATGTGACACCACCATGCTATAATACAGAGACTAATGTATTCCATCTGTAAGTCACACAGGTAATAAAAGTCACTAAAAGAACGCAATGAGCACAAGAAACCTCAGAGCTAGCTATCCATAACACAACTGTAGCCTGGTCAGTGATTCCGAGTCTGATGGATGAACCCCACTGAGGGGCCCTGGGGCGGTGCCAGGAGAGATAAGCCTGACAGTCATCCCAAAGCCCAGCCAGAAGGTGATGAGATTTGAGGTCTAAGATAATGTCAAACTTTTGCCAGTTATTTCTATACTTACAGGTTCATCTATATCGGGTTGGTGGCTCAAGTCCAAGCGATCCTCTAGAAACGAACGTCCCTGACACACTACGCCAAGGCAATCTATTGTTGGCTAGTGGGGTACAGTCTAGAATATAAATCTCTTCCTCAAAACAAAACACACACATAAAAGCAGTCTATTCATTCGCCCACAATGGTTGTGGCAAAAAAAAGGGGGTTACAAAAACATGCTCAGCCCCAGATTCTACTAAAATTATACCCCCCAAAATCAAGGAGACAAATCTAATAGCTGATCTAAATGAGCAAAATTCCTGAAACAGCAAATAAGAAGATAATAAAGTAACGGAACTTCCCTTCCAGTCATACACATCTACTACCTAAGAGCATCTGGAACCCACAGGTAATCTCCTTTCAAAGTAAATGGGAGGGAAAAAAGAGTGAATCGTTTTTGCCCATGAATGCCTTTGTTTACTTTTAGAACATTTAGCATTGCCCAGCGAACAGAAATGGCAGCAGACACTCAACAGGTCAAATATAACCATGGGAGCTTGCAATTTATTTTGCTATTAACTACCCACCCACACCCCCAGGGTGAACCCCACGTTGTTACTGGTGAGCCCTTAACTATAGTAACCCACACTATTCTCCAGTGGCCTTTATCAAGCCATAAAATGAGATAAATGTTTAGGAAATAAAATATGGAACAGGTCATGAAAACTGAGTATTGAGTTATACTGAGGAGTTATACAGGAGTTATACAGGGAACTTGTAGTATCAATTATGTTTTATAAGGGATAATGTACCCCCTACTGTAAAATGATAAGGATATTAGAAGTCACTGAGGGGTTCTGTGACCATTTAAAGGCACAAGGCTGAATGCTCAGTTATACAGGGAACTCCGAGTATCACTCATATTATAAGGATAATAAACACCCTACTGTAAATTATAAGGATATTAGAAGTCATTGAGGGGTTCTGTGACCATATAAAGGCACAAGGCTGCAGGCTGAGATATACAGGGAACTTCGAGTATCACTCATATTATAAGGGATAATGTACCCCCTACTGTAAATGATAAGGATATTAGAAGTCACTGAGGGGTACTGTGACCATATAAAGGCACAACGCTGCAGGCTGAGTTATACAGGGAACTGTATTTTTAAGTGCCTTTTTGTGATACGTACTAGCTGGAGCCACGTCGTCTCGTCTCACTGTATATTCGTATACTGCTGAGATGACAATAAAGTTTACTTTGACTTTGACTTGACTTGAAAAAC
Source organism: Xenopus laevis (assembly GCF_017654675.1). Classification (NCBI taxonomy): domain Eukaryota; kingdom Metazoa; phylum Chordata; class Amphibia; order Anura; family Pipidae; genus Xenopus; species Xenopus laevis. The sequence goes on from NC_054380.1 coordinate 27,137,486, forward strand.
TCTGAATATCACTCATGTATTATAAGGGATCATGTACCCCCACTGTAAGTCACTGAGGGCTTCTGTGACCATATAAAGGCTCAAGCAAGACTGTCTTGTTCTGAAGGCTCCATTCTGACTCCAGTTCTAGAATGAAGTCAATCTTAGGAATCCTTTGCAATGAAAATTCATGAGTATTAATCTAATCAGTGAGACTGTGCGTTTAAGAAATGACTCTAGACGGTTATTAGAGCTTAAGCAAAACAGATTCCTTTTGTGTTGCCGGCTCACTGGGAATGAGAGCGAAAGCCTTGTTCTTAGTAAGTGAGATAGCACTTGGCACCCCATACCCACCCCCTCTTCACTGAAACTGACAATTACATTTTATTACTAAAGCTGAATCTGAGTCAGCAACATAGGCTTTATAACGGCTCACAGGTTTGCAATGATTATCAATCTCTATATTTAATTTGTAAGTGCTAAATTAAAAAAACATAAACGTTAAAAATAATTATTGATAAAGGCAGTTGGGGAATAAAAACGGTGCTACATTTTGACACAATATAAGGCAGTCATGGGTAAGTGGAGGTTTCCAGTGGTGGTTGTGAATCAGCAAAACTCACTTGTGGGGATGGGGTTGCCCAGATTGGTAGGATACAACCAGGGGTCACTGAGTGGCATGGCATGCTGGAAGGCTACAAGCCTGATGTTCCAGTTCATCCCAGAAGGTTTTGATTGGCTTTAAATTAACACTTACTTGATTTTTTAGCAGAGCAACATCACAAAACTTTTCTCTGCTCACTAACTTATAGGAGAACTAAACCCTAAATACAATTATACAATTCCGCAAGTAGAAGTGCATTATTTTATATACCGAATAGGGATGTGCGGGCAGACCCAAAGCCTACGGGTTTACCCACAAGTCAGGCGGGTTTGAGGTGACATCCTCGGGCGGGTTCAGGCTGAACTTTAGCCTCCATTCTCCCTCCTGCAGCCTTCCTCTGCCCCACTTCTGCCTCTGCGTGCAACTTTTTAAATACTTGTGCAGGTCCCGCCCCTTTTATGACATCACGGCCATGGGTATATAAAAAGGTGAAAGAGGCGGGTTAGCGTTGGGTGCGGTTGAGTTTTTCTTGACCCATACATCACTAAAACTAAACTTACAGAACCAGCCTAAACTTTCAGAATCTCTATAATTACTCAGGCCTGCAAAGCTCTTCAGATGCAGTCACCATCTTGGATTTTGTTAGGAGTGCCAGTGATACATACAGTACATGCTCCATGTGGTTCAAATACAGTATCATAGAAACTGGTACTACTGGGCAAATTATTACATTCTGACTGGTACTAGTAATCTGCCATATAACATGGTTCTACATTAATTATCAACCTTGTATTTTCTATATATATATATATATTTCCCAGGGATCAATCAATGAAGGGCATTGTTTTTTTTAAAAATATTTTATGGAAGTAAATACCCTAAAGGACTTCTGTCAACTAATGCAGGTAAATTCCTGTTCAACCTTATTTTCTGGAAAACACTGCAGCTGGTTATATAATTGTCAGATCTCTGCTTTAATTACTTCTTGCTCATTACTTTTTTTTTATTAGGAAAAAGTTTTCTGTGGTATGGGCACATTCATTATCCATTAAGGTTTAATTAGTCTGTGTAATTACTTTTCACACCTGATATTATATGATCTGAATCATCACAGCTGAGACATACCAATAAAGAGTAGAATATTTAGCATGGCAGTGGGAATGATCAAGTGCAGACCCTTAATTTAAATTGCCCCTTATAGTCAGCAAGCTATATGATATGGCAGAGTACAATTTTAACCTTTTTGGTGCCAGGCAATGTAGAATCTAATGAAAGAATAACATGCTAGCACTGTACATTCTATGTTGCCAGGTTTCCCTTTGATACATATTCTGTGTCGGACGTGTATCTGAACACAGCACACCATAGATCAAAAAGACCAACCACTGAAAGTGTCAAGGGTTCTATTTACACTAGAGATGAGCGGGTTGTCCAGGTTCAATCTGACCAATTACCCCCAAGACAGGTTGTAAGTGGGTGGCAACACAGGCCCTTCTTGACCTCTCTGCAACATACTTGTCCATCTACTGGTGGGATAATGCTTATTTATAGACACATACACACCCCAACCCCTCCAGTGACATCACTAACAGGGCAGGTATATAAACTGGCGTAGTGGGCCAGGTTGAGCACAGGTTAGGATAAGGTGGGTTTAGGGTAGGCATGTGAGAAATTTGACCCTAACATCATTAATTCACACATGCACCCACACATTATGCCATGAAACTAAATATACAACACAGTAGAATTTTTATGCCAAGGTTTACAGCACAGATGGGTAACATAACCTCTGGCTGTTGGTGGGTGCTGGATCAATAATGCCTGGAGTACAAAATGATGGACATCACAGGTTTAAAGCAATAGAATTCACTGATACCTGTATATTTATGTTCTAGCCCTATTTTGATATTATTTCTTTAAACTTTTTCATTACCTTTGGAATGCACCCTCCAGTTTCTGACAAACGTGGGTAGGTATAAGAACTGAACGGATGGCCTTGCTGGTTGGTTTTCATAACCCCAGTACCATATGGGATGATTGGTTCTTGAAGGCCAGACCCTGACCTTGACCTTTGTCTCATGGCTGGTTGAGGACTTGTTTGGGTGACGTATGACGACTTTGGCCTCTTGTCGTAATCATCCTTGGGTAGCCCTTCACCCCATTCGCTGTACTCAAGTCTTTCTCTGGAGCCCTCACTTAGCATTATTGTCCCTGTAATAGATGGTGGGAAGTAATCCCTGTAGTCCTGAAGTGATTTACCGGCCATGCTGTGGTAATCATACTGATCAACAGATTTACTCTTTGTTTCCAGTTGGGGGTGATATTCTGATGGGTAACTTGACAATTCTGCCCTAACAGATTTTACTTCAGGGAAATATGTCTCATAAGATCTCATTTTAACTGGATGACCATTGTGCCTGGCAGGTTTGTTTGCTTTATAAAAAACCTCGGCCTGCTCCGCACTAAGGCTCCTTTCCTTGTATCGTTCCGAGATATTACTCCTTTGCACCTCAGGTTCACAGCTATACTGGGAGAAAGCAAAGAAGCCATTTTCTTCTGGGAACCCTTTCAAGTGGTTCGAATGCCCCAGACGGGGAGTTGGTGGGCTTTCTTTGCGGAGGGAATTGGATCGTGTCACTGAGATATTATCAAAGTCTTCCAGCAGGCCATTGATGTAAGCATCTTGTGCTGGTTTACTGCCTCGAACAATGGTCTGCACAAAGAAAGAACAAGGCTTGGTTACAAAGAACAGTAAAGATACTCTTGTCTTTCCACAATAAAAAAAACAGAAATTAAATTTTCAGGTCACATTTATATGTTTGTATTCAGTTTGTACTTGCTATGTCAATCATCTAGAATTTTTGACATGGGCAGGCCATTATTTCAAGTGTTTCCATTCCAAAGCTTAATCAAATCATGTGGGGCCCATTTACTAACAATTGACAGGCAACTTTGTCAGGTATAACTTGCCAAGGTCCTCTAGAAGTCGATGGGAGCTGTTCCGATTCTACCGGACTGCTCTAAATCAATTCGGACTTTTAAGTTTTTTACGTTTTTTTTTTCATTAGGAAATGTCCAAAAAACTCAGTTCAGATTTTTGAAATAAATCTCAGAACATTCGTAGTTTGAGAATTTGTGAGTTTAGTCGTAGTTTCAAAAACCTCTAAAATCCAACCTTTAATAGAATCCTCCCCCACCAGTCTGACTAAACTAAGAATTATAATGTTTTACAGGGCTCATTCACGAGGCCTAAGGGGAGTAGATGATAAATAGCATTATGAAAACTAGTAAAGTTAGCAAAGAAGTCGTTTTAGTTATTACTAAATACCTGTTAATAAATGTTAATACCAGAAACTCTTCTGTCCCTACCTTAGCAGTCAATTGCTTGACAATTTATACATTTTATCAAAACTTTAGATAAGACTTTACAAATTGTCTTCTGAATGTGAATGCCGCTCTTATCTCATCACTAAAAATTAACATTTCACAGTGTCAATAGTGGGAGAGATGTGGCTCCTTGTGTGAAAGAATCGACGGGGCTCATACAATATATTCCTGTGCCAAATGCAAAACGAAGGAACCAGTGTAAAGTAAAGACAAAAAGAAATCGATCGTATGCGATGTATGGAAATAAAGGAGAGCTCCCCTCTGTGCTGTTCGTTTCATTGCTCCCGCTTGCTGAACACGTCTTGCATTTGTTCAGGGCAGCCATGACAGTTGCCATATTTCATGCAGAATCTCTCCCGGCCTGTCCTCTAGTGATAAGCTCTAATGAACCTGGCTGTGAGAACGGCTGTCTTCTTCTCCTGCTATACACAGGCAATAGAATCCCCCCTCAAACCCCAAACACTGAATTAACGTTGACAATAATGAAGTAGGCAATTAACAGCTTGTCCTTATAAAACATCTCTGCAATGTTTCCAAGATCATATTGGTATGCTGTATGGGTTCCAGGAAGTACAATGATTGGATTTATCATGTGCGTCTATGTTTGTGTATGTATATTGTGTATGTCTGCAGTCAAATAGGAAATATAGTCTCTAGTCTAGTATAGACTAACTGTCATAGTGACGCACGCTGCCCCTATAGACTACATTATATATACATCTGACAGTATGTACCTTTATTAACCCCCGTTCGCTGGTTGTTGGTAGCCGGGGGGGAGGGGAATGATACTTTGCATGTTGTACATATTGCCAGGTTATTATAGGGCAAAGATACTAAAGCTTTCTTTTATTTTCCTATTGTTTATGTGTAATGGAAATATTATTTTAACTGCCTCTATAGCAATGTATTTCTTATCCCACCTCTCAGACAGGTTGGCAAAAAATTTCCCTTTCCCTCCTAACCAGAAAAGAAAATAAGGTGTGGTTTAACACCCTAAAAAGCAGGATTTGTTATTAAATGGGTGGGAATGGCCCACTGAAAGTGAAAAAAGAACTCTAAATTGCAGGACCAGCTTTCCCTGGGTCATTTACAAAGTGTAGGGCATGATGCAAAAAAAAAAAAAATAAAGACTAACTGCTGCTATGTTTTTCACAGACCAAAATGGAGAGCATTAGATTTCTGGTATTTCTCTCTGAAGGATATGCCAAGACCTAGTATTGGAGCACTCAGGGGTGTTCTATAGGGGCTTTCAATTGCACCCCCTAGTGCAGGGTCATATTAATACCCCCTCTCCAGGAAAACATGAGGCAATGGTGCCCTTTAAAATAAAGTTCTCTGTGTCTGGTAACACCACTGCGCTGAATACAGTTATATTTTAAAAGTGGCCTAACATGGTGCTCTCCTTATGCAATAGTATCCATGCAGAAAGCTTTGTTAATGGGTTCAGAGCTAAAAGGAGACAGATTATTCCCTTGAGCACCAAACACAAGGACGTGACAATACAGGCAGCACACTACAGTACAGAGTCCACACCAGTGCAGAGAGTCAGTGGTTTCTGGCCATTGATCTAAGCAGCCCATATAAAAATGGGCCATGGTGCTTTAATAAGAAGCAGCTCCTTTTTTCCAATGAGATATTGTTTGAGGCAAGTATTGGAGACAATGCGCCACAAACTACTGCTGAAAGGCTGAATTCCCAAGTACGGGTGAGTAACTCTGGAGCCCCCTGCCTGCTCTCTCTTCCATATATACTGTACACTGGTTTACTGACAATAGGCAGGGTGGAAAGATCTGAGCGCCACAGCAGGGATGGGGTTAAATATAAGATTTTGCACAGGGGAGATATCATGGGCAGATCATTCTTCTATTCCCAGATAGCTCATCTCTCTTAATTAGCAGACGGCAAGAGAGACCATTGCACTGCAATTACATTTCAGATGCACTACAGCCCAGTCACTCATTCACACCTTCATACCGTGTTTTGGGTAAAAATGAACCCAAGACTTGTGTTTAGTGCTCCTTTAATAAAACCCACTGACATCAATTTTATCATTTCCAGTTATTTTGGGTAGCAGGTTGCAAATGACAGGAATGAATCTTTTGTGCAGGCAACACCAGCCTTATGTAGACTTGCCTTCTATTTAGTCCCAGCAGATTTATATGGCTCATACCCAGCCAATGTCTCACATATATCTGTAACAACATAACATCATGATAGAGATCCCGATACTCATGAACTTGGTTTTAATTGACAGTTTGACATTGTGAGTGGGGGCACAGCCTCTATATAGCCCCTCCCATAAAGACGAGTTGGTTATAAGTAGGGATGCACCGAATCCAGTACTTTGGATTCAGCCAAACCCCCAAATCCTTTGCGAAAGATTAGGCCGAATACCGAACCAAATCCGAATTCTAATTTGCATATGCAATTTAGGGGTGGGAAGGGAAAAAAAATTTTACTTCCTTGTTTTGTGACAAAAAGTCACGCAATTTCCCTCCCCGCACTTAATTTACATATGCAAATAAGGATTCGGATTAGGTTCGGCCGAATCCTGCTAAAAAAGGCCGAATCCTGGCCGAATCCCAAGCCAAATCCTGGATTCGGCGCATCCCTCGTTATAAGAGACCATTGGACAATGTGGGTGGGGACACAGCCTCTATATAGCCCCCCATGACCACAAGTTGGTTATAAGAGACCATTGGACAATGATACTGCCCCGATTGACTGAGCTGAGTAGCGATGCCACCCATAGGTGCTTGTGAGAGGTTATCAGTCAAGCTAAAGAGACAAGGGGTCTCACCTTGTCCCCCTCCACTGGGCCACGGGTGGCCTAACTAGCTGACAAGAGCCCATAATTACCCAGCATCTCCACATTCAAATCAGGCACATTCCAAAAGAAGATTTTGCTTGTTATTAGTGAAGACAAAGAACAAAAAAGATAAAGGTGCCAGCGCAGAGGCAGGGTACAATCTCCATTCTGGATGGCAGCTTTTTTTTCTTTGAATCTGATGTTGCCATAACAACAATGGAAACATTTCATTACCCTTGTACTTCTCTTATGTTCTATTAGACATTATTAAAAATAGAAGGACGTGTAGCAGCATCCTTCATTACCAGCACATCTTATTGCTAGTGTTTGGTACCAGCGTTTGTAATGACACCAATCGGCCATTGCAGTGACATAGATGGACCTGTCTGCCAATGTATTCAGGAAAGAACTGCATTTTTAAATGTCCATCATAGCATTAATCACTGTGATCCTGCAAATTGCATTTCTGCTGTCTTCTGTCTAATCAGACTGGCCTAATTGCACCCTTAGCACCCGTCCATGGAGCACTTGCACCTTAATGGCTGGCACAGACAGGTGGGTACCTGGCACAGGTACAGGAATATGGAAATGTACCAGCGTAGAAAGACTGACGTCTTTAAGCTCCATTTGGGAAGCAAACTACCACTAATAATAAAAGACCAACTGAAAACTGCAGCCTTCACGTGGCATACTAACTAGGGATGCACCGAATCCACTATTTTGGATTCGGGCAAACCCCCGAATCATTCGCTAAAGATTCGGCCAAATACCGAACCGAATCCAAATCCTAAATTAGGGGTGGGAAGGGGAAAACATTTTTTACTTCCTTGTTTTGTGACAAAAAGTTACGTGATTTCCCTACCTGACCCTAATTTGCATATGCAAATTAGGATTCAGATTCGGTTTGGCCAGGCAGAAGGATGCGGCAGAATCCGAATCCAGCTGAAAAAGGCTGAATCCTGGCTGAATCCCAAACCGAATCCTGGATTTGGTGCATCCCTAATACTAACAGTACATACGTGAGAATAATGGTTCTGGCTATTTGGTTTGTGAACAAGGAAGAGCCTGAGATATCACAAGACCAGGGCTGAAATGGAAACTACTATAAAAAATTGATATTTTTTGCTGTGTTTCAGTCAGAACATTTTAAAATGGAAAAAAAGTTTATTTTATACAGCTTTATAAATAAGAAGGGATGTGCTTTAAATGTTATATTTATACTGCTTCAATGTAAATTTTCCCAGTAACCTAACTGGTGCTGGCCGCCTGTAACAACATTGCACCCCAAACTTCCTGGGTCCCACCAGGCATTTTTATATTGTGGGATTGCCAGCCAGTTTCCATGTGACGGCCAGTCATTGTGACTGGCCACACACATCCTAATGATGCACATTTTTAATACACAGTTGTGTTCAGAATAATAGCAAGTCCAACATCACTAACCTGACCTGACCAATCACTGTTGGTGGTAGAAATTATATTTCTACGTGGCAAATAATTTACTAATAGTTGTATTAGAATAATAGAAACCCAACAGACCCAGCACTCATGCCATGCTGCTGATTCTGTGCCATTGACTCATTCATTGTTCCAAATAATAGCAGTGTTTCACATAATAATAGCTTGTTCCACACAATAACTTGTTCCAAATAATAGCAGTGTTTCACATAATAATAGCTTGTTCCACAAAATAACTTGTTCCAAATAATAGCAGTGTTCCAAATAATAAAAGTTTGTTTCACATAATAGCAGTGTTCCTAATAATAATAGTTAATTCCTAATAATAACAGTTTGTTCCAAATAATATTAGCTTGTTCCACATAATTATAGCTTGTACCAAATAATTATAGCTTCTTTCAAATAATAATAGCTTGTTCCAAATAATAGCAGTGTTCCGAATAATATTAGCTTGTTCCACATAATAATAGCTTGTTCCAAACAACATTAGCTTATTCCAAATAATAGCAGTGTTCCAAATAAAAATAGCTTGTTCCAAATATTAATAGCAGTGTTCCACATAATAATAGCTTGTTCCAAATAATAGCAGTGTTCCAAATAATAATAGTTTGTTCCAAATAATAATAGCTTGTTCCAAATAATAGCAGTGTTCCAAAAAACAATAGCTTGTTCCAAATAATCGCAGTGTTCCAAAAAATAATAGCTTGTTCCAAATAATCGCAGTGTTCCAAAAAATAATAGCTTGTTCCAAATAATAGCTTGTTCCAAATAATAGCTTGTTCCAAATAATAATAGCTTTTTCTAAACAATAATAGCTTGTTCCACATAATAATAGCAGTGTGGAGTTCAATTAGTGAACTTATTCACAGCGGACTTTGATTCAAAATTCGATTGGAGAGAGGAGGACATAGAAAGAAGTTTAGAAAATGAGAGGCTCCTTAGCTAAAATGATCTCAAATGCTTTCAAATGGCACCAAAACTGAAAGTCGTGGACGAAAAGGGAAAATGCCCATTGGAATGGACAGAAGAATAGCCAAAATGACGCAGACTCAGCCAATGATCAGCTCCAGGAAGATGAAAGAAGGAGTAAAGTTACCTGTGATACTGTTATAATTAGAAGGCGCCTATATGAAGCCAAGCTATTGGAAAGAAGCCCCCACAAAGTTATATTGTTGAAAAAAAGTCTCTGAAGAGCTTACAATTTGCCAAAGAACAAACTGACTGGCCTAAAGAGAAATGGAGCAACATTTTGTGGACTGATGAAAACAAGATTGTTCTTTTTGGGTTTAGGGGCCGCAGACAGGTTGTCAGATGAGCCCCCAACACTGAATTCAAAACACAGTACAGAGTGAAGTCAGTGAAGCTGGTGGCACAAGTATCATAATATGGGGATGTTTCTCACACTATGGTGTTGGGCCTATGTATCCCTTGATACCAGGGATCATGGTTCAGTTTCAATACATTAAAATATTTGAAGAGGTCATGTTGCCTTATGCTGAGGAGAAAATGCCCTTGAAATGGGGGTTTCAACAAGACAACGAGCCCAAACACATCAGTAACTGAGCAACATCCTGGTTCCACACAAACAAGATTGACGTTATGGAGTGGCCCAATCCCCCAACCCAATAGAAACTTGTGGGAAGTGACGTGGGATGTTTTTGAGGCAAGAAATGCAGAAGAATTGTGGAACAAGTTGTTGGAAGTTGGTGGAGTCATTCAAGGAAAGCAAAAGCTTGAAACATCTTTCACTTGATACAGTCAATGAGTTGGGGAAGAAGAATGCAGGGACTACTGCCTAATATTCCCTTTTCTTCACTTTCTCTAAAGGAATAACACAAATTTCATCCATTTTTCTTCCTGGTTTGGTTTGGAATAGAATGTGCAGTGTTCCCTATGCGTTTGCCTGGATGGAAATAAAACCTATCATAAGGATTTTGAACTTTATTCACTGTTTTGAACACACTGCTATTATTCTGAACACAACTGTAAATATGGACCTGACAGCATTTATGACTGTGGTTCCTAAACTTTGGGGATACCCACCTGGAGGATCAGAAAACAGTCTGAATGGCAACTAGGGAGGGAAGGATTTGGGGTAAAGCTGAATTGCAGGTGGAAGGCATTAAACTGTATCTTAATTTCCTTAATCTTCTGGGCGGAGATTAAAATGAACTGGTTCTTCTTACTCGTCCATTCCTTTGTGGTGGAACGCAGAAAAGCTCCACCGCTAAGAAATGCAAAAAATACCACATGTATGTGTGTGTGCAAGAGCCCTAACTCTCAATATTGACAAAACGGTGCACAATTTAATACATTGAATTTATATGCATAAATATTTATTAACTTGACATTGTTACTGGTCCTTTAATGGCTCCATTCTGTTTCTAAAGCAAAGCATTCTCATTCCCCCCACCAGGCAGGGATTGCAGCTTTAAATATTTTTTTAAAAAAGTTGTAGAAAGCAAAATTGTTCCTACGTGCCACACGCTGAGTAAGAGGCTGCCGTGTGCCCTGACTCACACACACCCACTGAGCTTGCGCTTTTATCTGTGCAGAACATACACATTCCACTTCTCCCCAACACACAGATGTTATCTCTACAAACAGGCCATGCTCATTTCTTTAATACCCCTCTAATCCTGGCCCCTCGTGGGAGCACCGATGATTCACTCTGTCTCATTTCCAGATCAAAACTCTGCCATTAGTATGAGAATGCCCTTATTCGAATGCTGCCGTGTCTGGCATCAGCATTTAAATTACATTTTAAAATACCAGTGCCAATAAGCAACTGATTAAACTTTTTAAATGGTTTGCAATTAGAAAAATAAAAAAAGACATTACAAAAAGTTTGATTATACTAAAAGTGTAATCTGTTTATTTATTGAAAAGTATGTTAAAGGAAAACTATACTTCCCGAACAATGTAGGTCTCTATAAAAAAGATATTGAGTAAAACAGCTCATGTGTAAAATCCTGCTTCATGTAAATTATCCATTTTCATAACAATATACTTTTTTAGTAGTATGTGCCATTGGGTAATCCTAAATAGAAAATTGCCATTTTAAAAAACAAGGGCCACCCCCTGGGATCGTAGGATTCAGGGTGCACACAAACAAACCACACGTTAGGTCACATGAGCCAATTAACAGACAGAGTTCTGCCTTTTGCTTCCTCACTTCTTCCTGTTACAGTTAGTGTTGTAGTATTTCTGGTCAGGTGATCTCTGAGGCAGCACAGAGACCATCATGAAATGGTGGTTCAAGGCAAGAGAAGTAAAAGGACAATATTTACTTAAATATATATTCCAATTTGGTGAGATTCTTTAATGTCACTGAATTTGATATCTGTTGTATTCATTTTGTGGGTATAGTTTTCCTTTAAAATAATCAGATTCTTTCTGTTTGAGAGTTCTGCAATGTCTTCCTTCTGATTCAAATTCTGCAGCTTCTTCCTTCTGTTCCTGATTAAGCTTCTTCCTTCTGTTCCTGATTCAGCTTCTTCCTTCTGTTTCTGATTCAGCTTCTTCCTTCTGTTCCTGATTCAGCTTCTTCTTTCTGTTTCTGGTTCAGCTTCTTCCTTCTGTTTCTGGTTCAGCTTCTTCCTTCTGTTTCTGATTCAGCTTTTTCCTTCTGTTTCTGGTTCAGCTTCTTCTTTCTGTTTCTGATTCAGCTTCTTCCTTCTGTTTCTGGTTCAGCTTCTTCCTTCTGTTTCCGATTCAGCGTCTTCCTTCTGTTTCTGGTTCAGCTTATTCTTTTTGTTTCTGATTCTGCTTCTTCCTTCTGTTTCTGATTCAGCGTCTTCCTTCTGTTTCTGGTTCAGCTCATTCTTTCTGTTTCTGGTTCAGCTTATTCTTTTTGTTTCTGATTCTGCTTCTTCCTTCTGTTTCTGGTTCAGCTTCTTCCTTCTGTTTCTGGTTCAGCTTATTCTTTCTGTTTCTGGTTCAGCTTCTTCTTTCTGATTCAGCTTTTTCCTTCTGTTTCTGATTCAGCTTTTTCCTTCTGTTTCTGATTCAGTTTCTTCCTTCTGTTTCTGATTCACCTTTTCCTTCTGTTTTCTTGTTGTTGCTTTGCCCTGTTCTGCTTTGCCATCCTGCCAGGGATTAGGGCCATCCTTATTATCTTTATAATTCTCCACATGGCCCAGAACTTTCCATTTTCTTTGTATGTCCCCCTTTTCTTCTCTCCTTCTGGCTGCTTTCTGTTCCATTTCACTCTTATTGCATTTCTTTGAAGTGATACCTGTATGTTTGTATGTTCTCATTGTGGAAACCAAAATAATGCAGGGAACAACATTAAAACAATTTATATAGTGCGCGCACACACACACACACACACACACACACACACACACACACACACACACACACACACACACACACACACACACACACACACACACACACACACACACACACACACACACACACACACACACACACACACACACACACACACACACACACACACACACACACACACACACACCCCCCCCCCCGAGGGGAAAGTAGTGGTGTAAAATGGAGGAAAACTTGAAATCAGAGGATGTACAAGTGAGTGTTACATTTCCAGCATTTACATTGAAGCAGCCCTTTGGCTCCCCCTTTTGTCCACTTGATGCTGCTGTTCTACAGAATTTCACGTGATCCACGTTCTTTAAAAAGCACCAACATGCGCTGCACTCCAGTAAGATGTACACACAAAACATACTAAACACATATATGTGGTATCCACCACCAGTTGTTTTAATCTTGATCCCAATAAGGGAGCTGGAAAAAAGCCAGATTAAGGGATAATAGGCTCAGTACTTTCATGGACCTGATAAGCAGAAGCCTATAAAAACTACTACTGCTACGATTAGGCAAATATGGACACAAATTGCATAAATCCACTGTGCTGCCCATCAGCCCCCTATCTACCATAACATATAGTGATCTGTCCTGCAGCACAAGTTGCCCCAATACACTTCATTTAACAGTAAAATAGAGATTTGTCCTCAAGATAGGGTTGCCCATTGTCTGTTCATCTGCCCTGCATGGAGAGATCCCCAATTCCCCATCAACTGTTAATTAGACCCAAAGTCAAGTATTAAAGGAGAACTAAACCCTAAAGTTAAAAAAACGCTACCAGGCTAGGTTCTCTGCTTCTTTACTTACACACACTGTGCAAGCCCTGCATTAAGTAACAACTGATTAATTCCTGAGGTGTTATACTGGTCTTGCATTATAATATATACAGGTATGAATTTGCTTAAAATGGAGTCTATGGGAAATGGCTTTCCTGTAATTCTAAACTTTCTGGATAATGGATCCTATACCTGTACCCAGTTTGGAATTGTGAATGTACTTTTCCACTCTTCCAGTTCTCTCTCTCTCACTCAGCTGTACAAAAAAGATTTCTATAAAAGTGTCTACCTGCCAGATGACAAAGTGGATGAACAGCATGAATGTAACACGTCCTACCCCAGCAAATGGCTAATAATGATCTGATACAGGATATGAAAACAATCAACATAGATGTTCTTTCTTCCTTGCACAGCTTCATTATTTACCAATAACAAACACTAGGGGGCAGCCGCAACTAGTATATGCTGGCTCACAATGCAGTTGACAAGTTACAACAGTGTTTCTGAACCATTTTACCAGGGAACCCAAATATATTTGCACAATCGGTTTTGCAACCCAACATTGGTTAAAGGGGTTGTTCACATTTGAGTTAACTTTTAGTATGATGTAGAGAGTGATATTGTGAGGCAATTTACAAGTGGTTTTCATTTTTTATTACTTGTAGTTTTTTAGTTATTTCACTTTTTATTCTGCAGCTTTCCAGTTTGCAATGTCAGCATCGATTTGAATGAGAATATGGAATATTAATTGGGGAGGGTTGGAACAGAAAGATGAGTAATAAAAAGTAACAATAACAATAAATGTGTAGCTTTAGGGTCTGGCCGCACAAGCAGATTCGGGAAAATTAGTCGCCCCATCAACAAATCTCTTCTTCTTCGGGGCGACAATCTCCCGAACTGCCTTCCCCCTGCCCTCCGCCAGCTAAAATAAAAATCTAGGGGCAGGCACACGTGGCGCTTTGTTTTCCGATGTTTCCTCGTGAGGCAACTTTGGGCGACTTTGGAAAACGAAGCGCCGCGTTTGCCTTCCCCGAGGCGATTTTCATTTTAGCTGGTAGGGGGAAGGCAGTTCGGGGACATTGTCGCTCCGGAAAAGAGGAGATTTGTAGCTGGGGCGACTAATCTCCCCCCGAATCTGCTCACTCTGTGTATATTTATTATGTGATTTGTCTTCCCTGTGTACACTTTTATATATATTGTACTTGTATGCACTGTACAACAATGCTGCTCCTTAACAGCTCTTTACGAATAAAGTTATACATACATACATACATACATACATACATACATACTATCTGCCATTCTGTTCTACTCTCTTCAGTGCCACTTCTGACTCCTGAAACAATGTAGCCAAAATCAGTTTATTAACAGAGCCGTTGGAAAACTGGATCCTTCTACATTGATTCAAGATTGAAAACAAGTGGTAAGGGCAGAAATGATAAATTAATGATAATGAAAATGATAAATAAATGTTTAATCTATGTTAAGTGCTGTAGAATGTGTCATGTCTATATAAATTAAAAATACTAATAATGTATGGCACTGATTGCTACCAGCAGCAAGGTCACTTACCCTGGTTGTACTACTGCTATGTTCCAATTATATTTGGAATAACAACACATTACTGCAGGGGAAAAGGGAGCCATCCAAAGAGCTTCTCCAACCCAGGCTTATGGGGTTTGTGTTTTATAAAACATTTGTAGTTTTTACCGGCCTTGCGCCAAGATATGGTTTATCTGTCATTGCCACTGCCTTGCCAAACAAACCTGTGACCCCCCCCCCTCACTGCAGCCACCTACAATAACCCTAACCCTAAATACAGCATTGACCCCCCCCCCCAATACTGGAAAGTTGTAGGGAACAGGCTGTTGTCTTTATATTGTCTGGTCACTTGAATACACGACAGACCCTATTTACTTTATGGAAGAAGCTCCATTTTACTTTATGGAATGAACTCAGGTGAGCATTACAGGTAAATAGAATTGCAGGACCCATTCTAAGAGCTGACAGTTTATTTCTGTGTATGAGAGAGAGAGAGAGAGAGAGAGAGAGAGAGAGAGAGAGAGAGAGAGAGAGAAAGCAGCTGATATTCCAAGGAAAGGAAAGTCATTCCAACTCGCCCCCTCTGTTCCACTTTCTGTGCTTGTTAATGCAAAGCAGATCTGTATCCCCCACTGCCAACAGAACATCTTTAGCAGCCCACCAGCCTCTGCCATTCCTTCTAGGGTCTGAGCCAAGCCAAGAGCTGTGAACACTAATTCAAAGCTTATTTATCAGCCCTCCGCTACAAACTTTTATACCTAATAACAAATCAGCACTAAATCAGCACTAAAACATAACTACTTGCTGATAGGTAGAACATCTATTCTACCTATCAGCAAGAAGTTATGTTTTAGAACCAATGTAACGGTTCACCAACCAAGAGCAAGATTGCAGCAGTGCAGTAATCCATAGCAAGCAGTAAGACGAGAACTGTGGTCACCGTAGAGCAAGCACAGCTGCCTGGTTGCTATGTGTTACCTCACTGGCCCCAATGTCTGCCCCAACCTAAACATTGGTCACATGGGGGGGTCCATCTTGGGACCCTGACAGGATCCCCATCCCAGACCTGTAGCTATGCATCCAACTACTTTCAAGGGTCAATTAAAGACTTCTTTCTGATTTTAGCTCTGTAAATAGGATTTACTCAGTGGAGACGGGGAAATAACATGGTACTGTAGCATGGTGCTTTCCTGGTTATAGGTTTGGGTGCATTACACAAAAACACTGCTCCTCATTTTAGCAAAAAGTATTTATGGAACGCGAACATTTTCCACAATTTGTTCTCACAGAAGCAAATAATGCTATTTTATGATTTGATAGATCTATAACATACCATGTATATTAGTTACTGTACACTACAGGGGAGTGGCTTTACAACAATTTTTATGTTTCCTTTACATTTCCTTTTGGGATTATAGAAAGCAGCATAAACTCAGAAAACTCTATTATTGGAACTACCACCTCAGCACTTTCCAAGAGCTGCCGTTCCCCAGGGCACAGCCCTTTGCGAACATTGTGTGGAAGGCACAGCAAGGAAAGTGTAGATGTCCCTATAGAGCACTGGGGTTTCTTGGAATTTTTTGGGTTAAAGGAGAAGGAAAGCTACCAAAGCAGTTTATTGCCAATAGATTAGCCACAATAGTGTAAGCTATAACACTATCTTTATTCTGCAGAATGCTTTACCATACCTGAGTAAACAGCTCTAGAAGTGCTCTGTTTGTTTAGGATAGCAGCTGCCATATTAGATTGGTGTGACATCTCTTCCTGCCTGAGTCTCTCCCTGCTCACTCATAGCTCTGGGCTCAGAATACAGCAGGGAGGGGAGGAGCGAGGGGAAAAAAAGAAGGGAGAGAGCAGCAAACTGAGCATGCTCAAGCCCTAGCCCTGGAGGTTTATGCTGAAAACAGGAAGTCTGATACAGAAGCCCATGTGTACACAATAGAATGAAATAAATTATGTGTTTCTTTTGACAGCATTACTTTGAGGGTTTACTAGTGTATTTATATTAGACCTTTCTGATAAAGCTTACTTAATTTTAGCCTTACTTACTTAATTTTCTCCTTTAAGTGCTTTTTGAGGTCCAACATGTGTTAAGGCCCCCCATAAGCTCATAACAAGGTTACCAGTAAATATAAATAGGAATTCAAATATGGGTTCCCTGCAAATCCTACTCTAATAATCCTAATCTATCCTAATAATCGAAATCAACGCGCTCAGTGGACCCCACCAAATACTTCCACAGTCGTCCTTCCTAATGGTGCCAGGTCAGCCCTTTGGTAGGAAACAACTGCAGTGTTTTCCCCAGAAAATTACTCCAGGCAGGTGGGAAGAAAAAAGTAGTCAGGTAGGGTAAAAAAAAAGTATGGTGAGATCACAGTTTCCTAGGTAAATTTAGCACCTATGTTAGAAAATCAGCCTTAAAGACCACATTATAAATATGTGTGCCATATATGCTTCCTCAAGGTAGAATAGATAGTACTGTACCTTCATGGGAGCAAGCTGTATTGGGGTTATACATGACGGATCTACCACAGGCTTCGGACGGTTGGCGGTGTCTGCCAGCAAACTCTGCCACTGCTGAGGGAGGCCTATGAACTTCTGCTCCTTGTGGTCAAATCCCGTGTGAACCCTGTGCTCAAAGTTGGAAGGGCCTGAGATTTCCGGCTTTTTCTTTTTCTTCCCAAACATTTTGGGTAATCCAGTGAAAGCTAGATGAAAACAACAAAAATAAAAAGGCATTGTTAATTGTGCCAAGCAGAGAATTGCCAGAATTATAGGGAAAAAATTTGAAGTTTCCAAATTGATTTATTCCTCTGTACCATTTTCACATAGAGAAAACACAAGGGCAGAAATTGGGTTCTGATCCATAGCTTTCAGCTGCACTGAACCAACACCTTAACGGGACAATGTCATGGGAAAACATGTTTTTTTCAAAATGAATCAGTTAATTTTGTTATATTCAAAATTAAAATCTGACATGGGGCTAGACATATTGTCAATTTCCCAGCTGGCTCCAGTCATGTGACTTGTGCTCTGATAAACTTCAATCACTCTTTACTGCAAGTTGTGATATCACCCCCTCTCCTCCCCACCCCAGCAGCCTAACAACAGAACAATGGGAAGGTAACGAGATAGCAGCACCCTAAAGGTGGCCCTACACGGGCCAATAAAAGCTGCAGACAGACCGAGTCGGCAGCTTATTGGCCCGTGTATGGGGCCCCCCGATGGGCTTCCCCGACCGAGATCTGGCCGAAAGTCTCGATCCGATGGGACTAAAAATCCCATCGGATCGCGGCCGCATCTGTTCGTTGATGCGGTCCCGCAATGCGACCGCCCGCTCCAATTCATTAGGATCCGATCATTGGGCCCTAGGGCCCACGATCGGATCAGCACGATATTGCCCACCTCAAGGTGGGCATATCGGAGAGAGATCCGCTCATTTGGCGACATCGCCAAACGAGTGGATCTCTCTGTGTATGGCCACCTTAACACAAGATAACAGCTCCCTGGAAGATCTAAGAACAACACTTAATAGTAAAAGCCAAGTCTGACTAAGACTGATTCAGTTACATTAAGTAGGAGAAATAACAGACTGCTAGAAAGTAATTCCATCCTAAAGTGCAGGCACAAGTCACATGATTGGGGGAGCTGGGAAACTGACAAAATGTCTAGCCCCATGTCAGATTTCGAAAATTGAATATAAAAAAAATATGTTTGCTCTTTTGAGAATTGTATTTCAGTACAGAATTCTGCTGGAGCTGCACTATTAACTGATGCGTTTTGGAATATACTGTACATGTTTTTCTTTATATTCAGGCCCTCTCCTATTTCACTTTCAATCTCTCATTCAAACCACTGCCTGGATGCTAGGGTAAATTGGGCCATAGCAATATAGGACCTTGTAAAATTGCTGAACAAAAATCGAAATTATTCAAAAACCACTATCTCACTATCGGCCATGAAACAAAAAAAAAAACCTTTTCACCTAAAATACGAATTAAACACCTTACTAAAAGGACAGCACGACAAGGTTTTGGAGAATTAATTTAAAAACTGGTGAACATTCTGTTTGCATTAATAAATATTTCCCATCTTTTGACCAGGTGACATTTCCAAGTGTATATCTGCCAGTTTACCAACAGAAGTGACATTTTGCCAGGAGATATTTAACCCAACTGTAAAATAAATACACTGGTGAATTTTCACACTCTTACAACAATGTACTTAATTTTTTTATTAAATGAAAGACATGTTAAAATACATCTTATTAATTGGGAACCCGTGGCAGAGTTAGACAATGACAACGTTCATGCTTTAGTTAACAGCCTGGGAAAAACCCAGGCTCTGCACAAATGTGTCCCAAACCTTGAACAGTTCCAAGGACAATAATCTTTAGTATCTAGAGTTTCTTTCTTACCACAGCACCAACGATTTCTGCATTCATGTAATTACCCAGACACCTGAATATTTAAACAGTGTGTGCTTTCTAAATGACACATTGCATTACAGGAGCGACACGAGAAAGAGAACAAGACTGCCCTACTTTACTATATATATTAGCAAAGTGCTGACTGCACCTTTTCCTAGTTATTCCGTACCATTGGAACAAAATGAAATGCATTTCCCAAGAGGTGCTCGAGGCTTTTGACAGGTAAACCACATGAAAGGCTATATAGCATGAAACAGATAAAAGTGACTTGCTCTGTTAAATACTGGAGTGTATGTGACAATGGAGAGTCTATAGATGCTGATAATGAATTTGAAATAAAAAATGTAAAAGTAAATATTTGTCTAACCCATTTAATGAAACACCGCCTACTTTTTATTAGTGTGCATTTCCTTTCCCTCTATAACAATAAACCAGTATCTTGTACAAGCTAAATCTACATCAATTCCATAACAATCCTATAGGACTTAGACTTAGGGGCAGATGTATCAAGGGTCGAATATCAAGGGTTAATTAACCCTCGATATTCGACTGCCGAATTTTGCGCAATTCGTTCGACCGAAGGAATAATCGTTCGATCGTACGATTAAATCCTTCGAATCGAACGATTCGAAGGATTTTAATCCATTGATCGAAGGATTATCCTTCGATCATAAAATTGTTAGCAAGCCTATGGGGACCTTCCCCATGGGCTAACATTGGCCTCGGTAGGTTTTAGGTGGCGAACTAGTGGGTCGAAGAAATTTTTAAAGAGACAGTACTTCGACTATCGAATAGTCGAACGTTTTTTCGCTTGAATCGTTCGATTCGAAGGTCGTAGTCGAAGGTCGAAGTAGCCAATTTGATGGTCGAAGTAGCCAAAGAAAACATTCGAAATTCAAACTATTTTTCCTCTATTCCTTCACTCGAACTTAGTGAATGGGCCCCTTATTGTATGGAGATCCAAAATAAGGAATGATGCCTTATCTAAAAACCACCAGCTACCAAGCATTCTGGATAATAGATCCTATACATGTATCTTTTGTCTGCAAAAGCATGAGTTTCTAAGTTGTAAATAGAACCTCCACACAATATATTAATTTTCCGTTAATAGGAAGACAGTAAATGTAAAAAGGTGGAGCAAATACGCGTTTAATTAGTTATCTGGTCAAATCTGTTAAAATTGTTAACTACATAAGAGCCTGTTAACCAAATAGGGCTCATTTCTGAACACAAGTGCAACACAAAACAAAAATAGACCATACTAGGCACAGTAAGGCTTGCCACCAGTAATCATTGGGCCCCATGTTTCTTAGTCACAGGCCCTTCCCCTCAGAGGACCCCAGTTATTCTTCCCCTAGGTCGCAGGCCTAGGGAATTAGCAGCTGTCTAATTACAACATAGCTCCATCCATGATCCACACAAATTCCACCCAATCCCTCAGCATGCCCTACTGTTTTAGTAGCCTTTGAATCACGCCTTTCCATCTTGGAGGCCCCCTTTGCCATGGGGCTCCTGACTGCAGTATCCCCGCAACTCCCTGATGGTAGCCCCGGGCACAATTTACTAATGCAATAGCTACATAGGGGCTGATTCACAAAAAGTCGATATGCCTTAAAGAACAGTTTTGTGCGTTATTTAAGACGCTTTATTTAAGGAACGATTCACCAATGTATTTTCGCATGCGTTAATAGACATATCGCAAGCGTTAATTCTACATTTCTGCACAGCGGTTCTAATCGCATTGCGATATTTATAGAATAGAATTAATCCTAACGCATTATAGAGAAGAGGAGTTTAAGGGGTGATATGATAACTATGTATAAATATATAAGGGGATCATATAATAATCTCTCTGTTTTATTTACCAGTAGGTCTTTCCAGCTGACACAAGGTCACTCATTCCGATAAGAAGAAAAGAGGTTCCGCCTAAATATTGGGATGAGGTTTGTTACAGTGAGAGCTGTGAAGATGTGGAATTCTCTCCCTGAATCAGTGGTACAGGCTGATACATTAGATAGCTTTAAGAAGGGGTTGGATGGTGTTTAGCAAGTGAGGGAATACAGGGTTATGGAAGATAGCTCATAGTACAAGTTGATACAGGGTCTGGTCCAATTGCCAATTTGGAGTCAGGAAGGAATTTTTTTCTCCCTCTGAGGCAAATTGGAGAGGCTTCAGTTGGGTTTTTTTTTGCCTTCCTCTGGATCAACTGGCAGTTAGGCAGGTTAAAAAAAAAAGTTAAAAGGTTGAACTTGAGGGACGTGTGTCTTTTTTCAGCCTAACTTACTATATTACTTTGTATTATTCACTAACATCTTTTAAGGGATAAAAGCATAAAATAGTGCGATTATAACTGTGAAATTGAACACCTCCTAAGAGTAGGCGTTACTAAACAACATCAGATGGATTAATAGAGGAAGATGTAGTGACGAGATGTAGGGCGGCAATTAAAGACCTTTATGAGGAACTGAAGCCTTACCTACAGCCACTAACACATTTTCATGATACTTTGGGCAGATCCAGAATGCACTACGTTCTGTGTAAAAAGAGACTTCTACTCTAAAAATTAACGTAAAAATATCAAGTTAGACAAGTGAACTTTTAAAGGGGCCCATTTACTTAGTTTGAGTGAAGGAATAGAAGAAATGCTCGAATATGGCTACTTCGACCATCGAATGGGCTACTTCGACCTTCGACTACCACCTTCGACTTCGAATCAAACGATTCAAACTAAAAATCGTTCGACTATTCGACCATTCGATAGTCGAAGTACCGTCTCTTTAAAAAATTCTCCGACCCCCTAGTTCGCCACCTAAAACCTACCGAGGCCAATGTTAGCCTATGGGGAAGGTCCCCATAGGCTTCCTAACAATTTCCTGATCGAAGGAATATCCTTCGATCGATGGATTAAAATCCTTCGAATCGTTTGATTCGAAGGATTTAATCGTTCGATCGAACGATTATTCCTTCGATCGTAGGAATAGCACAAAATCCTTCGACTTCGATATTCGAAGGATTTTACTTTGTCGGTCGAATATCGAGGGTTAATTAACCCTCGATATTCGACCCTAGGTAAATGTGCCCCTTAGTGAATCTATCGTTAATTCTAAAAATATAAGAAGTGATAACATTTTTATGCCGTGCTATAGATAACACTCACTTTTTTAACCTTTAGTGAATCAGCCCCATTGTGTTTATGTTTTGCTTACATCAGTGGGGGTGTGAACTGTTTTATTTCTGTTC
The DNA here is from genome assembly GCF_017654675.1 of Xenopus laevis. NCBI lineage: Eukaryota > Metazoa > Chordata > Amphibia > Anura > Pipidae > Xenopus > Xenopus laevis. The sequence continues at coordinate 27,160,054 of NC_054380.1, forward strand.
ATGATGCTGAAAGCACCAGTAGCATGCAATTCATTAGGTGCAAGTCAGTTGTGTGTAGGCACAACACAAAGGAACCCTAAAAGCAGCAACTCTGTGGGGGGGGGGGTGTTCATTTTAGGGTTCTTTAACAGCTGCAAGTCATGAGAGGACGTGGGCATAGGGTAGGACACACACAACTCCTTTAGGGAGTGAAGCTCTTTATTGTAGAACCATTGTTGCAAGTTTCTCATCATTTCTATGGTAGCCAGCTTGCATGACAGGGTTTGGCGCTGCTGTTGCTGGTCACTGGAACATATAGGTTCAGCTGTGATGGTTACAGCTAGCAGATTCTAGGATTTTCCATGTATATTAAAAGACTAACAATTTGGAATTCGTGGTAGCCTACTTTATAAGACAAAGAGAACAGCCCCTGCCGTAAATGCAGATCAGGGTAGCTTCCAGAGGGGGCCAATTACATTAAATTCTTGGTGGGCCATTATCGAGACCAAACCAGCCCTGAATCAGGTTAGTGCCAATCACAGCTAATACTGCTGGACCAATGGGGAGCTATTTGCTTACTTACACAAGCCACTTGTTGAAGCAGTTAGCAATAACTAAGCAACAACATAATAGCTGACATATTTCCATCCAGATTAAAAGTTGTTTTATCACAGGCACATCCGTTTCCATATTTTGCCAGAAAGCACAAATATTAGTGTGAGTGTGTATTTGGGAACAGCATTTCAATGCACATTTGAAAGCAAAATTGCATTGAGAAAAAGCATCTTCATATTTTATTTCAGATCATTTCTTTTTGTACCAACAGTTAAGAGTAAGGACACAGTTATTCACAGATACAACAGATAGTTTCAGGAAAGGTATGGATGCCTTTTTGCAAGGGACCGACCTGCATCTAAAAGTCCAATTTCAAGGTTTTCCTGGGACTAATTCAACTGCTTCAGTGGCAAACTGGGGCAATTTCTCTCACCTTTGTCTGATTTGTACGTTTGGAATTATTTCACCAAAGGTCTGAACATGATAGAAGTATTTTCATCCTCAACTACTATTAACTATGCTGTTATGTTGAAGAATAATCCAGACATCTCTAATATAATCATGCATACATATTGTTAGAAATGCTTTGGTTCTTCAGTAGCAGTCGTAGCATGGACATGTGTCCTCTGTGTCTGCTTAAAAAACACATATTACAAACCCAATAATGTTATAAACTATAGAAAATATACTGCAATATATGGACAAACAATCCTGTTTTGGTTAAAGGGGAGGGTCATTTTAGTAGCTTAAAATAAGGCCTATAGGCCTATATTTGTGTTGCATAAATATAACTAAGGGTATAGTAAAATTGTCCTACAAACAAGGAATATTAAGTGTTATTAATGAAAGTGCAAGAATGTTGTAGAGTGATATTCTTTGCATTGGTTTTTATTTTTTATTATTTGTGGTTTTTGAGTTGTTTAGCTCTTTAATTCGACAGCTCTCCAGTTTGCAATTTCAGCCATTTGGTTGCTAGGGTCCAAATGACCCTAGCAGCCATGCCTTGATTTGAATAAGAGACTGGAATTTGAATAGGAGAGGCCTGCATAGAAAGATAAGTAATAAAAAGTAGCAGTAACAAGAAATGTATAGCCTTACAGAGCATTTGTTTTAGATGGGGTCAGTGACCCCCATTTGAAAGCTGGAAAAAAGCCAGAAGAAGAAGGCAAATAATTTAAAAAAAATAATAATTATGTTATAGAATTGTATTTCATTTGCCAAATAAGGGCTGTGATTGGCCATTTAGTAGCCCCTATGTGGATTGTCAACCTACATTGAGGCTCTGTTTGGTAGTACATCTGGTTTTTATACAACCAAAACTTGCCTCCAAGCCTGGAATTCAAAAATAAACTCCCGCTTTGAGGCCACTGGGAGCAACATTCAAGGGGTTGGAGAGCAAAATGTTGCTCACAAGCTACTGGTTGGGGATCACTGCTCTACATCATACTAAAAGTTATCTCAAAGGTGAACAACCCTTTAATATATTGATGATGGGTTGAGTGGAGAGGACCTCTGGTACTTCTCCCAATGATGTTATAGACATCTGCTATCTGCATTACAACATTCTTGCACTTTCATTAATAACACTTAATATTCCTTGTTTGTAGGACAATTTTACTATACCCTTAGGCCTGTAGGCCTTATTTATCTGCACACTCATCATCAATGTCTCTCCTACCTGGTGATCCCATGTAGATGTTTATATTGTTCTACACATAAAAATCACATAGTTTCAACCCTTGCTACACATAAAAAAACATAGCTTCAACTCTTACTATTATTTCCCCTTCCTTTGAGTAAATGTAAGGAGAGATAATTTGACCTGTAAAATGTGCCCCTCCCCTCGGTATCACCCATGACCAGGCATAAGAGACAGGGATGACATCAGTATACAGGTGGGTGGGTGATTCAGAATAAATACCCACTGCTCCTAAACTTCCTCCAAAGAATAAGTCAAGAGTAGGTTAAAACAATTTTGAATTTTAAACCAACAGCCTGAACATTTTTCCAACACAACTTCATTTATTGGGCTCATATTGAGCACCAAGATGTTCTCTGTACATAGAATATATGAGACTTACTTTATATATTTTCACTTATACAATTGCAAATATTCTCAGTAATGTATAACTATGCCCATACCAAGGTCAACCATACCTCTGTTAAACCTGCAGCAGATCTGATATCATGAAAAGTCAATTAAATAGAAAACAATTATAGAAGGAAAAAAAATCTCCTTTTTGAATCATTGGCCTCATTAGTCACAACTAGCAGAAAGATACACTGAGAACATGCTGTAACTGTACTTACCATGAAGATGAATCATCCTAAAAGAGATACTTATAAAGATTAACAGATAGGTATAATTAATATATGCATATACTGTAAGCTCCTCTGCTCAAACTGATCCTGTTTTTGGAACTTAGCTACCAGCCCCTGCTCCTCTCTTGTTGGCTTTAAATGAACTGTTGGCCACCCCTCAATGGAGATTCCAGTAAAAGTGCAGACAGCAGCAGTCCCATTCAGGCAGTCACATGCAGCCCCCCTGCACATCATGCCTCGCAGCAGCAGAAACTGGATTCCTATTGAATCACAGCCATAGTCAGCTGCTTTTGGCATGAAGCCTATTTGCCGTTGTATATGGTCACTTAAAGCGCATAACATTGACTATACCTGTCAAACAGTAGAAATCACATGCAACTGACACAGGGCAACCTAAGTTTTCTGAACACTGCCCAGTCTGCTATATATAAAGTATTTAAATCGTGAACTGCCTCCTAGCTAGCTCCTCCTGGATGAACCAACACCACCTTAAACTCAAACTGGCTAAAACTGTGCTCATTGTATTTCCACCCAAAAATAGCTTTTCCTTTGTTCTCAGCATTATTATTGATGGCATGACCATTATAATTAATAATATAATTCGGCACGCTGCCTGGCGGTTATCTTGGACCAATCCCTCTCCTTCTCTAATCATATTAATACTACTGCCAAAACTTGCTTTTTCCTCTGCAATACAGCCAAGATACAGCAATTTCACAAATAACAGCCAGAACACTAATATATGGCCTTATCCTATCCTGTTTAGACTATTGCAACCTCCTACTAACTGCTCTCCCTGATTTCCACCTCCAATCAATCTGAAACTCTGCTGCCAGCATCCTTCTGCTTTCTCCTAAGAGGGAACCTGTTCAATCCCAGGTAAAATGTTAAACATGGCTGCCTGTTAAGCAAAGGAATATTTTATAAACCTCTTCTGCTAACATTCAAAGCCCTTCACTCTGCTCCTCACTACATTTCTTCACTTGTCTCACTGTACGTTCCTGGCCGTCTCTTCTAAGAAATAAAGAGGAAAGTGAAACACTATGATTACAATGCTGTCTGTGCAGCTGCTTTTTAAAAAGAGTCAGCCATTGGCCAGGGAGGCACTAAATATTTTCCATACAGATAACACAAGTATGATACACTTGACTAATGCTAAAATGAAACAGCTGCAGGGGTAGGCAGCTGTTTAGCAGAATGTGGTTCATACCAGCAAACGCATTGCCGAGGGCTTACTGATTATTCACAGTGTATTAGGATTCAGTATGATGTTACTATTGTGGTGGTGCCTACATCTACATTTCTTTTAAGCCACTGGGTATTGGAGAGGGAGTAGGTGACGCTGCTCCCATTTGAACCAGTGACGTGCTGCTGTCGTTGAGCTTAAAGGGATATGATACTTATAGGGGAATGTAGCATATGTAATCATATTAATACTACTGCCAAAACTTTCTTTTTCCTCTGCAATACAGCCAAGATACAGCCATTTCTTTCAGAAAATATTTAATTTTAAAATATGACATGGGGCTAGACATATTGTCAGTTTCCAAGCTGCCCAAAGTCATGTGACTTGTGCTCTGATACACGTCAGTCACTCTTTACTGCTGTACTGCAAGTTGGAGTAATATCATCCCCCCCCCCCCAGCAGCCTAAAGGTGGCCATACACGGGTAGATAAAGCTGCCGATATCGGTCGTTTGGACCAATTTGACAACTTATCTGCCCGTGTATGGGGGCTTCCGATCGTTCGGGAAGGTTTGATTTTTAACTGACCGCCCCGTCGGAGCCCCTTGGCTTATCGTAATTCGATTGTTCAGCCATACGGCCGAACGTTCGAATTACCCCCGATATAGCCATGCCGTTAGTGGCATATCGGGGAAAGATACGCTAGTTTGCCAATGTTGCCAAATGAGCGGATCTTTGAGTCTATGGCCAGCTTAATAGAACAATGGGAAGGTAATCAGATAGCAGCTCCCTAACACAAGATAACAGCTGCCTGGTTGATGAGACAAATTCAGTTACATTGAGTAGGAGAAAGAACAGCCTGCCAGAAAGCAGTTCCATCCTAAAGTGCTTGCTCTTTCTAAAAGCACATGACCAGGCAAAATGACCTGAGATGGCTGCCTACACACCAACAGGGTCGGACTGGGTCGGGAAACAACCTGGTGGGTCCTGGTCCTCATGGGCCCCCTGCCGGCCCAGACCCTCTTCAAGGTTTGGAACCTGTTGGGCCACAGATGCGCCAGTCCGACCCTGCACACCAATATTACAACTTAAAAAAAATACACTTGCTGGTTCAGAAATGAAATGATATATTGTAGAGTGAATTATTTGCAGTGTAAAATGTGTAATTTAGAAATAAAAACGAAAAAATCATGACAGAATCCCTTTAAGAAAATGAACACTAGAACCGCTTGGCCTGCAGTAATCTGACCTTCAATGGCACTTTTCTTTAATTAAAATAGGTAATTTAATAAAGTCATAGGGTAGCACTTTCTACACACTTACTTGATTTTTTTGCATATATTTAAACCTAAGGTCATTACATCATACATAAGATACTCAAATAGCTCTTCTATGCATATATTTCAACAATATTGTACATTGCCTTAGAAAGTAGAATTTAAAAGTGGGCATTAGTTAGATGTCTTGTACTGCCAATGTGGCAACATTATGAAGTACCCCTGGAGTCCAGGCCCTTCCTTGCCCCATAAAGTCACTTGTCTTTCACTCCTATTGCTCATACAGGTCCCAGCCTTACTTACTTACTGTAGAAATTTGACAACTGCACTATGGCTTCTTCACCTTGGGTTGCTCCTTCTTCTTTTCCCGTCCATGATCAGCTTCACCCTTTTCAGCCTGTTTCATGGAGTTAAACCTTTGAGAGACAGGGATGACTTGGGCCAAACCTGGGGATATCTAAACAGACAGGGAGAAAAGGATAAGCAGAGACAATAACAAACCAGCCAAGAGTCACATTCCTCTAAAGACAGTATTTTCCATATTGGTTCTTCCTCTTCCTTTTCCAAACTCCCAGTTTGTCTGATTCCCTGACACTCTTCTGATGGTTCAAAGTCTGCATCTGGTCCAGATTGATAGAAACATATATAGAGTCACTTTATCTGACTGGAACATTGGATATTCAATAAAAATACTTTTGCATTCTGATGTTAATTAGCTAATGGCTAATTTGTGACCAGTGCCTAGGCAATTTACCTGTATAGGTGAGCTCTCTATTTATAGATACATATGTCCATAATCGATATATCTATATGCATAAATGATAAAGTGATGAACAAGAAAAAAACAAATCAGTAACATGGGTGCTTTCTCTACAAAAACAGAGTTCATTCAGAAAATGTAGGATTATCTAGGGGACTTCAATAAATAATTTGTCTTAGTAGAACACAAACACTGAATTAATAAAACATTTACTTTTCATTTACTTGAACTGTAAATTTAAAGACATTAAGGGGCCGATTTATCAAGGGTCGAATTTCGAAGTTAAAAATACTTCGAAATTCGACCATCGAATTGAAATACTTCGACTTCGAATATCGAAGTCGAAGTTTTTTTCATCTAATTTGGTTATCCTGCGGTCGAAGTAAAATCGATCGAATGATTAAATCCTTAGAATCGAACGATTCGAAGGATTTCTGTGATCAATCGAACGATTTTACTTCGACTTCCAAAAACTTAGAAAAATGCTCTAGAAGGTCCCCATAGGCTAACATAGCACTTCGGCAGGTTTAATTTGGCGATGTATTGAAGTCGAAGTTTTTTAAAGGGACAGTACTTTGATTATCAAATAGTAGAATATTCAAACTATTTTACTTTGAATCAAAGTCATAGTATCCTATTCGATGGTCGAAGTATCCAAAAAATTACTTTGAATTTTTAATTTTTTTGCTTCGAAAATTCCCAAAAGTGGCAGCAAATGAAAGCTGGTACAATTTGCAGCAAATGAAAGATGGTACAAAAGTGGCAGCAAATGAAAGCTGGTACAAGTAGCAGCACATTAAAGCTACTACAAAAGTGGCAGCAAATCAAAGCTGGTACAAAAGTGGCAACAAATAAAAGCTGGTATAATTGGCAGCACATTAAAGCTGGTACAAGTGGCAGCAAATGAAAGTTGGTACAAAAGTGGCAGCAAATCAAAGCTGGTATAAGTGGCAGCACAAAAAAGCTAGTACAAAAGTGGCAGCAAATAAAAGCTGGTATAAAAGTGGCAGCAAATGAAAGCTGATACAAGTGGCAGCAAATGAAAGCTGGTACAAGTGGCAGCACATTAAAGCTAGTACAAAAGTGACAGCAAATGAAAACTGGTACAAGTGGCAGCAAATGAAAGCTGGTACAAGTGGCAGCAAATGAAAGCTGGTAAAAGTGGCAGCAAATGAAAACTGGTACAAACAGCAGCAAATGAAAGCTGGTACAAGTGGCAGCAAATGAAAGCTGGTACTAGTGGCAGCAAATAAAAGCTGGTAAAAGTGGCAGCAAATGAAAACTGGTACAAGTGGCAGCAAATGAAATCTGGTATAAGTGGCAGCACATTAAAGCTGGTGCAAGTGGCAGCAAATAAAACTGGTACAAAGTGGTAGCAAATGAAAGCTGGTACAAAAGTGGCAGCAAATGACAGCTGGTACAAAAGGGCAGCAAATAAAAGCTGGTACAAAAGTGGCAGAAAATGAAAGCTGGTACAAGTGGCCGGTACATGTGGCAGAAGCCCAGTGGGCAGAGTGATGCTGTCAGTGATGTGGGTTGTAGTCACAATGTATATTTGACAACATTATCGAAGCAGAGAATAAAGTTGAAGAAGAAATAGGTACAAGTGACAGCAAATGAAAACTGGTACAAGTGGCAGCAAAAGAAAGCTGGTATAAGTGGCAGCACATTAAAGCTGGTACAAGTGGCAGCAAATAAAACTGGTAAAAAAGGGGCAGCAAATGAAATCTGGTACAAAGGCTGGTACAAGGGCAGAAGCCCAGTGGGCAGAGTGATGTCAGTGACATGGGTTGTAGTCACAATGAATATTTGACAACATTATTGAAGCAGAGAATAAAGTTGAAGAAGAAATAAAGAAAAACATTATGGGCAGTGCCAGTAATTTGCAAGCAGCTGTTATTTCGGGGACCCCCCCCAGGCAAAAATTGTGAGCCCTAGTGAGCCGATGCCATTGTTCCAGTCACATACAAGCGATACAGATATGGAATAAGCACAAAGACTGATGCACAAAGTGCACTGATTTGCCACAAAGATGCGGGGCTTGTCACACTTATATGAGCAGCCCCTGTATGACTGATGTAAGTTGTGCCTGCTAGTGCCCTGCTTCTCCCATCTCTCTGTCATGCCCGCAGCCCCGCAACTGCCCAACAGCTCTCCACGATACACTGGTGCTTTTTCTCACACAGCCCCGCTACTGACACCTACCGCAACGCTGTTAATATCCAGCTCCTCGCATCTTCTCTGACAGCCAACCCCCATGTCACAAGTCTCATCACGCGAGAGTACAAGTGCACAGTACACAGTATAAAAGCTCTCCATCCTCAGACCTCCCTCCTCAGCTCTCATCCCTCCCTTCTTAGCCTCCCCCCCACTTAGACCTCAGTTCGTACGCCAGGCTGATGGCTGAGAGCTTTTATACTGAGGACTGAGGAGGGAGGGCTGAGTAATGAGCCACAAGGGGGGAGATTGCAACAGCATATGTGGGCAGCACGGAGGTGTGACTGCAGCCTCTTTGGATAAGTAAGTATAATAAGAGGCGAGTCTGCATACTTCTTCTTTAGCAGAATGCACGCAGGAGCATGGGTTCTCCTGATGATGTCCTAAAATGCTTTCCGTACATGTGACCGCAGTGACGCTTCAAGAAGACGATAGGGGCCTTAGGGCAGTGACAAGCTTGGGAGGTGTATCTCCTCAGTGTAACACTAGCATGGCAACAAACACAATCCTTTCCCTCTGTTCACTACTTTTACTTGTGTTACGGGTGCCTGCAGCCCCCAATCATTTCTCCCAATTATTTAATTGCATTTCATTGCATTTTCATGTAAGCTCTACGGGGCAGGGACCTCCTTTCCACATAGCACTTTAGCTCTTGGTCCTGATATGATTCTGTATATATTTATTATGTGATTTGTCTATCTGGGAACTTTGCTGCTCTTCAGTTCCATACATGTAGCAATAACAAAGAGAAATCAGATGGCACTCACCAAGCAAAATGTGCTGAATTTTTATGATTTATTCAGATCTCTGCAAGTGCAAAGAAAATACAGAAAACACCAGGGTCTCTATTGTAGTTACCTACAACCCACAACTGAACAATATTAGAAAAATAGTCAGAGACCTTCAAGCCATGGACCATACGGATACCGGACTAAAGGAAATATTGCTGGAACTAGCTCTCCAGTGTTATTGACAAACTCCTAGTCTGGGGAAAATAAAGTGCAGCTATGAAGTGACTGGCAACTCAGACTACTCTATTGTATACCCTGAAGAAAAGAACTAATTTAGCGCATTTGCCTTTTCTGTATCTGTTACAACCATACTGTCTCCATTATTTAAATGAGCAACACTCTCAACCTGCATCTTTTGACTATTAATATACTTAAAAAACTTTTTAGGGTCATTGTTCGCCTCAGCCGCAATGCGATCCACATTACCTATGATTGTCTTCCGGATTGTTGTTTTACAACATTTATTATAGTGATTACTGTATATTTATTAAATGCAGCTTCTGTTAGCGAGCTGGATATGCAATAACCCCTTATAAACGAACAAAGTTGGAGTAACACTGTCATTCCCTTGTCACGCATTTAATGATACAGTATATAATTACAAATAGAAAACTAACAGGGAATGCCTTCAATGGGGTCATGTAGAAAGCCTCCAGACTGTAAAGTTAGCTGCCAATACTGGCCTTTCTTTATTATACCCCCCCCCCTTTCCCATTACACTGACTCCCTGTAAATCCAACAGCTGAGCTAGCAATTGCAGGTTGGTAACACAAAATAGGTAAACTATAAATGGCAGGGCCAGAACAGCCCTGTCTGATCTACTGTATCAACCTTTATCTACTGTATAAATCTGTATCTACTGTATCCATCAGGAGCTGGGTGAAGGCAACAGGGATAGTGGTCATGTTATATTTTTAGCACTGTATATCTGTTTGGTTTCTGAGCATTGACCTGAATAAACTTTCAGTTGGATTTAAAACAGTGTTTGCCCTACTCTGTGCTTCTATACAACTAGTGTATGACGACTGTTGTTTTGTGCTTTTAACTTATAAGTGGAATTCCGGCCAAGGCTGAATGTGAACACTGAAAGCCTAAAGAGACAGATACATAGATAGAAAGATCAATGGATAGATGATAAATGGATAGACAGACAGAAGGATGGATGGACAACCAGATAGATACATGATATAGATACCGGGCATATAGATACATTAATAGGTATTTGATAAATGAATAGACATACAGAAGGATGGACGGACAGGCAGACAGATAGATGATAGACAGATACATGGCAGATGGATGGATAGACAGACAAATCGATAGATGGATGGAGGATGGATGAATAGATAGATTCATGATAGATGATATATAGATGATAGATTGATAGATAGATAGATAGATAGATGATAACTAGATAAATTATAGATAGATGATAGATATAGATAGATAATTGATAGTTAGAGTAAATAGTAGATAAAGATTACATACAGATTCAATCTCCCTGCTTGCAGCTTGCAAACTACAACTCCCAGCATCCCCAGGGCAATGCTGCTTATTCTGAGGGTTGCTGTAAACACTAGTTTGAGGGCAATGAGTTTGACATCTCTTCCGTTAGAAAGACCAGTTATGGCGTTACATAGCATCTGCAATAAATGGCAAGCTAAAAAAAAAATGCATAGAAGATGTAGAAATTGTGCTGACATTGACAGTCTGAATATTGAACATTTAAGTTCTCAAATTTCAGGCTTTTCTTATAGAAGGTCCTCTAAAGACATAAGTGCTCTTATAATATGCTCATTGATTTTGCAGCCCATCAGAGACAGAACAGAGCAGATCCGGGCACTTCTATTTTAATCACACTAGAAACGTATTATGTTATTATGCACAGAAAACCTAAGCCTTTGATATGCTACTCATACAACCAAGAAAAGCTTATGTAAAACTCTAAAAATATGCTCCTCTTTTCAGATCTGTAACCCAATAACAACCATAGATCAATATATATATATATATATATATATATATATATATATATATATAGTGTTAACCCATTCAGAACATGATCCAAGTGGCATGGTCACATCATTGTACAGCAGGACAGATCTTCAAAGTGACTATACAAAACTTGCACACAGAAAATGATATAGCTTTAACTGCTTACCTGGCATAGATATTATAATCTACAGAACTGGCTGTCAAGTAATCAACTGCCAGCTCTGAATATTCTCATTTTGTTGCACCTTGCTGTGCAGCAAGATCAAAGTTGGTGGCAGCCAAGGGGTTAAATGCCTAGCCATGAATTAGGATACTCTTACGTAAGCTTTCACATCAGCTGGTGACATCCGATGAAGAAATCTGTGCAGATCTGAAAGCTTATGTAACACGATATCTTGCTTTTGGTTTTAAAGCATCCTGATTAAATTAATACATTCACCATACTATAAGAAGTGATATATGCACTTATTGTTCATCTTAACACACCCCATTGTGTAAGTCTTTTATCACTGCATGGTTTTCCTGTCACTATAGATAATAACATACTGTACATGCTTGCATACAGTCAAGTTACACCTCAACAATTGTGTCCTCTGTTCATGTAGCCACAATGACAGTATCCTTTCTGTATTATATGTTATTATAATTGATAAGACTATCTGGGGCTCTGGATGGATCCCAAGACACTGGAGGTCCTGTGATCAATTGAACCTTTTCTTAAAATCTAAATCCCACTTGCCTATCCCCACACCCCTGTAGCCAGATGACTCCTATATCCACTAGAGATCCACAAGCCCTGTATGGGAAAGGATCCTGCTGCTTAGAAATCAGCAAAGGTCTGGCTGAGAGTTAGGGTCAGGGCACACATGCAGATTCGGGGAGACTAGTCGCCCGGCAACAAATCTCCTCTTCTTCGGGGCAACTAATCTCCCCGAACTGCCTCCCCTGCCTTCCCACTGGCTAAAATGTAAATCGCCTGCGGGATGGCACTCTGCACGATTCGTTTTCCAAAGTTGCCTCACTAAGAAACTCCGGGCAACTTCAGAAATCGAATCGCACCGAGTTGCATCCCGCCATTAATGGACCCAAACAAATAGAGACCTTGATTTCACAGCAGGGGTGGGAGGAATAAAAGTAAGGGGGCATCTGTTGCCTATGGTGCCAAATTAGCAAGGCGTTCCACTGGCAAGTCCTGTCCATGTAAACATGGTTTATTTGTAAATGTGGGTTCTATCCCTGGATGTGTGGACAAGATAACTTGTTCTTGTTATTAACAAAATATAGATTTAAGCTCAATTTCTAATTTTTGATCATTGTCTTTGAACCATAAGCTCAGCAGGTGCATGAATTCTCAAATGAAGGACTATGCCCCTTGCCCCGTCCAAACCCTACACATTTCCCAACAAAGTCTTGTCCATTTTGGGTCCATATTGCACTGTTCCTTGAAAAAAAGGTCTAATGTGAGCTATGACCATGTGATGTGCCACTGACACTTATAAGGTGACCTAATTAGATCACCTAACCAAGGAGTTGCTGTAAACAAATTTGTAGATACAGTATTAATTATTTCTGTTATAGGGCTGCTGGACCTCTGTACGGTAAGTTCTGTATATAAACTACAGCATTTCTACCCAAATTTGTTTTAGAATTTAGTTCTCCTTTATTTCAGGTAATGCTTTTATGCCAGGAAGCTTTAGCAATTGGGTATTATGACCCATATGGGTTTTTAACTTGAAGTGGCAGTATCGATCCTAGAGGGGGGCAGGCCCTGGTGCGTGACGCGCAGCCGGGCCTCGCCCCCCTCCGTACGGCCGCATTTGGCCGAATTTTCAGCGGCGAACGGACTGCCGGGGGGGCCTCGCACCCCCGGTAGTTCCGCCACTGTGAAGTGGTATGGTGGCTTATCAATTTTATGATCATAATTTTGTAAAAAAAACCCTGTCTTTGTAAATACCTGCCTCTGCATAGATTACTTATGTGACAGTGGACCAGGGAATGTGCATTGATCAACCTCTCTTCTTTTTCTCTATTTCTGTAGTTAATTTGGCCAGATCAGTAGCACTTCCATTGTATTTTAGTATTTAGCCATGGAGTGCTCCCATAACCTTTTCCTTTTTGCTCCTTTAAATTTGCTTTCTTTGTTAGCTTTTTTGTAATGTTAAGGACAGTGCTACAGAGATAAATACATTTATATATCTATATGAAAAAAGAACTGGACATAGCGTATGCTGGTTATAAGGCAGTCAGTGATTTCAGTGTTTTGATTAAAGGGGAACTAGCATGAAGAGAAAAAAAAAACAAACTAGACAAACTCATGGAAATTAAAAAAAACTTTCTAAATATAATCAATGAAAAGCACAGAATTGTTTGTGAAATCAATTTGCTCTCGATGCTTAACTGAAATCCTGCCTGTAGACAGAAATAGATTACTCAGAGGGGGGATAGTCTTCTTTTGAATAGCAACTGCTCTCTGCTTATTGATTGCTATTAGTTTTTAGGGCAGGTGCAAGCATTGTGCTTTTTATTTAGATTTCCCCATTAGGCTAATGCCAGATGTGGAGCTTTCTGTTCCAATTAAAATGCCAAATAGCCAAAATCCACCTTATGTGCACAGTGACAGGTGGCTGCCATCGTGTAGCTCAGGGGTCCCCAACCTTTTTTACCCATGAGCCACATTCAAATGTAAAAAGAGTTTAGGAGCAACACAAGCATAAAAAAGTTCATTGGTATGCCAAATAAGGGCTGTGATTGGCTATTTGGTAGCCCCTATGTGGATTGGCAGCCTACATGAGGCTCTGCTTGGCACTATACTTAGTTTTTATGCAATTAAAACTTATTTCCAAGCATGGAATTCCAAAATTAGCACCTGGTTTGAGGACACTGAGAGCAACATCCAAGGGGTTGAAGAGCAACTTGTTGCTCACGAGCTACTGGTTGTGGATCACTGTAGCTGATGAAAATGCAATGTCTGGCTTCATCCATAGTTTCACAACAAGGTTTATTTCCCACTGCCCTGTCTGTATGTCTCCCTTCTCATCCTAACCCAGGCTGGACACGCTCAAGACCTTTCCTCTTCGCCTAGGCGCATAATGAGTGGGTGTCTCAGCTCCCAGTGTGTGACATAGTTATCCCTTCTACCTGATCCTACATCTTATCCATGCACATCACATTCAAACTGGGGCACTCACTCATTATACGGATGTGTTACCCCCTACTTGGCTCACCACAGTGAGAGCTCTCTCCCAGAGAACTTTTCTTAGAAAAATACTATTGAACTGTATTTTTTAGGTGACAGGTGCCCTTTAAATATATTTGAGTGAAATGCATAGGTGCCTATTAAGGCTTTCTTGGCTTTCTTGACTGCAGGGAATGCTGCTGCCTGAGACTGCAGCCCTAATGCCACCCCAAGTTTACTTTGGAGGGGGCAGCATCACTAGTGCAGAGATCACAATTTAAATGTGTCCCTTAAAGATATCAGAGTGATTTGTTTGTTGGTGGAGTGCTGTCTAAGTCAAGGTTCTCATTTTGCCTCATGTCAAAAACAGCAATAACAAATAAATGAGTAAATAAAAGAGGACCAACCCTGTATTCTCACTAAGTGGAAGGCCATTAATTTGTGCTCTAGGCTTTGCTAAACACAAAACAAATCTGCAAAACAAAGCTGGTACCAAAAACGGAATCTCCCACGGAACAATAAATGTGAGAAAAGCCTAACCCTGATCATCTGGAACAATCTGTTCCACTTAATTGTGGCTTCCAATCACCAAGAGCAAATGTATGGAAACGGAAAGGGAGGTTTATCCCCCCCCGAAATGTTGATATCGTGGTAGCAAAATAAAAGTGGTAAGCTCCCTGACTACAAATACTTGTGTGTGTGCGGATCCGTTTCCATACGTTTGTTGTTGCTAAGGAACCCGGCCCGGGTCAACGGAGGGCCAGCACCACCAGGGCAGTGGAAGTGAACTACAGGTGTGCGGTTGAAACTTTATATGAATTGCAATCACCAAGGACACAAGTCAACTGTGCACTGTCAAAAAACACAGAAAGAAGACCAGTGGCTATTGAGAGACATCCAAAGCGATTGTGATCACGTAAGAGGACAGAGAGCTGTGCGCCCATTAACCCAAAATACCCACCTTTGCATAAACGCCCACAAGCCATGTACATGGACATAATAGCTGGATTCCCAATAAGCAAATGTAGTTTTCTTTATTAAGGGGTAGTTTGCCTTAACATTATTTTTTACTATGACAGTAATCTGCGTGGTGG
Source organism: Xenopus laevis (assembly GCF_017654675.1). Taxonomy (NCBI): domain Eukaryota; kingdom Metazoa; phylum Chordata; class Amphibia; order Anura; family Pipidae; genus Xenopus; species Xenopus laevis. The sequence goes on from NC_054380.1 coordinate 27,175,403, forward strand.
TGGGCTAGCACACCCACAGAGGGACCCTTGACTTCTGTATCTTAAATCTAAAGACTAACTAGCATTATCTGCATTATCAGAACAGACAAATCCATATTTTTCCAGTGATCAGTATTAGATTCTTTCATACAAACATCTTTTAAATCATGAAATAGCAACCTCTTAAAAGATTCAATGGACAAAAATATTTGCATTACAGATTTGAGATTTCTGGCGTTCCACAGATGATAAATAACTATAGTATTTAGTACAAACAAAGTGCTTTTATTAAGGTCTTTGAACTGTTTGAAATCCCCATGTACCAGCTGGGCATAAGGCTGACCAGTGACGTGAGGCAGCTTTAAATCCTTTGCCAGTTCCTCCCAGACTTTCCTGCTAAAGGAACACTCACACAGAAAGTGGCTCATTGTCTCTAATTCTCCCGGACACTCATCTCTGGGGCAGTTCCCTTCATTTCTGCCTTTACATTTTACATTTGCCCTGACATACATCTTCCCATGGAAACACAACCAAATGACATCCCTCATCTTAGCCGGGACTCTGGGGCTATTAATTGGGGCTATTAACTGATAGCATTAGGGACTATAGCTGAAGGGCATTCCCTCAATAACAGCTCAGCACTTTCATATTTACATAAAAGAGTTTTATACAATGACTTTCTATCATACTGTAAAAATTCTTGGTACAATATCTTCCACTTTATTAGTATGTGGATGCACTGCTGAGCATACCCTGCAAACTGCTTATATTTACCTACCATCCTCTTGATTCTGTCTCCAATGACCCAAACGCTGAAAAAATCACTAATCCGTTTCTGAAACAGAACTCCCCATTGGCACTCCTTATCCATTTTTAGAAAACTAAGGTTTTTAGACAAGAACAAAAGATTAAAAAACAGTTCAGGACAAACCGTCCCCAGCCCCCCAGCTTTCCTAGGGAGATACGCCACATTCCTCTTTATGATATTCAGATGGTTACCCCACAAAAACTGAAAGAACAGACTTGTAACTTTAGAACCAAACTATCAGGCAAAGGATATACAAAGCTGATATATATGAACAGGGGGAGCAAGAATCGCTTAATCGCCTGGATCTTTTTGCTGTACGATCATTTCCAATTCTTCCATGATCTCACTTTCTCTGAACTTCTCTTCCCAGTTATTTTGAGTCATATCATCAGGACCAAAGGTAATACCAAGTATCTTATTACTGTGCTTTTTTATAAGGAATGGCAAAGGATTTCCCTTCCTCTCCAACCCACAAAGCCTCACTTTTATCCTTGTTTATCACTGAATTAGAAACCTCAGAAAAAGCAGCATCTACAAGGCATAGAGGAGGAACAGGCAATATATGATTAACTGCCGAAATTTTTTAACAGGTATGGATGTTTTAATAACAAAAATAATTTGGATTTTATGTTTATTCTATTATACAGCTTTTTCTGTCTGGTGACAGGTGTGCTTTAAACCCTCAGAACAAATTCATGTCAGTTTTGCAAGGCACACATATATTTTACACTGCTAATATAATGGGAATGAAACCACAGCGCCACCTCCTGGTTAGCTCTGCCGTCAGGGGACCATTTCAGAAGGAAGGACTTTTTACTTGATGGACATAAATTGCAAAATGGCTTAAAAGAGCACTTTGAACAATTTTACCATGAAATTGTTTTTTTCCTGAAATCTATATATCGGAAAACTCAGGCTTCTTTACTTTCCTTTCTTCTATGTTTTTGCAAATACAAACTTTGCAGATGATTGAAACGAAACCAGCTGTTACTCCAAAGGAGAAAAAGAGCAGCATCATTCAACTTAACAACATGATAACTGCAGTAGAAACAAGTGGAGATTACCTTTGTATTGTACCCAAATCAATATGAAAAAGAAATAATACTTAATGGGGGACACTTCTCCTATGTCCATTAGTTGTTTTTGTGACTGAATGGACTTTGTTCTACACTTTCTGAGCAGCTTTTGACTTTGGGTTTTGGGTCTAACCAACAGCTACTAAGCAGTGCAGAAAATATCCATCACTTTCATATTAATAAGGCCCCCTTAAACCATTATTAGGCTTTATTAAAAATTAGCTTAAGTTCTAATAATTTAGCTTTAGCAAGTGCCCAGGCTGAGCCAGGTGTATTGGGGCAGGTGGACCTCAGCCTTTAAAACCTGGGCTACTATTATATTTAGGGTTGGCAACTTTTGTGAAATTACCAGCCTTTCTATTTCCTTCCTCTATCTCTTCACCCTAATTGTAAAATAGGCATAAACTATAATTTCTACAAGCCTGGCTGGTAACGCTGCTTAAAGGGAACATTGGTTTATTGGATACTTACATCGTAACATCAGTAGTGCAGTCAAGAGAACAAGTAATTGCAGCCAAAAAACATAGTTTGCACTTTATGCAGGGAAGTACTAAAATGGCCAAAGGTCATCTAGGTGCAGCAGTCCATAGCAACCAAGTAGCAGTTTATTGGAACAGTTCAGTTACTCTAGAATTAGAGTCCACATGGGTTATTGGACTGATTCTGACTTGTGCAAGTTACTATTAATTATATGATGAAACTGATATTTTATAAAGGCGGAATGGAAGACTCTGTTGCAGCGAATTTCCACGTTTCGACCACAAGTGAATTCATTTTTGAAACTGCAGCGACAATTCATGGCGAAAAATTGATGTGCGTCAAAATTGTCGGACACATAAAAATTGTTGCAGGTCAAAGTTGACACGAGTCAAAATTATTCTGATGCCTATTGACTACAAAGCTTTTCGTGGTAAATTCGCGGATTTTTATGGGGAAGCGAACGGCACAGATTCGCCGATCACTACCCACCACTGCAGATCAAATGAAAAAGAGAGAGGTGCGTCAGGAGAACTTTTCATATGAAGTGGAGTTTGATAACTTTCAGATGTCTTTTGCCAAGAACCTCACGAGGTTCGGAGCAGTGGCTCCATCTGTAAATTAATGGCCACTCCAATGAAAGGCAAGGGAGGCTGCTATTGGAATGTTTGGAAACAAGTTCAACCCTTTTAATAAATCAAATATTGGAAGTTCGAAGTATTTAGTGTTCGTGCAGTATTTTTCTGTATTCTGCACCATCTATTTTTCCTCTCTTTTAATGAAATGCAGTCAAACATAATGATGCCACCACCACCTACTCCAGTATGTTTTTATACCGCAAAATGCTTTGCCAAAACCTGAGCTGAAATGGTATGAATATATTGCTTTTTATATATAAATATGGCTGGAAGTTTACTAAGGAACCTGTACAGTATAAGACGCAGACCAGTTTGTTCCCCTATAATTTACTGGGCTGCAGAACATTTCCCCATGTTAAATTGTGCAGTCAAAATGCCCTTTATATAGAGAATGGGTGGAAAAAAAAATAGTTACTTAGTTACCATTTCATTATGTGGACTTTGTTGCCATCTAGTGGGAAAAAATAGTCTGGCTCACTTCCCATGCCTAATTCCCTTGTGGAGTGGCCTTTATTCACTTTATTAACTTTGGCTTGACTTTTTCTATTATCTAGATTTATTTCCATCAGTTCTGAGGAACCATAGCATGTAAGCCATTTCATTATTTACATTTTTCTTTGTAGAAAAGTAACTTGCTTTAAAAACAGGGCAATTTATTAAGTGCCCCATTATTTATCTTTGAACAAACAAACCCTCCCCCACTTTAAGCATCAGCCTTTGAGCAGCTCATTATCAGGGGCTTCTCAGTGGACTGTTAATACGTTTTATCAGCACGTTTCTTCAGTATAAGGAAGTGACAGAAGTGCAACACTGAAACTAATTCACATTCTTGTTTAGTGCTATAAATAAAAGAAACCATACAAATAGGTAAAACAATACGCAAAAAGTATGTTGAGCACAGGCCCTGTTTATTCAGCTCATGTAAAAAAGGGGTGTAAACTGTTCCTTCAACAATAACACCTATCCATAGTCTTCTGTAAAATCAGTGCACTCTATTGGCATTTTTAATAGAACTGTAGTTTAAAGTCAACTCCTCCAATAGCCAAGCAGACTATTTTCTTCAAGACCTCTGAGAGTTTATGAAGGGGCAGCCATATATGTTCAGACTTGTATGATTTTTCCTTATTGAGTAGGTCTGTATTCAGAGTTCCGTGGAGTTCATTAGGTGCCCCCATGAGAGCCAGGCAGCCAAATGTTGTTCTGCAAGAGATACACACATCTTATTAATGGGGGCTCTTTGGGTGCTTATTTTCTGCCTGTATAACAATAACAAAATGTATTGTGGGAAGCTTCGTTAGGATATCCTGAAGTGGGCTGTACTCTGTCCCAAGCAGAGGGGTTTGCTCTGCCTGCAGTGGTTAGATGGTCTGGCTGACACCATTACAGCAATTTTGCACAATAGTGATGCCTCTATTACTGTACTGCTTCTCATGGGACATGGATGCTGTATTACTACTGATGTCATAGTTACACATATACAGTATATATACTTAAATAATTTTCCAGAACATGCTAGTAAGTAAAAAGTTTAGTTTATTACATCAATATTATAATATACATTATTCAAGAATCCCCGATAGCGCCTAACGCGTTTCATGCTTACCTAGCACTTAGTCATAGGCAATATCTGTCTAATCAGTTCCTTTTTGTTCCTTAAATACTAGCTCTCATAGTCCCTCCCCACAATAAAGCCAATGACAATCTTACACATGTGTTACAAATGCCATATATTATACACAGGGCTAATGGTTTTAGTAATCCTTGAATGATCTACGTTTTAAATAATCCATGTTACGGGGTATTTAAAATATAATTTATACAATAAAACATTTATTCATACAAATGTAGTTAAATATAACAAGTTACATCAAAAGCATAGTTCAATCCAAATGGCAACCTAGTTTGTAAATGGAAAATCCAATAAACCTCCCTTTTCTTTAGTTTCATAAAGAGATCTCCTCCTCTAATACCTGTCTTAATTTGTTCTATCCCCTATAGAGAAGTACTGTAAATTACTCCCATTATATTCCTTGGTTTTGCTGCTTAATTTGGTATTACTCACTTGATTAATGTGTTCTCTGATACGTTCTTTAAGTGATCTAGTGGTACAGCCCACATATTGTTTACCACATTTAGTACATGTAATGAGATAAATAATTCCTTTACTGCAACAATTTATATATTGTTTAATCTTATATGCATTTTTTGTCACAGTTGAGCTAAATTCTTTTGGGGTTTTTAGGTACTTGCATGTAATGCAGCGGTTATGACCACACTTAAAGCACCCGCTGAATCTCAGAAAATCATCTTGCTTTTTATTTTTGTTTTCCCTATACAGAATCGGAGACAGCAAGTCGCCAAGAGTATAGGCCCGTCTTGCCACATCGTTTATCCCTGGACCTAAAGCAGTGCAGAAGTTGCCATCCGCATACAGAATTGGCAAAAACTGGTAGACATATTGTCAATTTCCCAGCTGCCCCATGTCATGTGACTTGTGCTCTGATAAACTTCAATCACTCTTTACTGCTGTACTGCAAGTTGGAGTGATATCAACCCCTCCCTTTTCCCCCCAGCAGCCAAACAAAAGAAGAATGGGAAGGTTACCAGATAACAGCTCCCTAACACAAGATAACTGCTGCCTGGTAGATCTAAAAACAACACTCAATAGTAAAAACCCATGTCTCACTGAGACACATTCAGTTACATTGAGAAGGAAAAACAGCAGCCTGCCAGAAAGCATTTCTCTCCTAAAGTGCAGACACAAGTCACATGACCAGGGGCAGCTGGGAAATTGACAAAATGTCTAGCCCCATGTCAGATTTCAAAATTGAATATAAAAAAATCTTTTTGCTCTTTTGAGAAATGGATTTCAGTGCAGAATTCTGCTGGAGTAGCACTATTAACTGATGCGTTTGAAAAAAACATGTTTTCCGATGACAGGATCCCTTTAAGGAATAAAAAGGAACTGATTAGACAGATATTGCCTATGACTAAGCGCTAGGTAAGCATGAAACGCGTTAGGCGCTATAAGGGGATTCTTGAATAATGTTTTTTATAATATTGATGTAATAAACTAAAGTTTTTACTTACTAGCATGTTCTGGAAAATTATTTAAGTATATATGGTTGTACCTCTGTTTGGTCACTAGAGGACTCCAGCATACTACCATAATGTTTACCAGACTCTGCTCCCAAGCTGATTAATATACTGTAGTTTCTAAAGTTTGTGCAACATATACAGTATTCATGGTTAGTGATGGGCGAATTTATTCGCCAGGCGCGAATTTGCCCGTTACGCCACCGGCGAATAAATTTGCGGCGAAAATTAGCCAGCGTCACGATTTTGACACCGGTGTCATAATCGCCGTTTCACGAAATTCATGGCAAAGCGAAATGGGACAAATTTGACCATCACTATTCATGGTCCATTTACATATCATTTGATTCTGGGGCATTATTATTAATGGCTAAAAACCACCCATTACTGGGAAAACCAACCAACCAACTTGTGCAAGAGTATCAGAATCTTAGCATTGCCCAAAGCAAATGTCCTCATTGCCAGTTCTGTTTGGGCCAGTCCAGCATCTATGCAGGTGAATAAATGGCAGCAAGCAGTGTCGGACTGGGGGGCCCGGGACCCACCTGGACTGCTGTCCAGGGCCCCCCTCCGGCCCCTCCCGCTAATCCGACGCGCACGCATGAAGGCGCTCATGCGCGAACGGCACCACGCGCATGCGCTGATGGCACTGTTCAGCTCCAAAAAAGGGGTGTGTCTCGGCGAGGACCATAAGGATTGGGGCCCACCGGATTTTTTCCCGGTGTCCCGCCGGGCCAGTCCGACAATGCTTTCAAGTATCTCTACAAAGTGATCTGCCTAGTGGTCCATATTCCCTTTCCTTCTGCTGTGCAATAAATGTGTCCCTTACAAACTTGGGCAAGTAAATATGGCAGCCACCCCTGTGGTTCCTACACAGTTTCCACCCTAAAAATGGTACCACTTCCACTCAGAAGTCAACACAACTGGGGTGCGATACAACCACCACAGAGACCCTATTAGCATATAATCAAACATATCCAATAACAATAACATACCTCGCAACTGTCCCGTTTTTAGAGGGACAGTCCCTCTTTTGACAGCTCAACCGGCAGTCCCTCATTTGTAAAGTCCTGATTTCTCTGTACTGAACAGGCAGAAAAAGAAACAATGTTTCTAACTTAATTGGCTTTTGGCAGAGAGCCCAGAACAGCCACAGCTGAGATAAGCAAATAAGTAATTGTAACAATATAAGATAACAGGTCCCGTGGGAGAAGTTAGACTCACAGCTTTAAGGCTAATTCACCTTCATTAGCAAAACTGTAATAACTGAAAAAAAACACAGAAATATGTTAAAAATGTCATAACCTGCCAAATTTTGTAAAAGGAACATGGTAATTAGGGGGTGTGGCCACAAAAATGGGCGTGGTAAAAACAAATTTGCCACACTGCATGCGGCAACTTTTTTGTCCCTCTTTTTATTTCCAAAATGTTGGGAGGTGTGCAATAAGCACAATTATATCAATGGAACACAATGGAAATCTTCCCCTTATACATTATATAATTGTATAGCAAATAGCAGTGTTTTCTCCTTTCTATGAAATGTCAGTGAGTAGAACATAGAGACAAGGCAATATCTGAAGTAATGTAATGGGATGGCCACATGGTGTCACACTGATGCAAACGAAGGGCAAGCCACATTACATTATGGGGCAAATTCACTAAGCACCGAAGCACCGAACGCTAGCGTTAATTCGCTAGCGTTTGGCATTTTCGTTACTGCGCAAATTCACTAACGAAGGCTGGCGTAGTTTCGCTAGTGTTACTTTGCACCCTTACGCCTGGCGAATTTTCGCTAGCGACGTAACTACGCAAATTCACTAACGCGCGCAGTGTACTGAACGCTACCTTTTACGCTAGACTTCCTTCGCCACCTCAGACCTGGCGAAGCGCAATAGAGTAGATAGGGATTGTTTCAAAAAAAGTCAAAAAACGCTGTGAAGTGCGGCGAAGCGCGGCGAAGTTGCGCCTGGCGAAACTACGAATGTTAGTGAATTTGCCCCAAAGTGCCATATTTTTTATATAAAGACCAAAAGCTGCAATCTGGCCTGCGCATGCGCATGGACAGCATTATAAACAGAAGAAAGAACAGTTTGCGACTTTGTTGGTTTGTTCATTTTGGGACACTGTATGATCAAACATAAGCAAACTTCATAGGAATCCTCCTCTTATCCATGAGGAGCCAAGTACTATTTCTACTTCCAAAAAAATGATGATCCTGTTTCTGCAATTTTACTACCTACCGATTTGACCAATTAAATTGCACCATTTCATTGTATCCTAGAACTACTCCGAATTGTCCATTGTGATAATAAACAAAACATATACCTGGGGAACCCAAGGGTGTTGAGCCAGCGACATGGCATTGTTTCATAGTATTAGAGAAGGACCCAGCAGCACATGCACCACAGCTGCTGTTGAACAACAACTCCCAGGACCCCCCATCAAAAGTAGTAAAAGGCTAACACTACAGCAGGTTGATTCTAAAGCAATACTGGCAATATGTGCTAAAGATATAGACCTGCGTACTGTAGGTTTTCCTTTACACAGGGCCCCATTAAGGTTGCTGTGTGGGGGTGAAATCAGCAATGTCTCTCCCCCCAAGAACTAGGATGATTAGAAGGCCGGGAAACGAGAGTAGGTGTCTTGGAGGCAGGGTCAGCCTCTATTCTACCTACAAGGAGGAAGAGGATATGGCGGCAGCTATTCTAGCAGGATATTAGGGGGATCTATGGCACCCCACAATCACTCCCAGCCTGATGGGGGTAAAAGTTACTCTCATATCCAGCAGCAGGAATGCAGGATGGGCAAGACTCAATACATGATAATAATAATAATTCAGAATAATTCAGGGGCAGCAGCCAAAGCACCAGGGCTGCATGCGCATGCTTGTTACGGTGCCACTACTATAAAATGTATTAACTGTTATATAATGACAAATAAAATATAATTGCAGTGAAACCAAACTGGGAGTCATGTTAACGTTTACTTGATATTCAAAGGCCTCCATTTCTTAAAAGGATCATATGAAATAATTCAGGTTTCCTGTATCACTTATTTGGTTCATAGCTGAATCCAAGGGCACCAAGAATTGGTGATAATTTTATCTTCAGGAAAACAGGCAAGTTGCAATGAGCTACTGGTTACTATCTTCAGCTCAGAAATACACTTGCTCCCCTGCAATAACACAGTTGGTTTACCTTCACCCCCTCCTGGGGATTTGTCATGGACTGCTTTGCATGATTAGGCAATTTATGGTCTGCGTGTGGGTGTTAATACAGGGCTGCATTCCTCCCACTGCCCACCACTGCCCAGCACTTTGCACCAGATTCATTGCAAGATGCAGAGCTCAGACTGCATAAATCCCAAGAGCACAATGCACTGATGATAGGACGCAGGGATTTGTAAATGAGGTCCTGAAAGTCATGTGACTTTATACCTCTAGACAAATGATATCATAGATCATGTAAGATTTTATTCACTTCATTATGAATATTCAAATTAGCATTTCGTTTTGGTTCTCTCTTCAAGTTCCAGTTTCTTACGTTGCTGATACTCTTGTAAGAGGGTTCGATTTATTGGGAGCAGTGTCAGACTGGCCCACCGGGATACCAGGAAAAGTCCCGGTGAGCCCAGGTATCAGTGGGCCCTTCTGCTGCTAAACCTTTGGCCTATTTCATGGCCATTCCCTATTTCTATGAAGCTAAATAGATGGAATAATGGATTATAGTATGTAGAGAATAGAGACTAGGGGAATAGAGGTTGAGTGAAGAGAGGAAGAATAAATAATACTGAGAGTGGGGCCCCTGGGCTAAGGTTTTTGGGTGGGCCCCTGGTGTCCCAGTCCGACACTGATTGGGAGACTCCTGCTCACATTAGAGGAGTTACAGGCCTTTTCCATGGACAGAAACAGTTGGACACACTTTGCATTGAATCTTATTGCCGGCCAGTTCCACAGTCATGAATGACTGGTATAGCCTCCCCAGCACTTTGGGCCGTTTTATTTTTTCACTCAGAGAAACTCTCTCTTGCTTCTCTCATTCACTTACATGATAAACTTCTCCCTCAGTACAGCCACCATTCTGCCCACAGCAAAGCCACCAATGCAGCCACCCGGAAAAAGGTTCTACTCCTAAGGCTGGGACTTTGGAAGTTGGAGGAGGCACATGCGTTGAGCGTCAGCGGTTGGGTGCAGCACTAAAGGGGTAGTGTTTGGCAGAGTGGGGAATGGCAGTGGTGAGTTGCCACTCTTGCAGTTTCCCAGAGTAATCTGATCTTAAACGCTGTGAGTCTATCCCCACTATGTACTCAATAGGAGCAGAGCTGCCCATGCTCATTAGCCTGCCCCCCCACTGAGTTCTACTGTCATCACTATGTGTTCATTATCATTAATAAATCATTAATTTTGCATTTTTAGCTTTGGGCATTAACTGCCTTAATTATTACCTATATATTAAAACAGGTATGATCTTTTATCTGAAATGCTTGGGTCTAGATAAGGGATTTTTATGTAATTTGGTTCCCATACATTTAAATGTGTTTGTTTAGAATACAGTTCAGACAGATCCCTGTGTATATATGGCTATATGATAAAAATGCATAAATGTAATTAGTACCTAGTAATTAGTACCTTATTAAATAATTACAAGTATTGCCTTGTTAAGTAAAATGTATTATCAAAATACATTACACAAAGTTGGTCCCTGTCATAAATGTTTCAAAAGGCACCATGTATTATTGAAAGGATTGATATTGTGTGTACGAGCCAATTCCAGAGCTCAGACCTGGCCACTGGCCCACACTGCTCATAACCACATTTTACAGGTTGGCACCGAATGCTGCGTCTTTATTAATAATTGATCAGAATAAAGATCAATTATTCTTTGTGGCAGCAAAGAAAACCATTATGGGTCCTGTCATTGTTTGTTTATTGCTTTAGCCAATCCCCAGACTCATAACAGGCACATGGTACCCTGCATTTCTTATTCCTGAAAAGAGAATATTCTTGTGATTTCTTATTGGGTTTCATTCCAGCAACAGGAGATCGGTATAACAGAGAATTGGACCAAATATGGTTAGTCCTTTTCCAACTGTTGCTTGGTGAAAGTAAGGTGGTGAATTTGCTTATTTGTCTCTCCTTACTCAGGTAGTTGTTTTGCCAGACTCAGATTTTCAATTTTCTGCTTAAGGGCCTCAATGGTAAAGTTGATCTGTCTGACCCATTCATTTAGTAGTAAAAGTTTTTGGGCCTCTTGTAAAATCTTGTTGGTTCTGTGACCTTTTACGATGGAACCCAGGTGTAGGCTACAAGGGGTGAGTCCCTGAGATCAAAGCATAGATGGTTTCGATAGTCCACCAGTTTTCTTGTTGTTATTTCATATTCCCGAACCAGTTTTTGAGTATTCTCTTCTAAATGAATGGCAATATGACTATGAAGATTAATTCATATAAATCAAGGTATCCTACTGTGATAGGATTACCAAGGTATCATGGTATAACTCCTAGAAACAGGTCTTACTTATGAGAGTTGCATGAATGGAATGTGTGAAGTAACAAGTAAAACCTGCTTCTAGGAGTTGCATGATAGCTTGATAATCCTATCACAGTAATTGCACAGAATCACGCCTCTGTGAGTTTCAGATGTCACCTTTTCTGAAGAGTTACAATTGCCATTGGGATTGAATTAGTGGAAGGATTTATATGCCGAGGTCTTTCCACACCAGTCAGTTGAACTGAAGAAGCTGCTTGGATGAGTAGTGAAATGTCTTCAATGATTACTCAGCAAGTCCAGTTGTTTTAGAATTACTAATATTAGATATACCATGACCTGGATGAATGAAAACCTTCATAGTCACTCTGAAACAGCATTTAAGCTATACCACCCAGATACAGCATTGGAGCTGTACCAACCAGATACAACACTTCTGCTACACCACCCAGACACAGTAGTCTCACGACACCATTGAGATACAACAGTTTCAGTAAACTTTCTTGTCTGCTTGTAGCTCCAGCTGGAGATATCAGAAAGGTCCAAAGCAGCCATGATTTCCTCTGTGACAAGGGTTGACACCCATCTGGATTTCACTCGGACAGTCCAGTTTTCAGAAAGTATGCCCGGGTTGAAACAGTCTGCCCGGTTTTCCAAATAAGGAAAACCGGGCAGGATCACCCCTGATTGACGTGGCGATCAGCCAATCACCCTGCCCACAACATCACTGACCCACCCCATGACATAACTGTCCCACCCCCTGCCCGGATCACTAGTTGCACAAAGGTGGCAACCCCTATCTGTGGCACATGTATAAAGGTATACGTAAAGCAATTTGATCATCTACATAATCTTATTTTGTGTAGCTACAGTCATGTGATGTAATTATTATCATTTTCAGCTTGGAACCTCAATTCCATGGTTTTGTATCAGTAGAGTCATATAGACTGTCTTTCTGTTGGTTCTCCAGGCCCTTTGTAGTTTTTATACAATAGTAGGAGGCACGGCACCATCCAAGGTTTAAATTTAAAAACCAACTTCTAGTTGCGGCGTCTGTGAGGTTGGTGGCACAGAGCTGAAGCTTGTCAACCCCCTTTAAAGGAACAGTAACATCAAAATATGAAAGTCTTTTAAAGAAATGAAAACATCTTGTACTGTTGCCCTGCTCTGGTAAAACTGATCTGTTTGTTTCAAAAACTACTACTTAAGTTCATATAAACAAGCTGCTGTGTAGCAATGGCGGAAATTTAAAAATGGCTATATGGCACAGGTTAAATAGTGGATAACAGATAACACCATTATGTTCTACAGAGCTTATCTGCTATAGCTTTGAATGGCTGCCCCTATTGCTACACAGCAGCTTAGTTATATAAACAATAGTAGTGTTTCTGAAGCAAACACAGCAGTTTTACCAGTGCAGAGTGACACTGCATTATATTTGTATTACTTTAAAACACTTTTATTTTTTAATGTTACTGTTCCTTTAAAGTAGGGTTGCACCGAATCCAGAATCCTGCCCGGCCGAACCGAATCTTAATTTTCATATGCAAATTAGGGACAGGGAGGGAAATCGCTTGACTTTTTGTCACAAAACAAGGAAGTACAAAATGTTTTCCCCTTCACACCCCTAATGTGCATATGCAAATCAGGATTCTGATTTGGTTCGGTATTCAGCTGAATCTTTCACAAAGGATTCGGGGGTTCGGCCGAATCCAAAATAGTGGATTTGGTGCATTCCTACTCTAAAGTCTGCATATGAAAAAGGCTGAATTGTTAGGTGTGGCGGAAGAGAAAACAACCTTTGCTCTTTACTGACACTGATAAGTTACTGCTTGTATCAAAGAGATTTATTTAAGGCAAAGAGAAGGTCAGACAGTGTGTGAGGGGAAGAGAAAGGAGCCTGACCTGTGAGGAGACTTTATGGGGCTCCACAAAATCTTCATAATAGCACTCTCTGAACCTCACAGATAAGTGGAACACTCAAGGTTTTTGCCATCTTGGGTACGGATTAATTTATGAGCCCTGCTAAGGTAGAGTACCCAGAGTGACTAGTAATAACACCATCATTTAAATCAGTCTGGAGGCAAATAATAGAAATATCTCTGCAAAAAGTCTCCACATAATTTACAGATTTATTGCTCATGTCTCACTAATAAGGTGGCCTCTCTCAGCCATAACATTTCTATTCATGGTTCAATGTTTGCTGACTATATTTGTTAAATCATCCGTTGATACAACATAATTCTACATAGAGATTTTATATAGAAAGGGAAAAAACTAAAATTTCTTTGTTAAGACTAAAGCTGGCCATACACGAAGAGATCCACTTGTCTGGCGACATCGCCAAACGAACAGATTTTTCCCCATTATGCCCACCAACGACAGGTCTATATCAGGGTAATCCGAACATTCGGCCCTATGGCCGACCCATTGGATTTACAACGGAGGCAATGGGCTCAGACGGGTCGATCGCTAGAAAAATTAAACCTTCACAATCTATATCGCGGCTAGATATCGTTCGGGAAGACCCATCGGAAGCCCCCGTACATGGGCAGATAAGCTGCTGAATTGGTCTAAAGGACCAATATTGGCAGCTTTATCTGCCGATGTATGGCCGTCATTAGGGGCAAATGGTGAATTTTCTGCAGCGACCACTTCGCCACACTTTGTGCTACTTCGCCAGGAGCAAATTCGTTACCACTACACTAATTCACTAAAATGCGAAGTTGCGTCTCAGCAGCCGAATGCTGGCGAATTTTCGCTAACGTTACTTCAGCAGTGCGAGAATTTCATAGTGAAGTTTCGCTAGCAATAGCGTTGGTACTTTTACCAACTGAAACAACTATATGATAATCCAAATATCACCATACGCCAAACTGATAAAGGCGGATCAGTGGTAGTGCTCAATAGTGGGAATTATATTATGGAAGCCACCCCGCCAATTATTTGATGATGAAACATATCTTTAATTGACTAAAAATCCAATTGAAAAATTCCAATCTGAATTTGTTAATCTGGTTAAATTTGGTGTATCCTTGGGGGTGGTGGATGTGAAGGATTTGCCCTTCTTACTTCGGGATTTTCCAGATACCTTGATATTCCATCACTTACCAAAACACACCCCCAGGGTAGACCAATAGTCTCAAGCATTGATTCCCTAAATGAGGGACTTTCAATTCGGATTGACCAGTATCTTCAACCAATAGTAACAAATTTAAAATCCTATCTAAAGGACACGGGTCATTTATTAGCTATTTTGAAGGACATACCATGGTCAAGTAATTACACTTGGGTAACCATGGATGTCCAATTATTATATTCATCTAATTCACTAAAATGTGAAGTTGCGTCTCAGCAGCCGAATGCTGGCGAATTTTCGCTAGCGTTACTTCAGCAGTGCGAGAATTTCATAGTGAAGTTTCGCTAGCAATAGCGTTGGTACTTTTACCAACTGAAACAACTATATGATAATCCAAATATCACCATACGCCAAACTGATAAAGGCGGATCAGTGGTAGTGCTCAATACTGGGAATTATATTATGGAAGCCACCCGCCAATTATTTGATGATGATACATATCTTTAATTGACTAAAAATCCAATTGAGAAATTCCAATCTGAATTTGTTAATCTGGTTAAATTTGGTGTATCCTTGGGGTGGTGGATGTGAAGGATTTACCCTTCTTACTTCGGGATTTTCCGGATACCTCGATATTCCATCACTTACCAAAACACACCCCCAGGGTAGACCAATAGTCTCAAGCATTGATTCCCTAAATGAGGGACTTTCAATTCGGATTGACCAGTATCTTCAACCAATAGTAAAAAATTTAAAATCACGGGTCATTTATTAGCTATTTTGAAGGACATACCATGGTCAAGTAATTACACTTGGGTAACCATGGATGTCCAATTATTATATTCATCTATTCCACATACAAAGGGTCTAGAGGCTGTAAACCACGTTACGGACTCAGGTCTTTATTCCCAGGATTGTGTTTTCTTTCTTATTTCTGCTTTGGAATTTCCCTTGACCCATAATTATTTTTACGTTGATGGATCTTATTATCTCCAGAAACGTAGAGCAGCAATGGTTGCTGCATTTTCACCATCCTATGCCAACCTCTATATGGGTTGGTGGGAGCGCGTCCATGTTTTTGGAGATGATAATCCCTGTAATGACTTTATAACTTGGTACAGTCGATACATTGATGATCTTATACTTATATGGCACGGTTCATCTGCCAGCCTAAAACATCTTTTTGGAGTTCATCAATAATAATTCTTTAAATTTAACATGCATGCAAAACCAAAATTCTGAGCATATAGAATATACACTTTTAGGTATGCCGATTATGGGTAGGATCAAAACCAAAGTTTATACAAAACCATCTGCTGGTAATACGATCTTAAGGGCTGACAGTTGTCCTCCTCGACATACAAAAAATAGTATTCCATTCAGTCAGTTTTTACGTTATAGACGAAACTGCTCTATACTTGAATACTATGATGAGCAGTCACTTACGTTTAAACAGAAACTTATAAATAAAGGTTACTCTGTTGATATAGTTGAATCGGATTATCTTAAAGCATGATTACGGGACAGAAAGAGTCTTTTCACAGGTGCAAGGAATTTTAAGGATAAGTCTAATTTGTTACAGAAGAGAGGCAGCAATCAAAAAGACAAGAACACCTCAATTTATTTTACTACAGAATATAGTCTGGAATTTAATGAAAACTGTAAAATTATAAGTAAACATCTTCCTATACTGTACAATGATCCCTTAATGAAAGATATTTTAACTGACAGCCAATTGAAATTAATTTCCAGGAGATCTCCCACTTTGGGTAGGAGATTATCGCCCAGTATGGTCTCCAGTCCTGTTTCTTCCCTTCCAGGTGATTGGCTGTCTACGAAAGGTACTTATAAATGTGGGAAATATCCCTGCAAGACATGTTAAGTTATATCCGTGAGTTCTGAATTTAAATCGAATGTCACAAACAAAATATTTAAAAATAACATGCATAACAATTGCTGTAGCAGCCACGTGGTATATTCATTAGAGCGTAAATCATGTTCCAAACAATATTTTGGTCGTACAACTCGCCCTCTTAAAGACAGGATCCGAGAGCATTTGGAGTTTTGCTCCAGCAGAATTCTAGCATGACCAGGGGCAGCTGGGAAATTGACAAAATGTCTAGCCCCATGTCAGATTTCAAAATTGAATATAAAAAAATCTATTTGCTCTTTTGAGAAATGGATTTCAGTGCAGCATTCTGCTGGAGTAGCACTATTAACTGATGCGTTTTGGAAAAAAAACATGTTTTCTAATGACAGGATCCCTTTAATGAACTTCCATACAGGATATGATGTCACTGGCATAAGATTGAGGAAGATGTAGCTTTGTTTTATCAGTTTGCCTGGTCTGGCATCTTAGTGAATTTGCGGAGTAACAACCATTCGCCAGAGCGAAAAGTCGCCTGTGGTGTGAATGTACACCTACAACGGTCTCGTTCGCTAGTGAATTGTCTTCTAAGCATGTTAGTGAATTGGCGATGTCCCTGCAGATGGGATTTCTGGCAAATTGTCGCTCGCGTTGGCCACTTCGCCCTTTAGTGAATCTGCCCCTAAGATCGAATCACAGCAATGGTGGTCTAAATATTCCCAATTTTAGACTATTTCATTTTTCAGCCATTTCTAGATATTTTCTTCGAATGGATAGAAGGTCAGAATAAATACAATAACCCAGAAATTGAGGTCACAATTAACATTGATTTAAGTTTATTACATTATTTTCATAAGAAATGAAAGGATGTTCCTGGCAAAATTAAAAACATCCCATTATATAGAGACACATTAGTGACTTGGTAAAGGCTATTTTAACATCATAAATGTAATTAATTCAGGCATTGACCCCCCCCCCCCAGCACGTGCATTATTTAAAAAAAAGCTAAAATCTGACCCTTAAAGGAGAAGCAAACCCTTAACAAAAATAAAACAAAAAACCCTTCCCTACATAGACCCCCCTCCCCCCAGCCTAGCTGCCCCCCCCCAGGCAAATGCCCCTAACTCTTTACTTACCCCTCCCTGCACATTCTGTCCAGTGGAGTTCATGGGCGCCATCTTCAGCCGCTTCTGTAATCTTCGGAATGAGACCGGTGTTTTGGCAATTTTCGGTGCGCAGTTGTCAACAGAAAATTTCTCCAACTGAGCATGGTACGCTTCGCTGGTCTCATTTAGAAGTTTACCGAAGAGAAGAAGATAGCTGCAGTGAACTCCACTGGACAGAATCTTCATGAAGGGGTAAGTAAAGAGTTAGGGGCAGAGGAAGGAGGAGGTCTATGTAGGGTAGGGTTTTTTCTAGTAATGGTTTGTTTCTCCTTTAAATGCAGAGAAGTTCAGCAGAGTTCCATTCCATCATCTTCCAACTCTTTGTATAGTCTTTGGGTCTCTTTGCCGGTGCGAAGCCTGCCGGAGCATGTGCAGTTGGATCAAGGGATCGTCATGAACTGGGCATGGGCAAATCAGCGGTGAGATCAAAAGACAATACGAAGAGCCGGAATATGGCGACTGCTCCTCTCGGCATTCAAAGGTCAGATTTTTTGCAACTAATGCACATTCGGGGGGGCAATGGCAGAAAGTTATGGGGGGCTTTTGATCAGTGGTTTTGTTCTCCTTTAATTTAATGAAGAAAGGGTTAACTAATTGCATTATTTGTGGTCATGCTCCAAAGTATCTTACAGTAGTTCTGAAAAGAGTTGTAGACATTTTTCCTTGATCAATTACAAATTCAAATTAGCCTTTCATCTTCGTTTGCTCTGTTAGGTATAAAAATTTTTTTTATTCAATAAGGATTTCAAATGAGATACATTTAATTAACTGAAACATTAGCAGCAACTAGAAAATCTTTGTTTCTTGACTGGTTGAAACCAGACATTCCAAATCTTAAAAATACATTTCTATATTTGAACAATCTTTGCTTTCAAGAAGCTATCTGATTTAGAAGCAGCAACAAGGATGACCGAAATTTATAAATATAAATAAAAAATAACTATTTCTCAGTAACTGACAAAAAATTAATTATAATTAGGAAAAATGCAACTTATATGTCTACTGGTTATATGTAAAGAGCTGGTTGTTATATAGTTTGTAATTAAGGCATCTTTTTATTTATACCTTTCTAAATGTTATATTGGAAATATGTACACTGTAATGTGACGTTTCTACTTTAAATGTAATTTCTTATTAATCAGAGATGATTAGTAATCTGTTATGTTTATTATAAAATTACAATAAAGATACTTTCAAAAAAAGTAAAATCCCTCTATTCGCATAACCTTGATCTCTGACAAGCTGTTTCAAGCATGTTTCAAGCCTAAGCACTGCCTTTATTTGGTGTAGTTGTCCTTTTTATTCCAAGTAATGCAGGCAGTAATACTGACACAAGAAATGTTGTGGTGATTTATGATTTACCTTTAGCCCTATGGACACAACCTCTTGAACCTTTCTGGAAATGGAGTGAGCAATTGGACTGAGCAATATCCTTTACTATATAAAAGGCTATTCCCAGGGGAGAGGTGTCACCAGGCAACCAACTAAATGCTGATGAATCTGATGGTATAGACAATGTACTATACAGTACGTCACAGCCATTTGTTACATATGTGTTTTAATTTCAGTTGCACTGAGGCTACTGTCTGTAAGGGGTCTTTGTCTGTAAGTAGGCCTCTGAGAGGGCATGTGCCCAATGCAGTTCAACATTTTTGAAGCAAGCAAGCTATCAACTTATATATTTCTATTTTTCTAAATATGTTATTTTGTTTCATGCTCCACAGTAGCACAGTGAGCAAATAGTGCATTGCAGTTGGCAGTTGCACACTTCCCTGCAGAACAAATGTTTAATACCCTAGTGGCACTTAGAGGCTATTCATTGACTCTTTCATACAGTGGGGGAAATTCACTGAGGAATTTTTCACCCACGGAAGGCAATTACCATTTAGCTTTCACTGGCCTATTATAGTTAGACTAATGAAGCTAATGCCTCATTAGTGCCGTCTATTAAAATGAATAAATGCCCCCCTTTTCAATGTGGACACATGCAAATATGCCCAATTATGACCACTGCTTCAAAAACACTGCTATAGGATATAGTAGGATTCTTTTATTTTGATTGATAGATGATAGATAGATAGATAGATAGATGACAAATATATGACAGATAGATGACAAATAGATGATAGATAGAGATAGATGCCAGATAGACAGATGATAGATGGATGGAAAGATAGATAGATTAGACGGTGCCACCCTAATTTACTATAGCGCTACATATAGACAGAGATAGATAGATGACAGATAGATGGTAGAGAGATAGATGATATATGACTATAACCGCAATCAGAAAGGCAAAGATAGGGAAGGAGGTGCCTTTGTGGCAGACTATATAAAGAGTAAAAAGATGCGGGTTGAGAGTGTTGCTCCTCTAAACAATGGTACCAGTATGGTTGTAACAGATAAAGAAAAAGCAAATGTGCTAAATCAGTTCTTTTCTTTAGTGTATAAAATAGAGGAGTCAGAGTTCCCAGGCTCACTTCATAGCTGCACTGTTGGCTCAGCTAAATTTAGTCAGTGGCTGACTCAGGATATGATTCACAAAGCTTTAATAAAAAATGAATGTAAACAAGGAGACTGTCACGAACGCCGCCCAGAGCAGTTCCAGGACCTATCCCTTCCGGCGTTGCTCCCAAAATGGCGGCGCCCATGGCCGCCACGTGGGTAGCGGCGCCGGCGCAAACACGCCAGCGCATCGACACCAGCGTCAGGACGTCGGTGACGTCACTATGGCGCCAAATTCAAACATAAAAACTCTACCCAGACGCCAGAATGGCGCCCAAGTATAGGAAACATTGCCTATGTGTATCCTGGGTTCCCTGACATTGATATTGCTGTATTCTTGTTCCTGATTGTTATCCTGACCCTTTCAGCAAATAGGATATGGAGCACACAGTGGTTTCGGAAAAATCAAGCCTTCTTTATTGAAAAAATTGTTATAAAATCATCAGCACAGTACATATGTGGACATGACCTCCCCCACACTTGACGCGTTTCGTGGCATCTCGCCACTTCCTCCTGACCCTTTGCCTGGACTTTGGACTTTGCTGTTATCTGCCTGCCTGTGAAACTCTTGCCTGGATTCTGACTACTCCTTTGTTTAACCCTTTGGGCACCGCGACCTTGCTCCCTCAATAGGGCTTCCTCCTAGATCCTGACTACCTCCCTGGAGGGAGCTCCCGGCTCCCTGACATTATACTTGGGCCATGGACCCTACTGAGGAAGCTACGCCTGATGTTGGACGAGCGCTCCATGGACTAGCATCCCGCATGGAGGAATATGAAGCCCAGCAGTACCGCATAGGGCAGGCACTCGATACCCTTCTCTCTCGAGTGCCTCCAGCGCCTCCTGCTTCCCAAGCTGCTGTAAATCCTCCCATGGCGGTCGTCTCGTCTACCACAGGTTTCTCGTCTGGTGAGCCTCGTATTCCGCCTCCCCCTCGCTTCAGTGGGGACCCACAGGCCTGCAGAGGTTTTGCTACATAGTGCCAGATCCAGTTCGAGTTTCAACCCTCGCACTTCCCCAATGAACGTTCCAAGGTGGGCTATGTGATGTCTCGTTTGGTGGGCAAACCGCTCGAGTGGCCAACATATCTTTGGGAGAAGAATTCTCCACTGACTTTTGATGCCAAGGCTTTTCTTCAAGCATTTCGAACTGTGTTTGATGCCCCGGGTCGGGTCACCAATGCCCCGTCTCGTCTTCTGCAACTCCGGCAGGGGAACCGCAGTGTCAGTGACTATGCTATTGACTTTAGAACTTCGATGGCTGAGACTTCCTGGAATGACGATGCCTATAAGGCCGTATTCTATCAAGGTCTGTCTATTCGCATTAAAGATGATCTTGTCTCCAGGGAGTTCCCTGATCTGGAAGATCTGATTGCACTATCCATTAAGGTGGACACTCGTCTCAGAGAGCATCAAGTAGAGAGGGAGCGTTGTAAAAGATTTCAACCCTTGTTGGCACCCCGCTTCCAGAGACGTCTCTTGCATACTCCAGCTACTCAAGCTTCTACTTCTCCTCCGGAGGAACCGATGCAAGTTGGAAGGGCTGGTCTCTCCGAACAAGAAAGACTCCGTAGACGAATGGCTGGCCTATGTCTGTATTGTGGCGGACAGTCTCATTTTGCGAACTCTTGTCCGGTGAAGCCCACAAGTTCTGTTCCCCGAGGTATATCTAGGGTAACTCATGTAGGGGGCACTACTCCGAAGTCTCAAGAGAACACTCACAGGTTTCTCCTTCCTTTACAGATTCGTCTAGCCACTAAGACCATTGTCGGCTCAGCTTTCATTGACTCTGGAGCTGCTGGGAACTTCATGGACGCTCTTTTTGCCAAACACATGGAGGTTCCCTTATTCCCATTGTCCACTCCTCTTCGTGTCACTGCCATTGACGACAGACCCCTGGAGGCTGAATTTATCTCTATGACGACTGGGGAATTGTCTGTGCAGGTTGGGACGCTGCATAAAGAAAGACTATCGTTCCTAATTATTTCCTGCCCATCCGTTCCTGTCGTTTTGGGTCTCCCTTGGCTGCGCCTGCATAATCCCACCATTGATTGGTCCGCAGGACAGATTTCCCGTTGGAGCCCATTTTGCCAGCAGCACTGTCTTCCTGCTGAACCCCTCCAGAGGGTGAATATCTCTATGTCTGATCTGAAGACTCTACCCTCCTTTTACAGGGAATTCTCTGATGTATTCTGTAAGAAGTCCGCAGAATTCCTTCCTCCACATCGACCATACGATTGTCCTGTCGATCTCCTGCCAGGAACCATGCCCCCTAGGGGTCGCACCTATCCTCTTTCTCCGGCTGAGACTTCCGATATGAAAGACTATATTCAGGAAAATCTCCAGCGGGTGTTTATCCGCCCCTCTACTTCTCCTGCCGGGGCAGGTTTCTTCTTCGTGGAAAAGAAGGATGGAGGCCTACGTCCTTGCATTGACTACCGGGGCCTTAATAAGATCACTGTTAAAAACCGGTACCCCTTGCCTCTGATTGCTGAACTCTTTGACCAATTGAAAGGGGCTAAGATTTTCACTAAATTAGATCTCCGTGGGGCGTACAACCTCATCCGCATCTGTGAAGGGTACGAATGGAAGACGGCATTCAACACTCGGGATGGGCACTATGAATATCTCGTGATGCCCTTTTGCCTCTGTAATGCCCCCGCTGTCTTTCAAGAGCTCGTGAATGACATCTTCCGGGATCTCTTGGGAAAGTCTGTGGTCGTGTACCTGGATGACATCCTGATCTTCTAGAAAGACCTTGTATCTCATCGCTCCCAGGTGAAAGAAGTACTCTCTCGTTTGAGGAAGAACTCTCTCTTCGCCAAGTTGGAGAAATGTGTCTTTGAGGTGTCTAAGATTCCTTTCTTGGGTTATATCATCTCCCCAGAAGGTTTCGAGATGGATCCCGTTAAGGTGTCAGCAATCCAAGAGTGGCACCTTCCCTTGAGCACCAAGGCTATTCAAAGGTTCGTCGGATTTGCCAACTACTACCGGCAATTCATCAGGGGGTTCTCATCCCGTATTGCACCTATCCTTACTCTCATCCGAAAAGGGGGTAATCCCAGGTCCTGGCCTCCAGTTACTGTAGAAGCTTTTCAGTCCCTAAAGGACGCATTTTCTTCTGCCCCAGTCCTCCGTCATCCGGATCCTAAGTTACCCTTTGGCATTGAGGTGGATGCATCTGAAGTAGGTGCTGGGGCTATTCTATCCCAGAGACATTCTGCCGATGGGAAATTGCACCCCTGTGCCTTTTTCTCCAGAAAGTTTTCTCCTGCAGAACAGAATTACGATGTAGGGAATCGAGAACTTCTGGCAGTCAAGCTTGCTGTTGAAGAGTGGCGTCACCTCCTAGAGGGTTCTTCAATTCCGGTCACGATTTATACTGATCATAAGAACTTGAAGTTCATACATTCTCTCAAGAGACTGAATCCTCGTCAGGCCAGGTGGGCCCTGTTCTTCTCCTGCTTTAACTTTGTTCTGACCTATCGTCCTGGCTCCAAGAATCGGAAGGCCGATGCACTCTCCAGAAGATTCACTCCGGGTGATCGTCTACCAGAAAGACTTGAACCTATTATTCCCCCCACCAAGATTATTGCATCTCTATTTCCCCAATTTGCCGAACAAATCTTGGCTGGACAGTCTTCTGCTCCTCCGGATACCCCCATTGGGATGGCTTTTGTTCCCTCCGAGTTACGACTTCTTATTCTTCAACAAACCCACTGCTCCAAGCAAGCAGGACACCCTGGTCCTGAAAAAACTCTTGAACTCCTTAGACGTTTAGTTTGGTGGCCGACTATTCGTAAAGATGTCAAAGACTTTGTTGCTGCCTGTACCGTTTGTGCCACATCCAAACCTAGCCATTCTCGCCCCAGTGGGTTATTACAACCATTGCCTATTCCCTCTCGTCCATGGACTCATTTAGCAATGGACTTCATTGTTGAACTTCCCCCCTCTAGTGGAAACACTGTGATCTGGGTTGTGATTGACCGTTTTAGCAAGATGGCCCATTTCATTCCCCTGCGGAAGCTTCCCTCTGCTGTGGAGTTGTCTCAGCTCTTCATCCAGTATATTTTCCGTCTGCATGGTTTTCCTGTGGAAGTTGTCTCTGACAGAGGTTCCCAGTTTACAGCTAAATTTTGGCGTTCCCTGTGCAAAGTTCTGGGTATTACTCTCCAGTTTTCCTCCGCTTATCATCCCCAGACAAATGGGGAAGCTGAACGTGTGAACCAAGCTCTGGAGCAGTTCATGAGGAACCATGTGTCCCTTTGCCAAGATGATTGGTCTGATCTCCTCCCGTGGGCGGAATTCGCTCATAACAATGCCTGCCACACTTCCACTGGAAGGTCTCCGTTCATGTCGGTGTATGGTCAGCATCCTCAAGCCTTCCCCCAGGACTTTGTGTTGTCTGACGTCCCGGCTGCTGATGACCATGCAGCCCACATGTCTGCTATTTGAGCTGCAACCAAGTCGAACTTGGAGAAGAGCGCTCTGGTTCATAAGACGTTTGCAGATCGTAGACGTAGACCCTCTCCTCCCTACAAGGTTGGTGATAAAGTCTGGTTGTCTTCCAGGAACATTCGGTTGAAGGTGCCATCTCCTAAGTTGGGTCCGAAGTTTGTGGGTCCATTCTCCATCTCAGAGGTGATCAATCCTGTGGCTGTCAGACTTCAGCTTCCCCCTGAGATGCGAATTCCCAACGTGTTTCATGTCTCTTTGGTGAAACCCGCTACCTCCAACCGCTTTTCTGTGAACCAGTCTCCTCCTACTATCTCTGTGGATGGTCAACAAGAATATGAGGTGGAAAAGATCCTTGACTCCAGAATTTCCAGGGGCTCTCTCCAGTACCTCATCAAGTGGAAGGGCTTTGGCCCTGAAGAATGCTCCTGGGAAGGACACTCTGGTGTGCACGCTCCTCGTCTGGTGAGGGATTTCCACTCTAAGTTTCCCCAGAAGCCCAGTCTTGGTGGTCCAGTGGTCCCCCGTGGGGGGGGGTACTGTCACGAACGCCGCCCGGAGCAGTTCCAGGAGCTCCGGGCGGCACGTCTATCCCTTCTGGCGTCGCTCCCAAAATGGCGGCGCCCATGGCCGCCACGTGGGTAGCGGCGCCGGCGCAAACACGCCAGCGCATCGACGCCAGCGTCAGGACGTCGGTGATGTCACTATGGCGCCAAATTCAAACATAAAAATGCTACCCAGACGCCAGAATGGCACCCAAGTATAGGAAACATTGCCTATGTGTATCCTGGGTTCCCTGACATCGATATTGCTGTATTCTTGTTCCCGATTTGTTCCTTTGTTGTTATCTGCCTGCCTGTGAAACTCTTGCCTGGATTCTGACTACTCCTTTGTTTAACCCTTTGGACACCGCGACCTTGCTCCCTCAAGAGGGCTTCCTCCTCGATCCTGACTACCTCCCTGGAGGGAGCTCCCGGCTCCCTGACAGAGCCAGAGCCATATGGCATACACCCCCGGGTTCTAAGAGAGCTTAATTCAGTTTTATATCAGCCCCTATTTCTGATTTTCTCTGATTCACTTTCATCTGGTATTGTACCTATGGATTGCAGGAAAGCTGATGTCATGCCAAAGTTTTTAAAGGGATTACGATCTCAGACTGGCAATTATAGGCCAGTAAATTTGCCATCTGTGGTGGGCAAATTATTTGATGGCTTGTTAAAGGATCACATTCAAAATTTTGTCATAGTGAATTGCATTATGAGCAGAAATCAGCATGGCTTTATGAAGGACAAGCCATGTCAGGCACATTGGATTGCTTTTTATGATGGGGAGCAGTAGATGTGATCTATTTGGATTTTGCCAGAGCATTTGATACAGTGCCCCACAAACCACTGCTTTCTAAGGTCTGTTAAGCTTAATGAAGTAATTTGCAAATGGATAGGAAACTGGCTACAGGATCTGGTACAAGAGGGTGGTTGTTGGTACATTCTCTTCTTGGAGTAAGGTTCTTATTGGGTCCACTTTTATTTAACTTGTTCATTAATGACTTAGGGGAGGGTATTGTAAGTAATGTAGCAGTGTCTGCAAATAACACAAAACTATGCAGCAAATCAGATTCAATATTAATAAATGTAAAGTCCTGCACCTGGAATGTAAAAATATCCACTTATACCCTTAATGGGACTGCACTAGGCAAAACCATAATGAAGACGGAGCTTGGAGTCCTTGTAGATGATAAACTTGGCTGTAGCAAGCAATGCCAGTCAGCAGCATCAAGGGAAAATAGGTCTTGAGCTGTATTAAAAGGGGCATAGATTCACTGGAGGAGGGGGTCATTCTTCCACTGTATAGAGCACTGGTAAGGCCCCATCTAGAATATGCCGTACAGCTTTGCTCTCCAGGGCTCAAACAGGACATTATTGAATTAGAGAGGGTACAGAGAAGGGCAACTAAGCTGGTAAAAGGTATGGAAAATCTTAGCTATAAGGAAAGAACTAGCAGTCAGGCAGGTTATACAGTATATAGATTCAAAAAGTTAAACTTGATGGACGTGTGTCTTTTTTCAACCTAACTTACTATGCTATGTTACTATGTAACCCAAGAAATTGCATTTATCATCATCTTACCATTTAAGAGCAGTATACCATAAACTTTCATCTCTGTGTACATACATTGCATATGTGACTCTGTTTACTTGACCACAGGAACCTCATACCACACTCTCTATAATCAAGCTAAACCCCCTCATGGCTTCTTGTAATGGTATCATAAACCCACTTTAGAAGCTCAATGGGAGCTTTGTGCCAGCTAGTGAAGGGAGATGATGACTGCTTAGGCAAGGCTATACCCGCAGGGTGACCCTAAATTAGCCAAGCAAATAAACACAACTAAAACCTCAGTATAGATGACTAATCAGGGAGCAGTTCTACTGTCTGTTCAAAATGAAAATTTTGGATGGCCGGATGTGCCATTGAAGATGAGTTGATTTTATACAAAGGCAGATATGTTAGTGCTTCCTGCTGAAACACATGCTTACACATGACTTATCCAATTTGTTTTCAGCAATCTTGTGTAATTGCAATGGAATTCTATATAAACCTTTGTAAGTATAGGCCTTGGGCTGACACATTCTTTTTTTCTGTCCTAGTCTTTTGGTGATTGACTATAAAGAAACCATTCTCGACTTCCATAATTCCTTTTACCACCCACAGAATGCATAGTCTTTCATTCCTTTAACAGCTCACCCACCCACTTTCACTTTTATTCATAACTTGGGCCTGGCGAATCACAATGGATCTTCAGCCGATTGTAGACCCAGGCTCATACACATACAGGTTTTTGGTTGAATTGATGTAGATGTGATAATACATTATTAAATTAACAATAATTAGAAGAATAATAACAAATAAGGCTTATTTATTTTAATTACTCCTCTGCAAGATTTATCGCAGAATATGTACGCTCAACTTGCAAGAAAGTTACTAGTGGTGGCTTTTTGCTTTGCCTCATGGCCCCCTGGCAGGTGGTAAAGACAGGACTGGTGCAGTCAGACCCCAGATAAGTGATCTTGTGCCCCTCAGTGTTCTTGCACATCTTTCTGGGTCTTGGTAAATAAGCCCTTTTATCTTACTTAGTTTGACAGGAGATATGTGATCTTGTGCCCCTTACTGTTCTTGCACATCTCTCTGGGTCTTGGTAAATAAGCCCTTATAATACACAAAAGCTATGAATATCTTGTAAATTATATCCTTATAAACAGTGAGTTCTGATGTCATTTCTGTCATATGACTCACTGAAATTTGTGTATTATAATAAATAAAGTACCCCCAGTTGCAAAATATGAGGATATTAGAAGTTACCTCAGAGTTCCATGACCTGTATAAAAACACTCGACCTCCAGCCTCGTGTTTTTATATGGTCATGAAACTCCTCGGTAACTTATAATATCCTTATATTTTACAAGAGGGGGTACTTTATTCACTATATATCTGCTTAGTTCCTGTGACTTACAGCTCTACTTAAGGGACATCCAGGTCCTCATCTCCATTTTCCTTTTCCACTTTGTAACAGCAGCTCCGGCTTGCCCAGGAATTCAAGATCTGCTGTCAATGTGCAATTTAGGGAGCCCATAAATCCCATCCCATCTCCAGTACTTTAAAACACATTTATGACTTTATTTTGCTTGAATATCACCCTCCTTTTCTCATCATGTGTTGATTTATCTGAAAGCAGGAGCTGATGTTCTGCACCTCACACAACTAAATATCCCATTACAGAAGCAACGCAGGAATCATGTATCGAACTGCAAGGAGTCATCTTTGCTGGGATACATCAGTGCAAATTTCATGTAGAAGCGTTTCACAGCCCAACGCCATGTTATGTTTCATTCTCTGCTGGATGATGTTCACATCCAGCTCTACATGATCTCTACCTACCTCCCTGGAGTCCTGTCTATTCTGACCAACATAGTTAAGGGATTATTTTTTCTGTATCTATATAAATCTATATGTATATAATCCCACCTACACAAGAATGGTGGCATCTCTTTTCTTTATTTATTTACAAAGAAACAACTTTGGCTGTTGTCCCTGAAACTGCACACAACCATCTCCATATGACCTCTCCGATCAAAAGAAATGATCTAGAACAATGAATCAAGTTTGGGAAGCCCAACACTGCAGCAAATTATTAAAAAAAGTTATTGTTGGTGCCAAGTCAGTGCTGCAATGAATTGATTCTGCCACATGGCAGTGATTTGTTCCAATCCCTCCTCTCTCTGGGCTCCAGTTTCATTGCAGCAGAGCTAGCCCTTGCCTTCTAGTGCATCATTTATAGCCGGGGCTGTTTGTAGCTGCAAACAACACATTTAATGAGCCTTCTGTGTGGCAGAGAATAAATTCAACAACAGAGTTTACACACAGGCAATTTGCCTTTCATTGTTATCTTAATAAGAAATAGCACAGGCAAATATTTGTGTAGCTATTACCATGTATATTGCTCTGCCCAGTACCTTGCTTGCTTTCTTTTGCACTGTTTAATATGTATATTATAAAGCAATGCTCTTTAGTCTGATATATATTTATGTAGCTGGATGATAGATGATAGATAGATAGATAGATAGCATCAAATAGTGGTGGAGGCACCAGGCAGACTAAAGAAAGATGCCAATAACAGGATTTGTCAAAGCTTGTTCTGACTGAATCTAATCACTTGCGGGGGCTGATTTACTCACAGCATCCAATCAGCACTTAAATGTAATGTGTCGAGTGGTGTTAGAATGAGAAATGTTCCACATTCCAGCCTTTTTCCTGGTTCTTCAGTAATTTGGAGTGACAGTTCCAGTAGAAGTAACATGCAGCATATAGTTTTTGTAGGAGTAAAGCAAGTGATCCCTGCATTCCAGAAAGGACTAAAGCTACTCAATGCTATCTCTCATAGATTATTGAATATCTGTATAAGGAAAGACAAGGTTGAGAGGTCCTGTTTGGTGCATTTTAAAAATGTTTTAGAAATGTGGTAGACCCCTTTGTCCCTTTGTATTCAGCACCAAGGCAGTAGTCCTGCACAATATGGAGACACTTCTTCTCTTGGAACTTTTAGGACAATGGTTCCCAAACCGTGGGGCTGGCCCTCCTGCATGGTCTTGGAGCTGTGGCAGAGGGGCTCATCTTTAAGGTCAGGGGGAAAAGTGGGAAGAATTACCATTTGCTCTCCTAGATACAAGTAAAAGTTCACCATTAAGTGAATTTTAGTGAGATTTTCGGTGAACATGTATTTGCCATTATAGATCTTGAAACTGAATGTTTTGTGTTGCTGTTTTGGCCAATATAATCTAATGTAATCTTGGCCAACATGTCCCAAATGAATTAAGTAGGGCATGTTCAGTCTTTAATTTGCCACTTACTCCTTGGCAGGTGATACAAAATAGGACTGCTTTGTGTCAGATTTGTTAAAGGGGACCTGTTACCCTAAGAAATAATTCCAAATTTTTCTCTATTGTCTTTGTCAAGCAAGATAAACTTCACTTGCACTGTAAAAATTATTTCAATTTTGTGAACACTGTTATTAAGGAAATCGTTGTATAATCTCAAAATCACGTTTACCCAGCAGAATGGGGACCTGATGCCTATGCACATACCCTGCCTACACAATTATATAGTGAGGAGAGAGGGGGAATGTGAGGAGAGCAGTGACATCAAGTGCAGAATGGAAAGTGAAAGTAATTGCCTGCCCCGATTCTACACCTAAGGCATAGGGTTGGGGTATGAAATATATGATTGACAGCTGAGATTTTTAAATACCTTTTTAACTGGTATAAATTTGTTAATGAATAAAGGAAATTGAGTCTCCCTTTTAATGTGTAAAGGACTTTTATTATACAGCTTTTTTTATACATTAGTGACAGGTCCCCTTTAAACATTCTATTTTTTTTCTATATATTAACTTATACTACTTTAACAGTTATTAGGATAGCTGATCATTTCTGCACTTATTAAATGGGGTATCCATGCTCCATACTTTCATTGAATTTAAAAAATCTGATAAATAGTTTTTAGTATGTAACAAGCATTAATTTTATATGTAATTGCAAAGCATGTCATGTCCACATTGCTAATGGTGATTTTTTACTTCCAATTCACAGACAGCTAGAATATCACCTCTATGAGAAATAACCAGCCAAATTGGACATCAAAGAACATTTACAAACTACAGAGCCATTCCTCATAGGTATTAAAGCAGAGGTGGAGCAGACCTGGCTGGAGGGACTCCTCAATCACTGCCATGGAAGTACATTTGTAGTGCCGAATTTAATAAACAAGCTTGGTGTTTTTATCAATATTCTCATGATATATTGTATCTGGAGTACTGTCAACACCAACAGACCATATGCACCATCTCCACTATATTAAAGGATGGAATATTTAATTTTTGTCTTTCAGTTTATCATTTTTAACAAGAAATAAAATTCATGAAAATACACTGAAGGGGAAGAAATAGTTGATACTGAGCTAAAACACAGAAATGTCTTACTTCATTTTATACATTCATACATTACTGTGGAAGATTATTGGCTAAGTCGTTTTTTCATACCTACAGTAAGGAAGCATTTTACAATATGTACATGAAACCAGTTGTGTTCTTCTGTCCCTGAACACTTTCCTTGAGGGACTCTCTTCCATCATCTTTTTATCACTGCTCTGTACTGCACTTCACTTGCCTAATGGAAATATTTACAGGTATATGCATATAATGCCTAAGCTCTGTCGTCTTCAAGGTTGACTAGCCATGACCTTTCTTATTCCCTTCCAGAACCCTTCTATTCTGTTATTATCCCACAAAAATAAGCCATAAGGAGGCATAGCCTAGAAGAAATATGGCCGAAAATTATTGGAAGCATGGCCAGGCAAGCAGGGCCCTAATGGGACTTTTCATAGCAGGGACAACCCTAGGCTTCCCCATAATCTTTAGAAAGAGAGATATAACACACAACTTTCTTTTGTACTAGACACATTACTACAACAACAAATGTGGGGCCCTTTATTTTTTGTGACTCATCTGAGATGGAGCGCCCAATATGGTTTAGGGAAATTCATATGTAACATCCCTTACATACTCTGTTCCCACTATTACTGATTCAGATGCCGGAGGTGTTTACCTATGGAATAGTGCATCTCTGCTCCAAATATTTGTTGGACAGACATTGGGACTTAACCTTTTACTTTATTACTATAATATAACAAGTTGCTTTGTCCATAACTGCTTAAAGAAGAGCTACATGCATACAATGAATATGACTAGAGAAGTTTTATTTTTATATACTAGACTTGCTGCACCAGCCTTTTTCAGAATATATTTTACAGTTTTACTGGGCTCACCATCTTGTTATTGTTAAGAGTGTCATAGCCCCTGCAAATGCTCCGTGGGCTCTAGGCAGCTGCTGAAATCATCTAAGCTTAGGGGTGGAATCATCAAGGAGACAACAAGACTCATCTGGCATAGAAGTGGAGGCTACAGGGCATATTGTTAAATACAAATGCAAATTGCACTGGTTTCAGACCTGCCATGTAATGAGAATCTGAATTAATTACTAACCCCCTTGTATTGTGACTCATATTCTATACAGTATATATATTATATTGTGAGTGGGTTCCTAAGCTCAGCAGAAAATAAGATGGGGGCTGCTTTGGGTGTCTTTGGGGGCAAAGATCTTCCCTACTGTGATAACCTTGGGCAGATACAGAATTCCAGAATATAATGTGAATCATTTCTAGCCTACTTATTTGTTAAGCTGTAGTTCTCTGTTAACAAACACTCTACTGTATGGCTCCTGGAATTATAATACCAGAGGTCCCCTAGAACAAGCTACTTAAGATCCTTGTATATCCTTTTATAGCAGGGGGGACAATGTCTTATGCTAAATATTAGACCTCTTGTATAAAATGTAACAAAGCAATGTACACTGAATCCCAGGGTTAATTGGATAAATTAATAGATTTAATTTTGACATTTGTCTTGTATCTCCCACACCTCCCTTCCTAATCATTAATGCCAATACATTAGTTAAGTAACTATCTATTTCTGAATTTGACTGCACCTTCCTATACCATCTAATACCATGCTGAGCCCTGTGTTGCAAAGTAATGTAGTACCCATAAATGTCAAAAATGTCGATATAACTAGTAGAAACAGCAACTGCTGAAACAAATCTCTAGGGAGCAGAGCAGTAAAATTCATTATTATTCAACAAGCCATAGAACATCAATCAATACCGGTCAGAATCCTTTATGGATAACTTCCAGGAACCCCTTCAGTCCATATAGAAAGGATGAAGAATGGATTATTTTGATATGGATGCTTACATCCATGTAAAGATGGCTGCCAATACAAAGTCAGCTAATAAATCAGCACTTAAAGAACTACATTTTGCAAAGTATTAATATTTCAAGAAGCAGTCTGCATATGCGTCACAGCATGAAAAGCATTTCTGATATGCATGCGTTTGACAGTGAGGGAAGAAAAATAAACATGTCATTCTGAAAATGAATCCCCTAGAGAATAATATAAGCTAATCAATAGCACCACCCCCACCTACCCACTCTCACACCCATGCCCAACTGATTATACATTCAATAGCATGCAGCCGGGATATTTGATGTCGATCATGCAGATTCCAGGTGATCTGACATTCTGTTGTACTGACCTGGCAAACATTTTCATTTATTAGAAGATACATTTATTCAGCCTTGATACCCTTGAGCAAAATTGCACAGCAGAGTTGCAGTTTGTGAACTGACTTGTTATGCTGAGCATATCTAGCAGAAAACTCTGCTCTGAGATGCAAAGCTGCAGGCCTTAAACAACATAAGACTACTTGCAAATGCAGATTGGCTTGAAAGCAAAGCAGCATCTTTGTGTGGGCTTTAAAATATGATGTGCTCATTCACTTTCTGCCAAGGGAAAGAAAATCTATTATACAGGCAAGAGGAAAAATTGGCTTTCCAATAGGGAATAAAAATATTCTATAGTTCATACACTTAAATGATTAATGAATTAACTCATATTTTATTTGTATCCTTTCATTTATATAGTGCATGTTTACTGCGTTGTTTATTCGCCGGCGACGAAACGCAGAAACTCCCTGCAAATAAATTCGCCCATCACTATTAGGCAGATGTAACACACCGTGACACCTGTGGAAGCAACTCGGGAAGGTGTACCTCTAGGATTGTCTGCCCAGACAGTGTCCGGATCTCATAAAACTGATCAGGGAGAATAAATCTAAGCCCCTATCCAGCTGCAGTCCCTTCACTTTAGGCTGACTCAGAGCCTAGGGGAGAGCTACTCCCTATTAAAATTCTTGTTGGAGCACAGACTGCTAATTTTATGCAACCTCTCAATCTCACTATCCTAAAGTGTGCTATTAAAGAGTTAAACTATCATTAGCTAAGCTTCATTCATGGGGTCCCTGCTCCCCAACTTATCACTTGAGGTACTGGTCCTTCTAGGGGCAGAACAGCTTTACTGGGCACTCCTGATACCATGCTCAATAAAAGAGATGCAGCTGGGTCAGCAACCAAAGTACAAAGAAAAAGGTCCACCCCTAAACAGCCACAATGTTAAATTAAGGCCAGAAGTGGCCATAGGCCAAATTACAGTCATATTACAGTAGTTGTACATTTAGCCAAATGATCAGACAAGTTAGCCATTTTCACCTATGGGCCCAGCTGTCACACATGCTCCCCATAGGAGGCAGTTTCCACATATCATCTTTCAGTCCCATTAGATCACAGCTGGCTTGTCCAGACCAGGCATGTCCATAGTGCGGCCCGGCGGCCAATTGTGGCCCATTTTCAAATTTACACCGGCCCTCAGCCTCCGTCATGAAATTAATAATAATGCGGCCCCCCGGCACAGTGCGATCAGGAATCACGTAACCCTAGCAGTAATAATTGGGCACATAGTGAAATGATATGCCACTTGGTCTATACTGCTGCCTGTGAGCTGAAGGTGTTGCCAATAGACACGTACTGGCATGTAGTGACGTGCTGCTCTCACATACGTGTCTATTGCCAACATCTTCAGCACACAGGCAGCAGTATAGACCAAGTGGCAGATCATTTCACTAATCATGTGCCCAAATATTACTGCTACGGCTATGTGATTCCGTCTTTAAATGAGTTAAGTGATGTTAATAGTTCAAAGAATGTCAGGCTGAATGGTCGGCCCCCACACATTTTCACCTCACCAAATCTGGCCCTCGTTGCAAAAAGTTTGGACACCCCTGGTCCAGACACACGCCAGACACGATCCGAAAATCGTACGAATCCTCGATTCGTCCGATAGGATCTGTGTGTCTATGGCCACCTTAAGTGATAAAAATCTCGCTCATAAGTGAGAAATAGCACTACACTGGTTATGAGGTGGGACATTAGGATCCCAGCTACCACCTTTGCCCACCAACAACCAGGTGGAGAAGGGCAACAGGTGACTGCTGACTTGGCACCTTCATATCTTATCTATCATATCTAAGAGGATTTCAAGATAGTAAGGTAATGTGTAACTTCAACCTGATTAACTATGGAGTCATATGGAATATAATTATCACCATTGAAATCATATGCATGTGTGTGCCTGATGCTGCTTCTATCTGCAGAGATCGGTGCTATTAGGACCTAAGCTTGGGGGGGGGGGCAGCATTTTATGTTCCTAAGCCATTATTTTTACAAATTGTCCAATGAAGCAAGATTGGGTGTTGTCTTCTAACTTGCAGCTGTTTTCTTCCTAAAGCATTTTGTGCCGTTTTCACACATTTTACTAATCTAGGAACGAGTCATATTGTTTTTATACCTCCAGCTTCAAAGTGCTATTTAATCAGCAAAATTAAACAATCCATGTGCAAAGTTATTGAGAGATATCTCTTATTGAGAAATATAGTATAAAGAATATAAGACAGACGCAAGGCAAATAAAGCCAGTGAAAGTGAAGAGGACTATGACTGTTGTTGCTGAGACACGACTGGATGACTCACGTTATTTAATGCACAGGCTGTCAGGTCTTCAGAGAAAACAAAGCACAGAAAGCCAGAATTACTAAGTTCTGGTTATAGTCTCTGGTTGATACTTAGGAATGGAATGTTTGTTAAAGAACACAGAGTCTATAGAAATTCACAGTGGAAAGCAAAGCCGCAAAAATCTATATATTGTCATGTGTCGAAGATTTTACTGGAATATTTTACAAAAGACTTTCTACAGATTTTCTGAGTAGGATAAACACACTAGTAGATGGAGCTCCAAACCTTACAAACCAAACAAAACAGACCCAGCAACATTATAAGATAGGACTATCTGGATTTGATGGTGGAAGAATAAAATAGTACATTAAAAAATAACAATTCCTCCAATTTTTTTACCTTATTGACCTGTATATCCTTGTCTAAAGGGCAGAGATTAGTTTTGCAGTCCAAGGGGCAGATTTATCAAGGGTCGAATTTCGAAGTACAAAAAACTTCGAAATTTGACCATCGAATTGAAAAACGTTGAATTCGAATATCGAATTCGACGTTTTTTCACCGAATTTGGCAATCCTACGATCGAATAAAAATAGTTTGATCGAACGATTATATCGTATCGTACAATTGAAGGTTTTTTATTCGATGTGTAAAGACTTACAAAAAGTTTGTAGAAGGTCCCCATTGGCTAACATAGCAATTCGGCAGGTTCGAATCGAAGTCGAAGTAAATTCGAAGTCGTAGTATCCTATTCGATGGTCGAAGTATCCAAAAATTTACTTCGAAATTCAAACTTTTTGTACTTCGAAAATTCACTCGAACCTTAGTAAATCTGCCCCCAAGTGTCACAGAATTATTTTATAGCAGCAAAAAAAAAAACGTGTGACAAATCTGTGGGCTTGCCGGCGCCAATTGCCCTAATTAGTTAGTAATAGCATGTGACCTTAAGTAATGCAATGGAGGCAAAATCAACCCTCAGGCACAACTACATTTATGCCAACTACATATTAATTTGGGAATTCATTTTTTTGTACATTCTTCAAGTTACCTTGACTTTGGACAGGTTTAAACACAGTTTTTTTTCAGTATTGTACATGGTAATAGTGGACTCCATATTTCAATCACAACATGAGCTCAAGTTCTGTGATGGTTTCACATGGAATTAGTTGAATTCATAAGGTGGCCATACATGGGTCAATGAAAACTGACTTGGCCCCTTCAGACTGAGTAGGCAACATATTGACCCAAGTATGGGGTCTGAAAATCAGCAAGATATCAATCAGCAGATTAAAAAAAAACTGTCAGATAAGGAGCACATTGGTGCATTGATGCAGTCCTTGTCTGGCAGGCTTACTTAGGCCTCAGTGTATGATGCAATCATTGCACGTGGGTGGCCAATTCAGGCCCAGATCTGGAAGTGTATGGTCATGCTGTCTGTCTTGGGTTTAGCCTCCACTTCAAAATTTAAGATCACGTGATATAACACTAGTAGTTTTGAAGAAGGGCTAAGGTGGGCCAAAACATTACCACTTCGTTCTTTTGGAATCAATAAAGCACTAGTCTCAAGAACACATCATTCATTTGCCTTTTTGGTTTGTTTTTGTGTCTTCTTTACAGTTATAGCATTCAACTTTGCATTTGTTATAGCATTATTTGTAATGAGCTTGTATGCTGTTCCCATATGTCCCATTTATATCTTGTTTTGTGCCCTTGTTTGTGTTTAAGTCTTGTAAATACCTGCATACATTTGTGGTGCTATATAAATAAATAAATCAATAAATACATTACTGGGAAGCAGCTGGGACAATGGGCCATTACACCCTTCAGGCAACTTCAAACTAAACTTAAGGAAAAATAATAATCTTTCAAATGGAGGGCTTGGACCAATATTCCTCCCATCAATGCCCTTTGGACCATTTTGTAGACCCAGTGGATTTGTGTAACCTGGAAGAGCAATAAGACCAAGGACTGCAGTATTGGCTACACATTGACTATCTTTGAAATGCTCCAACATATTCTTAAAATGTCACAAACATTTTGTGTTCATTGCTAAATAAAATCAATAGAAAACTATACGCCTGGCCTGTCCCCTTGCCCAATAAATATGCTGTGTTGTGGCCTATGTGCCGAATAGGTCTGTTACACAATTCACCAAATGTCTGTGTGTAATGAGAATTTCTTGCCATACTATTTGAATTTGCTGACCTTGCCATTGACATGTTAAAAAGGAGAGAGAATGTTTAGCTCATTACAGGCAGCCAGTGATCAATAAATGCACCTGTGCTATTCACACTTACATGATACAATATACTCCAAGAGTGATCTGCTGGAGTGGTTGCACTCTTTAATGAGAAGGTGGACCCTGCAGGAACCGGTCTTCACCAATTCCCCAGAACTTTCCTCTGCAGATTAACAGAAAGAACCTGAGTTTGATCCAAAGTATGGTACAGGCTAGGGGCACTGTAGTCAAGGACAGGCAAGGAGTCAGGGCAGGCAGCATATAGGCAGGGCCAGGAGATCAGAAAAGCAAACAAGGCTTGGGCAGGAAATTAAATCATAAAAACAGAAAGGAAAGAAGGGCAAGGGAATGTTTTCATGTACAAATTTGGTGCACACGATGATGTCACAGCTCACGCTGATTTGCGTGCCCATGCAAGGGGACCCGGGGGGGGGGGGGGCAGGGTGCTGGCCGGTAAGTAGACACACCAGTTTCCCAGGTCACATTACAATGATACTAATTAGATACGATTAAAATGCTATAAATGTTAGTTTATAGGACAGCGAAGGATATGTCATTTCTCTTTCCTAAAAATGAAATCCATATTCTTAATATAATAACAAGCAAGCAAAAGTATAAGGCCCTTATTGTAAAGATCAGTATAAATATCTTCCTCAATCCCTATGAGAATCTCAGTAACTGTGAAGCTTCAGCATCCTTTGACTGATATCTCAGCTACTTAGTATTCAGCATGCAGACAACTACAGTATCTTATTACTTGTTCGTGTTAAATGAATTGTTCAGTGTAAAAATAAAAACTGGGCAAATAGATAGGCTGTGCAAAATAAAAAATGTTTCTAATATAGTTAGTTAGCCAAATTTGTAATGTATAAAGACTGGAGTGACTGGATGTCTAACATAACAGAATATAGCCCAACTTCCTGCTGTTCAACTCTCTTGGTTTCCAATGACTGGTTACCCTAGTTACCAGGCAGTAACCAATCAGAGACTTGAAGGTGGGCCACATGGGTCATATCAGTTGCTTTTGAATCTGAGCTGAATGCTGAAGATCAATTACAAACTCACTGAACAGAAATGTACCATGTGGCCCCCCTTCAAGTCGCTGACTAACTCAGAGTTATAGAGTTGAAAAGCAGCAAGTAGTGTTC
Organism: Xenopus laevis; assembly: GCF_017654675.1. Lineage (NCBI taxonomy): Eukaryota > Metazoa > Chordata > Amphibia > Anura > Pipidae > Xenopus > Xenopus laevis. The sequence continues at coordinate 27,214,428 of NC_054380.1, forward strand.
TGGCCATTGTGTTACACATTCAGTCACTCCAGTATCTATTTACACGCTGAACTATTCCTTTAAGGGAGTCCCAAAGGGGCACAATTAAATTGATGGTCGTGGAGGAATGGGAACTGTCTAAAGCATTTTAACCACTACTAGTTGGCAAACTATTAAAATCGGTTACTGGTCAGCCCATTTCATGGTTAGCTGGTCACTGAATATGTATGATTTCAACAAACCTAATCTAAATGGTGTCAAACACCCAACAAATTGGAGCACGTCGGCATTATTAAATCACTGTGACAAAGATGGAAGCGCCTGCAAATCTGCAATGTTAGCAAGCTGTCCCTGCTCTCCTTCCTGAACACTGACTAGGATTAAAAAGAATTTTCCTGGGCCTGAATAAACACATTAATGCGGATGAATGCTGACTTTCAAAAATATGGTCTGATTCTGAGTCTTCAACCCTAACTGTTGAATATTTTTATTAGCTGCAGAAGTACTCGACTCTAATTCATAGTCTTAACCCATAGTATATTCACTGTAATATAACAATAAATAGTATAATAATAAAAACAGTAAAGTGTGGCCAGATCTAGAAACCCCATTGCAACCTGTTAGATATTTGCTTAGAATGTAATTATTCAATTAGCAGCTAGTAATGCTAACTGGCAAGCTGGGCATACACTAAAACATCTGTTCACCGTAGGATGGGCCTTTTCGTATTGATCCAATAATTTGGCCCCTGGAACAATCACAAATTTGGTTTATACCACATGCTTGCTTGATAGTTTGAACCTGCCCAATAGATATTTGGCCAATCCTCAGTGAGATGGTGGCGATGAAGACCGTTTAGTTTTTCCTCCATACAAAGTCTATTGAGCTAATGAGGAGGAGTCGACGTGGCAGCTAAATCAGCCTATGTATGTATGGGCAGCTTTAGTTTGGATTATTGAAATCAAACAAACTTTGTCCCTATTACCAAATTATTACTGAAAATAAAGGATGTAATGATGCTATGAGCTGCTACAACTGCCCTTCATTCTGACAATGCTTGTTTAGCTCACAGAGCTGCCTGAAATGTTTCCTACATTTAGTCGGAAATCAGTAAACAGGTAATGACATTTCAGGTCTAGTTACCTATAGCAACCGATCTGCCGTAAGCATTTATTGGTGTAATAAAATCTGACTGTATGCAAATCTACTCATTGTCCGCTACTATAAACTTTCTCTTTTGCTACCTTCACTCCCACTGAGCTATTCCCTTCCATAATATGCAACCCTGTTACTTGGGCATGGAAAACAGACCTAATTAATCAGAAGTGCTGGGGAAATGTAATAAATACACATCCCATTGACAGCACCACCAGAAGCAAGTCTTCTTAAAAGCCTTTATTTAATTAATAATTAATAATAATAATAATAATAATAATTAATAAAGGCTTTTAAGGTGACTTGCTTCTGCTGGTGCTGTCAATGGGATGTGTGTTAAACAAGCGAATGGATGCGGCCATCGTGTGACTTGCACCCTGTTTTAAGGATACTGCCAAAAAGGTGCTGATAAAATATCCCGGAAATATAATAAAAGTCATAAAGAGACAACAATGATAGGTTATATTTTTAAGACGGGTGGCTTTGAACGTTTATTTATTACTTTTTTAATAGGCACAGATGATTGTAGAAGGCAATATTGGTGCATTTTTATGTTGCATTTTGTTGCAGGGTTGCATACACCCAGGTGGTAGATACCAGTCCATCTTTGATGCAGTAGTGTATGAGTCTCAACCTACACCACAATGCACAGAAGGATAATGCAATATTAAAAGAAATTGAGGAACTTTTTAACTTCTTCATTTTCATGTTTAATATGTTTGAATTTCTTTATCCTGCTTAATTGTATTTTGTTTTACTATAGTGTTAGGTGCTTTACATTCCCTCCAAAAAGAGAAGAACAATTTTGTCAGCCTCTGGTCCTTCTTCACCTTAAATATATTGTCTGTTTTGTTGTTACTGAAATTTTTCTTTCCAGTCATTTGAATGTATCTGTCAGTGGCACATGGAAAACACTGCACACCAGCCTGTTCCACAGGGTTGCCCATTGCTTGGCATCATTCAGAACGTAAGTACATTTATCATTTCTTCTTGCAGTCATCTGTACCCCACAGTGAGCATCAAGCCACAACTAGAATGGCAGTCATTTGAGTTTAGCATGTCATGGCTGCACCAGTGTTTGCTTTACTGTATAAACTCTAGTAAATTTACAATACTTCAAACTGTCTGTAAAATGAATGTTCTTGAGAAGGTTACACATGATTAGTTCTTGAGAAGGTTACACATGAAGTGCATATGTTTGTTGAAGCAACGGTTAATTAGAAACCATACCATCTCTACGTCCAGTTGCTGAAACAGCAGAACACAAATAAAGTGCTCTTTGATAGTAATGATAATAATCATGACATTGATTTATCTGTTTTAGCTGCAGAGTCCCACCTATAACCCTGGCACCAGACATGTATAAAGTCAAAGCATTCGGAAATAGCTGGAAGCCTGGAACCAAAATATGTCCTTGTTATTTCAAATACATTTTCATTTCATTGTAATTCCTATGTTTAACTAACTTTAATATACTGTAATTATGTAAATATGTTATAGACTCAATTGCCCTAGTCTATCCAGTCCTATGAATTCATTCTAGGAGTTGCTACTTTTGCCATTTCACTTGGTCATGTTAAGTTTTGCTAAGTCTGACTTTCTATTCACTAGGTCCCACCACCACATTTGTTTCTTGTGAAAAGAATATCAGAGTGACTATAGAGCTTTAGGAAGGGACAAATGAAATTAAGAACCAGACACAAGAGAGCAGAAAAGAGTAACTATAGGCAAATTGGTAATACTTTAATAGAAGCTAAAAAGAGCACTGCAACAAGTTCTCATATTGCTAAGAGAAGGTAAAAATGGCATTGGCCCCAAGCATGGTTGTGTCACATATTAATTGGATTAAACTCTAGATTGCAATATGCATACCTCAATCCTGTATGTGTGGGAAATAAGCTTGACTTTGCATCCATATATGATTTATACACCTACACATTGTTCTCTCTCTGCCACCTTCTTCCTTCTTTTCCAGGCTCTTCCCATCTCTTCCCTTTTCCTGCTTCTTCGTACCTCATGCCTCCATCTCCATGCCCTCTACACTTCCTAATGCAACTGCCCATTTTCCATGTTCACTTCATCTATTCCCCAATCCCCATATCTTCTTCCCCACCTTCCCACCAGTGGAGCAGACCATACTGCTGCCTCCAGAGCAAATAATGCAAAATAATGGCAGATTGCGCCTGGCAGAAAGAAAAGCTTTATCAGTAAATGTATATAACAACTCCAAGTTCATAGCTGAAAATGATTGCATATGACCTATTATCATTTTCACCCTTTTTTAACAAGGACTTTGAGATTTATAAGAACAAAAGCAAGAAAAAAGCAAAATGGAAATGAAACCACCTAAAACCTGGCAAGTTGCCATAGATGTCAAAGGAAAGGGTTTTTCAGCACTAGAAGTGTTGTTTTTTTACGTTATTGGATTTTTATCTCCATGACAGAACAGAATTGAGATGAAACCATATGAAAATGTATGTTTTTCATCATTATATTGTTTAACAGAAAAACAAAAGATATTTTATCAGGTTAAACAAAGCAAAAAGGTAAAATAGGCAACACTTTTTAAAACATTTTGAATCCTTTTAGCAATAGAATGTATAAATCCTGCACACTTTGAACCTAAAATACTTACCTGCTCAGGGGTAAATGCTGCTTATTTTACAGGACCCAGGTGTCATTGTTGGTTCAGATTTCCCCTCATCTATTTAGATGTATGTCAGATATGATCTTCAAATAATCCCTGATACCAAACATGAAAGTACAAAATACAGAATAAATAACGAGACAGTAAAATTAATTCGAAGACGATAATATTGGGTTCTTGGAAATTGCCAAGAAATGTTAAAATAGTCGTAAATGATACATAATATCTTTATATCAAGGTCAGACAAAATGAAGTTATCCAAGCAGAACATTTGGCATCACTAAAAGCTTTTGTTTAGCCATAACCATTTCTATCGACTGAAAAACACAAACTCATCCCCACTTAATCTAATAATTAAGTTAAGAAAGCATTGTGTTGCATTTGGTTATCCTAGCATTTGTTAAATGTAGAAGTTTACCCTGAGGGATGTGGTTACAAGTAAGGCCTCACTGATTGCAGAAATTACTTAAATAACAGTGAGATACGTGGAGTCCTGTGTGGTGTGTTTTATTTTTCATTCCCCAAAGATTCATGGTCCTAAAATAATTAATGTTTTGTTTACCACAATTGTTCTAAAGTTTAAAGGAAGAAGTTACATATATTCTTCCACAAATATATGTGATTGTCACTGGTTTATCTTGGATTGTGCCTGTAGTCTTGATTATTTAGAAGGTTATGTTATGGCACCGCACATAAAGCTCCTTCTTCATCTGGCAAACTGCAGTATTGGTTAGTTTATGTGTGTCACAAATATATAGAGTTCATTGTAGATCGTGCAGATCTTACATCCATAACCATGGGGTAAAACCTTGGTTAATGAGCCTGGGATATGCCTGTGATGTGTAGGCAATATTTTCTTAGGGAAATGGCACACCAGGTGATTAATCATCAGAGATAAAGGCAATACCACCACTGGTAGTAAAACCCATGTGTTGCTTGGGCTTCAAGTTTCCTCTTGAGGCAATTAGTCTTTCCTAGTAAGTTCCTGGTGTGCTCTAAATATATTATTATTGATTTTTTTTCACCAGCTCTTGACTGGGTATATTTAACAAAGAGTGAAGTTAGAGATCCACCACTCTCCATTCATTTCTATGGGATTTTGAAAGGCATTTCACTTTCACCCATGGATACTCTTTTAAAAATCCTATATAAATGAATGGAGAGAATTTCACTCTCTAGGTCTGTGGTGAACTCTAACTTCACTCTTTGATAAATATACCCCATAGAAATGGGGGTCCACACATAGGGGCTGGTACTTTATAATAAAGGATATTCTCCTGCCATATGTACATGTAGGGGACATGAGGAATCCTTCCCCTGTTTGTCTGCCTGTGACATCATCCAGCCCAGTTGCATGCTGGATAGTGATCCGATTGGCTGGGAACCCCAGTGCATCCTTGGGAGAAAGGGTGTGACTGACTTTGGAGCCAAATGCACGGGGTCTCCAAGGGAGAGCACAGAGTGAGCCAACGTGAGTAGCTGTAAGACTGTAAGGTAGAGAGAAGAAGCTGCTGAATCTGGGGAGATTGAGCCCAGCCTGTCCCCTGCCAAGTTGCTGCAAACTCAGAAGGAGAAAGGTGCCACTAGTGAGATTGATTCTGCTGCAGAGCTGCATGTGATCTCCAGTGTGAATTCCTCTGAGAGCACCCCGGTGAGTGAGCCACCCAAGGGAGGATACTGGCATGGATATAAGCGTGGGGCCCCATACTGAAGACAGCTTTTAACCATTTACCTGCTACGAGAGAGCTGCTGCCAACTTCAAAAGGGAGCGGTACTTTTGGGGAATAAGGTAGCGCTACCTAGGGAATAAGAGCTCTGGGGAAGGGACAATCATTTGAACTGTGTGGTTATTAACTCCTTCCGGAGGATTGGGACTGTGATATTTACCAAGAACTGTGTAAAGCAACAGTTAAGCACCTCATAGTGGTTTAGGTAGTGTCCCAAGTGTCCCCAGTGTAGGAGTAAAGTCTGTATTAGTTTGCCCTAGTGTTAAACTGTTTATATAAAGTTTATATTTGTTCATTTGCAAACTGTGTGTTTTATTATTCCCAGTGGAACCCCCTGAGGTGTGTTCCTCAGTGTTCACTAGGTGGAGGCACTTTGCTGTAATTCCCAGTTCCCAGTACTTTTCATATGCAAAAAGGGGACTCAGGATTGCCAAGGGTAAATTGCTATTTAAAGAGACAGTAACCAAATTAGTGTTATATATATATATATATATATATATATATATATATATACTTTTTTTTTTTATACGAACACATTTCTTGAAATTACCATTAAAAACTGCCAGTAATGTTATAAAAGGCTTACATTTTATGGTCAGCCCCCTTCAAATAATGGCATATTCCGATGCCTATTCTACTGCTTAACGAAGCAGTTTGGATTTAGCTCCGCCCCTTCCTCTTTGAGACGCGTCCTGCTTCTCAACTGTGTGTCTCCTCCTGATGGATCAGGACTGAAATAGAATGTATAAACATAGATTCTATACTAGTGACATTTTGCACAACCTCGTCCTGCTGATGTTACTCTACTTTATGTACAGTAGAAGCCCCATTTTACATTTTTCAGAATGGCAATGCTATACATGTGCAAAAGTCAATACTTATATATTTATAGAAAAGCTGTTGTTAGGTTTGTGTGGAAACCAAAATGTGTACAAGTAATTTGTGTAATATGTTTTCTTCCTTGTCCCCCCCCTGGAAGATATTCTACGGACACCCATGCCCATAGCCTGCCTCGACCACTGCTTGCTTTCCTTATTAGGACTTTGCCTTATCCTCGGATACTGTGATATTAGACTGTATCGACTTTTTGTGCTCTGCTTTGGTCCTGAACCAACTCAGGTAATGGCTGAGTGGCTTTGACATTGAGATGATTTTTCACGTCATTACTTTGGAAAATGGAGGACATTTGCAAATGCCAATGACCCTATTTGAGAGTAAAGCCTTATATTTTTACAAACAACAAAACATTTCAAATGCCTACACTGCAGGTCCTAGAGTGTAGCAACAGCCTTGTACCAAAGACCAGTGAGTACTGGAAATGAATTTCATGGAATAATGTTTTCTGCATGACACATTAATACTTTTATCTGATTTTCCAAATTTATAAATATAATCTTTAGACAACAGATTGTCTCCTTCCCCCACCTCAACATCTGCTGATTTCAAGGAACTGTTTTTTTTTTCAATCTCCGTCAAGCCTATTAAGGGATGTAAAAACAATTATTTTTTTTTTGTCCTTAATATTTTTGAAACAATGGGACAGATTTATCAATGCCTGGTATTTTTTTCCCTAACGGTGGCAACAACCAGTAAGAAAAAACAAGTATTTAAAATTTACAAATAATTTTCTGTGTTTATAAAGAAAGAATTGTTCAGTGTACCTTCCTAAAAAAGCAATACGTTTTCCGAACGAAAGAGGTGTGATTACCAAAATAATGTGTTATAGAAATGAAAAGAAGTAAAACCCCTCTCTATTCAATTGACCACCAATTAAAGAAAATTCAAATATTAGTGCAGCAGTGTCAGAGTTTATTAACAGTTTCGTTAACGGTTACTAACCCAGTGTTGCTTCAATTATTGGGCAGAAATTGCTGGGTTACCCAATAAAGTGCTATGTGCTAGGTGCTAATAATTCATTAGCAATTAAAAATCATGTAACAGGATTAATTAATTACTCACCAATTTTTATGCAGTCTTCAAAGATTACCTTAATTGATTTGCAGCAATTTTAATGAATTTAGTAAAGTTTACTTTTTAACAGTTAATCAGTTATCTACAATCTTCTATAATGAATGGATTTTAATGTGTGATATATAATAATGAATTAACTTTAATCTCACCTGGGTCAATTTAATCCTGGTTATTTAAGTTAACTTCTTAATTTCATTTGAAGCACTAGCACTTTATAGCACAATATTAATTAATCCTGTTACATGATTTGTAATTGCTAATGAATTATTAGCACCTAGCACATAGCACTTTATTGGGTAATTGCTAATGAATTATTAGCACCTAGCACATAGCACTTTATTGGGTAACCCAGCAATGGCTGCCCAATAATTGAAGCAACACTGGGTTAGTAACCGTTAACGAAACTGTTAATAAACTCTGACACTGCTGCACTAATATTTGAATTTTCTTTAATTGGTGGTCAATTGAATAGAGAGGGGTTTTACTTCTTTTCACTTCTATAACAAATAATTTTCTGTGTTCATAGTGAGAGAGAATAAAATTCTGTGTAGGCAGATTCCCCTGGGAGCCCCCTGACTTGGATGAGTTCTGTTCTTCAGCCAGCTTGGTCACCTTGACCTTGAGGAAGAACCATCCCATTGGTTATTTGAGCATTTCTTTGTTTTTCTGTGTTGTGAAGAGATATCTCTATGCTCTCACAATGGTAACACCCTTTCATGTTCGTAAATTCTTATGTCATAGGTTCCCAAGTTTATAAAAAAAACTCTGTGAGTTTAAAGTCCATCGAGCTTGTATCAAAAAAATCTTTTAACCTCAAGTGGTGTCCGGTTCTTGAGATTCTATAATAGTGAAGGGTGAATCTTAACTGTTTTGCCGAAAATTCGTTAAAAGGCGAAAATTTTGCAAAAAGCATCGGATGGGTGACACCTTTTTTTTGATGAGCATCGATTTTTTTTTGACACGCAACAATTTTTTTTTGTTGTGTGACAATTTTTTTTCACTCATTGGAGTCTGTGGGCATCTTTTTCATGGCGAAACTTGGTGAAAAATTTCACTCATCACTATTCTACAACAATAGTAACAGGGAAAAGATTATAATAATTTGATAATCCCCCTTAACTTGTATAGTATTTGAATTTACACCATGCTTATTCTGTTTCTGTTATGGAGTGAACTGGTTTTAGGTAGCGATGGGCGAATAAATTTGCCAGGTGCGAATTTGCGGCTAATGTACACGTTTCGCCATCCGCTAATAAATTTGTGAAACTGACCCAAAAAATCACCAGCGAAAAAAACCCCATAAACATTGTTGAGTGTCAACATTTTTTGGAAGCCTATTGACTGCATTTAGCTGAAATAGGCGTATATAAATTGTAGCCAGCGTCAAAATTGACGCACGTCAAAATAATTTTGACGGCCATTGACTTCAATGCGTTTCACAAATTTTTTTTTACTTTACGCATGTTTGCAATTCAATTGTATGTGCTACTTATCAAGATAACCGCTAAATAATTTAAATCACCATTACTTTTTGCAATTTAATTCAGACCAAAAATTATTAACCCATGAAATACTTTATGTTGTCTTCCAGTTTCCGTTACGCCACTTTTATGTGGTGGAAATGCTCGTACTCAGATCGCTAAAGCCTTTTCGCAGTCTTTCCATCTTCGATTCTGGCACATGCGCATTATCACTAGTTATGGGCAAATTTGTCCTGTGAAATGGCGAAAGTCAATCGGCATCGAAATTATTTTGACGCATGTCGATTTTGACGCCCGAGACAATTTTTATGTGTGCGCCTAATTTGTTCAAATGCATGAAAGTCAATGGGTGTCCTAATAGTTTTGACGTGCGACAATTTTTATGCACGCACCCAAATTTTTTTGATGCACAGATTTTTCGCTGGTGAATTTTCGCCGCAGTTTCGCAAATTTATTTTACATCTCTCATGTTTGTACTATTTTTATTGATGACATTTCCATTTAGGTTTAGTTTTTGGCAAATAAGTGTGTGTATTACACTTGACTAGTACTGCATCACTATTTAGTTTAACCCTACCAACCATCCTGTGATTGAAACTCCACAATGCAAGTTGGCTTGGAAATAGCCTCACATCAAATCTATTTCTAATTTCTATTCATCTACAAATACTAGAATCTTTAACACCACACCCCAATATATTTCTTTTTCAGGGGTATTAGTCACGATCTAAAGCTAACAAGACATCCCTTTCAAAAGATATCAATATGATGCTACATGAAGATCTTCCTGTTCACCCCTCAGATGCAACCAATGTGGGAACATCAGCAAATCATTTGTCGAAACGTCTCTTGTAAGTTGATTTCAAATGCTCTCACGCATGAGATTCATGCTCATTTTCATTTGGTGTAGTTCATATAACATGGTGCACTTTTTCTTTTACAAAAATTCCTTTATCCAAAGATAACTGTCCCAAGGCTTTTCTCAGTAAAAAATGTTTCTTTATTTAAATTAGCATTAAAAATTCAGATACAAACTCACCCCACCAGGCCCACCTTACGCGTTTCGCACCTTCCGGCGCTTAGTCATAGGTGTATCTGTAAACAACATATCCTCTGCGGGATTTATACCCTATTAATCCCTCCCATTTTCCTTAAAACCAATCAAAAACTGTGAGGGATTAACCCTATTTAGTTAATTTAATCCCATAATTACCTGTGTGGGGTGTTTGTATTCTTTTACATGTATCACTGTTTGTAAATCCATATAGTATTTAAAGTTTAACAATATCTGTAAAGTATATACATCATATATCACATTAAACAGTATAATTTGAAAAGTAAATTGCACTCACTTTTTTTGCACTTGTTATTATTTGTATAGAAAAACCGTCACTAGCTCTCTCTTTATTATAAATTACCCCATCTGGAAACTTTGAGCACTATTAACCCCTTCAAGTATAACAAGTAACGTCAAACTCATGATTGAGACCTCGGGGCAAACGTGTACCTAGATGAAAAATCCAAAATACTTCTCTCCTTTCTAGAAGACTCAACTGATCCCCTCCTCTCTCTCCCAATCTGACCCTCTCTATCCCTTGAATGCAGAAAAATTCCAAATCTCCTCCATTACAGGCAGTAAAGTGTCTAGTAATGTTACTCTTTTCCGCCATTCGTGGATTTTTTATCTGACCCATATGCTCCCTTGCTCTTTCCTTCAATTTTCTAGTTGTACATCCCACATATTGCATCTGACATTTAAGGCACGTGATCAGATATATCACATAGGTAGTATTGCAATTGATATATCCTTTAATGTCAAACTCCCTCCCTGTCACTGTTGATTTGAAACTTTTTGATACTTTCATATGCCTACACGTTATACATCTGTGGCTCCCACATCTATAGTTACCAATTGATGTAAGTGGCCCCAGATCTCGTCTTTGGCCTTCCATTTAAAATGGAAGGCCAAAGGAATTTTTGTATGCGATTGCCTGAGAACTGGGGCGAGTCCCTTGGGCTTAATTAGATAGAGATCAGATGTGGACTCCCAATTGATGTATAGCACTTTTTCTTTTATCAAGCAGGACATGTTATAGCACTTTATTGTCTTAGATGGTTACTTAACACAGGCAAACTTGTTGGCAACTTGGCACCATCTCTTTTGCCTTGGCCATTGTGTCACTTACTAAATCACAAGTGGTTGGTGTATTGTCAACACTAGATATGGGAGTTATGTCAGAGCCTTTTTGAGTGCTTTCTACAAGCTCACTCATTAATGAAGCAATATCTGCCAATGAACGACTGATTTCAAACAGGCGTTATTGTGTGGTCAAATTTTGCTTGAGGAGATCAGTTTGATTTTGCTCCATTCTTTTCAGTGTTGTGGCCAAATCATAATTCTGATTTTCCATTCATTCCATTTATCTATTTACCATATGATGCAAATTCACCATCTCATTCTGGCATCTTATTTGTGTTCGCACATAGGAAAGATTGGAATGCCTTATCCGTCACTTGGAATGGACCCAGTGCACCTTCAGATTGGTCACCTTCAGATGGTTCCGGATTCTCCTCTGGCTCCTCTGAAAATACAGCATCATCATGGGATTGTGCTTCTTCCTCACATTCTACTTCACTTACAGAATGACCTGTATTGTCAGAATTTGGGTCACTACAGATTGTTGCATTATCAGCAACTTAAATATTTGGGCTTGTAGAAACACTCAATAAAGCTCTGTCATTATTTTTTTTCTAATGCAGGGTTATGCTTCCCAACACTTTGGAAATAGAAAGAGGGATATAAAGATTGTCCGCATAGTACGTAGCAAAAATTTTTCGACCACAAAATGTGGCACTTTATGAAACAAAAAAGGAAAGTTGTGCTCACCACTAATTTTTGAAAACATTAGGCGGGGGTGCAATGAGGCTGTGACCACAAAATACATATAGACAAATACAAGAGTCCTCTGAACTCAACCCATTATCAATATATTTAACGCAGAGACATTTTATGCATACTGCTACTGAAAAATGCCTTACCCTTTAAACAAAACAGGGATTGTTTGTCCATATATTGCAAAATATTTAAGCTGGCCAACTATGTCAAAGTCATCCCATATCTGGCCAGTCCTATGCTCAATTTTCATCTGATTCATTAAGAATTCAATTGCTTAATTATACATTTTACAAAGGGACTAAGTTTTACCTGCAACTTACTCGCTGCTTTCAAAGTAAAACTCCCAAACTTGGCTGCCCTTTTATTAGACACCAGTTGGAAAGGGCCAAATTTGGGAGTTGTACTTTGAAAGCAGCTAATAGTAGTTGGCCAGCTTAAATATATTGCAATATATGGACAAACAATCCCTGTTTTGTTTAAAGGGTAAGGCATTTTTCAGTAGCAGTATGCACAAAATGTCTCTGTCTTAAATATATTGATAATGGGTTGAGTGCAGTTTATGAAACCACATTTCTGGTGGTTTTTTTTGTTATAACAGTTTTGCTAATGAATGTGAATTGCCCTTTAAGATGAAAGTCACAGTTTCCCCAAGAGACTGCTTACCTTATATTGTTGCAATTGTTTCTTTGCTTATCTTAAATAGTTACAAAAGTATCTAAGTGCACCCACCACATATTCTGGGCTCTCTGAAAAAATCCAATTACATTTTAGACACATTGTATCTTTTTCTCGCTGTTCAGTGCAGGAGATCAAAGCGAAAGTTGGGTTGACCTGTCAAAATCAGGACTGTCCTGTCTACCCCTAGGCCCAACTGCTCTGCTGCACAATTCACTCACCAGAAAATTGTATTGCCCATTGCAACAATGGGGCAGCAGTGAGGACTGAACAGGTAGGCGATTTCACAGCCATTTGAATCTACTTTTCAATCACCCATGTTACCCCCTTGATTTTCCGATAAAGTTGTGAACCAGCAGAGGTGCATGTTACAGAGTAGTAGGGCCATTGACACCCTGGGCCCCTGACTTTGTGGCCTTTCTATGAATCCAGGTCCAGAGATGGAGAGAACATGCACACACAACACACAGAATACAATGGAACTCAGGACCCCAGTGCTACAACTAATGAAAAATATAAAGATGGTCTGGCATTCAGTTATGTGCTCATAACATATTTTTTTCCAGGCATGGATTCACAACGAAATTCTGCCATCTGAAAGTTTTTTTTGTGAAACTGTGGCAAAAAGTCGCAATGAAAAATTGTCACAGTGACAAAAATGTCGCCATAAGAGAAAATGCCCATTGGCTTTAATGCGTTTGGACAAAAAATTCACAGAGACAAAAAAAAAAAAAGTCACCAAAAGAAAAATGCCATTTGACTTTAATGCATTTGGACTAATTTGCTGTGCGTAAAAAAATGTTAACGCCTATTGACTTCAATGCGTTTTATGAATTTTTCGCAGTTTTACAAATTTTTCTATGAAGCAAAACAGGACAGATTCTCTCATCACTACTAACATTAAATATATATTTTTGGCAAAATTGAATCATTTATTGTCATTAAGCCAAATCTGGCCCAGTTCCATAGTCATTGCAGTTTTATCAGCATCAATTACTCATCTGCTGCCTTTTCTGTTAGTCCTACAATTTTGTTACAAGGTTATAATTACCTGAAAGCTAAACTGAATGTTTTAATTGCAACATCTGCTGAATTTTAAGTATATGGTTCATTTGTCATCTGTTCAATTGTTAATCCTTTTAAAACTGAAAAAAACTAAACATATATTAGGGTAATATACAGATCTTCAAAATTCGTTTCAATGGTTTGGTTTGAATCTCCTCAAATCATAGATTACAGGTGGGTTCCTTCAACTATAATGGACTTCTATGTTTATCGGCTATAGTGGACTATTTGATAATTTTGCACATGGACAATTGAAATAGTAGAGGTACCCCGTATCCTCTTGTAATGCTATAGTAAACTTAATAGCACCGTTTTCTAATTAGCTTTACCCCAATACTTTGCTCTGGAGGAGACCTTAATTCTCAGGGGATGAGCTCTTGCAATAGTGTGGAGGCAGGGTTTTGTACAACTGTAATTGAGTGTTGTGCACAATAATTGGGCATCAGTGGTTCTTGAAGCTTAACCAGAGAATGTATTTATTCAACAGAATAATCTGCATAACATAGAGCAACAGTGGATAGGCATATACTCACAGCACCAGTGGTCAATATCAGTTCCTGCAGGGAAGAGAACATACAGTACATAGCAGCAATTAAGGTATGCCTAGCTTTCAGCCTTTACCCTAAGTGGAACCTAGAGTAATCACTACATCTCTAAGTCTGTTCACATAGTCTCTACTCTGGGCAATCAGTACCCGGAATCTTAATCCCACTCACACTCCTCGGTGGAGTCTCAGGCTGCTCAGCTAAATAAAACAAATACAAAAACGGGGTACACTTACTGTTAATTGAAAAAGGAGCCCAGATGATGTAGAAAATAGAAAATCTTTATTAGGACATATTCAAGGCTGATGCGTTTCATGCCAAGGGAGGGAACTTATTCATAGGCTCAAGGCACACCCTTGGCATAACTGCAGACTTGAATATGTCCTAATAAAGATTTTCTATTTTTTAGATCATCTGGGCTTCTTTTTTCAACTAACAGTAAGTATTTGTTTTTTTGATTACACTTTGATTTAATGGAATAAGAATTTTTTGAAATCTACATTGATTTTTGGACTTTGCTTCAGTAGTAGAGGTACACAGCACAGTTACATAGTTAATTTGCTCAGCTAAAAAGTCTGACTATCTGTTACTAACAGAGTGACCTATTACAACGAGTAGCCTATCCTTACCCTTCCAGCCTGCTCAAGTAAAGAGATGAACAAAACTGGCCCTGAACACATGGCTGTTTATATAATATAGCACAGTGCCATCTACTGGACACTTGTTGAATGAAAGGGGCATAGCTAACTGCAGGATCAGGAAATGGCTCCTCCTCCTAACTGTGTTTTAGGACCGTCCCTTTAAGGGGGTCTATGCCACCAGGATATTGTCTGTTAAATAATATGGTTAATTATGCCTGGCATGATGTGTCACAGACATATAAGTGGTGACTCACATATTGATAGAACTTACACTGTAGCTAGTGGAACAGAAATAGTAAACTATTTTAATCCTGTATAACTTTTATTTTCCTTTGGGGACTGTGTATCAGAGACAGATGGAAAACACAGACACTTAAACCCACCATCTCTAATTTTTGCTATAAATATTCCACTGACATTATATAACTGAAATTGCTATGCTTTAAACCAATTTGCTTCTTCTCTGGCTTTTAAACATTATGTGATAATCCTGGGCTTGGATTAGGTAATGGTGGAGCCCACACAATTAAATGCTTTGCAGGGCTTTATTATTTGTGTAAGGTAGGGCTGCCAATCTTACGGTCCCTGCTACATATATAAATATTACACCCTCACTCTTTCTACCAACAACTGGGGTTCTTAAAGCCCTCCAATTTACTCCAATTCAGCTCTATGGGAGAAAATTATTGTGATTGTCAAGGGAGTGCCTGTTGCCTCTTTCTTTGGCTCAGCTTTGTTGAGAATGACTAACCTCTGTTTAGAATGTGTAACCTCTATTTCGACTCAATAACTGCCTTCCCAGACTAGTACCAGTAGAATATGGGTTACTCTGGACTCTCTCACCCGGAGTGTGCCTTCACAAAGTGGAAGAAGAAGGTGAGGGTTTATTGAACATCCACAGGGTTTACTCACAGCACAGTTTCTCAGAGGCCAGTGTGGTACAGCTAGCATCAGATGCATAGAGTAACACAGGCTGGCAGTCCCCATAGTGGCCTGGATTGTCTCAGGGAAATCATCTCTCCTGATTCCTTCTCCAATGGAATCCCTACATTACAAGCAATACTGCCAGGGAGAAACTGCCACTCCTATGTTGGAGCTCAGAACTGCTCTTGCATAACTCGCCCCTAACTGACTTACACTGCTAGGGGCATATTTATTATGTTGTGGAGTTGCGGGAACATCTGCGAGTAATCTTACAGCAAACTGTATTACTAAAGAATGGGAAAGTCCTTTGATGTAGTCACAAAACAAACACAGTCTCTGTAATCTTCAAGCACTCCTTTAGGATACTGTCACTTTACAGGAACAATAACACTAAAAAATGTGTTTGCTGCACTGGTACAACTGGTGTGTTTGTTTCAGACACTTACTACTATACAAGCTGCTGTGTAGCCATGGGGGCAGCCATTCAAGCACAGGATACACAGTAGATAACAGATAAGTACTACTATAGTTTATATAAACAAGTTGCTGTGTAGCCATGGGGGCAGCCATTCAAGCACAGGATACACAGTAGATAACAGATAAGTACTACTATAGTTTATATACACAAGCTAGTGTTTAGACATGGGGGCAACCATTCAAGCACAGGACACACAGTAGATAACAGATAAGTACTACTATAGTTCATATGAACAAGCTGCTGTGTATCCATGGGCAGCCATTTAAAGCTGAAAAAGAGAAAATGCACAGGATACACAGCAGAAAACAGATAAGCTCTGTAGCATACAATTGGATTCTTCAGAATGTATCTGTTATCTACTGTGTATCCTGTGCTTGAATGGCTGCCCCCATAGCTACACAGCAGCTTGTTTATATAAACTATAGTAGTACTTATCTGTTATCTACTGTGTATCCTGCTTGAATGGCTGCCCCCATGGCTACACAGCAGCTTGTTTACATAAACTATAGTAGTACTTATCTGTTATCTACTGTGTATCCTGCTTGAATGGCTGCCCCTGTGGCTACACAGCAGCTGTGTGAACATCCCCTAATTTCTCCAATCTGTTTTTTTTTTCACACTCTCTGTCACTACAGGCACAGTATCTGGCTTCCCTGAGCAAGCCTGATCCAAATGTCTGCTTTTGGTGGGGCTTTCCAGCTCTTTAGGTCCACCAGCAGTTCATCTTTCTCTCTCTCTATCCACTGCATGGTTCTCTCTGCCAGGCTCTGCTGCTTCCTTTTCCTGCTGGCCCCTCCCTGGCTGCTGTGTAACTTCCTGCAGCACTGAGATCACTGTGCAGCCGGTTGCTAGGTAACAGCTTACAGCACAAAGACAGAGGCTTTGTGCCAACTCCAGCACAGGGAACTACAGTACAGGGATAAGTGCAAGGATTTTGCATTACTTCCCTACATATTCAATGAAAATTCCCTTCTGTAGAAATATGTAAAGGTTTGGGACAAATCCAAGGCAGCAACTGGACTACAAAACTTCTTTATTGGGTATAGAGGTACACAACATGTTTCGAGAAGCGCCAGTCCAGTTGCTGCCTTGGATTTGTCCCACACCTTTACATATTTCTACAGATTGACTCAATTGGGATATCACACACAGGATGCCCCATGGGAAAATCCGACAAAGAGATTTGGTGAGCTCCACTTGTACTCTTAATTGGAAATTCCCTTCTACTGTAGAATTCAAAACAACAAAAGGAATGAGTGGCTGCATAAGAGCAGACAGATGCTGCTGACTGTACACGGTGTGAGTCAGAAGTCCATTGGTTTTCAATGAAAGGAAAGTCAACACTATATTGGTTTTCTTTCCATAAATCTGCCATATATAGTATATATATTATAAGAACAAAAGGCAAGACTGGTGACTGTACCTTAGGTATATGCACGCTGAATACATTTGGGTGTCAGTGAGCTGTAACTCCCAGCATTAATCCCCAGCTACCTTTTAGTGTTAACTCACAACTGCAAGGCAGCAAAGGCAGCATTTCAACATTAATATAAATTTAAGGATCTCTATCAGCTATTGCATTAGTGGTGCAAGTCCCAGCCTTGTGACAATATTGATTATCCAGATAAAAAGCAAGAAATGAAGGGGCCCAGAGTGAGAGTATTACCCATAATCATTAAATATACGTGGGTATGTGCCAGTAGGTATGTATTTTTTAGGGATTTGGTTTGGGAAACGACCAGGATTCGGCCTTTTTCAGCAGGATTCAGATTTGGCTGCATCCTTCTGCCCAGCCGAACCAAATCCGAACCAAACACTAATTTGCATATGCAAATTAGAATTCAGATTTGTTTCGGTCTTTGGTCAAATCTTTTGTAAAGAATTCGGGGGAAATACAGAAAGCTTTAGCTAATCATTTTAATGGTCATTTCACTAACCAGCAATGTTTTTTTCCCTAATAGACCTTCACGAATATAGGAATGTTCTTTCTATTGTCATTAGTGTTGCCACCATTTCTGGAAAAAAACACCGGCCTTCCTATATATTTATCTTTTTTTCCAATTAATAAGATTGGGATCAACCTTAGTTTTTACGAATTATTATTAATGCTAGTCAGATAACCATGTATGAGAATTCTAATCAGGATTATGGCAGCAGCGCTAGTCTCTGGCTTTACGTGTGCACTATGGTGGCGTATTTCCCTGATAGCTAAGCATAAGGATGGAATGCCATGCATGTCACATCAGTGTCATTACTGAAATTACACACAGCAGTTGTCTCTGACCCAACGATTCATGTGCTTAGCTGTAAAATATTCACATAGCTAATTATACTGCACTCCTGGGTTCCTCTGAAATAAACTTTGCCTGAAGCAATGAGGAATTCCCCTGACCATATTCCTGCCTTTTACTGCCATATTGCTTTGGCACAGTATACTGTTATACCCACATTGGCAGGTGTATACGGGGACAGAATATAAATGTAGGACTCAAATATGGACACGCAGAATTTTTTGTGCAATGAAGCATTATAAATTGAACTGGATAAATGGCATTTAGTCTTTCTTGTGTTTTTATAATGCATTGTTTTTTCTGCTTCTCTCAAGTTTGCTATAGTTATTGACATAATAACTAGATCCTGGTTTAAATGCCAGAATGCTATATGAATAGGAGAGAATGTCTTGAAAAAACTGCAATAAAATATGGATTTAATACAGATGTAACAGTGCCATGTACCACTGAAACCCACCCCGGGGGTCATCTCCACAGTGGGTGAAGTACAATGGATAAGAAACAGTTGTGCCATGCAGTACATACATTAATGCAGAAAGAGGATGTTTGGATAAATCAACTTGAAGATAAATCTAGTGGGGCAAAACTAGAGGTATAGATAAATACAATGGGACAGAAATAGACAGACAGGTAAATAGAGAGATAGATAAATAGATATAAATATAGAGCAGAGCAAGAAATAGATAGATAGATAGATAGATAGATAGATAGATAGATAGATAGATAGATAGATAGATAGATAGATGATAGATAGATAGATAGATAGATAGATAGATAATAGATAGAGAGAGACATATAAAGATAGATAGATAGATAGATAATAGATAGATAGATTAAAATGTAAGTATGTAGCAGATCGTGTGGGAATGATTAGACAGCTGTAGGTTAAGGTGAAATACTGTAATATTTAAGATGCTGTTGCTGCTACTACATTGTCCTTAAGACTAAAACCAATAATATCACGTATTCCCCAAATTTCTTGTATTGATTATTTTTCAGTAATTGCAGTGTCCTCATCTAATAATGCTCTCTGACAATTCTACTCTCTCCTTCAGATCTATAAATTATCTTTAGTGAAACATCAGAAACTTCTACCTACTGGCGGAGAATTCTTTTTAGCAATAAATGCTTCTCATTTTTAACATGAACAGTGCAAGTATACTGTGTTCCTTCTTACAGTATTAAATATCACATATTTTGGCTGCATTTTGTATTTATATTGTATTTACAAATGAAACCCAGCATCCATACACAGACCCCTCCATAGCTAGGGATGTCGCGGACTGTTCGCCGGCGAACTTGTTCGCGCGAACATCGGCTGTTCGCGTCCGCCGCAAGTTCGCGAACGTCGCGCGTTCGCGTCAAAATCGTTCGACCATTCGACCATTCGATCGCTAAAATCGAAGGATTTTCGTTCGAATCGAACGATCGAAGCCATTGGATTGAATGAAATCATTCGATCGAATGGCTTCGATCGTTCGATTCGAACGAAAATCGTTCGATCGAACGATTAAAATCCTTCGATCGTTCGAATCAAACGATTTTCGGATGTTCGAAGTTCGCAAACTGTTCGCGAACTGTTCGCGAACTGTTCGCATTTTTTGCCGGTGTTCGCGAACGGCGTTCGCGAACACATTATCGGCGGTTCGCTACATCCCTATCCATAGCCTCACATAAATGATATATACCCATATCTATATTAACTACAGAGTT
Source organism: Xenopus laevis (assembly GCF_017654675.1). Taxonomy (NCBI): domain Eukaryota; kingdom Metazoa; phylum Chordata; class Amphibia; order Anura; family Pipidae; genus Xenopus; species Xenopus laevis. Next base: position 27,234,616 of record NC_054380.1, read on the forward strand.
TAGTATCATAATAGCCTCTGACATGTCTGTCCAATAAATCATCCAAGCCATTCTTAAAGGCATTAACTGAATCAGCATCACAACATCACCCGGCAGTGCATTCCACAACCTCACAGTCCTCACTCTGAAGAACCCCCTACTCTGTTCCTTTAAATGAAAGTTCTTTTCTTCTAGTCTAAAGGGGTGGCCTCTGGTACGGTGATCCTCTTTATGGGTAAAAAGGTCCCCTGCTATTTGTCTATAATGTCCTCTAATGTACTTGTAAAGTGTAATCATGTCCCCTCGCAAGCGCCTTTTTTCCAGAGAAAACAACCCCAACCTTGACAGTCTACACTTAAATTTTAAGTCTTCCCTCCCACTAACCAATTTAGTTGCACTTAGTCTCTGCACTCTCTCCAGCTCATTTATATCCCTCTTAAGGACTGGAGTCCAAAACTGCACTGCATACTCCAGATGAGGCCTCGCCAGGGACCTATAAAGAGGCATATCAAAATGCAACAGGAGTGTAAACTAACTGCCAATAATGCACTAAATTTACAATCAAGATGCTGCTGCTAATTGATAGTGCTGGATGATTTTGTGAAAGTATTTATAGTCTATTTTACTCTACAATACTTTATCAGAGAAACAGACTAGAAATAACAGTCAATGATCAATTTGGATTTTATCTTGTTTCTTTCCTTTTGCTACAACCTTGTGCCTTGCTTTCACCCATCCTATAAAATCTTATTTTTTTATTTGTTATCCACCTTTTCTCCTTCTTCCTTGTGTTCAACTAAATTTAGGTCCCCAAGTCCACTTGCTACCATGTCTGTCCACTTGCTCCCCACTACCCTACATAGCCCCCCCTGCCTGCTTCCACCTCGTAGGTGATTGTACCCTAAGGTACCCGTAATCCATTACTCACATATGAATGCAGAGTATGGACAGTGGAGCTCATGGTAGCCATCATCCAGCTCTTCAGTATACTTCGGATCCTCTTCCTTCCCTACGGCAATTTCCGGCACTTTTGGCACATGTGCAGTGGCTACGAACCGGAAGACTGCTCCAACTGCACATGCGCCACTACGGTGTTGTCACCGCAAGTTGTCACCCCTGAGCTCTGCTGCGCTTACACTGTTTTTTCCTCTCCATATTTAGTTAAGGTTCTCTCTCCAATTCCCTGTTCTTGTTTTATCACCTTAGGTTTTGTTGTCTACTTTTAGCCAGACCAGACATTTCTTCTTTTTTGACTGAATATCTAACTAAAGTAGATAAATCCAGTTTATGAAGCTCCCCTTTAAATGCAGATATAGCTAAATTAATATCACATATTTATAAAGTACCTACTATAGTGCTATACAGTAGGTGGTTGCATATATTAAACATACAGATTACATCCAAAAAGTGATTCCCAGATCATGTGGAACATTGGGGGCACTTGTAGAAAACCCAACAAGCATGGCCACATGGATTGCATTCAATTCAGACACAATCGGTTTGTGATCAACATTGCCCAGCAGTATGCATGTATTAAGAGCATCACTGACTCATATTAAATGATCCATGAACTCTAACTCTAAGCTCTTTTGTTGTTACAGAGCTTTAAAAAGGCTTCACTGACACCCTTGGACACGAAAAGTGGTTGATAATTGTGCTTTATAGATCAAGTACTGTCATGACAATTACTATGTTTTTGCCCAGAGGAAAATATAAAGCATGTGATTCACATGCAATTGAAAGCCTTAAGGTGGCTATACACGGGCCAATAAAAGCTGCCGACAGACCGAGTTGGCAGCTTATTGGCTCATGTATGGGGCCGTCCAACGGGCTTCCCTCAATTTTTGGCTGAAAGTCGGCCAGATGTTGATCGGGCAGTGCTAAAAATCCCATCGGATTGCAGACCACATTTGTTTGTTGATGTGGTCCTGTGATCCAACCACCCATATTCCTTTCAATATTATCCGATCTTTGTGCTGAAGGGCCCACGATTGCATCAGCCTGATATCGCCCACCTCAAGGTGGGCATATCGGGAAAAGATCCGCTCCTTTGTGTATAGCCACCTTTAGAGGAAAATGCAAATATAGCAAGTGAAGTGCTACTTGTTTAAAGATACACCAACATCATACTATGTTCTGGTATCCTGCCCTATTAAAAATGGAGAATTGCTTCAGAACTCCATAAATAGGCTGACTGCTGAGTAGACATAGGGAAGCCATTTAAGCTGAAGGCTGTAGGACACACATTGACATTGTTGATAACTTGTTCAGAATACAGTGGTTCTAGGTATATGGCACATGGGGCAGAGATGAGCCCTGGGGTGGCTATTGAGCTTATTATTTTTTTAATGGAATCTGCATGTTCCTAGCAGGGACAGATTTCATTGAAGTAAATGAAAGGCCAAATGGTCAAATGTTTCTCTGCCAGGTGAAAAACAATAAATTTGCACCAAAGAGGGGTACGTGTTTAGGACACACATGCGCACATGGGTAGCGGATAGCTAAACTGGGCAAACACACCTGAGAAAGACACATTAGAATGAAGAAACACATAGCACCCCACTGGTTTCAGCTCTCGTATTTGTACAAATAATTGCCCAGGTGCATGGCAGCATATTGTCTAAAGTTGAATATTTAAACACAGAAAGTCATAAAGGGAAAGTAAAATGAAGCAATGGCAAAGGGGAGAACCGACATTCTCCTGACCTACGTCCACATTCTAAAATTATTTATTTATTTGAAAAAAATTGGCAGATGCAGTAACGGCTCATATCTTTGCCGGCTGTTTGATATACAGTTCAGTCTATAAATTATGTTGCAGTCCTCGATCAATCACTTTTAAGCAGAACCGAGAGTTTATTTGCCATCTTTCTACTTGTCTAAATGTTTTTCAACTTAAAGAAAAAGAAATTGCCTGCACCAAGGTTTTCTTCTTCCAATCTTTGATTCAAAAATAACTTTTTTTGAAAAAAAAAAAAAATCAATGAACATTTTCTCTTTTTGTTCTTTCTATGTATTTTTCCCATTTCTGGTAGAGATAAGGGGACATGCCAGGCAGGCGTTTCACTAAAGAAGGGCTTCGGTAAGGTAAACACACAATGAAATCTTTTCAACTTTTCATCTGAGTTTAAGCTACAACTCCCAGTAACAACATTAGCCTTCTGCTGTTGGTCAGATGCTGTACTGACATGATTTTATTATTATACATAAGAGCCATAATTATCTTGTAAATGATATCCTTATAAACAGTGCTTAGTGATGTCATCAGTTCTAATCTTCGGTAAGTGAAGTACAGTAATTTCATATGACTCACTGAAACTTGTTTATTATATATAAAAGCGAGTTCCTTTACATGGCCAAGAAACTCCTTGGTGACTTATAATATCCTTATTGATTACAATAGGGGTACATTATTTACTATTTAAAGTCAAGGTACACATCATGAGCATTCATTTACAATTACTCCATTTGCAAGAACTACTGAACTAAGGGAAGTAATGACCCCCAGTATCTCTTATGAGATGAGCCAGGCTTTCCTTGTTTTTTTAAAAGAAATATCAGCCAGTAAGCAATACAGTATAATAGTCTATATATTTCTTTCCTGGTATTTTTATACAGTAGTACCAACACATGTTATGCAAATAAAAGACACTATAGCTTCCTACCATTTCTCTTAGGCATCAATCCAGCAGAACCGCTAAGCTGTCACCCAGAGTAAAAGTTTCACTTGGCTGAATCCTCCCTGACACTCATCTATAGTGAATACATGCACCAAAGCCGTTTCTACATTCATTTGTTTCCAGCAGAGCAGTTACAAAATGAAAACATGCCCAGGTCAAATATTGCCTCGCCTGAGCTGCTATATGAAGCAAAGCTTTGATGACAACATTCAATGTTCTATGAATGTAACACAATCAACAACAGAATTCTCAGTAATACATCTAAAAATGTTAAAGAAACAGTATTATATTTGCATAATTGTATTGCAGTCCTGCATATTAGATTCTAAGGCACAGAAAATATCCCAAAGCACATGACTTTTACTCTCATTAATGAAAGAGAAAAGAGAATAGTTTCAAAGCATGGAAAATCCACCTCTGATGAGAATCTGTTTAATAAGGAACTCCCTAATCTCACACACACCAATGAGGGGCAACAGTAGACCAAATCCAGTATAGGAAAACTATACCCCCCATACAATGTAGGTCTCTATAAAAAGATATTACATAAAACAGCTCATTTGTAAAACCTGCTTCATGTAAATAACCGTTTTCATAATAATATACTTTTAATTGTATGTGCCATTGGGTAATCATCAATAGAAAATTGCCATTTTAAAAAATAAGGTCCGCCCCCTGGCATCATAGGATTCACGGTGCACCCAAACAAACCATACATGTTAGGTCACATGAGCCAATTAAAAGAGTTCTGTCTTTTGCTTCCACACTTCTTCCTGTTACAGTTACAAGGGCAATATTAACTTAAATATATATTCCAGTTTGGCAAGATTCTTTAATATGCCACTTAATGTTGCTTAAGTATTCATTTTGGGGTTATAGTTTTCCTTTAACACTTGCAATCCTCATTGATCTCATTTAAGATTGTTACTACATTTAATCGTTCAAGCACAGTATTGTTAGTGAGGCTGTTCTTTTAGTGAACATGTGCAATTATGGAAAGATAATTCCAATGGCACAACTCAACAACGATAATGTTAGATGAGATGATGAATCAACTCACTATAATGGACAATGGCTGCCAAAAAGGTAGGCTTTGATCAACAAACTTTTCTTTGAGACAACCCAATTGATCAAATTGCCTATTGTCCCAATAACCTTAGTCCTACAACAGGAGAGGGAGGTCTGTGTTCCCCCTGCATCTCAGATCCAATACAAAGCATGAAATAGTTCTTCTGGACGATATTGAATACACCATGACTATTCGATTGACAGCCCATAAGCTTATTTCTATAGGGACAATTTACTAAAATTCATATTCTTTTTCTTAACAAATCGTATTTTTTTTCTTTAAAAATTCATGATTTTTTCTTTTTGCTAAAAATTTTAGATTTATTAACCGTATAAACCATGAAAACCTCTAATACAAAACTGCATCAAATAAAAGCTGTTGAGGTCCCATTGAATCAATGGGAGCTGAGCAGATCCTATTGGACCAGTTTTAATCAGTTTGGACTTTTAGAGGTTATATACTGTATGTTTCTATGACCTTGTTAAACAGTTCCTATAACACAATGACACTGGGAAATGTTTGCTCCACTCTTTCCATCAAAAGGAGCAAAACAACTATTATCATATTGAATCACACAACTTAAAGGAGAAGGAAAGGCTAAAATTAAGTAAGCTTTATCAGAAAGGGCTATATAAATACACCAGTAAACCCTCAAAGTAATGCTGCTCCGAGTCCTCTGTCAAAAGAAACACAACATTTCTTTCCTTCTATTGTTTACACATGGACTTCTGTATCAGACTTCCTGTTTTCAGCATAAACCTCCAGAGCTAGGGCTTGAACATGCTCAGTTTGCTCCTCTCCCGCTCCCTCCTCCCCTCCCTTCCTCCCCTCAGGCAGCAAGTTATGTCACACCAAAATAATATGACTGCTCCTCTCCCCCTCCCTCCCCTCAGGCAGCAAGCTATGTCACACCAAAATAATATGACTGCTCCTATCCTAAACAAACAGAGAGCTTCTAGAGCTGTTTATTCAGGTATGGTAAAGCATTCTGCAGAATAAATATAGTTTTATAGCTTGCACTATTGTGGCTAATCTATTGGCAATAAACTGCTTCGGTAGCTTTACTTCTCCTTTAATACAGTGCCTAGCCAAGCGAGGGTACAGCAGCTTAGTGAACAAGAGACACTTAGGGGATGCTCATGTGACAAACACACACACCAGCCAGTTTCACATAAATGTATCTAAGATCCTTTGTAATTGGGATAATAGCTCCCATATAATTGAGGGTAGTACATACAAAAGGGATTTACACTGTGAACAACACAGAAATCAGTTAATGTTGCCTAGTGCTGTGAAATTGTATATGGCGAGTGCCATAAGCCAATTAAGTAGAAAATGCTTGCTCTGTAGTTCAGCATATGCCATATATAACACTAATTTACGATGAAAAGGTTATTGGATATTCTAATTAATGGCATCAACAAATTCTATTAAGACTCGCAAGACTTGTATTGAAATTTTTATCTCTGTTTTACGTAAGCACAATGATAAAATTGTCTCATGAGGATATCGTTGCTGGTGCAGGGATTCTTTCTGCTTCTCTGTACTCTATTGCTTAATTAATCACAGCTGGTCCTGACATTTAGCATGTGCCAGCATCACATTCTATCCGGGTAAATCAGATGCTGAAAGGATGTCACATTATTGTCTTATTGTGTGTCTGGATTTTTCCCTAGAGAAACATTATGGTAACCTCAGAGATATTCCTTTGATTTGGTGCTGATAACTTCTGTTGAATGTTATGGTGCCCATTGAACTGACTGATGGACTCATGTTTGAGTTTCCTGCTCTACTTATAAATTTCATTTTTCATCCCATTCCATGAAATCAATGCAGTGCAATCTTATAGGGGTCTGATATCAACCACTATACTCTGCTTGTCCCATGCTCCCTGGGTGTGCCATACTCTGCCTTCTCTATGATCCCTGTGTGCCATACTCTGCCTGCCCAATGCTCACTGTGTGCCCAACTCTGCATGCCCTATTCTCCCTGTGTGTGCCATACTTTGCCCTGCGCTATGTGTGTGCTTGCCCTATGATCCTTGTATGTGCCATATTCTGCTTGCCCTATGCTCCCTGGGTGTGCCATACTCTGCCTTCCCTATGCTCCCTGTGTGTGCCATACTCTGCCTGTCTTATGCTCACTTTGTGCCGAACTTTGCATATTCTCCCTGTGTGTACCATACTGTGCCCTATGCTCTGTGTGTTTGTGTGTGATACTATGCCTTTCCTATGCTCTCAGTTTGTGCCATACTCTGCCTTCACTTTGCCCCTTGTATGTGCCATACTCTGCCTTACCTATGCCTACTCTATGCATGCCATACTATGCCTGTCCTATGCTTCCTGTGTGTGCCAAACTCTGCCTGCCCTATGCTCCATGTGTGGGGCATACTCTTGCTGCCCTTTGTCCCCTGTGTATGCCATACTCTGCCTGCCCAATGCTCGTTGTGTGTGCCATACTTTGCCTGACTTTGCTCCATGTGTGGGCCATACTCTGGCTGCCCTTTGCCCCCTGTGTGTGCCATACTCTGCCTGCCCTATGCTCCTTGTGAGAACCTTGCCTCAGGCAGCGGCAAGCAGCCGGTTACAAGGGGCGGCAAAAAGCTCTGTCTTTTGGGTTGTTGCAATGCACATGGGTGTATATTGCCCAAGGCCAAATGTACCTGGAATCGTAAACTTGGAGCACGCAAACACCTGCAACATGGAATACAAAGGCAGTTCCAAGAAATTTCAGAACAGCAACTCCTTTTTATAGCATTGCTATGTTTAGGAATGGTGTTTAACTAATGACTTTTGATTGGTATCGGATAGAAGATGGACACTGTTGACCATTAGTGGATAACCAGAAATGGTTATCCACATAAAAAAAGGAAACCGTTATTAACGTAACATACTGTATTTAACAAACTTTAGACGTAAGTAGAATATCATGTGTTAAGTTGTGATGTGATTTGCAAAAAAAGACAGATATGAAGAGTTTCCACCAAAAACACTAGTCGAAACCGGAAACAACGATAACGTTCTTGAATTCCTTAAATTCCATATATCACAATGAATTGAATTTGGTACATTACTTTTTGGAGGTAAAGACATCTTTACTTAACAATATGCTTCATTGCACTTTCCCTGCCCATATTCTCCTTGCAGTAGGGGTCCCTTTATCTCTCTGTCAGCACTTTATTTCCTGACCCAGTATTAGCATCTCTCTTCCAGTACATCCTCCTACAACACACCAACACCCTCTGTGAAGTTAAAAACTTGACTGCTGTTTGTTTCCAGCCCACGGCTTATAGTACATGCCACTGCTGTACTGATTAAGTGTTTTCTTACTCCTACACACTTCACATTTAGATGCAACATTCAGGCACAGGCAGAAAAATGTATCCATTAGCAAAATGTAATATGAAGAACAGGGAAAAGCAGCACACTGGCTATGGTAGGGAGAGATGATGCCTATAGTAACAGTGGGATAATAGTCTCTGTGAAGGGAGTGAGACTGTGGGATAGCAGGTATAGTAGGGAGAGATGATTCCTATAGTAACAGTGGGATAATAGTCTCTGGGAAGGGAGTGAGACTGTGGGATAGTAGGTATAGTAGGAAGAGATGGAGCCTATAGTAACCGTAGGATAATAGTCTCTGGGAAGGGAGTGTGACTGTGGGATAGCAGGTATAGTAGGGAGAGATGGTGCCTATAGTAACAGTGGGATAATAGTCTCTGGGAAGGGAGTAAGACTGTGGGATAGCAGGTATAGTAGGGAGAGATCGTGCCTATAGTAACAGTGGCATAATAGACTCTGGGAAGGGAGTGTGACTGTGGGATAGCAGGTATAGTAGGGAGAGATGGTGCCTATAGTAACAGTGGATAATAGTCTCTGGGAAGGGAGAGTGACTGTGGGATAGCAGGTATAGTAGGGAGAGATGGTGCCTATAGTAACAGTAGGATAATAGTCTCTGGGAAGGGAGTGTGACTGTGGGATAGCAGGTATAGTAGGGAGAGATGATGCCTTTAGTAGCAGTGGGATAATAGTCTTTGGGAAGGGAGTGTGACTGTGGGATAGCAGGTATAGTAGGGAGAGATGGTGCCTATAGTAACAGTGGGATAATAGTCTCTGGGAAGGGAGTGAGACTGTGGGATAGTAGGTATAGTAGGAAGAGATGGAGCCTATAGTAACAGTAGGATAATAGTCTCTGGGAAGGGAGTGTGACTGTGGGATAGCAGGTATAGTAGGGAGAGATCGTGCCTATAGTAACAGTGGGATAATAGTCTCTGGGAAGGGAGTGTGACTGTGGGATAGCAGGTATAGTAGGGAGAGATCGTGCCTATAGTAACAGTGGCATAATAGACTTTGGGAAGGGAGTGTGACTGTGGGATAGCAGGTATAGTAGGGAGAGATGGTGCCTATAGTAACAGTGGATAATAGTCTCTGGGAAGGGAGAGTGACTGTGGGATAGCAGGTATAGTAGGGAGAGATGGTGCCTATAGTAACAGTAGGATAATAGTCTCTGGGAAGGGAGTGTGACTGTGGGATAGCAGGTATAGTAGGGAGAGATGATGCCTTTAGTAGCAGTGGGATAATAGTCTTTGGGAAGGGAGTGTGACTGTGGGATAGCAGGTATAGTAGGGAGAGATGGTGCCTATAGTAATAGTGGGATAATAGTCTCTGGGAAGGGAGTGAGACTGTGGGATAGCAGGTATAGTGGGGAGAGATGGTGTCTATAGTAACAGTGGGATAATAGTCTCTGGGAAGGGAGTGTGACTGTGGGATAGCAGGTATAGTAGGGAGAGATGATGCCTTTAGTAGCAGTGGGATAATAGTCTTTGGGAAGGGAGTAGGGATTTCGCGGACTGTTCGCCGGCGAACTTGTTCGCGCGAACATCGGCTGTTCGCGTCCGCCGCAAGTTCGCGAACGTCGCGCGACGTTCGCCAATAGGCGTTCGCGTCAAAATCGTTCGACCATTCGACCATTCGATCGCTAAAATCGAACGATTTTCGTTCGATTCGAACGAAAATCGTTCGATCGAACGATTAAAATCCTTCGATCGTTCGAATCGAACGATTTTCGGATGTTCAAAGTTCGCGAACTGTTCGCGAACTGTTCGCAATTTTTGCCGGTGTTCGCGAACGGCGTTCGCGAACACATTATCGGCGGTTCGCTACATCCCTAGAAGGGAGTGTGACTGTGGGATAGCAGGTATAGTAAGGAGAGATGATGCCTTTAGTAGCAGTGGGATAATAGTCTTTGGGAAGGGAGTGTGACTGTGGGATAGCAGGTATAGTAAGGAGAGATAATGCCTTTAGTAGCAGTGGGATAATAGTCTCTGGGAAGGGAGTGTGACTGTGGGATAGCAGGTATAGTAGGGAGAGATGGTGTCTATAGTAACAGTGGGATAATAGTCTCTGGGAAGGGAGTGTGACTGTGGGATAACAGGGAGTAGGGAGAGATGGTGCCTATAGTAGTAAAAGATTTATTATTATTTTTTTTGGCACCAAAGCAATAACCATTATTTCATGGGATAATTATATAGAAATAAGAGATGCAAAGGATCACGGCCCAGGCATTTTGCAATATTTACTTTTCTAGCAGGAGACAGTTGTAAGATGACCTCTAAGCAAAATTTGCAGCATTTAGGCTGACTCATCTGAGGATGAAAACTTGTCTTGCCCAAACTAATTACATTTCTAAAATTGTTGAGTCAAAACAGAAAGCAGTGCAGAACTGTCAGTGCCCTGCAGTCAGTATGCAGACTTTCCACTAACAAATGGCACAATGTTCATTTCACTAGTACAATTTTGCAGGTCATTATCTTTGGAACAATATGCTCTGCTTCACTTGCTTCGTTCTGTCTTCTATCAAAAAAAAAAAAAAAAAAAAAAAAAAATATATATATATATATATATATATATATATATATATATATATATATATACTGTATAATATATAATATTTATATAAGATATGTTTAGAAGATATGTGATGTTAGCATTTCAGATATCAGCCATATCAGGGGAGGGATATGAGCACAGGTCCAATGGTTTGTTGGGCATTTGTTTGGCAGGGTTAGGCTAACTGTAATGTTTTATGTACACCTGCAAACAGATTCCAATTAAAAACAAAGCTTTGCTGCTAACTACCTGAGGGATGGGATCGATTATCTGGAATGTTTGGGACCTGAGGTTTCCAGATAATGGGTCTTTCTGTAAATTGAAGCACCTTGTCCCAAACATGGATTATATCAGTTTTTTAGAAGTCCCTCTGCTCTTTTACTATCGTTATTAGTGATGGGCAAATTTGTCCCGTTTGGAATTTTTGAATTCTGACGCTCACGTCAATTTTGACGCCGGTGGTAAAGTCAATGGTTGTCCGAATAATGTCGACGCAAGACGGTTTTGACGCACGCAGCTTTTCCGACATGCGTCCAAAATGTTTTGATGCCAGCGTATTTTTGCCGGTGAATTTTCATGCCAGTTTCACGAACTTATTCCCTGGAGATGAAACACAGAAATTCTCAGAGAATTCATGCTTGGCGAATTTATCCGCCCATCACTCATCATTATTACAGAGAAAAAGCAAACGAGTCAAATAAATGAAGGGTTTTTTTTTGCTTTCCTGAATTTCAGAGTTTTTTGAATAATGGGCCAGTTAACAGATTCCTGTACAAAATATGCAGTAGCCATAACTGACTTTCAGCTGCATTAGCTTTCATTCAGGAACATACTGTACAACAAACAAAGGGAGGATGAGGCATCACCTGATCTTTCCCATGTGAGGGGGTACTGACATTACTGTAGAGGGGGAAGCAAACCCTGCAGTCATGCTCAGGGGTCTGGGGGTGGGTCTGAAGTACTGAGTCTGCTTTCTCTATAGTTCACAAATAAAGAAAATAGATAACAAATCCACTTCTCCTCGCTCTTTTACCTCTCACCATGCCCTGCCCTTTTTGTGGGGGTCCCCACACCAACTATATACTGTCTGCGAGGGAGATTCTGAATAGTGCCTGCTTCTAATACTATTTTTTCCTGAGTTGTACTGATTAATGTACTATTAAAGCTGAAATATTTTTGTATTCTGCTTATTTTAACCAATACAGGTTATTGCAATATTAATAATATCATGGGGCATAGGCAGAATCACTTCTTAGTTCAATAAATTATATATTTTTTGCTTTAATTAATAATACTGTCTATATAATCATTTCATACAGTGTACCATAAAGGTCTGTAATTGCAGAACTGAAATGCTTGTCAGCAAAGTTGTAACATACTGTCAGGGGCGCTCCACCAATGAGGCGAGTTGAGACACTCGCCTCAGGCGGCAGCGCCCCCCTGGTTACCAGGGGCGGCAAAAATGCCGCTCCTGGTAACTAAGAGCCGAATTTCCGGTTTTCAACCTGGAAATTCGGCTCTTCTAGTGCAGAGAGCGCAATTGCGCTCTCTGCACTAGCGTCAACGGCAACGGAAGGCCGCCTCAGGTGGCATAAAGGCGCGGATCGGCGCTGCATACTGTAAAATGTGATTAAATACATTACAATAACATCAAGATTTTTTGGACAATTACTAGTGAAAAAAAAATCTGAAAACTGGGTTAGAGTACCTTCTAGAGGACCTTGACAACTTTTTAGAGCCGTAAGAAATATAGGAAAAATTCAAATTTTCAGAACTTTTTGGAAAAAAATAGAAATTTGATTGTTAGTAAATCAACCCCTAAGTATTTTGTTCCATACATTTTTTTCACAGATAATGATGACCAACCGCAGTTGTTTCAAAATCAAGTTGTATTTAAATATATTTGATTGAACTGGTGCTCATCTTCAGGATGCCTTTAGAAATTAGGGGGTTTCCCACCAACAAATGGAAAAGGCCCCATACTCAAAAGGATATTTCTGCACTCACAGCACAATAGTGGAAAAGTACATGTAGGGACCCATAGAGTTAATACCCCTCTATGGCTTTAAAGTAGACCTGTCACCAAGACAAAAAAATCTGTACAATAAAGGTCCTTTCAAATTAAACATGAAATCCAATTTCTATTTTTTATTAAAGCATTCATAGCTGTTGTAAGCTCATTTAAACATCTCAGCTGTCAATCAAATATTGTTTGCCCCTCCTCTATGCCCTGTGTATAGAGGTGGGGCAGACAATTACTTTCACTTTCCATTCAGCACTTCCTAGATGTCTCCCCACACTTCTCCCCACATTCTCCCAGTTCTCTTAACCATTTAATTGTATAACCAGTACATGGGGATGGACATCAGGTCCCCCATTCTGGTGCACAAACAAGATTCTGAGATGATGCAATGCTTGCCTTAATAACAGTGTCCACAAAATGGCTCCTCCCTGCTTGCTATTATAATTTTGAAATCCCAAACTGAAGGAAACAAGATTCAAATAAGTTATTTAGTGTAATTTAAGTTTGTTTTGCTTGACTAATGTGATAAAATAGGATTTTGAATAATTTTTTTGGGTGACGGGTCCCCTTTAAGTCCCTAACTTCCTTTTCCCTAGTTACTAGGGAAAAGCTCATGTATCTAATTTCTAGTTTAAGTATTTGCATATCCAATGCTATGGGCCAGGAAGCGCTGTGACCACATCCTGTCACACTCTGGATAGTGAGTGAAAAGGGGTGGATCTTCCTCTTTGGCCGTTGGATGCTGATCCGGCTGGGTGTGCCCAGGGGAGCCTGGGTATAGCAAGGCCCAGAAAGCCATGTGTCTAGAGGGACCGGGTTCTCTAGTGTCTAAGTCAGGGAGCAGGGAACCCCATGAATGAGGTTAGCTAAACAGGATTAGTTCTGTCATAGACTCTCTAGGAGAGTAAGGTAGAGAGGTCAGATAGTAAGAGCAGTTGGAGCTCCATCGAAGATTGTAGTAGGGAGTAGCTTCCCAAGGCTTTTGAATTGCCTAGAGTGAAGGTGTTACAGTGAATAGGGTGTCAGGATTAGAAAAGTGTTCTCCCTGACCACTCCACTGGGTGGGAGCCGGGCCACTCTGAGGTATATTGCAGAAGAAATGGATGTACTACCTGACTACCTTGCTTACTGGGAGTCTCTGCTGTAACCTGTTTCAGCCTGTTGTGTGGCATTGTGTATGCCTTGTACCTCTGTAAGTAAACCCTGGGCTCATTTTTCTTGTACAAATAAACAGTTATTCGTTTGGTTTATCACAAGAATCTCCTGCGACCATTATTTCTATTTGGTGTAGCAAAGTAGCATGAGAGTTGTAGTTAACCTACTCCACCTGGGAAATCTTCCCTTGGAAATTTTTTTGAGTTGCATGTAACCCATGCTCTAACAACTAGCTGGACATTAACCCCTTTTTTGGTCTGCCGAGTCAGATTAGCGTTATATACATATTTCACTTTCACTTCATTTCTGCCATCTCTCTTGTGTGTTCATTTCCAGACTCAAAACGATCCTACAATTGTCCATTGGTTCCCACATAGATGCCTCAACAAAGCAATGTTGCCCCCTAGATTCACACTTTTCAGATCCTTAATAGCCAATTTGTTTAACGGTTTCCTAGCAATTAGGGGTGCTTAATAGGTGGTACAGGTTATTTATCCTTTATAGACAAAGGCAGAGAGGCTATGGACTAGATATGGAGGCATCAAGTCCACACATTTTTAAGGTATTTTTATTATTTATGTAGGGAAGCACCATAAAGCTCACAGGTTGCAACCACCAACCAGAAGAATATTCCCAATAACATCTAATCAAAACTGCAGATGTTTTGGAAATGAAATAAGATACTCTAGAATCAAAAGAAGATACAACTAGTGTACTAATTATAGTTTAAAATGTACCCTTTTTCATTTTATTGAGTATCTCTTAAATATAATGCAACGTCTACCTGTAGACTGTATATAGTAGACATCACACTGCCAAATGACAAAAACATTGTCTATAAATCTTACCAAGTTGTGGAAACATAGAAGCAGAAGCAGACCCCATTGTTGCTAGGAGAGGCCTGTGAGATACAGGGGGGTCTGGACCATGGAGTCTGCTGTTTATATACCTCCTCCCCAGCCGTTCTCCTACACAAAAATGTGTGCCGCCGGGAGTGGAAAAAGATTAGCTGGGTAGGGATTTCTATGGGCACTTGGCCCTCCGAACATTTTTGTTGTAGGGGAGCCAGATGCCATCTACCACAGATCTTGCCCAAATAGATGCATTTGGAGATGAGTCATGAATGCTTTGATATTAATGGGGGAATGTGATATGTTTCATTAGTCTAAAAAAATTTTCACAAAGACCATTGTTAACTTAGTGCCCAAGATTTTGATCATTTGCATCCATTTTAACTGATTTCAGACCTTGGTGGCTTCCTCTCAAAGTTTGTGAACACATGGCTTTTGCAAACATACGCAGTATAAAATTGTGCAATTGCAAAAGTTTTTTGAGACAAAACTCAGAACTCAAGGTGTTAACTCTAACCTTTGCTTAGCGATAAAGAGCGATGTAATATTATTATGTGTAACATCTGTAAATGGTATATACGTCAGGAAAAATAAACGTCAATTTATGTAAGCCCTGCATTCTTAAATCTCGAGCCCCTATATTGTAAAGTTATTCTAAAACATTGCTGCATTGGGTTAATGGCAAATAATGTCAGATTATCTAATAATCTAATATCTTCTCCAACTGAATGATTTCCTTACTTATTCTAAACACTACTTACGTGGTGCCACAAGGCTGAAAGTTAATTACATTTCTGTTAAGGTTCAATGCACATTTTATACAATATAAATACAGTGGTAATGTCTATTAATTAACATAAATATTATTACCATCAGCAAAATTACCCTAACATATAGGACTATAAAATATTTCCAATCATACTAAAACTTAATAAATAATGTATATCTTTAAGAAATAAAAATGATCTCACCTTTGGCAAATGAGCTTTGAGCTTTTTAAACGATGAATTTCTTGATAAATCTGTCTACAACACTATGCTAGCATAAATGTTTAATTAGTAGTAGCCGACCGGATTTCTGCCAGGAAAGTAGATTATACACCATGGTGAATTAGTGATGTGGATTACTGGTTGAGCTGTGAATAGAATATAGGCTTTATTTAAACAAGCAGTAGATCAGTTTGCCAAGGCACAAACATTATGCATAAAGAACAGTTATTCATAGATTTGTCTATGGAAAATCCCAACGATATTTAGATACCATGAGAATCATTTGTCTGGATGGTGGAGGAATGGGATGAGATCAATTGCTTTCTTGCATTAATTTTTAAATGTGAACGCATCAAAGCAAAAATATGTTTCGTTGTAGGCTGGCACAAAACTGGACTTCACTCCATAAACTTGATGCCTTAAAAAAAGTAATTTTATTAACAAAACATAAACATCTCAAGTTAAATAAAATTACTTTTTTACTGCATCAAGTTGATGGAATGAAGTTTGGGTATGTGCTAGCCTACAACTAAACATATTATTGCCAAATTGCCTCTCCAAACTGAATGTCTGGGGCTTAAACGGATACTGTCATGGGAAAAAAAGTTTTTTTTCAAAATGAATCAGTTAATAGTGCTGCTCCAGCAGAATTCTGCACTGAAATCCATTTCTCAAAAGAGCAAACAGATTTTTTTTTATATTCAATTTTGAAATCTGACATGGGGCTAGACATTTTGTCAATTTCCCAGCTGCCCCTGGTCATGTGACTTGTGCCTGCACTTTAGGAGAGAAATGCTTTCTGGCAGGCTGCTGTTTTTCCTTCTCAATGTAACTGAATGTGTCTCAGTGGGACATGGGTGTTTACTATTGAGTGTTGTTCTTAGATCTACCAGGCAGCTGTTATCTTGTGTTAGGGAGCTGTTATCTGGTTACCTTCCCATTGTTCTTTTGTTTGGCTGCTGGGGGGAAAAAGGGAGGGGGTGATATCACTCCAACTTGCAGTACAGCAATAAAGAGTGATTGAAGTTTATCAGAGCACAAGTCACATGACTTGGGGCAGCTGGGAAATTGACAATATGTCTAGCCTCATGTCAGATTTCAAAATTGAATATAAAAAAATCTGATGAAGTCCTGAAAAACCACTAAGGCATTGCACAACCACATTTACATTGACTATGCAAATTAGATTATAAGCTCCACACAGATCTACCTTTTTTGACAGTGAGATCAGTTAAACTGAGATAGTCAATGCAAGGTCTAAGGCTTCCATCCTTCTTTTGAACAAAAAAGAAGCCAACTCCAGCAGGAGATGTCAATTTTCTAATAAAACCTTCAGAGAGATTTTCCTTAAAGTACTCTTTCATGACCTGAGTTTCAGAAACTGACAGAGGGTAAGTCCTACCTCTGGGGGAGGGAGCACAGTAACAGGAAAATGTTAATGGGACAATCCTAGAGCCTATGAGGAGGTAGAGCTCTGAATTTTTCTTCTCAAAGTCATCCTGTGTCTTAGGGTTACACATTGAGAAAGTCCTTGTAACATGCAGGTAAAAGAATTATGAGAAGCAGATGAAACTTGAATGGGAAGGACAGGAGAGGCAACAAGAAGATGGCTCCATCACAACCCAAGCTAAATGTTATGAACTATGTAGCAGAAACCCTGGGACTGCTTGAGTGATCATCCTCTTTAGTGAGTAGAAAAGCCCTGGTAGGATCAGTCTTCAACAATGCCCTTTTGGGGCCCAACACTTTCTGCCACTAACTGACAGAGAGAACCTGAACACATGTGACAAGTACCGTACAGGCAGAGTCAGGCACAGTTTCATTAACCAGATCAAAACAGCTAACAGGACTTGGGAAGAAACATGCTAGTACCTGGGCAGACAAACCAGGCGCCTTACACAACCATGAGCCTTGCAGTGCTGTTAGGGCTTCAGTGGATACTGGTCACAGCAATACAGGTCTTCCAGCAGGTTCCACTGTACCCCTGGTGCCCTTATAGTTATGCCATTGTTATCCTATACATATCCAAAATATGTATTAATGGTAACGGAAATACCCCACAAGATTGCAAGGACTTCTTTTCAAAATGGGCTGTCACAGTAGAGTTAATGCAAGAAGTAGACAATTCATAGTACAATGATCACTAACAATAGGTGGCAGAAACTCTAGTATAATTAATAAATTGAATTAATTTGAGATATACACCTAGGGCGATTTCATATAAAGTTCATTAAAATTTAACAGAAACATGATTCCAACTGGGAAGGTCTGTCCTTTGATTCAGTTTTCTGTACTGCTTCTGACTCTTTTTTTATAGGGTGGCCACAATATACATTGTATTATGCAAGTGAAACATATCAGAGAGAAACTCAGTCTTAATTTTTAAGAAAAAACTTTGATTTTGATTTGAAGAAATAGCTGTTGAACACTGTATATGTAGTAAGAAAGTGTTGTGCTTAAGGGACATCCAGTTCAGAGACCAATTATTGGTAGTGATGGGCGAATTTCTCCCATTTCGCTTCGGCCAAAAATTTGCGAATTTCCAGCGAAGCGGCAAAAAAATTGCGAAATGAGAATTTTGACGCCAGCGTCCAAATAATTTTTGACGCCGGTGACAATTCTGATGTCCATTAAAGTCAATGGGCGTCTAAAATTGTCACTGGCGTCATAATTCCAAATTTTATTCATTATTTTAGCAATATAAAAACTGATAATATCATTAATGTAAACTACAAAAGTGTTCAGAATAGCAATTTTAATTTGTTTCCGAATTGTCATTTCCTTTTATCAGTCACACATACAAAGAACACACAAATGCATGGATGTTAAAGTTACAGCTGTTTATTTAAATATGTATTTGCAAGTTTTTCAGCTTAATATTTTTTCCAGCTGCAAACGACACACTCATGCTGTGAGTCACTGACAGGTTTTCATCTGCTTCAATTGGCTGATTGTTCCATGCGTCAGAAATTTGCAATGCGCTACTGACAAACAGCTTGGTTGGGTTGTTTGAATGGGGGGGGGGACTAACCCTAATAAACCATTTATATCTCAAAAATTATAATAAAAAAATAGAAACTATTTGTGAAAAATAATGAAGCACCCACCACAGTCTGCATGCAATTTTTTAGCAAGGATATTTTGCCTTTACGGCACTACCTCAAGCCACTAATTTAGGTTCCCCATGTCAATTCTACAAACTGGAAACCTTTGCGTTAAAGGAAACAGTATTAAAGGACACACCATGTACAATGCCTTCATCTATATCGTATTCATTGATATCTAATTAGTGATAGGCGAATTTGCGGTGAACTGGCCCACCGGGATACCAGGAAAACTCCCGGTGGGCCCAGGTGTCAGTGGGCCTCATGCTGCTAAACATTTGGCCTATTTCATGGCCATTCCCAATTTATATGAGAACAGAGGCTAAATAGATGGAATAATAGATTATAGAATGTAAAAAAAAAGAGACTAGGAGAATAGAGGTTGAGTGAGGAGAGGATGAAAAATAGTGCACCTGGTCTAAGGTTTTTGGGTGGGCACCTGGTGTCCCAGTTCAACACTGCTCTCCTATTCATATTCCAGTCTCTTATTCAAATCAATGCATGGTTGCTTGGGGAATTTGGACCCTAGTTACCAGATTACTTAGGATGCAAATTGAAGAGCTGCTGAATAAAAAGCTAAATAATTTAAAAACCTTCAATGATAAAAAATTAAAAGAAATTGCAAATTGTCTCAGAATATCACTCTCTACATCAGTGATCCCCCAACCAGTAGCTCGCGAGCAACATGTTGCTCACCAACCCCTTGGATGTTGCTCCCAATGGCCTCAAAGCAGGTGCTTTACTAAACAGCCAATAACAGCCCTTATTTGACATCCCCATGGAGTTTTTCATGCTTGTGTTGCTCCCCAACTCTTTATTAGATTCAAATGTTGCTCACGAGTAAAAAATGTTGGGGACCCTTGCTCTACATCATACTAAAAGTTATCTTAACGTGAAAAAACCCTTTAAGGGGCTGAATTTACCATACAGGGCCCAAGGGCTGCCCTGTTAAACTGCCGCCTTGTTAAACTGCCGCCCTAGGCAAAGACCCTCGGATGCCTGTACAGTAAATATGGCAGTGCCTAGGGTTGTCACCTGGCCAGTAAAAATGATGTTTGATACCAATGTTATTAATATTAATAGGGAAAAAAGATAATTTATATAGAAAGGCCGGTATTTTTTACAGAAAAGGTGGCAAACCTACATGTGCCATTAGCCTAAAGGGCTAAACCTAAACGGGAACTAAAGCCTAGCAAATAATTTGTATAGAAATGTTGGATCTGCCATAAACTCCTATTCTTTCTCTAGCATTCTCATGATCAGTCTGGGAAATAGAGCAACTGCCCACGTCAGCTGCCCTTATAAGGAGCAGACACCACAGAGGGGGATTTCCCCCTTCCCTGTGAGGGAGCGATGCACGAAAATCAAGGCGCGTATTAAAGTGATTGCAGCCGCAGCAGCATTGTAAGGCAGACGATGACTCCAGCTCCCCCAGCCTGATCCCTCCGCCCCATGATAGATGTCTATTAAAAGCTGCTGACGTCAAGAAGGATGGCCATCTTTGATGAGGGCAGAGCTCTGTTCCATTGAAGAAGACGACTCGAGGAACGGTGCTTCTTGCCTCCCTGCGAAAAAAAACTGCCTTCAGATAAGATTGTAGAGTAGCCTTAGGACCTGCTTACGCCCTACTCACGGTAAGACGAGCGATATTCGTTGCCTCTACATTTTCTCTTCACTACAGGCTTCTGCTTTTATTATTTAGCCAGAGATTTCAGGTGAAGTCTTTCTACCAATCTGGATCTGTCAGTCAAATGGAAGGCACCTTCTTTTTTTTTATTATTATCTCCCATTTTTTACACATTCCTGCTCTTTTTGCGCGCATTGAACAGCTGCGTTTGTCGCAAGGAAATGGGGCTTTTCCGCCCGAGCTCTCTGCACAGCCGCTCCATTCACAATAGGTGAGGGAGCAGCCCCATGCACTGAGCTTTCAGCACCTCAACCCCGGGGACAGCGATTGTACTGCAGAAAAACGTCCGCTTCCCTACAGCACTGGAACTGGCAGTAGCAGAAGCGGCAGTTGCAACAGCAGTAGCAGTAGTAGTAGCAGCAGCATGTGTGCCACTGGACTCTGGAAGGGATTAACCCCCTCTCAGCCTGTAGCTTTATTTATCCCAAGGCAGACTTCTTGACTTCTGGCTGTGATTATCACGATCAGATTGTGCTTCAATTTATAAGCCTTCCTCACCTCACATGGAGTGAGTCAGTGTATTTGCACACTGACTAAATGGATACATACTCCATAGGTGGAAAGATAGTGTATACTGTATATATTTCCCAACAAGCTGGTGTTGATCTATAAACTCCCAACAGCCTTTTAACATCAAAGCCACTGGTTGGAGGAATAGGGTGAATATCACATGCATGGTATATATATATATGTGTGTGTGTGTGTGTTTGTGTGTGTGTGTGTGTGTGTGTGTGTGTGTGTGTGTGTGTGTGTGCGCGTGTACTGTATGTCCGCATATCATATATAAAAATCCACATTCAAAGCTATATTCTTTATTTCAGGAGCTCAGAACTTGAAAGACCTATAGCAAGAGGAATTGTGACACCTCCAGACAGTTCTGCGTAGTTGCGTCAAAAGGCAGGCTTTGAAGCTGCTCGATTTACGTGCAGGGGCATTAGTAATTACTGCTGGTTATGTTACCCACTAGAGAGAAAGCGAGGGGGAGGGGATCTGCATTGGAGCTGAAGAAGGGAGGGAGGCAGGGCACTGGTAGGCTTACATCCCTAGTGGGAGAGGAAGAGATTCAGTTTTGCTGTTTGAATGTTGTTTGTAGAGCTGCTTCACCTTTGCACAGACATTGTGGCTGCTCAGATGGGTGGCAGGGACGTCTGCAGGCAAAACTAACCAGCATCCTGAGGGAATATATATGGAAAGCAGTGGATTTTAGCATATAGCCATCTAATTTTACTGATACATATATTATCATTATCAGTAATCAATCACTGTGTGTGACAGTAAAAGACAATAGAGGTCTGCTTTGCAGCAGCCATCTGCCGCTGGTATTAATATTAGAGCAATCGGTGCAGTTTCATCATGCAAAGCCGAGGCTATGCTTTAGGGACTGACTGCAAAACAGAAAGACCCCACCCCAATGCACCTTTTCAGCGAGCTCCTGAAGACTGAGTTGGGCACAGCTATAGCAGAGACCAGAACAGCACATAGCAGGAGGAAAATACAAATAATGTTGGATATGGCTAGACTGCTCTTACAACACATTTGAATATTTGGTTATGGGTAATGGGTATGCAAGAATATGACTTCCAGATTGGTCTATATCTTGTGTTTAATGAGGATAAAGGCCAATACAATGACATTTGTATTCCAATTAGTATACATACATAAAATATCTATGGAAATTATATGCTTTTCATCTGTTTTTAACAGCTCTGTACTGCTAGTTTATTCAGGCTGTCAGCTTTTCGCTTGCATGTAAATGCAACTGTGTATATATTAGGGCATTGAGCAGAACGCAGCCGTAGCATAATCATATAAATTATTGACCTGCAAATGAAGTAGATTACAGTAGTTTCTCCCATTCCAGCCATTAATCAAAGAGTGCTCACGTGTTTACATACATAAAACATGATGCAAAGGAAACAGATGGCATTTGTGTTCTTTTAATGCAGAGGTTATTCAGAATCAGAATTAGGAATTGGATTTTTAATGCATCTCTGGAGATTTCCAGGCAGGCTACTTTTTTTTTTTCATGACAGAATATGTGTATTGAGGGGATCAGATAAAAGTGCTGAAGATGTGGATGAGTCTTCTTGTTCAGATCAATATGCAAACACCCTGTACAAAATTGTGCCTTGAGCTTATGCCTGGCTTAGTAAATTAAGTGAAAAATGTGGCATAAACCTCCCCTAACGTAATATCATTTTCTATATAATATATCATTGTATATGTGACTATGGGAAACTTCAGAGACAGAGCCTTTTACATTAAGTACTTTGCTCTATTATCATAATTAGTTTTTAGTTTATTCAGGATATACAGTATATATATATATATGTTTAGATTGCTATAGTGCATCTTGAAAGTGCTCCTTGCAGGGAGATGAATTCAGAATTTACCCTACATTAAGAACTCTAGTGGCACATGTGGAAATTACCCTTTCCATCCCAAAACCTTTTGGAAGATTATCTCTAATAATATACTGTACCAAATACTATATATATATATATATATATATATATATATATATATATATATATATATATATATATATATATATATATATATATATATATATATATATATATTATTTGCAACTTATGCAGCAAGAAGCTCAAAGAACAATCCCCTTAGTTAAAAAATAGAAGCCGCTGATTATTCTGTGCACACTCAGTAGTGATCAACCACATACAGATTGGTGTTTGTCCTGACTGTGTGAATCAGGAAATTTTCCAGGAAAGACCAAAACATAAGGTTTATTTTCTGTTGGATAACTTGTGGAGGTTTAATTACTGCTTGTATTTTATCCCACTGAGTGTTCTTTCATTCATTTGTCTGGGCTTTATTTTGCCTGGGGTCTGTTCAGTGGTACCACTTGATATGAATTACCTGCCCCCTAAAGGCAATGACAGGCTTTGTATTTGATGGCATCTACAACACTAAACCAATACGAAGTAAACGAAATTAAATGTTAAAAGAGCAATTTAAGGGGTCTTCTCCAATAGGAATTTTCCGCATCAATTAAATCTGTTAGCAAAACACAATATTAAAGTCTCATTAAAGGGGTTGTTCACCTTTGAGTTAACTTTTACTGTGATGTAGAGAGTGATATATGGAGACAGTTTGCAATTGGCTTTCTTTTTTTATTTGTGATTTTTGAATTATTTAGCTTTTTATTCAGCAGCTTTCCAGCCTGCAATTTCAGCAACAGGTAGCTAGGATCCAAATTACCCTAGCATCCATTTCTTGATTTGAGAGACTGGAATAAAAATAGGTGATGGGCTAAATAGAAAGATGAGTAATAAAAAGTAGCAATAACAATACATTTGTAGCCTTACAGAGCATTTGTTTTTTTAGATGGAGTCAATGATCCCCTTCTGAAAGCTGGAAAGAGTCAGAAGAAAAAAACAATTAAAAAACAAAACAAAAAAAAAGACCAGATGAAAAGTTGCTTAAAATTGACTGTTCAACAACATAGTAGACGTTAACTTAAAGGTGAATTATCCTTTTAAAATATCTATTTTTAAGGCATTTTTAATGGAATTAATGTGTTTTGTTCCCAGATTCAGTTGAAATTGAAAGGGTACTGGTTGGGGTTTGCTCGAAAGGTCGCCTGTTTATAAGTGGGAATATGAATAGGTTTTTTGTTTTGTCTTGTGAAAGAGCCGGCAAAAGTGCAAAATAATTTTAACTCTTGGCAAATGATTGAGATATCACAGGATCCTATTATTTTCGGCATAAACATGTGACATATATGGATATACAGAAAGAGACTAATTAATACAAATATTTACGTAAATCAGTGGTTCTCAAACTGTGGGTCTGACTTTTATCTCAATATTTTCTGCTTAAAACTCTGATCAAATCTGCTCGGGTTTTTTTTACTGCTTTTCTGAAAAAAAATCAGCTTTTCGCGATTTTTCCGGAATATTAACCCAAAAACTCCAAAAACTTCACTGCATTGCATGAAACTCAGCGCACATCAAAAAATCATTGGGATTTCTCCCATTGACTTATATTCAACCTCGAGTCAGTCTGAGATACTGGATTTTCTGATTCAGACTTTTTCCATCCTCTGGGTTAATAATTTCCGAAAAATGTGTGATTTTTTAAAAGACGATTTTATAAAAAAACAAATCATGAGTTTTTCGTGATTTTTGCATTCAGAATTTAGTAAATAACCTCCTTAAAGATAACGTTGAAGAAATAGTGGATGAACTATCCCTTAAAGGGCACCTGCTGGCTAAATATATTATCCCCAACCAAAGTGGCGGGGTAATAGAGCCCACATTCTAGTTGGGGTTAACAGTAGTTTCTTTTTTTTAAAAAAAAGTACTAGGCCACCTGCACTGCAAGGGATCTCCCGATGAGAGCAGCCATGTTGGGGCACACGAATGACGCATAATGAGCAAATGCGTGTGACATCAGATGGGTAGTTGCGGCAGTTTTTCTAAACCTTCATCTGTTGCTTAAGTATTCTTTTTGGGGGTACAGATTTCCTTTAAGCTTAGTTGAAGAATAAGCTTAATTTGACCCATGAGTTGGGACATGAAATTGAGCTCCATGCAATTTAGGCTGCACCCACAAGATCCCCTTTAATACATTGAAATATCCCACTGACAGACAATAGACAGGAGTAATTAAAAATAGACTAACTTTCTATGTTGAAATTGGGGTCATTAGGCAGATTCACAGATTCAGTCCCAACACTATTTGCATTATTATAGAAGTTACAGTGACTTGTTCAAGCAGAAGAGGGTACACTATGAAGTACACTGGATAATTATATTAATAGAATGGATTTGTCCTTATTTGTGTCAGTATAAGAAAATAACAGACTGCTTAGAATTAATAAATGGTCTATAATTGTAACAGCTACTGTTGTGAGTGATTGAGCTGATGGTTGGGAATGGGTTCCAGGCTTTTTTTTTTAACTTTAATTGGAAAAGCACAAACTGCAGATGGGAACTTTCACAAAAGCATTTTAACTGTAATTAGTCACTAAACTAAAGAGGCCTGTATTGAGTATTTGAATTAGGAAGGCCCGTTGCCTCTATCACGTTGCAGAATATTCTTAATTATTATACAGTTAGATCCATAAATATTTGGACAGAGACAACTTTTTTCTAATTTTGGCTCTGTACATGAATTTTAAATGAAACGACTCAGATGCAGTTGAACTGCAGACTTTCAGCTTTAATTCAGTGGGTTGAACAAAATGATTGCATAAATATGTGACAAACTAAAGCCTTTTTTTAACACAATCACTTTATTTCGGGGGCTTAAAAGCAATTGGACAATTGACTCAAAGGCTTTTTCATGGGCAGGGGTGGGCAAGTCCTTCGTTATGTCATTATCAATGAAACAGATAAAAGCCCTGGAGTTGATTTGAGGGGGGGTGCTTGTATGTGGAAGATTTTGCTGTGAACAGACAACATGTGGTCAAAGGAGCTCTCCATGCAGGTGAAACAATCCTTCCTTAAAGGAGAAGGAAACCCAGTTGGCGCAAAAACCCTCCCCCCTCCTGTGTGTTGCCCACCCTCCCTCCTCCCCCCTGGCCTACCTGTCCCACTGGGCAAATGCCCCTAACTTGTTACTTACCCTTCTGCGCAGGTCCAGTCCACGGAGTTCACAGGCACCATCTTCTTCCACGCGATCTTCTTCCTGCTTTGACCGGCATTTTGGCGCATGCGCAGTAGATCGTACCGGTGAAATGCTCCTACTGCGCATGCGCCGGTCAAAGCAGGAAGAAGATCACTTGGAAGAAGATGGCGTTGGTGAACTCCGTAGACTGGACCTGCGCAGAAGGGTAAGTAGCAAGTTAGGGGCATTTGCCCAGCAGGACAGGTAGGCCAGGGGAGAGGAGGGAGGGGAAGCAATACAGGGGAGGGGGGGGAGGCTTTTTGCGCCGACTAGGTTTTCTTCTCCTTTAAGCATCAAAAACAGAAAAAACCCATCCGAGATAGAGTGGCAAAAGCTACCATTTGGTACATCCTGAGAAAGAAAGAAAGAAAGAAAGAAAGAAAGAAAGAAAGAAAGAAAGAAAGAAAGAAAGAAAGAAAACAAACACTGGTGAACTCAGCAACGCAAAAAGACCTGGACATCCACAGAAGACAACAGTGGTGGATGATCGCAGAATCATTTCCATGGTGAAGAGAAACCCCTTCACATCAGCCAAACAAGTGAACAACACTCTCCAGGAGGCAGGTGTATCGATATCCAAGTCTACCATAAAGAGAAGACTGCATGAAAGTAAATACAGAGGGTGCACTGCAAGGTGCAAGTCATGCAAAAGCATCTAGATTGGACTTCTAAAAAAATCATCTTAAAAAGCCAGTACAGTTCTTGAAAAACTTTCTATGGACAGATGAAACCAAGATCAACCTCTACCAGAATGATGGCAAGAAAAAAGTATGGAGAAGGCGTGGAACAGCTCATGATCCAAAGCATACCACATCATCTATAAAACATTTGGGAGGCAGTGTGATGGCTTGGGTGTGCATGGCTGTCAGTGGCACTGGGACACTAGTGTTTATCCATGATGTGACACGGGACAGAAGCAGCTGAATGAATTCTGAGGTGTTCAGAGACACTGTGTGTTCAAATCCAGCTAAATGCAGTCAAACTGAATGGTAGGCGTTTCATAATGACCCAAAACATACAGCCAAAGCAACCCAGGAGTTTATTAAAGCAAAGAAGTGGAATATTCTTCAAAGGCCAAGTCAGTCACCTGATCTGAATCCAATTGAGCTGCATTTCACTTGTTGAAGACTAAACTTCGGAAAGAAAGGCTCACAAACAAACAGCAACTGAAAGCCGCTGCAGTAAAGGCCTGGCAGAGCAGTAAAAAGGAGGAAACCCAGAATCTGGTGATGTCCTTGAGTTCAAGACTTCAGGCTGTCATTGCCAGCAAAGGGTTTTCAATTAAGTATTAGAAATTAAAATGTTATTTTCAGTTTTTGTTATTTGTCCAATTACTTTTGAGCCACTGAAATGAATTAAAGTTTAAAGTCTGACATATTATGCATCACTTTACAAAGAATGCTTAATCTTCAGCCCCAGCTCCTACCCTAGTACCCATTCTACAGGCATCCAAACATCAACACTACCTCTGTGTGCTGAAAATTCACCCCATAACTTAACAGATTTTGCTGGACAAGATTATTTCTTTTTTCAATGAAATGTCCCATTATTACCAGCATCACCAGTCTGTGACATTATCATTTTGAAAACTGCCTCTTTATCCAACACTATAAGCCTAGTATTAAATAACTGAATAGGGAGTTGAAGTTTATGCTCCTTGAGTTGTTTGTGTCTAGGGCTTTCATATTATGATAGAGTTATCATATTGCAAATGGGCCAAATCCAAGAAATCATTGAGGGTTCAGGTCATTATCATGATATTCATGGATCTGTTATCAAAGTGTGGAGGCATGTCCCTATACAGAAGCCGTGTAGGGGCCATATCATGTCAAGAAATGGTTGATGATCCTAAAATAATAATTTTAGGAGTTACCCTGTAGTTATTGCTTTTCTATTCTGGAAAAAATGCTATTGAATTAGGTTTACTAGACACTGTTTCAATAAGAAACAGGCTGTTTGCCCACTATATGCTGAATACTGCATAAAAGGGGCAGCTTTGAATAACCCGGGAGAAGTGAAGTAAATAGACTTACTGTATCTGCTAATGTTCCAAGACATTTGGAAGAATACACTCAACACTAAAATGTAGTGGTGAGGCAGCACCTTGTTTCTGGATATTATTAGCCGTAGCTAGATTATGAAACATTATTTTAGAAAGCATAAAGTGTGATCCCTAAAATTAGAACAACAATTTCAATATTGCCGCAGTGCATTATATGTAAAGAAATGCAAGTCTCCGCTAATTGTTCTCCTGATAGTAATTCAGCAGAACTATTTTATCCGAGGAAAGAGCAAGGACAAACAGCAGGCTTTGATTTTTACCCTGCATTACTGTATGTTTTTTTTAAACATCTCCCTCAAGGTCAGTGACCTTGAGATTACAAAATGACCTCAAACATCTCAATCATATTTAAATGTTTGCATGTGCTCCAAGCAAGAAGAAAATGTGGTTATTTTTATGTCAGTGCCAGCCCAACCATTGCACGAGTATAGTGTAAGTGTAAAGTGCATACGGCACGAGTTTTCCTTATGCCAATTTGGTATCCAATTTTAGAATCCAAATAGCTAATTCAGTTTGCTTACCTCTAGAATGACAGCATTATAGCCGGCTCACTTGTACATTACTATATTTAACTGGAATAACTGTGATTATTTTAGACTATTGATATATAAAATGTATAAACATGACAGTTTCCAATGATTGCGCTCACTCGGTCTCTGTCTCGGAGTCATATTGTCTACTAAGAATTGAAAATGAATTATTATTAATTCCTTTAACCTCTTATTTGTGATAATACATTAATGACCCTCATACATATTTTTATTTTGTTTAGACCCTTTACTTGTGCCCCAGATCAGGCCTTTGATCATCTATAATTTACAATATATATTCTGGTACTTGACTAGTTGTTTGCTCAAAGTATTTCTGCTCAACATTTGCTGGTGTATTACCATAAAACCCTTAAGAAATTCTAGTCTTATCTGGGAATTGTCATCACAGATTATGTTCATGTGGATCATAAAAGGACTTTAGGGGTGAACAGTGCAATGCCACATGGTAGTTGTGCAAATTGTGCACATCTGTAGGTCAGCACTCCTGTATAGTCTCAAGCTGCACACTATGTGACTTACTGACTATTTATATTCCTATGACATTCCTTCCTTTAAATGACTGACAGAACAGACAAGATATGCTTATGCTTTACATGGTCCCAGCTAGCTTTGAATGCTCATATTAAAAAAATCGTTTGTTCAATGTAGTGGAATGAAATATTAATTGCAGATGGTCATATCCAGGTCAAGGTGGAATATCCCTACTTGACTGTAAAGGAAATATTCTTCTTTGAGAAGATTGGCCAGATTGCCTCTTAGCATTCTGTATTTTTGTTTCTCATTGGATTGGTCCAAACACATTTATCATTTGCACATTCAAGGTTAAAGATGAAAAGTTTTGTCTATTATATTTATCAATGTCAATTCTTGGTTGCAGTATTATACACACATCCGCAAATACCAGTACAGGAATGGGACCTGTTTTCCAGAATGTTCGGGACCTAGAGTTTTCCACATAATGCATCTTTCCGTCATTCATACCTTAAATTTACTAGACAATCATGTAAACATTTAATAAGCCCAATAGGCTGGTTTTGCTTCCAATAAGCATTCATTATATCTTAGTTGGGATCAAGTACAAGCTACGGTTTTATTATTAGAGAGAAAAGGGTAATCCGAATATAAACTTTGGATTATTTGGACAAAATGGAGTCTATGGGAGACAGCCTTTCCGTAATTCAGAGCTTTCTGGATAATGGGTTTCCAGATAATGGATCCCATACCTGTAACTAAGAGTATCCAGAAAAGTGAAAGGATAACAGATACAAGATAATGGGCTGTAATTGTTACATAGTTACATAGTTAGATTGGGTTGAAAAAAGACCAACGTCCATCAAGTTCACCCCCTCCAAATGAAACCCAGCATCCATACACACACATACCGACCCCTCCCCTCCTTGTTGGCATACCTCCTCTCCAATTTTTAGTAAGCCTTGTGTGCACTGACTTTGCTTGGGTTGCAGTATAAAGTAAAGACAAATATCCGTTGACCATGGAAGTCAGATGTGAGTTTCAAGTATAACATATAGGATCTGGTCTGATCTAAACAGGAACGTTTAGAATACACGTATGGGGCCTGTTATCCTGATTTTGGATTAAGACATTTTTTGTAAATATATATTGAAACTACTTATTAGTCAGTGCCCCACTGGACACCTCAGAAGTTGCAGGGTCTGGTTTTTGTATTGCTATACATCTGGTATCTGGTAATTTGCCTACTTAGAATGCCTGGATGTTCAGTGGAATAAAATAACATTTATGGTCCTAACTCAATGGTCCTTTACTACGGTAAGTAAAGTAGATAAGTAAAAAAAGAACTAGAAGAACTGGTTACTTCTTTGTAGCAATTAGCAGAACAATTGTGGGTTTTTTTCTTTTGGTTATTGAATATTCTGCTTTGTAACATCCATTGAAAAGGCTGATAAATTCCAACCTTCCTGTCTTTTTAGCGTTTTTTCAAACTTCAGGCATTATTTTTACCCTTCTATCCAGGGAGTTTGCGGGTGTGCACATCCCCAAATAT
Organism: Xenopus laevis; assembly: GCF_017654675.1. Classification (NCBI taxonomy): domain Eukaryota; kingdom Metazoa; phylum Chordata; class Amphibia; order Anura; family Pipidae; genus Xenopus; species Xenopus laevis. The sequence continues at coordinate 27,265,311 of NC_054380.1, forward strand.
TTTTGTTCAGGATATTTATATTGGGGACATTAGGCCTAATATGTTTTTGTCTATTCAATGAATGTTGCCTGTTTATAATGTGTATAATTTTTAAAAAGACTCAAGCACTACAGTAGTTGGGTGACTTGAAAACAACAGAAAGTGTCAGTTTATAATGACAGAAAATAGTAACGTAAAGGGAATCACTACAAATAATGGCCTGAGAATAATGACTAGAATTGATTGACTGAATGCTTTTCTGTGGCAGAATGATTTGTTCTAGTGCAAAACTTCTCTGAATAGCTACTTCCCTCATTAAATTGTATTACATTAATATTAACACAGTGCTTATTCATTTTTGAGGTTTATTGATTCAGTGGCATGTTCAGCGCTGTCACTGAGCTCTAACACCCCATATAACTGAATGATGCTAAAACATATTCTAATGAAACAATACATTATTTGCTTAGTGCAAAAATCTGACATGGGGCTAGAAATATTGTCAGTTTCCCAGCTGCCCCCAGTCATGTGACTTTAACCTTCACTTTAGGATGGAACTACTTTCTGGTAGGCTGTTATTTCTCCTACTTAATGTAACTGAAACAGTCTCAGTGGGACTTGGCTTTTACTATTGAATGTTGTTTTTAGATCTACCAGGGAGTTGTTATCTTGTGTTAGGGAGCTGCTGTTCTGTTGTTAGGCTGCTGGGGGGAGGAGGAAGGGGTTGATATCACTCCAACTTGCAGTACAGCAGTAAAGAGTGACTGAAGTTTATCAGAGCACAAGTCTCATGACTGGGTGCAGCTGGGAAACTGACAATATGTCTAGCCCCATATCAGATATCAAAATTGAATATAAAAAAATCTCTTTGCTCTTTTGAAAAATGGATTTCAGTGCAGAATTCTGTTGGAGCGGCACTATTAACTGATGCGTTTTGAAAAAAATATGTTTTCCCATGACAGTATCCCTTTAAGAAAGATAATTACCAGTTGGCGGCTGGTAACCGGGTCCAGATTTGCTCAGTGTTGATAAATGAGCCAAAAACAGATCAACTTTAATTAATGTTTTTTGAGAACAATTTACTGACAGGCAGGAAAGTGCTTAGACATCTTGTAAATCTGTCCAACAGTCTAAATGACAAGACGTTCCAGTTTAGGACAGTGGCAGATGGATTTTTTCCCCCCAGAAACAGTCATTTAGTATATTAGATAGTTGTTCACTTACTGTTATGTTTTCCACTAAACAGGAAATGTATCTGTATCTTCAGTTTCTGCACAGCAAGAAACATATCATATTTGTAGTCGGCAATTATTGCTAATTAAAACTCTGGCTTTTGCAGTCGCCCAAAATGCCTAGCTGTCAGATAATTTCCTTGTGAGTTCATTTGTTGTATGAATTACAGATTAAGGGGTGCAATTTATGATTTAGCACCTTCACTGCCCATGCATGGAACACTGCCAAATGTATTGAAGACGAGTGCTCTGACTCACTACAAGAAAAAACTTGTGCTTCCTACGGCTTCTGAGGAATCTTCTTCCACACAAAATATAAAGAAGGAATGTAAGGAATCGTTTTGTAGATTCTCATTGCAGTTCGAGTCGCAGGCTTCATGAATTTGTGTCATATTGTGATGTGGTGTATGGATGTGTGATTTTTTTATATAAGCTGATCAAATGGGTATTGGGGAATTAAACCCCTTCTGTTTCTGTGCCCCATATGGTTAAACTTATACTTGGTGGAGGAACACCGCAGAAAACACTACTCTAACACTTCTATTGGGAGAATAATGGAACTTTTGCTTTGATAACCATAGTTTTTCTGATAATAGTGACCATCAAAATCCTAAGAGCCTATCTCTGCCAACAGCTACTTTTGTTTGTCTTGAATTTCTGTGTCCATATAGAAAGTGCATGCCTTAGATGGCTTTTCCTGTACCACTGCACACCTTTTTTACTATTGTTTTATGGTGAGAAAAACTGGAGAGCCTTCAAATCAAGTTGGGGACAGATTTATCCAGGGTCGTAGTGAAAATTCAAAGTAAAAAAATTAGAATTTTGAGCTATTTTTGTGTAATATTTGAAAAAAATTAGAAGAATCGAATATCGAAATTTATCATGTACTGTCTCTTTAAAAATTCGACTTCAACCATACGCCATCTAAAACTTACTGAATTGCTGTTTCAGCCTATGGGGGACCTCCTAGAACCAATTTGGAGTCAATTGGTGGACTTCGAAAAAACGTAAAAAAAAAAAAAGACTTAAAAAACTTTGAATAGAATTCGATCGAATACGATGTTACTTTGTTCCGAACAATTCGAATGAATACGTCCTACCCACAGAAAAAGACTTACATTTTTTTAATACATTTCGGTTGGTCTTTATTTATTCGAATTTCGAAGTTATGGGAGATCAAAAAAAACTCCCATTACTTTGAAATTCGACCGTTGATAAATCTGCCCCTTAGGGGCAGATTTATCAAGGGTCAAAGTGAAAATTCAAATTTTTAAATTCGAATTTCGAGCTATTTTAGTGTACTTCAACTATGGAATAGTCCAAAGTTCGATTTGAATTTGAAAACAATGTGACTATTCGAATATCGAAATTTATCATAAACTGTCTCTTTAAAACTTCAACTTCGACCATTCATCATCTAAAACCTGCCGAATTGCTGTTTTAGCCTATGTGGGACCTCCTAGAACCCATTTGGAGTCATTTGAAAAATCTAAGTTTTTTTGGGGCAAATCCTGCGATTCGAATTTGATCGAAAGCGGTAAAACTTTGATTCGAATACAGCCTATTCACCTGAAGTTAATGATTTTTTAATTAAATTTTGATGTTGTTTTTTTATTCAAACGCCTTGAAATTCGACCCTTGATAAATCTGCCCCTTAGTGTTAATTTATTGAAGCACTACATGTTTTGGACCACACAGGTCCTTCCTCAGGTCACAGATGAGGGTAAACCAATGAATTGTTATAAAACACATTGCTGAACATCGATTACTGGCATTCTGTTACAAATAATTATTGAATAGCCTATCTTTTATAAAAATACATTTTTGGCACAGGATATTAAAGGTAGTTAAATATAGACTGCTCCCTGTTGTGGCATCTGGTCTGGCATATGGTACAGCACTTAAAATGGTAAAAAGTCGATTGATATGTATAAGAAAAAAAAATAGAAAGGATTATTATTGTATACATTCGGCAAGAAAGAAGGTAACATCTTTGTGCATTGTAATGTATTTTTGTTGTTGAGAATACAACACACTGGGTTAAATAAACAAGGCTTGTTTGTGTTGTACACAGTTCTAATTATTCTGCCTTTATTTATTTGTGGCTGGAAATAAACCAAGAGTAATAAGCCAAGATTTTGGATTAGATTCCTGTATGAGCGTTCTTAATGCTCTAGCAGGGGATTTAGCCTTCATACTTCTATCTGGTTTGAAATTTGGAAACCATGGGCACTGACCTACCATGGAATGTACACCGTGTATACAAGATGTCTTCTCTTTCAGCTATGAAATAAGTAATGAAATACAGGAAATGGGTTATGGTGTTTTACAGTAAATGGTTTTTGGTGTGTAATAGGCATTCTTTCTTTCCAAAGTGTAAAGTTACTACTCAACTGCATTTGACATAGACTTTAGTAAAGTATCACTTCTTAAAGAGGACCTGTCGCCCAAAAAAATGATGACATTAATCAAGCAAAGTAAACTTTAATTACACTCTATAAATTATTTGAATCAGTTTCCATCAGTCTGGGAATTCATAATTAAAGCAGGCAGGAGCCATTTTGTGGACACTGTTATTAAGACAGGCCTTATAGTATCTCAAAATCTTGTTTATGCACCAGAATGGGTGACTTGGGGGCAGATTTCTCTAAAGAAGAGGTGAATTTTCGAATGAAAAAAATGTGAATTTCGAGCTATGTTTTGTGTACTTCGAATTTGAAAAAAATTTGAATATCGAAATTTATCATGTACTGTGTCTTTAAAAATTCAAATTCGACCATTCGCCATCTAAAACCTGCCGAATTGCTATTTTAGCCTATGGGGGGGACCTCCTAGAACCTATTTGGAATCAATTGGTGGATTTTGAAAAATCAATGTTTTTTGTTGGGAAAAACTTAGAATCAAATTTGTTTGAATGCGCCATTCCTTAGATTCATATGATTCAACTTTGGCCGAATACAAATCGAAAATGGACCTATTCTACCAAAAAAAAACTTAGGGGCACATTTACTAAGGGTCGAATATCGAGGGTTAATTAACCCTCGATATTCGACCAGGAACTAAAATCGTTCGACTTCGAATATTGAAGTCGAACGATTTAGCGCTAATACTTCGATCGAACGATCGAAGGATTATTCGTTCGATCGAACGATTAAATCCTTCGAATCGAACGATTCGAAGGATTTTAATACAACGATCGAACGAATATCCTTCGATCAAAAAAACATAGGCAAGCCTATGGGGACCTTCCCCATAGGCTAACATTGAGTTCGGTAGCTTTTAGCTGCCGAACTAGGGGGTCGAAGTTTTTCTTAAAGAGACAGTACTTCGATTATCGAACGATCGAATAGTCAAACGATTTTTAGTTCGAATCGTTCGTAGTCGAAGTCGTAGTCGAAGGTCGAACTAGCCCATTCGATGGTCGAAGTAGCCAAAAAAACACTTCGAAATTCGAAGTTTTTTTATTCGAATCCTTCACTCGAGCTTTGTAAATGTGCCCCTTAGACTTAATTTCGGTTGGTCTTTTTGAATTCGAATTTTGAAGTTTTTTCAATTTGAAATTCGACCCTTGATAAATATGCCCCTTGATGTCCATCCCCATGCCCTGGCTACACAATTAAATGGTTAAGAGAACTGGGAGAATGTGGGGAGAGCAGTGACATCTAGGAAATGCTGAATGGAAAGTGAAAGTAATTGCCTAAGACATAGAGGAGGGGCAGACAATATTTGATTGACAGCTGAGATTTTTAAATGAGCTTACAACAGCTATGAATACTTTTATAAAAAAAAAAAGAATTTGGATTTCATGTTTAATTTGAAAAGGACTTTTATTATACAGCTTTTTATGTCGGGGTGACAGGTCCCCTTTAAAGAGAATGGAGAATGGAGCAAACTTGATGTTGTACTGCACATCTTACCACTACATTAAAGGGGATCTATCGTGAAAATCAGATTCTCCTAATGGATGGTTGAGGTGGAAATAATAAAATCTTCAAATATATTTCTTTAGCAGAAATGCTTACTTTTTTTGTAAAATGACATATTACTACATGTAATGAGGGTGCTTTCTCTGAGAGACAGTTCAAGCTACTGCTGAATGGGAGTGGCTTCTCACTAGCTATGATGTCACTTAGCAACTAGCAAAGTTCCACCCTCCTCCATGCTGAATAGCATCCTCACACCAACTGTTACTCCGGAAGCTCCTTGTGAGAAAAGTAAGGCTGTCAGGTCTGCACATTCTCTTAGTCAAGTACACCAAGTACCACCACAAAAAGGAGGGAGAGCCCAGAAGTGTTTTATTGTATTCTATGGGTGTAAAGTATTTTCTATCTGGGAAAAGTGATGGGAAGATCTGGCTGCTCTGATTCGGAAGTGCTTATTATTTTATTCCTTGTAAATTTCCCAAATGTCCCATGTTTGGATGCTGCAGCCTTTTGGTTTGCATAGCTTCCATTAACCTAAGGCCAACCAAAAAAAGGGAAAAGAGCCATCTTTGAATGGAGGCAAGAAAGATTTTAATTCACCCTTGTACCTTCCTAGAACTTCAGCTTCAATAACAGCTAAAGATGGTGGGTTAACAGTTAGACTATTATCTTTTCAGCTACTATAGGCACCATCTCTCCCTACTATACCTGCTATCCCACAGTCACACTCCCTTCCCAGAGACTATTATCCCACTGTTACTATAGGCACCATCTCTCCCTACTATACCTGCTATCCCACAGTCACACTCCCTTCCCAGAGACTATTATCCCACTGTTACTATAGGCACCATCTCTCCCTACTATACCTGCTATCCCACAGTCACACTCCCTTCCCAGAGACTATTATCCCACTGTTACTATAGGCATCATCTCTCCTTACTATACCTGCTATCCCACAGTCACAGTCCCTCCCAGAGACTATTACCTTTTCAGCTACTATAGGCACCATCTCTCCCTACTATACCTGCTATCCCACAGTCACACTTCCTTCCCAGAGACTATTATCCCACTGTTACTATAGGCACCATCTCTCCCTACTATACCTGCTTGCCCACAGTCACACTCCCTTCCCAGAGACTATTATCCTACTGTTACTATAGGCATCGTCTCTCCTTACTATACCTGCTATCCCACAGTCACACTCCCTTCCCAGAGACTATTATCCACTGTTACTATAGGCACCATCTCTCCCTACTATACCTGCTATCCCACAGTCACACTCCCTTCCCAGAGACTATTATCCCACTGTTACTATAGGCACCATCTCTCCCTACTATACCTGCTATCCCACAGTCACACTCCCTTCCCAGAGACTATTATCCCACTGTTACTATAGGCACCATCTCTCCCTACTATACCTGCTATCCCACAGTCACACTCCCTTCCCAGAGACTATTATCCCACTGTTACTATAGGCATCATCTCTCCTTACTATACCTGCTATCCCACAGTCACAGTCCCTCCCAGAGACTATTACCTTTTCAGCTACTATAGGCACCATCTCTCCCTACTATACCTGCTATCCCACAGTCACACTTCCTTCCCAGAGACTATTATCCCACTGTTACTATAGGCACCATCTCTCCCTACTATACCTGCTTGCCCACAGTCACACTCCCTTCCCAGAGACTATTATCCTACTGTTACTATAGGCATCGTCTCTCCTTACTATACCTGCTATCCCACAGTCACACTCCCTTCCCAGAGACTATTATCCCACTGTTACTATAGGCACCATCTCTCCCTACTATACCTGCTATCCCACAGTCACACTTCCTTCCCAGAGACTATTATCCCACTGTTACTATAGGCACCATCTCTCCCTACTATACCTGCTATCCCACAGTCACACTCCCTTCCCAGAGACTATTATCCCACTGTTACTATAGGCACCATCTCTCCCTACTATACCTGCTATCCCACAGTCACACTCCCTTCCCAGAGACTATTATCCCACTGTTACTATAGGCATCATCTCTCCTTACTATACCTGCTATCCCACAGTCACAGTCCCTCCCAGAGACTATTATCTTTTCAGCTACTATAGGCACCATCTCTCCCTACTATACCTGCTATCCCACAGTCACACTTCCTTCCCAGAGACTATTATCCCACTGTTACTATAGGCACCATCTCTCCCTACTATACCTGCTTGCCCACAGTCACACTCCCTTCCCAGAGACTATTATCCTACTGTTACTATAGGCATCGTCTCTCCTTACTATACCTGCTATCCCACAGTCACACTCCCTTCCCAGAGACTATTATCCCACTGTTACTATAGGCACCATCTCTCCCTACTATACCTGCTATCCCACAGTCACAGTCCCTCCCAGAGACTATTATCTTTTCAGCTACTATAGGCACCATCTCTCCCTACTATACCTGCTATCCCACAGTCACACTTCCTTCCCAGAGACTATTATCCCACTGTTACTATAGGCACCATCTCTCCCTACTATACCTGCTTGCCCACAGTCACACTCCCTTCCCAGAGACTATTATCCTACTGTTACTATAGGCATCGTCTCTCCTTACTATACCTGCTATCCCACAGTCACACTCCCTTCCCAGAGACTATTATCCCACTGTTACTATAGGCACCATCTCTCCCTACTATACCTGCTATCCCACAGTCACACTCCCTTCCCAGAGACTATTATCTCACTGTTACTATAGGCACCATCTCTCCCTACTATACCCCCTTACTGAGGATGTTATCTCCACTTCTTATCTAGATGATGCTGAATATCTGTGAAGTCCCCTACTCAAGGCTACACAGCCTGCATAACTGAGGTGCTGATTTAATTCCCCATAGTCTCTTGTTACCTACCGCTGTTGTTATTGGGGGGAGTCTAGGAGAGTATTTATTTTAGGTCTTCACTTTAATAGCCATCATTTTAGTCCATCTTAAGAATCAAACTCTGCATTTAGCCTTAGATCACTTTATATACCAAATTAAACCACAAACTACTGAATACATTTTATAATTCAACTTTGAAGGGTGCCCTGCTAATACTCTCTGTATACCCCGCTGATCATTTCAATATGCCCCTCTTACCCTGACCAAATGCGCCCCTGATCGCAATGGAATGCCCCACTCATGGCTTCTGAGTTCCCAGGGAAACCCTTTTCTAATTTTTTGCCTATATGAAACTACCCAATAAAAAAACTAAAAGAGACTTGTGCCTTCCACTGCCATCTTCTAAAAAGCGCATACTCATATAGCTGTAAGCATTGGCACAGGTCTCTTTTAGTTGGCTATTGGGTAAAATATTTACATATAAAATACAATGGAGAAAAAGCACAATTTATATATTTTACCTTGCACAATTTTTTAAAGAGAGAGGCTGCATAAATAAGGATATGGCTGCAAGGAGAATGTGTTACGTGGTCCTAATGTCCCAAAAAAAATATTGCAGGTGAAAGACCTGTGCCGAGCCTAGCAACCAATAAAAAGAATCCTACTCCTGTCAATCAAAACACGACCCTGACCTTGAGCTCAGTGGACTAATGATGCAGAGAGAATGCAGTGAGTCAGCTATAAATCTATAGCTACTAAACTAAACATAACTTTTAATCAATCATATTTACAAATTGTTGTTGTTTTTTTACAAGTTGTTGTTTTTATGTGATCTACATTATATTAACATTTTATTTTCGTGATGGTTCCCCTTTAATTGCTACAAGACAAAGGAATGGAGTAACAACTCTGATAGAGAAGTACTGCATGTGCCAGTAATACAGCTAGTAATTAGTTACAATATGGTCACTAATGGCCCAAGTAGTGGAAGCCTATGATAACTGTAAATAATAAGGATGTTACAGATTGTTCTGTGAACATATAAAGGCACAAGGCTGCAGGTTGAGTTAACAAGGCTGCAGGTTGAGTTATACAGGGAGCTCTTACTATCACTCATGAATTATAAGGGATAATGTACCCCCTACTGTAAATGATAAGGATATTAGACGTTTCTGAGGGGTTGTTCTGTGACCATATAAAGGCACAAGGCTGCAGGCTGAGTTATACAGGGAACTCTGAGTATCACTCATGTATTATAAGGGATAATGTACCCCCTACTGTAAATGATAAGGATATTAGAAGTCACAGAGGGGTTCTGTGACCATATAAAGGCACAAGGCTGCAGGATGAGTTATACATGGAACTCTTACTATCACTCATGTATTATAAGGGATAATGTACCCCCTTCTGTAAATGATAAAGATATTAGAAATCACTGAGGGGTTCTGTGACCATGACCATATAAAGGCACAAGGCTGCAGGCTGAGTTATACAGGGAACTACGAGTATCACTCATGTATTATAAGGGATAATGTACCCCCTACTGTAAATAATAAGGATGTTAGATTATATATTACTGTATAATGGGGGTTATTTGTTCTGTTAGAGCCAGAGAACTGACAACTCATTGCAGGTTGGGAGTAAAATCCTAATACAGCAATGCAGTGCTTCATTCATTTATCTTGTCCTCCAGGAACATTTGGGGTGCAGGATGAGGTGTTTCTAAGTATCCCATCTGTACTGGGGAGTGTTGGGATGTGTTGCCTTTATTTTTATACCAAGAATGATTTTTGTTCTACAGACTTTTGTTAGGGAGATGGTGTTGCTGCTGTACACTAAGTACACTGTGTCTGCCTAGACCATTGGATAATAAATAGCAACCAGTGCATTCTGGGTTATGGCTGGGCACTAGTGTTGCCCATGGATTTTAGTATTAGTATAGTATTATTTTGGGCATTACTTTGCTACAGCTAATAACATGGGGGGGGCCTGTGAGGAAATATCATGTGACTGTACCAAGTGGATGCCTTCTCTCGCTAGTGTCCTTTAAAAATGATGTATAACACTTTCACTTGCGCAAATGGATCCCTTTTATATACCGTATATACTCGTGTATAAGCCGACCCGTGTATAAGCCGAGGTACCTAATTTACCTAAGAAAACTGGAAAAATGTATTGACTCGTGTATAAGCCTAGGGGCCCCATGTCAGATTTCAAAATGTGAATGTGTAAATGTGTAATCATGTTTTATGGCATAGAAATCTATCTAAAACTATTTAAAAGAGCCTCCCCATAATTCCATCAGCAGGAACATGACACTGCAAAAATATGCTTACCCTGAGAAGGATCAGTGTGGGCCAGGTTATAAATAGCCATTGAACCTCACATACTGGCACCCAGTACATTTGAATGTTGGAGTTCCCTGTGACTCCCACCATAAGTCACAAGCTTGGCATGTTTCTATCTGACAACAGCAAGAACTTGCCAGGCAGCATTGTTCTCCGCCCTATGTACCTGGCGTAATGATGACAGAATGAAAGGGGAGTGACAAGGCAATTTATATGTACATGTACAGCTCCACAGATAGCACTCTGCTGCTGGCAAACTTGGAATCAAGCTTTAGGACCTTTTAACAATGGCCGCCAGGGGCCCTGTGAAAGAGCTGCAGGACGGTTCACTGTGTCCACTCTCCGGGCGGCGCGTCCTTCCCTGCCGGCGTAGATACCGTAGATATGCCCAGCAGTGCGACCCCCTGTGACCCGGCCCCAGCAGGACTGTCTGTGACGCCGCCCGGAGCAGGTCCAGGAGCTCCGGGCGGCGCGTCCTTCCCTGCCGGCGTTCGCTCCCAAAATGGCGGCGCCCATGGCCGCCACGTGGGTAGCGGCCGGCGCCGCTACCCACGTGGCGGCCATGGGCGCCGCCATTTTGGGAGCGAACGCCGGCAGGGAAGGACGCGCCGCCCGGAGCTCCTGGACCTGCTCCGGGCGGCGTCACAGACAGTCCTGCTGGGGCCGGGTCACAGGGGGTCGCACTGCTGGGCATATCTACGGTATGACCCGTGTATAAGCCGAGGTTGAGTTTTTCAGCACATTTTGGGTGCTGAAAAACTCGGCTTATACGCGAGTATATACGGTAATAGACGTAATGGTATTCGATTGTACAGTTACTGTAATCAAGTCTACACAGACAGGGTACAGAGAAGGTCTGTAGGTCTTCCTGCATTGTCAGCAACCCTGGTTTTTCTGTATATTCCTATACAATAGTGTAATAATAATAATGAATCGTGTTCTTTGGTTTGTTAATAAAGAGCATGATTCAATTTGACTTAAAAAAATAGGTTAATTGCTGCAGGAATTCCAAAGCCGTTATTAATTCTAAGCACTGGGAAGCCAAGCTTTTCCCTCCATCGCAGTCCACCAAATGGTTAAGGAGTTAAGGATTTTATATAAGCCCTATCATGTGACTGAGATGTGTGGGATTTATAATATCACCCAACATTGAGCTCTCATTTACCTGATAGGTCGGAATAAGCTGGCCTTTCTGTATTAGTGATGAGCTTAAGCCCAATCCCTGCCATGCTGAATAGTACTCTCAGACACCGAGGCAACAAAAGCATGAATGAAAGGTTATCAGCCAGGAAACCTTTTTTTGCATTCTATTTCTGTCTGCATTTTTCCATTTTTTTTTATATTATTAGATAGTGTATAGAGGTCTGGCGAAGGCTTTTCCGGCGTACGATAAAACAATCAAGAGCGCTTAATCACCATGAACTTACTGTCAAATTAATGTATAGGTGGTACATGACCCCTGACAAAATACATATATATATATATATATATATATATATATATATATATATATATATATATATGATATCCTTATAAATGGTGAGTTCTGATGCCATCAGTTATAAACGTTGAGTTCTTATGTCACTTCTGTCACATGACTCACTGAAACGTGTGTATTATAATAGATAAAGTACCCCTAGTTGCAAAATATTAGAAGTTACCTCGGAGCCTTCAGCCTCGTGTTTTTATATGGTCATGAAACTCCTCGGTAACAAGAGGGGGTACTTTATTCACTATATATATATCTGTGTGTGTGTGTGTGTGTGTGTGTATATTATCAGACAGTGTAATATAATAGACTTATAAGTAAAGAAGTACAATTAATGGCATTATGGGAAATAGTCAATAAAACCAAGCAGAAAGGTAATATACAGGATGATGGGCAGCACATTTCAATCTGACTTAAGCTTCTGACCTCACTTTAACCTCATTTCTGGTGTCTTGATGGTAAATAGACATAATCTGTTGAAAAGGATCATCAGAGAGTATGCTGCCAGTGTTAGAACTGATCCTCTTCCTGTAACAGGGTTAGACAACCTCTGCCATTCACATGTTGCACCTTGGTTTTACCATGTCCACTCCCAATATAATATGAACTTTTACAAGCCCCAGATATGTCATACAGAGTTACATGAACAGTAAATATTAGTCATGTTTTCCCATATACATGGAGTGCTGTAAACAATTGAAAAATCCAGTTTTGAAGCATCTAAGAAATGCGCTTAAATTCTCTTCCAAGATTGCCAATATTATAGTTGTAAAATACAGAGTAAAGCTGGCTATAGACGCAAACATCCGATTGTTCGAATCCTCTAACGATCTGACTTCCCCATCTCCCGACCTGCCACTAACCTTCAGTTCTGCCCCTGACAGCAATCGTACGATAGTTATGTCTGACAAAGCTGGTGACAGTCTCCCACTGAAAATCATCAGATCGGCAATACATGCAGAGATATCGGCAGCCGACAGAAATCTTTTAACTTGCCCGATGGTCCAAACGACCGATCTCCATGGGACGAAAAATGCCGGAACTCTCCACATACGGTCCAAAATATCGAAAAATGTACGATCGGATATTTGCGTCTATGGCCAGCTTAAGTGATACCTTTTATTGATGGGCCAATTTGTCCCGTTTTGCTTAGCCAGAAAATTTGCGAAGTTCGTGATACAGCAAAAAAATTCAAGAAACGTAAATTTTGACGCCCATGTCAATTTTGATGCAGGTGTTAAAGTCAATGGGTGTTCGAATAATGTTGACGTGCAGCGGTTTTGGCGAGAGCAGCTTTTCCAATGTGCCATGGAATTTTTGCCGCAAATATTCGCAGGCGGCGTAACACAGAAATTCACCGCAAATTCACGACTGTCTAATTTATTTGCCCATCACTAATACCTTGTATTGTATAGTTTAGTAGATTACATGGACATAAGTAGTCCCAAAAGCTCACATTTTATAACCTAACATATAAATTAGCTAATAAATATTTTCCTGATCAATAGCTAACACACTATAACATTCTGAGACTATGAATATCACAGCTGCCATTTATACTTCTTATAAGCAAGCAGTTATTGTTTGGGCACCTGTTAACCAACCTGGATTCTCAGGGAGTCACCAACACAAACTAATTAACAATAAGAACAGACAATTAAAACTTAATTGAGGGTATCAGAGAGAGGTGTATTATGTTGGCTTCTCATATAAATAGGGCTTATTTTATAGGTGTCCCATTGGCTTCTATAAAAATGTATGGCTCAGCCTGCTTTTATTTGACAGGTGTTACCTCTCTGCATAACTACTCATGGGCTCAGATCGGGTGCATAAACCATCGGACCCTTCTCAGTGTTCGTACTTGATCAGTAGAAGAATAAACATTCAAACTGTTAGAAATACAAGAATAGCAGAAGCATTTGGCTGCTAGCCTTTTCCTCGAGACATATCTCAGCAAACTTGTAATATCCTTACTTTTATATACAGCATATTTATTTACCTAAATAAATGGCAGTGGAAGTTTGGTATAAGTATTTAGTATCTGCCCTTATCTTTCTAAAGGTCTGATTACATAACTGAAATACATCATCGCTTTCTTTAGATAATTGGGAATATTCAGGTTTCTACTGACATCCAATAATTGTATGCTTGATTTCCAGTTCTGGGTAATAACAGGATAGATTATTAGTTAGGTCGGCTACAGACAAATTGGCTGTTCATCATTTTCAGGAAAGCTTTGCTGACAGTGTTCATTCTGCAGCATCGTTGATCTTTCTGCTGTTTAGCGCTGGAGATACAGCACTGTTGTGATTGGCTGTAAACTGCACCTCCAACACCCCCATTCAGCTGCGATTGGCTCTAAACGACACACCCAACACCGTCACTAATTTGTGATTGCCTGTAAACGACACACACAACACCTCCAGTTATTGTGTTCTCTGTCAGATGATATTTGCGAGTATGAGCTCATAAATACAAATATAGACGGAAAGCCCTTAAACAATATAACATTATAACGGTGACTGTTAGGAAGATGCTGGGAGGTGTATTTTAGGAAAATCTAGATAACTACATGCTGTTTATAGCTATTACAATATCATTATTCCAAGTTTTGTCTGTTGTACAGACTGTATTTTATTTTATATATTTCATACATGATTGTTCCATAAGAAGTCTGTCCATTATACAAATCAGCCAGATCAGTGCCAGATTGTATGTTGAAGGCCTAAAGTTTTTTTTTATTGTTGTTAAATTTTTATATATATATATATATAATATATATTATATACTTATATACTTTATCGGATTGTGTATATAATTGTTATTAATCCATTATGCCTTTATTTCAGGTAGGGAATTTTTTAAGGGAGCCCCCTTATAAGTAACACATTCAGACATCATGGCAGACGACGCTGATATGCGCAATGAGCTGGAGGAGATGCAAAGGCGTGCAGATCAGCTGGCTGATGAGGTGAGATAAAGAGCGTTTGTAAGCAATCTAAGCTATAAAAAGGCTAAGCATTAGAAATAATACTTTTTGTGGCAGACCACACGGAGAGTGTTCACATTCAATAGAAAGGCTTTAGTAATTGCAAAACAGGTAGTGTATGGGATCTATTATCCAGTGTATTAGGGAAAGGGACCTGAGGTTTTCTAGATAAGAGATTTTGAGGCACCATTGCCACAAATTTACTTAAAAATTCAAATATTATATAAGATCCCAGGACAACATTGCCATCAATATGGATCTATGCAGCTTTGCAATCATCAAGTACAAGTAACCTTCTAATTACTGCACAGAAAAAACAAATCCATGAAACAGTAGAATTACTTGTTCACATAGGACTATGTGCCAGTGCTGTATTTTGGAGCTTTATTGATAACAGTTTCACAGATATTAGATCCCATAAATGTTGCTATACAAAAGAAAAGGGGTCTAATCTCAGAGATCTAACTAAGATATTATAGAATTAAAGGGACATGCCTGTCTTTGTGGTATATGGTATGTCTGTTTCATATCAGTGCAGATTTAATAAGTAGCACTCATAATATCACTTGGCCTTTGCCATTTGCATCCATAAAACTATACCACAATGCTGCATTCATTCCCAGTTAAATTTCACCTTGTATCACATACAGCAGATTGAGCTTTAAAATGAATATGTTTTTAGGGTAGAGGGAACAATGCTATTTGGGGAAGATTAGTCGCCCAGGAACAAATCGCCTCTTCTTCGGGGAGACTAATCTCCCTGCAATGCCTTCCCACGGGCTAGAGACACCGGTGGAATGGCACTCGGAGAGCTTCGTTTTCCGAAGTCGTCAGAAGTTTCCTCGTGAGGCAACTTCGGGCAATTTCGGAAAACAAAGCGCTCCGAGTGCCATCCCGCCGGCAATTTAGTTTCTAGCCTGTGGGAAGGCATTGGGGGGAGATTAGTCGCCCAAAGAAGAGTCGATTTGTCGCTGGACGACTAATCTTCCCAAAATAGCATTGTTCCCTGCGGGAAGGCATTGCGGGGAGATTAGTCGCCCGAAGAAGAGGCAATTTGTCACTTGGCCACATACGGTAGCTAACATTATGGCTACCCTTTCAGTAAACGGACAAGGAGATAAATAAAAGGTGGCAGTTTCTTGCATTATTTTTGGAAGCAATAGGTATATGACCTGTTCTCTTTGCCTCCAGTAACAACTCATAACAGGAAGATTTGAACCTTTAGTAAAACCACTTATGGGGGAATGTAATAAAAATCGATAACGGAAAAACTATTCGCAATGCGAAAAGTTATGCCTTTGCGCGAACAAATTTTGCTTTGTGCGAATTTAATATAGCTTTTAAGAGCCCGGAAACTGTTTAGCAACCACTTCCGACAGTGAAAGACTGTTTGCGAATTTTATAGTTTGCGCCAATGCGCAGTCAATGTAATAAAACTTCTTAATGAAAAAGTCGTTATGTTTGCTCCAAAAGATTACGACACCTTCAAGCACTTCTTATGAGTGCGCAATTAAAATTCACAATGCGCAATTAAAATTCACAATGCGCAATTAAAATTCGCAATGCAATAACAGTTTAAGGAACAATATTACATTGCGAGATGTGGATTTTTAGTCTTATTGGTGCAAATTGTTTTGCTCTTTGCGACTTTTATTACATTCCTCTGTATGTATTTTGACTTTAACACTTAATACCTCTTTTATCTTTCAGTCACTGGAGAGCACCCGCCGTATGCTGCAGTATGTTGAAGGGGTAAGGTCTTCTGGAATTGAAATATATTTTTCAAATGATGTTGAATGTGTTTTACTGTGTCGCCAAAGGGACGTCTCTTCAGTCTTCAAAACTGAACTGCTACATACAAGGATGAAACTACAGTTAAACCTCAATTTTAAGTACCCCGATTTTAAGTTTCCCCGCATTTTGGATTTTTTATTTGTGGTCCCACCAATTTATGATGCATTTCAATGGGTGCATTTCCCTGATTTTAAATAATGTTTTCCCGTTTTTTTACATCAACATTTTGTCCTGATGTTCCCCAAAACTGCTTTTTATCCTCTATAAATGTTATTATTTGTGAAATAAAGAGGTTTAAAATAGTAACCAGATGCCCCCCATAGTGTAACATTAAGCTGCTGAATAAAAAACTAAAGAACTCAAAAACCACAAATAATAAAAAAATTAAAACCAATCACAAATCACTTTCTACATCTTACTAAAAGTTAATTCAAAGGTGAACAACGCTGCAAAGTTTAACCTTTGTTATTAAAACAGTAAATATTGTATCTCAAAGTAAAATGGACTCCTGTGCTTATATCTAGTGATGGGCGAATTTATTCGCCAGGTGCGAAATTGCGTAGAATTTCCACGTTTCGCTGGTGAATAAATTGGTGAAATTGCGGCAAAAATTCGCCAGTGACAATTCTAGGCGCCCATTGACTTTAATGGGCGTCAGAATTGTCGCCAGCGTTGGAATTGTCACTGGCGTCAAAAATATTTGGACGCCAGCGTCAAGATTCGCTCATCACTACTTATATCTTTTCAGTACTTGAAGAAAAAGTTACTTTAACACATTTTCCCAGATTTTACATAATTTTTTCCTGGTCCCCTGAAAAATGTAAAATGGGGGTTCTACTGTAGATATGAAAACACTACTTCTGCAAGTAGAGTAGTGCTTCAGTGCCTCATTTCCTAGTACTTCTAGGATATGTCTGATTAGTGACTACATTGAATAACTAAAGGCTATAGAAAATAATACAAAATAAACATAAGAATGATAACCCACCTGGTGCCAGGTGGGTATACCCAAACACATTTAGGAATATAAACCTTTGCTAGTGATGGGCAAATTTGGGACGTTCCGTTTTTGACGCCAGCGTCCATTTTTTAGATGCCGGCGCACATTCTATGCGGGCGAATTTTCACAGCAGTTTCGCTAATTTATAAAGTCCGAATTTATCTCAATATTCTCTGAAAAAAACTCTGTACGGGTTTTTTTTCCTCCGTATTTATCAATCCACTTTCCCGAAAATTTTGTTTTCACGAAAAAAATCTGAATTTTAGGAATTTTTCAGAATTTTGCCCGAAAACCCTGAAAACTTCGGATATTGCACGAAACCAAGCGCAGATCAAAAAATCTTTGGGTCTTCTCCCAATGACTTAAATGCAACCTCGGCAGGTCTGAGAATGCCGGATTTTCGTATTCAGACTTTTTCCATCCTCGGGGTATAATACATTTCAAAAAATTTTTGTTTTTTTTAAAATTCCAATTTTATACTAAAAAAACACGATTTTGTCAGATTTTCAACATTTGCAGTATAGTAAATAACCCCCATAGAGTCCAGTTTTGTACAAGAGCCAAATATGCATGGATTTAATACATAAGAGTCATTTCAGGCTGACCTAGATCTATGCTATGTTGATATGTGGATGAGCACACAGACAGTAGCTTATCTACATCTTAGCAAAAACATTTGACTCTTTCCGTTGACTAGTGCTCATGGACCACATAGCAATATATTTTAGCCCTCCAACAGTTTGTATATCAGGTCTTTATTTGTACTCTGTAATTTACTAGGGATGCACCTAATCCACTATTTTGGATTCGGCCGAACCCCCGAATCCTTTGTGAAAGATTTGTCCGAATACCGAACCGAATCCGAACCCTAATTTGCATATGCAAATTAAGGGTGGGAAGGGGAAACATTTTTTACTTCCTTGTTTTCTGACAAAAAGTCAAGTGATTTCCCTCCCCGCCCCTAATTTGCATATGCAAATTAGGGTTCGGGTTCGGCCGGGCAGAAGGATTCGGCGGAATCCGAATCCTGCTGAAAAAGGCAGAATCCTGGCCGAATCCTGAACCGAATCCTGGATTCGGTGCATCCCTATAATTTACCAATGCAGTCCAAACTGACCTTCAAAAAAAAAAATTCTTTATCAGCCCTTCAACTATAGTTTTAAGAATTTAAGAAAAATGAGCATTTAGAGGCCCATTAATCAAAGGTTGAATATCGAATTTAAGTGAGTTTATAAAATCCCATACACTGCCATTAACTCGAAATGTATTTAAAAAATCAAATTTGTTCAACTCGGGTGAATTGGATCGACCCGAAAACTCAAATCGAATTTGAGTCAAATTCAATTGAATTCTAAAAATTCGATTCGAATGTCAGGAAGGCTGCAAACAAATTGATCCCAGGATGTCTCCCATTGACTTAAACAGCTATTTGGCAGGTTTTAGGTGGTGAATAGTTACATTTGAGTTCTTAAAGGGCCACAGTATGATAAATCTCAAAAATAGAATTTGAATTTTTTAAAACACTCAAATCAAATTTGAATAATTCCCTAGTCAAATTTAAAAAAAAAACTCAAAAATGTGAATTTCGAATTTTCAGTTTAACCCTTAATAAATCTGCCCTTTAGTGTCTCATCTTTATTTGCCTCTGTGTCTTTCTTTCTGTCTGCCCAGCTACATAAACAGTCACAACAGGATTATGGGATTGTCTCTAAGTGCATATTTGTGGCAGTCCCTTGTGTGAACAATCCCTTTAGGCTCCCATTGGTGCTTCTTTCTGTGCTCCTGTCGCTGCAGAAAGAAACCAAAAATTGGATAATGAATAAATTAGCGAAATTGCAGCGAAAATTCAATTTCGCCGGTGACAATTTTGACGCTGGTGACAATTTCGGCGACGTTTAAACGGCCACCCGTCGACTTAAATGTGCGTCAAATATCGCCGCCGTTGAAATTGTCGACTGCATCAATTTTGACGACAGCGTCAAAATTCGTGCTTCACCCATCACTAGTGTGAGCTTCTATTTGTATTAGAATTTTATCTGGCAACAGGTGTACAAGTGCAAGTAGAACTTATATAGGGGTTCCAGCACTTTTGCTTGTCCCTTTGGTATATAAGCCCTATGAGTGCTATAAATGCTATAACTGAGCTTGTGGCATTGCAGCTCTTGTTGCACTTTATCAATAGCAGCAGTTTGGGCATCCCCTGTGTTTACTCTGAAAATATATAACAGTTGTTATTTGCATATGACTTTCGTATTTTTTTGTTGTTTTCTTCCAAGGCGCCTTTCTAATGTTGGACACCTATCCCTAAAGTTCTCTGTGCCACCCCCGAAAATGTGGCCCATAAAATATGCCATAACACTAACACAGAGAAAGAAAAAAATGGCTCTACAGCTGTTAGATTATTTTCTGTAGTCAGATGACAACTCTCCTTTTTTTAAATGCAGGATTTTTATTTTCAGAATCAGATCTAATATCCAAAATGCAATTTGTATATAACGCTTAGGTATAACAAATCAGGGTCAGTGGAAAAGTAGCTAATTTTCTCTATTTTTATGATTTTGCCTTTGTCTGTATTGAGATATGCATTTTTTTCTTTGTAGCCATCTGGCTTCGTGTTCATGTTTCCAGCCATACAATGCTTTGTGACTGAAATTCCCAGCAGATTTATAATAGAATATGAAGCACAAAATATCAAGGGTACAAAATCAATTATATTCTATCTTAAAAACACAAGGATTACCAGGCAATGACCTTTAAACAACAGTAACTGTCTCACATGGGAGTACTTGTATTGTTCAGCCTTTATAACAATGCTGCTTTTTAAAAGCCCTTATCTGCTCTGTATAATGACCCTTTCATTAACAATGTGATATCTTTGCTTTAAAATAGAATGTATGTACACACACAAAATATTCCTATGTGCCATTTGCCTTTGATGTAGCCGCCATCTAGGCCATATATAAATAACCAGCTAAAGCTGGAGCTAGTATTAGAAATTTACTGGCAATATACTTGGTCAACCTGTAATTCCCTGTCCCTCAGCTCCCTGAACTGTTACTCTACCTAACTCTCCCATTAGGCTAAGGGCACACTAGGCGATAGCGCCGCGATTTGACTCGCGGCGACTTTTCGCCGCGACTTTTAATCCGCAATCGCTGTGGAAACTTTGGCGCTGGCGTCTATGGGGAATCGCGAGCGTAAAAACACACGCGGCGATCTTTTTTCTATTGTCGCTCGAAATCGCCTCGCTAGCCGATTTCGAGCGACAATAGAAAAAAGATCGCCGCGTGTGTTTTTACGCTGGCGATTTGACGCGATTCCCCATAGACGCCAGCGCCAAAGTTTCCACAGCGATTGCGGATTAAAAGTCGCGGCGAAAAGTCGCCGCGAGTCAAATCGCGGCGCTATCGCCTAGTGTGCCCTTTGCCTTAAAGGCTCCATCCCAGCTCCCATCAGATCCAGCTCCCTGACCTGCTTTGTCCCTGATCCATCCATTGATGTTACCACCGACCCCTGTCACCCCTTCCCCTCCAGCACTGGTAACAAGTTGCAACCCAAGTCTTAAGATGGCCATACACGAAGAGATCGGCTCGTCTGGCAACATCCCTAAACAAGCGGATCTTTCACCAATATGCCCACCAACGGCAGGGCATATGGGATTACAGTGAGAAGCAATAGGCTCCGATGGGTAGGTCGGTGGAAAAATTAAAACTTCTCTATCGATATCGTGGCCAGATATTGGTCGGGGAGACCGTCGGAAGCCCCCATACACGGGCAGATAAATTGCCAAATTGGTCTAAAGGACCTATATCGGCAGCTTTATTTGCCTGTGTATGGCCACCTTAAAACAAGCCTTAAACTGTTTTCAAGTTCCAAATCTTCCATAAACGTCATTTTAATCAAAAACATTCACATTTTGAAATTAAAAAAAAAACAACAACAGTGTTTTCCTTCCTCTGTAATAATAAACTATAGCTCAGTAATAAACTCAGTTCTCTCAAATTAATTCCAGTTCAACAGATTTAGGCCTCCACCTTTGTGCTGCATAGAATAAAAAAAACCACAGTGCTCCATCTTTGGATGATTTGGGGAAAATGAAGTTCTACCGAGCAAAGTGCTTTAAATAAAATGTATATACAAAAGTCTATAGAAAATATTATTATAATATTATTATATAGAAAGTTTTATTATGAATTAGGATAAAAACCGAGAGTTGTAAAAGTATTTGTTATGTTATATTTTTGTTATGACTATTTATTTCACTTAACAATGGCTCAGTTCAAATAAAACACATGGGACATCTCATCATAAGTCTCCCTGCATGGCACCCACTCACCACTAAAGGGAGTGTCAACCTAAACAATAATATCTTATCTAATTACAGAAACCATAATTCTAAGCAACTTTGCAATAGACATTAATTGCAACTTTTCTATGGTTTTTCAGTTATTTGTATATGTATTGCTATTAAAAGCAGTGTCTGTCCCTTTCTATTCTCTGCACTGGTGGTTCAGACTGTTGATACAAAGGAAGATAAGGAAGCCAGGGCCGGGCCTGGTCAACCAGGCGTGCAAGGCAACCCAGCCGGCCACTGTGACCCCTCCGGTCTATTCGGATGAGAAATGAGCACCAGGGGGAGGGGAAAGTGATGGAGGGGCGGGGGGGGTAGGAGAGGAGAATGCGATGGAGGGGAGGAGAAAGAGAAGGAGGGGAGGATTAGGTGAAAGTAGGGAGCTGAGTAAGTGGCGCAAACTCGGCTAGGTGTAGGCAGAAGACAATTTTAGAGGTAGCTGCCCAGCACCCCTGTATTATTGCACCCTAGGCAGTTGCTTCTTCTGCCTACCCCTAGTTCCGGCCCTGAAGGAAGCTGATTGACAGACCTGTCTTTGCCACTGGGGAACTAAAACTTTGAAATCATTCAAATTGTAACAACCATGAGTACAGCAAATGTGGCTTTCAATTGCAATTGTTTTTACAAATAATTTTAAAAGCACAAAAAAGACAAATTGTAATAAATGTAGATTGGAAAGTTGCTTACAATTGTGTTTTCTTTTATTAGGCAAATGTTTATTTTGGGGTTGACTTTCCCCTTTAAACTTATTGCCTAGGGATCTGGTTTGATGCATTATAGATGAACCATGTCAGGTTACCAATACATAAAGTGTCATTGGGCAGCATTTCTATTTTAAAATGGGTTGAAAATGTGCCCTTGGTATTAACTTACATGACAGGGTCTAAAAATCCCAGGACCTGGGAAATGACAGTGTAGATTACAACAGAGCCTTGTTGCACATCCATTATGAAGATTCCGATGCAATCAATAAGTGGAGTGCTGTTACATGCAGTTGAACGTGATTGTGTTTGTGGATTAACCTAGTTGGATTCAGATGGAAACATGGTGCCAGTGGGCAGCACTCTATGCAGATACAAGATACCCTTAGTAATCCAAGTAAATCAATCTGTAATATTTGATTAAATGTTAAAAAGTTTTATAAATTGTGCAGTGTTATACACATTAATACTATATCTTTGTAACTACAGCCTCTTAAACCTCAAAACTGCAGTCAGTCCATAGTGACTATGACATTCCACAAGTTTGGTTCTTTCTTTAGGAGTATTCGATGTAGCAATGAGCCATCTGAAATCCTACTCAGTCGGTCTGTCTTGTAGGTTTGGGGTGGTCTATAGACTAAACTATTTTACATTTTTTGCAGATAAAATGCCAAAAAAAAGCTTTTGGGCTCTTGAAATATCACCGCAATTTTTTACATTGTCAAGATCCTTTCATTATCCCTTAAACATAAGAAAGATCTGGCATAGAGTGTGATTTTTCTTGCATAGAAAAGATGGGTTTCCAAAAGAGCAAAGGTTATCAAACTGTGAAGCCACTACTCTCTGGGGTTGATTCCAAAGACCAATCAGGTTAAGACTCAGGGATGCTTGCTTTTCTTATTGGCTAATAAAAGCTAAATGGGGGTAATATAATATGTGCAAGGCAGGTGCAAAGTGCAAAAAATGGAGATACAGATTTTGGATGTGTTTCCTTGCACAGGTCTCCTCACTCCAGGTAGATGTGCAAATTATGAAGCACTAGTGGGTGCAGGCCTCAATGGGGCCTTGGACTTACCACCTGCCTTGTTGCAGTGTAAGCTTTATAATAACTTCCACAATACAGTATTTAACTTTCCTCCCCTTGCTTTTGGTCAGAGAATTTCCTTGACTGTTGTTTCACTGAATCTTTCTGTCTCTTTTCTGTCTTGCTTCCTGCTTTGTTTGGAATATAGAGTAAAGATGCTGGTATCAGGACTTTGGTTATGTTGGATGAGCAAGGAGGTAAGTTGAGTTACCTTTACTATTTGTGATAACAGATATTATGGTTTATGTTATGCTTGTATGTGTCCTTGTTTCTATGTAAGGTCACTCCAAACTCATCTAGTTCTTCATGCAGTGAATTCCCTTTCTCTACTACTACAGCCCACATTTACTCTTATATACTGTATAAAAACATTTTGAAGCTGTTATACAGTAGGACCAGAGGCTCTCAACATTTTGCCAAACTACAGCCTTAACTTTCAGCTGCTGAAAGGTTGGATTTCTCACTAAGAATGTCTAATACCCACACATTCATTGATAAACACTACTTTTCACCCTAAATCTCAGATTTTGGACAACAAGGGGCAGATTTATTAAAATGTGAGATTAGAACTCACCACAAAAAAAAAAAAATAACCCACTGGGCAGGTGTATAAAGTGGGCAATTCTGAATTAGTTTCCTAAACAAACTTAAAGGGATAATGTTATGGGACATTCACAAATGCATCAGTTAATAGTGCTGAATTCTGCACTGAAATCTGTTTTTCAAAAGAGCAAACAGATTTTTTATATTTCAGTTTGAAATCTGACCTGGGCTAGACATATTGTTAGACAGTTTCCCAGCTGCCCCCAGTCACGTGACTTGTGCTCTGATAAATTTCATTCTCTCTTTACTGCTCTACTGCAAGTTGGAGTGATAACAATCTGATGAATGCAAGATTGTTCTTTTTGGGTCTAGGGGCCGCAAACAGTTTGTCAGTTTGTCAATTAATTAAATTCAATGGTGGCACAAGAATCATGATATGGGGATTTTTCTCATACTATGGTGTTGGGCCTATTTATCCCATACCAGGGATCATGGATCAGTTTCAAACCAAATACTTGAAGAGGTCATGTTGCCTTATGCTGAAGAGAAAAATGCCCTTGCAATGGGGGTTTCAACAAGACAATGAGCCCAAACACACCAATAAACCAGCAACATCTTGGTTCCACACCAACAAGACTGACGTAATGGAGTGGCCCAATCCAATAGAAAACTTGTGGGGTAACATGAAAACTGGTGTTAGTGAGGCAAAAGCAAGAAATGCAGAAGAATTGTGGAACAGGTTGTTGGAAGTTAGTGGAGTGAATACAAAACAGATGTGCTCAGGGCCGGATTTAAATAGTGGGTGCCCCTAGGCCCACTGCCGTTCATCGCCCCTGTCCCCTCCCCTTTATTCGTGCAAATTTTCATCATCTGCACTGGAGCAATGGGGATTGTCGCAAGGGAAATTTTAAAAATTATTGCAACCAGTATTTCAAGGAACACAACTATTATAATGAACACAACTGCAAATACACCTGCTGGGTTTTCTAGATGCCTCTCTCTCCCAGGCTTCATTTAGAGGACAGCACTTTTCGTTATGACTAGGTGGAAGTTAATTCTCCATATCTAAACATACTGGAAATGAAAAAGCAGGACACACTTTTAAATGATTATTGCAGTCAGTAAACTAACACTGTTCAAACAGGTCCATGAAAGTGTCAGTGATATGGGGACATGTCACTCTAACGTGAATTTACTGCTTTTCTTAAACAAAAACATCTACCAGTGTTTAAAACAAATTTTACTTTTACATACCAATAAAAAGTCATGACCAGAAAAGCTGCTCACGACTGCAGAACCTCTTGGAAACTGAACTGATAATCATTTCTACTCAAGATGGTCTTGGACCAAAATGTATTTTGTATTCAATTTTTGTATATAATATAAAGCCTTAATTACTATAATTAATAATTATTATTATGATGAACCACACCTTTAAAAGTATAGATAGACATAATGGTTTTATTGTGCTGTGCAATGTGACATCACAATCAATAACTATAATCACTTTTAATTTGAAGGGATGTTTTGTGTTTCCTAAAGATAAGGCGGCCTGAAATGGACAGATTTAAGCTGCCAATTTGACTTTTTCAGATGGCGTCGGCAGCTGTATATAGAGCACACTGACAGACCCTCTCAACTGATATCTGCCTAAAAATTGGCCATGTATTGCCAATTGTTGTAGTGTTGTTAACAGTCAAGACCACTATCCTTTTTGTTCCTATTGTACATGTTGGACAATTGGAGCCCTCCTTTTGCACTATAGTTTACTTATATGACAATATGTAATTAATACTGATTTTGATGGTTGCAATAGTGATGCATCATTACTTTAATCTGGGCTTTATGACAAATTATTTAACACAATTCAGGATTGCTGCATCTTTTAGCAGCAATTCAGGGTCAGTTTTCAGTGTCCTTGGAACAGAATTTTTAAAATGTTTTAATAAAATAAAATGCTACTTTTCCAGATATCACATCAAAGGAGAACTAAAGAATTAGGCTAGAAATATTGTACTTTATGTTTTGGGCTTCTGTAGGAGCGCAAGGCAACCACAACCCTTTAGCAGGGAAGATCTGTGTCTATAAAGATGCCCCAGTAGCTCTCCATCTTCTTTTCTGTTGATTCCCTGCATTTGCTCTGTGTTGCTGTCATTTAAACATTAAATAAGCCAAATAAGATTGGTTTGCCTCCAATAAGGATTTATTATACAGTATATATTAGTTGGAATCAAGTACAAGGTACTGTTTTATTATTACAGAGAAAAAGGAAATATTTTTTTTAAAAACGTACTTACTTAATATGGAGTCTATAGGAGATGGACTTCCCCTTAATTCAGAGCTTTCTGGGTAACGTGTTTTTGGATAACAGATCCCAAACCTGAAGTATTTAGCGGTACATTGCACAATATATACTTTAAATATTCCTTATGAGAAACATCTTGATATTTACATAGTTATTTGATTTGGAACAGGCTATGATAAGAGATGTATAAATACGATTATATTATAGCACCAACGTATTCCACAGCACTGTACAGAGATGCACATCATTATCTTTTTAAAATTAGTTGAGATAGAATATTAAATTAAACAAATATCATACTAAATACAACATAATCTAGATATATTTGAATAAATATTTATGCATAAAGAGAAAGAGAAAAATTGCCAGCACATGGTTTGCCTTTAGAAATAATTATTACAAAAAATTAGGTGTTAATACCACACTTTGGCCAAAATATGTAAGCTCACGTGCCACGGCAAAAATATTTGTTCCTGCCACTATTCCTCATTTATGCATAAAATGAAACATTGTATAGCGCAAAGCATCATACTTTAAGCGACTGCGACTCTTAGGGGCAGATTTATAAAGGGTTGAAGTGAATTGAGGGAATTTTCGAAGTAAGAAAGTAATTTTTTGGATACTTCGACCATCGAATAGGATACTACGACTTCGAATTTACTTAAAATTCGATTCAAAGTGAAAAAGTTTGAATATTCGACCAATCAAAGTACTGTCTCTTTAAAAAAACTTCAACTTCAATACTTCACCAAATTAAACCTACCGAAGTGCTATGTTAGTCTATGGGGACCTTCTACAGCATCTTCGTTCGATCGTACGATAAAACAGTTCGAATCGTTCGATTCAAAGGATTTAATCGTTCGATCGAACGATTTGACTTCGACCGCAGAATACCCAAATTCGATGAAAAATGTTCGAATTCGATATTTGAATTCGAAGTATTTTAATTCGATGGTCGAATTTCGAAGTATTATTTACTTGAAATTCGACCCTTGATAAATCTGCCCCTAAATTGTTAAAAGCTTTTCAATTGCCATAATTTTTCACTTCTGCATTGATTACATTTATAATTGTTCTTACAAAATTCATGCTTTAATGTTGATATTTAGAAATCCTTGTTGCACTAGACCTCTTTCATCTATGGAATATACTCCCGGCCTTGTCTTTGGGCAAACTTGAAAGTCATTAAAAAAATTTAATAGCACACAATATATAAAATACTTTCAACGGCTTATTCAACAAAAATCTAATTTGTGAGGTTTTTTCTACTTTGACTAAACTCACAATTTAGGTGCCCTCTGCTCATCTTCCCATGACGCATCTCTAAAATCACTTCCGGAAACCTTCCCTTATATAATTTACTATTCTCCACCCACTGGGGACAATCCCTCACAACTGTAAACCTCTAGCTCCCCCTAGTGACCAACTTAAATATATGTATTAACCATTATTTTAACCTTTAGTTTACTCTATTACATCTCACCCTCCTGCAAACCATACATGTCCTTGTGTCTGCCAATTAAACTATTATTCTACATCTTCACATACTAATGAATAGAATTAAGCAGTATACAGGAGGTGCAATAGAGTGGTGTATATAGCAGTAAACAGATGAGTAGAATTACCAGCATTTAGCAGTATACAGGAGGTGCAATAGAGTGGTGTATATAGCAGTATACAGATGAGCAGAATTACCTGTAGGAGTGAGAAGAGATAGGAATTAGTTCCATGGAACTGCCTTTTTTAACTGCCATTTTCCTAGCACTGGCAGATTTACATAGGGTCGAATATCGAGGGTTAATTAACCCTCGATATTCGACTGCCGAATGTAAATCCTTCGACTTCGAATATCGAAGTCGAACGATTAAATCCTTCGAATCGAACGATTCAAAGGATTTTAATCCAGCGATCTAAGGATATTCCTTCGATCAGAAAATTGTTAGGAAGCCTATGGGGACCTTCCCCATAGGCTAACATTGGCCTCGGTAGGTTTTAGGTGGCGAACTAGGGGGTCGAAGTATTTTTTAAAGAGACAGTACTTTGACTATAGAATGGTCGAATAGTCAAACGATTTTTAGTTCAAATCAGTCGAAGGTCGAAGTAGCCCATTCGATGGTTGAAGTAGCCAAAAAAAACATTCGAAATTCAAAGTTTTTTTCCTCTATTCCTTCACTCGAGCTAAGTAAATGGGCCCCTAAGCGATACATACATGGGTTCACAATAATCTTTTAAGTGATATATCATATTGGTGGTCCTCTAACAAATAATGCATGAACGCATTCATTCTAACAAGATCACACTCCCACACAATTACTAAGCCATCAGTTTCTAAGCAATTACCATAAATATATAGATTCTAGGGTAAGTGGCATTACTAAACAAAGGCGTGTGACATGTAAATGCTTATCCCATGTGTATACATATCAACATCTGCTGATGATACATGGGAACTGCTGAAATAACCTGAACGATAATGCAGTGAGTTTTTGAGAGACTAGGGCAATATATTGTGGACTTTTTAAGCACATTTAAATATGGAAATAGGGTTCTTCACCATGTGATTTGTGAAAAACTCTATCCATAGATCTGTATATCTTCACTTACACAGCATTCATCTATATTGTATAAACAAACAGACATTATGAATGCCCATGGGCCCTTCAAAAGTAATTGAAATAAGGATACAAAGGTGATCATAAACAAGGTATTCTAAGAGATTTTGAGTATTATAAATGTAAATAATAGACTAAGACATTGGACTAGTGCAGTGAAGTTTTTCTAACCCTATGACACTTTTCATGCTGGTGCATTTCTACTGTCTGAAATACCACCAAGTGGGCCATAGCCCCTTGTAAAAATCCAAATAAAGCGGCGGTGCACTATGACTTTCTGTTGGAGGTTTCTAACTGATGTGAGAGCCTTCAAGGTCAGAGAGAAAAGCAAGACTGGTTCACTTCATTAACAAGTCTATAATAAATTGCTCTCTCTTCAGCTCACTGGACTTTTCGAAGTAATGAAACATGCCAAAGGGAAGGTCACATTATAAAGATTTAGGGCTGCTTTAAGATTTGTTGTGAGGCTAGTGCAATGAAAAATTATTTAATATAGAACAACAGTAGATCAATGAAGCCTGAAAGCCATTAAAGCCTTTTCTGCAGATATGATAACACAGAAAAAAAACAATAAAAATTATACACAAGGGCTTCAATGCTACATTCTTTATTAAGAAGATAGTATCATGTACTTGCAAAACCAAATACAAAAATGTAAAGCAGGAGAAAGGCTCACACTCACAGGGCTTAAAAATCAATTAAAGGATTTTATTTAACAGAGGCAAGACCTGAGGTTTCGGTCAGCAATCAGACCTTTTAAAAAACCCTCAGGTGTTCCCTTTAACCTTTAATTGATTTTTAAACCCTGTGAGTGCGAGACTTTCTCCTGATATATATATATATATATATATATATATATATATATATATATATATATATATATATATATATATATATATACTGGAAGGGAAAAGTAATTGTAGAAAGCTGCTGTGGGGTTATACACACATCCTGATATCCATATCCATATATCTTGCATAATATTTAGCAAACTGAAAGTATGTTCTGTAAGCCTGAAAATCCTCAAAAGACACTTTCTTAGATTTTAAGGAAATTTATTGAAACACGGTGACCATCTCAATATGCTGTACAAGACAAACATAAATAATTAAAATATATCCTACCCTCTGGATGCCTCCGACACACTTGCGGTCCGTGGACTTCAAGTAAAACAATAATACATGTTTGGACTCATACCTGTAATCAGTTCACAAAACCTTTGTAGTTGTATTTTGATAAAAGTGTTGGTTTTGAGGTTAGTTAGAAAAGACAAGCTTTTAAGACATTCAAGTTAGCTGGGAAATGTTTATCAGGTACAAGGCTGAAATGTATTTCAGGTACAAGAAAGCCAAAAACATGCAATAAAGCTATTAGACAAGCTAAAATAGAGATGAAAAAAGGGAATTGCAGCAAGGAGTAAATAAATCCAAATGTTTCTAAATATGTATATAGTAAAAAAATTAAGCAGGAAGGGATAAGACCCTAAATATCAGAGGGAGGTCAGTTGGTCGACGAGAACAGGCTGAAAGCAGAGATTCTGAACTGTTATTTTTCATCTGTCTACACAAATGAGGAACCAGCTAATGAAGGTTTCCTTCTTAAATGACTTGTAAACCCCGCCTTCACTAAAATTTAATCAGTGAACAGCCTCTTTGAAAATTGTTGTGAATCCATGGCTGGCGAATTTATTCGCCCATCACGACTGAGTAATACTTTGGACCTATTTTAAGTGATATATTTTGGGCATGTGTAGTTTATGTCAATAGATCTTTCTCGAAATTTTTTTATGCCTTGCATAAAAATTTGCTTAGATTTAATTTAGCATTCACTTACTCTCTCCTTTTTCAGTTCATAGTTATATAATTTTGATTTGACATTAGTAATTGAATAAATATGCACTAACTTCATTAGAGGAGCTTAACATTTACAGGGATTTTCTACAATTGTACCATTATTTTCTCCTTAGGCACTAAAATACCACTGCCTTTGATACATTTTGACTGCTTGTCAATTTGTATATGTACATTTTAGTTATTTGTAAAGTGTTTATATTGGTGATGATATTACTATGGATATATGAACATGAAAGCTCAAGTTATGATAATTGTTCCAGCTTATTAATGCAATTGCAAACAACTAACAACTTGATTTCTCTTCTAGGAAATTAGTTATTTTTTTTAAATATGAATCCATGTGCATTTATGAGTTTAATGTGGATGTTGTTAAATGTGTTTGTCATTAAAATTGTTGTTAGCCTTTAGCCAAAAAGCTCATTACCCAACCATCATCACTCCTCATTAAAGGAACTCAACGAAAACCACCAAAGATCATATTTTTGCCTTCCTCCCAGATGTTGTTCTTTTTAAAATAGTTTTCCCATTGAAAGACATCCCAGATCTACATCCTCTGAACGCCAATGCATCATTCCCAGTAATGCATTGAGATACCGTTACAATTCCGTTAACATAGTCCTTTGTCATGTTCTGTTGAAGACAAATTAAAATTCATTCCATACTGTCATCCCTTTGTCCTGACCAGAACAACTTGATCGTGTTGAAGAAGGCATGAACCATATCAACCAAGACATGAAGGAGGCTGAGAAAAATTTAAAAGATTTAGGGAAATGCTGTGGCCTTTTCATATGTCCTTGTAACAAGTAGGTACTGGGTACCCACTCTGCTCTGTGGTGTCCAGTTTTTGTCACAGTGAATGTCTGAAGTTTTTGTCTTTCTTCTTTGTCCTTTACCATCTGCTTCATTCTGTGGGGATATAATGCTTATGTTTAATCAGAACAACTGGAACGCATCGAGGAGGGAATGGAACAAATCAATAAGGACATGAAAGAAGCAGAAAAGAATTTGACGGACCTAGGAAAATTCTGTGGTCTATGTGTCTGTCCATGTAACAAGTAGGTGCTGCCTGCCTAAGTCTTTGAGCACCCAAGGCTGATATATTTGCCTTGCAAAGATCATCCCTGCTAGGCACATGAGCAGGATGAGCATGTGGCATGCAGAGAGATCAGTAGTTATGCATCCATCTCATACAATATGCAACGCGACAAGGACTAGACATATTAAAATCAGGCATACTGCAGTGAGAGTTGCATAGCTCCCTACTAATTAGTTACACAAATTTCAACATTTCTTGTAACGTACAAAAAAATGTATATTTCCTTCAATTCCTGGGGGAAAATATAAAACAATATGCAAATTAGCATGGATATGCCGAGAACTGGATAACAACTGATTTGTTTCCTTTACATTAAATTTGTTAAAATATTTAAAAAAATATATATAATAAATATATTTGTTGCAATATTACACTAATTGAAATGTTGAAATGGGACCATTCTGTAGTTTTTTGCATGACAGCAACTCTCAACAAAGCTTTTTAGAGGGCTTTCTCTAAAGTTATGTTATACTTGGTTTGTTTTTAATGAGTAGCATATTAGCCTAAATACCTTAAAAATAAATATTTGTAGTTATTGGACAATGGGTGGGTTGTATTGAAATGCACAATTTGATTTCAGGTATGTTATTATCGCACCCATTGGAAATGCATGCATTTTTTTTAATAGCCTTTTTTATAGTTTTTAAATTCTTGTCAGATTAGGAAAAAAGTAGAATTGTAAAAGTTGCATAAAAATTACCTTCCTTGGTTACCTCTAGTGATGGGCGAATTTGTGTCATTTTGTTTCGCATTTCGAATTTACCAAAGAATCCTCGAAACGGCAAAAAAATTCCCAAAACGCATTGAAGACAATGGCCATCAAAATAATTTTGAAGCGCGACAATTTTGACATGAGCAACAATTTTTATACGACTATTGTGTCCAAATGCATTAAAGTCAACGGGCGTCAGAATAATTAAGTGCGCGACTATTTTGACATGCGACTGTTGCAGCTGATCTTTTTTGCCCGCGAATTTTCGCAGCAGTTTTGCGAATTTATTCACAGGCAGCAAAATACGGAATTTATTCGCCCATCACTAGTTTCCTCAACTTATCATAGAAAATGATTATGACGATTTTGAACTAAGCCAATAAAGGTGTAATGCTTCACTTTTTTAAAGTGTTACACTGTAACTTTTTGACCCGCTAAAACAGTACAACACCTTTATGTAGCCATTGGCACTAGAGCTAGAGATAATCTATTGGCATTTATTTGGTAATTTTACATTGAATAAGAGAGGTACATGTGCAGTACAGTGGGTAGCACACTGTGAATATTGTGCTTTCTTCTGGCCCTGTACCAGATCAAGTCCTCTGCCATAAGCAAATGACTTGTACTCCATTCCATCAGTATAGTTTTAAAACCCAAGACTTCAAGCTCAGAAGCTAAAAGGGCCACAAATCTCTCTCTAGTGGTTCATCTGTAAACACACAGAGTAGTATTGATGAAGAACAAATACATTTTATGAAAATATTTTGGACTTGCAAGAGATAGTAGTTGACTGAATAGATTATTCTGGATAGATTCCTTTAGCAGAAAATACAACCTTATTAATCACAGTTTTAGATAAGGTTACAGTTTAGATTTGAAACATTTTTTTACCATGCAAGAGACTATTTTGCTTACAGTTTGGTAAAGGTCAATGTTTGGCTCATGGAATAGACGAAAAGTATTTCTTGGTGATATCAAGAAGCCCTGGACAATGCTGCATATCTGCCACTACAAGCATGCCTAGATTTTAATGTTCCTTGCCATGGCAATCCAGTCAAAAATGGCTTTTTAAAACAGCTTACTAAAATCTCTGAGAAATCTTGAGCAAAAAAAAAATCTATTTTTGACTGGTTTCATGTCTCTGTGACAGCTGCTACAGGTGGTGCACTGCAAGTAGTGAACCACTGGAACCAGTTGTGCTTGGTTATAATGCTTCACCTCCTTTTCAATGCCAGCAGCCAGTGCATGAACAAGGTGTATTTTGGAATACTATGCATTGACACTATTTGCTTGCTTGGTTTTCTATTGCATCCATCTCACTTTTGGCTATTTTCATTTTTTGTCTTTGTTGACAAAGGTTTGTACATCAACTCTCGATGTATACTTACTGTTTCCAAGTACCGATATATTATCACTAGACAAAAGGAGCAAAATTGCCTTAGCTTTTTTTTTTATTTTGCTCCAATCTGCCAAGAAATGTATAATTTTACATTCATCCACTATGCAGTATGGGAAAATGAACCATTGCATCGTGTTCGTAGTTGAATTTTTGACCAGTATGAGAGTATGTTCATGTTGATGTGATGTACACACTGTCCTTGGCAGTTCTGTTCTATGTATGTCTGCCAATATGTCTTTTGTGTTTCTATGTGATCAAAAGACTGGATGTTTTCCATTTTAAGTTTAAAAAAATGTGTTCTTTCCACTATGATGAATTGCTGTCTAAATAGGCTCAGCAGTTGATACATGACAGCACGACAAATTAGTTTGGGTTCATGATATATATCGGTATATGATGATGCCCTTGTCTAAAGCTCATTTGCCTGATTTAGCTTGTGCAGTGGTTACCATAATAAAGGTGATTTGTGCTGTTTGTAGTCTTTCAGTTTTATGGTACTTACAGTATATCTTTCATAGGCTTAAATCCAGCGATGCTTACAAAAAGGCTTGGGGCAATAACCAAGATGGGGTTGTAGCAAGCCAACCTGCTCGGGTTGTGGATGAGCGTGAGCAGATGGCCATAAGTGGAGGCTTTGTCCGTAGGTAAGTCATTTATTAAATATTGTTATTGATTCATTGATTTTTAAAACTAGACAAAAAAAGACAGGTCTGTCAAATGGAGCCCTCAGTACCCATATATACACATACCTATACACACTCACATATATATACATTTTATATTCAGATAACTATACTAGAAAAAGTTTTGATCTAAAGATCACATTGGATATTATTCTTGTCTAAGAAATCATAGAAGCCTCTCTTAAAGGCATTAATAGAATCTGTCATCCCAATATCCCCTGCCATTGTTAAGAACCCCTATGCTGCTTTAAATAATTTTCATAATGACAATGAACACATGCAAAAACATGCACACTGGATTATAGTGATCAGTTTTGTAGATTTATGATCCTGTCACACTATAAAGGTGGCCATACACAAGGAGATCCGCTCGTTTAGCGAACGAGTGGATCTCTCCCCGATATGCCCACATTGAGGTTGGATTGGATCAGAATGGAGGCAATACGCAAGGTCGGATGTTGGGACCGCATCAACGAACAGATGCGGCCGCGATCCGATGTGATTTTTTACCCTGCCCGATTGGGGCAGGGTAATAGAATATTCTAGAGAACAAATACTAGTTACAGTTGATTGTGCCGAAAATGATTCCTAGCTGGGACCACATGTAATATTTAGTCAACAGTATTAAATAATGGAAGTTAAATTCCATAACATTACCATGTTATCCTTGCACAGAAATGAACAAAAATGGTCAACCACGGCCTAACCAGT
This sequence comes from Xenopus laevis, assembly GCF_017654675.1. NCBI lineage: Eukaryota > Metazoa > Chordata > Amphibia > Anura > Pipidae > Xenopus > Xenopus laevis. Next base: position 27,300,978 of record NC_054380.1, read on the forward strand.
TACCATAAAAAGGTAAATTAAAATGCAAATTTTATTTATAATATTAATTTTATAACACTGTCCGTGATAGGGAAAGGTTCTAAGAGTTATTGGAGAGAATTAACTGCTAAAGTAAGTTTTTAATGTGTGACTAGTTATAATACTGGAACGTCCAGCCTTTGGCAATCCATTGGGATGCAATGCCAAATAAACAATGAACCAATCAAGAGTTGGCACAGGGATCAGCATTGAGAAAAAAAACCATAACAATTGTGAGTCCCTCCAAAAATCAGTCAAGGTAGTGAAAAAGTACAGAATATTTATAAAGATATAGTGGCCTAGCGCGTTTTGTGCCTGTTGGGGCACTTACTCACAGGGATCAGCATTCCTGTTTAGAAATCAATTCTAATTAGTGGCACTATCTTTATACAGTTTGTTTTATCTCTTAGGAACCCTTAAGATTTTTTTCCACTCTGACCATACTGGCAGGTTATTTTGCTCTAGAAGAAACCGACCAAACCTTCCTCTCCTGCTTCACATAGGCCTCCATTTGGTGTCCAACAACTACTCTAAGCCGTTTTTTATAGAATTTAAAAAGTGTTCACTTTTGTTTTTATGCTTTATATACTACCACAGTATTAATAATTGCTAAGTATGTGTTCTTTGTATAAAATTTCTATAATATATTTTGCAAAGTCTAGTAAAACATTCCATTAGCTTGCAGTTTAAGAACACTTGTTAAATAATACCCTTCCTTTTTCCAGAGTAACAAATGATGCCAGAGAAACAGAAATGGATGAAAACCTCGAGCAAGTCGGTGGCATTATTGGAAATCTTCGTCACATGGCCCTTGATATGGGCAATGAGATTGATACACAAAATCGCCAGATTGACAGGATCATGGAGAAGGTACTGTAGATTTAGGATCTTTTAAGCTTTGTTTATTACTAAATTAAATTTTTTCTGCATGTTAGGTTCAGGTTTACCAGTAGATCTTTTCCACTGAAAATTTTAATAGAACTAGTGGGATATACATAGCAGATGTTTTTGACGCTGGCGAATTTTTGCAGCAGTTTTGCGAAAGCAGAAATTTGCCACGAATTGTCATCTGGCAAACTTATTGGTCGATTTGACATGTATCCCTGGAGAGCCCTTCTTTTCTCATCCTGAACCACACCAACTTGCCCCCAATACTGGCCTTTTATTCTAGCGCAATGGCTGATAGGGAGATTTGTTGCCCGTGGAATAAATGTAAAGACAAATCTCTAGGGATGGGCAAATTTGACCCGTTTCGTTTCGCCAAAAATTTGCCGACGGCGAAAAGTCGCAGACACCCAATAAAGTCTATGGGCGTCAATAAAATTTTGACCAGTGCCGAAATTTTTTTGACGCACGACGCCATACAAGTCTAAGGGTGTAATTTCTACGGCGAAACAAGGCAAAAAAATTCGCCCAGCCCAAAATGTTTCTCCGCAGGCTATAATTGAAATTACAGATGGTAACACATGACTTCATTCTTCTGAAGTCACCTGAAGTTGCCTTGCAAGGAAACTTTGGCCAACTTAGGGATGTGTAGGTTTTACCATCAGCGATTTGCACTTTAGTTGGCGAAGAAGCATTTCTGCAGTATAGCCCACAGTCATGCAATTTTAGTGCGTGGGGGGCGCCAAATCTCACCGTCGGCCATCACACTTTTCTCAAAAGAGAAAACAGATTTTTTTATATTCAATTTTGAAATCTGACATGGGGCTAGACATTTTGTAAATTTCCCAGCTGCCCCTGGTCATGTGACTTGTGCCTGCACTTTAGGAGAGAAATGCTTTCTTACAGGCTGCTGTTTTTCCTTCTCAATTTAACTAAATGTGTCTCAGTGGGACCTGGGTTTTTACTGTTGAGTGTTGTTCTTAGATCTACCAGGCAGCTGTTATCTTGTGTTAGGGAGCTGTTATCTGGTTACCTTCCCATTATTCTTTGTTAGGCTGCTGGGGGGGGAAAGGGAAAGGGAGGGGGTGATATCACTCCAACTTGCAGTACAGCAGTAAAGAGTGATTGAAGTTTATCAGAGCACAAGTCACATGACTTGGGGCAGCTGGGAAATTGACAATATGTCTAGTCCCATGTCAGATTTCAAAATTGAATATAAAAAAAATCTGTTTGCTCTTTTGAGAAATGGATTTCAGTGTAGAATTGCTGGAGCAGCACTATTAACTGATTCATTTTGAAAACATTTTTTTTTCCCATGATGACAGTATCCCTTTAAGGAAAATGGGTCAGTATAGAGAGCAAGCTGGTGTGGTTTATCCAGAAACGCTACCTTTCATGTAAGGCATTTGTTTTCCTTTACTAGGGGGTTCTGAACAAAATCAATGACTTGATTTAAAAAATGGTCCTACAGGTACCTAAGTACACAAGCTAAGATGCTCTTTTTGTTGTTTGCATGTGGCATTATTAATATAATTCTAGATTTACAGACTTTATATACATTTAAATTGTACTTTGTCTCTCCCCAGGCTGATTCCAACAAGGCCAGGATTGATGAGGCCAACAAACATGCCACAAAGATGCTGGGCAGTGGTTAGATCCAATGGTGGAGCTTCTGTATGATACTGTCCCACAAGACAATGCTTTCATGCTTTTACCATGGTATTTACCTACTAGGTTTGCACACATGCACATATCAGCCTCCCTTGTAAATGTTGTCCTGTGTAGTATGTCAGCTTTCCTAAAAGAAAAATATATACTTGTAATTATTTCTTTTCTAGATATCTTCCTTTCCAAAGGATGTATATAGTGAAATAGCTCACTATGCCATTTGGATTTTGTTTGTTTGTTTGTTTTTGTTCATTTCATTTTTTAATTTTTTTGTAAAAAGATTTCTGTTGAATGACAACGATGTTGGAATGTTAAACGTGCTGTTTATCTTGAACTTCACAGTATTGTTCTTGTAAAATTGTGACATTCCAGAGAGCTACCGCCATTCTTTCTTTTTTCTTCTCTATGTCATGATAATTACGCTGTGGAACTTGCTGTCCTTGGTTCTTCCTTGCAAACATCTGTTGTTATAATTTCATTAAAACGTGGACCTATATAACTATATTAAGCATTGCACTACAAGTGATGTGTGTTATGCATTGATGCATGAAAACAAATAGACATTTAGATGCCTAAATAATAAGACCTTACACCGGCAGTAGCACATCAACTAAAAAGCATGCTGAGTATTTGGACACTGTTGGGACTGTGTTAAACCAGCAAGTTTGCTGTAGTGCCACATTTATGTCAATGTATAGATATATTTGAACATAATTATGCGTTTTTGTTTGTTTATTTGTTTATTTGTTTGTTACAAAGGGCAGACTTGGCACATACTTCTAGCAAAAATATATATAATGCTTTTTTTTTGCTGGTAATATATAAAAAATTAAAAAAAAATGAAAAACATAACTTTTAAGGTTGTAATATAGGGTTTGGATACTGTTTTTGAGGATCCTCTTTTGGGGGAGATGACTACAATCTAAATGGTGCAATGACGTAATTTTTATAAGACTGAGTCGTTAGCCTCTTCAATCCCCACGTGGTTTATTTTCTGTACGGTTCTCTGTCGCTTACCTAAAGCTATGCACACCAAATTGCTGAGATGTTTAAGTAGATTATTAATTAAGACCATATCTTAAATGACTGAAATCTAGATCCAACTGTGATATCAATATCATTGCAGCATGTACTATTTAATTCCTTATGTCTCCTGTCAGTTTGTGAAGTGATTAACATTTTGTAGCTAGTTTAAAACAATTAAAACAATATAAATCTGGCTGGCTCTGCTTGTATGTTTTTTTGTTTCTGTTGGACTTGTCTCATTATTTTCCACCTACGTGCTCTATTCTTTTCCTGCCTCCCGGCCGTTGATCCTAACAGATTGGTAAGTACAATACACACAGTAAAAGAACAAAAATGTTCCCACTTGCTAATTAATGTGACAGGTGACTTTGTAGAGGAGCGAGGTTCACTCATTAGCACATCATTTGCTTAGTACAATGAATGAGCCAGTTTTGGAACAAGGCAAGCTGTGTGCTCATTTCTGTGTATCTGACTTTTTCTGGATCACAAATAATAAACAGACAATGAAAGACCTCCATGTGCACTAAACAAAGCTTCCAGAAAATCACAGCATACTGTATTCTGCCTCCCTCCTAATTTGTATTTGCATTTATAAAATAAATAAGTAATTATTTGTCTTCCCTTGATACCCTGATTGTGTTATGCTGCACAGTGTTTATAGCTGTAACTGCTGCACAATACCAGGAACTGCTTGATGAATGGTTATAGACTATTTTGTGCATCTATTTGTTAACCTTAAATATGTAGCAGCAGCACAACATTATAAACTGTGCTCAAATCATTTTATGTGTAGCAATTTGGACAAATGCATCAAGTTCCTTTTAGCACACTACCCACAATTCATATGTGCATTTTATATTCTCAAAATATGCTTGAGATGGCTGTTTTTGATTTGTTGTACATATCCAAACAGTTTGTTAACAGTGGCTATTCTGGAGCTGCTGCCTCCTGAGGAAGCAGCCCAGATGCTGCCCCCCCTCCGCTCCCACTCCGCGCTTGAAAATTAACATTGGAGCAGGTCTTAGGGGGCAGCATTGCTAGTGCATTGAGCGCAATAGCGCTCTCTGCACTAGCGGAGCCAAATTTCCTGGTTAAAACCCAGAGGTTTGGCTCTCAAAGTTACAAGAGGCTGCTCGCTGCCGCCTGAGGCAATGCAATAAAAACACTACTGCAGAAGGAAGATGGCACCTGTGAGCAGGGCCGGATTTACATAGTGGGCACCCCTAGACCCACTGCCGTTCATCGCCCCTGTCCCCTCCAGGGGTACAGGAGCAATGGGGATTGGCGCATGGGAAATTTAAAAAATGATTGTATCTCCAGCGCATCCCCAGTGTTTTTGAACCAATGTGGGTGTGGTTGGGCAGCATGCCGCCCCCCTAAAATCCTGCCGCCCTAGGCCTGGGCCTAGGTGGCCTTTCCACAAATCCAGGCCTGCCCGTGAGCTCTGTTGCACAGAATCTGCAAAGAGAAGTACAGTAAGTAAAGACTTAGGGGCAATTACCGAAGTTTGCACCTAGGCTGGGGGGGGAGCAGGGGGGAATATGTAGGGTAGGGGATAGGGGGTTGGTTCTCCTTTAATGGTATGTTTTAATATTACTTACATTTTTCCCATATGATATCCCTGCAGTGAGCACCAGCTATTTGGTTTGTTGGTGTGTTACCACCATTAATGTTGACATTTCTTGTGGTAAAGTGGTTGTGGTTTAAAAACAGGGCGTGGTCAACAAAAGCTTCCATTATCAGCCCTCCACCATGTAGGCCAGAAAGATTCAGGCCCTCATTACCACAGAAGTTGGATAACACTGCTTTAGAGCATGAATCCTCTTTGTTATCATCTGCTGAAAAGTTTCTATGGTGTTAATGTGTCTCCCTAGATTGACCTCTAAAACTAATTTAAGTTTTAAAGGTGAAGTCTCTTTTATAAAGGGCCATGTAACCTTCCTACTATCACTTTTAATATAATTTGAATGTTTATAGAATAGAACAGGACCTGGCACAGAGACTTTATTAACACTGTACATTTTCTTGCTTTGAACTTTCCCATTAACCATAACAATTTGACTCCTATCCACACCTCCACCCATTCTACAACCGTAAATTCCAGTCATGGGTTCTACATATTAATCAGTCTCCCTACATCCTGACCCCTTTAATTCCAACCAGGTCCAATTTGATTTTAGATGGGTTTTGTAGGTGTGGCTACCTGTGATGCTGACAACTACTAATGCACACAAAATGACATCAAAACAAACATTTTGCAAATAGAGTTTTAGTTCAAGGTTCAGATATCTAGATGACCCCACAGTTTCACAACATTGCAGTTACATACAGTATGTTACGTGGCTATTTTCTTGTTTATATAAACTATAGTAATACTTATGTGTTATCTATTGTGTATCCTGTGCTTCAATGACTGCCCCCATGGCTATACCTACCTAACTCCCTATTAGATATAACATGGAATGTCTCTCTAACACAGTCCTTATTATTATCACAGTCCCAATCACACTGGAATTCAAATGAAATGTCCTTTCCCAAGAGCTCTTATACCCCAGGTAGCACTACAATTCCCAAAAATACCCCACTCTTTGGAACTTAGTAGCTGTTCCCATGTGGCCACTAAATTTATGTATGTATGTAATGATAACTTTATTTTCAAAGCGCTGTTACAGCCACAGCTCTGTATAGTGCATACAAGTACAATATACACAGGGTGGAAACATCACATAATAAGTATACACAGAATTCATATCAGGACAAAGAGCTTAAGTGCAACGTGGTAAGAGACATAGTGGGAAGGAGGTCCATCCCCTATAGAGCTTACAGTCTAAGGAGATGAAGAAGTGGTAAGGCATAGTCAGTATGCACAGGACTAGGCTAATGTTCTAGTGCTCCAAAAGGTAGACTCTTAGTTATTTCTTGAAGAGAGGGTTCCTTACAGAGGAATTTAGGGATGGAATTCCAGAGGGTAGAAGCAGCAAGATAGAAGGGTTTGAGACAATAGGTGGATGTGGATGGTGTGAAGAGAAGGTGGCTCTGAGAGGAGCAGACAAAATACCAAGAATGTACAGTGAGACAAGAGAAGAAAAGTAGTGAGGAGCAGAGGTGTGAAGGGCTATGAATGTTAGTAGAAGGGTTTTATATGTTATCCTTTGCTTAATAGGAGGTACACAGAAAAGACTTGTCCTCACACAGTGGCTCCACACTTGAAACCTGGCCAATATCCTACCTTGGGTGGCTCACTTGCCTGGGGGCTTTCAGAGATTACAGGCGCTCTGCAGCAGGTTCAAACTTTGCTGCCTCACTTTTTACCTTGGACTTAGAGTTTATTGTTTAAATTCATATGTTTAAATATGAATTTAAATTCATTTGTAGGGCATCAGGCACACCTTCCCCCTGTTCTGCCTGAGTCCAGTTACAGGCAGGGAAGTGACAGATTGGCTGAAAGCCCCAGAAGACATCTGGGAAAAGGGGGAGGATCCAGGAAGAGACAGGATTTGGAGCCAAATGCATGGGGTTGTCAAAGAGAGGTTGTAATGCATTGCTCTGTATGACTAACCCAAGGAGAGATCAGAGGTCAGGGTCAGTTTTTACTGGAGTTACATGTGAAAAGATTGGTGTTCTTGCTCGGTGTACAAATAGATTCTATTCATGTCATTGGATCTCCCAGTATTTCAGCAACAAGATAAAAGTGTAAGCACAGTAGGACAGCTCAATGTCAGCCAAAGCAAGTAAACAAAATACAACTAGAAAATGAACAGTATTTGAGATCCAAATCCAATATTGTATTTGTCCTGAAACAGTAAAAACACAGCAGCAATAAAGAAAGAGGCAGCTGCTCGGCAAAGCACAATGTCTTTATATTTTATTTTGTGGGAGGTAGATGTTCCCAACATTTGCTGACAAAAAAGCAACGTATTTATTGGTGGGGCCACAAATCTTGCATATCCCTGTTTTAAGGGATTCAACATGACTCTCTGCTTGCAGGTTTATTGATTTCCTACTTTCTGGGAAACAATCCCTCCTGAGTATTTGGGCTCTTCTGCAGGTCCAGTTGGATCTTGTCACCTGTGAATCAAAAGAAAATCACTGAAGTTAAAACAGAAGGAGACAAAATTCTGTAATCTTCATGATTACTCACAACTGCCAATTTCACAGCAGAGTATTGCTATAATATGTAAGAGAAAATGGAGTATAAAACAACTTATCTTTAAAAATTAAAGTATTTTTATATGTGAAACATATTAAAAGCAGGAGGGTCTCCCCACATATACTGTATACAGTTTTTAACATGTGTGCTCTCCTGTGAACCTTAACTTTTCCATCCATATCCTGTTACCATGTTTTTTTTATTTCTTTAAGTTAACAGTCACTAGTGGTTAGTATTCTTGCCTTACAGAGCTGGGCTGCTGGGTTTGATCCTAACTAGGGCACCATCCGTAAAACTTAAACAAATTTGCATGTTTTGACCATGTTTACAAGGTTTTCCTGAGCCTACAGTTTCCTCTCACACCCAAAATACATACAGGCAGGTTAATTGGCTCCTGATGAAATTTCCCAATCTGTATGTGGAGCGCTAATTTGTCTAGGGCTACCTCATAATTTCTGACATACAGCAGTCCTACACTAAGCGCAAACATCCCAAAGAATTTTGAAAATCCTGAAGGTAAAAAAATTTTGGTGATCAGGATCCCCACATAAAAGTAAAAAAAAAAAAATTGTTGGTCAGGGCACCCCCTACAAGTTAGAAAAACCCATTGGTGGCCAGTAGAGATGTCGCGAACTGTTCGCCGGCGAACTTGTTCGCGCGAACATCGGGTGTTCGCGCTCGCCGGAAGTTCGCGAACGTCGCGCGACGTTCGCCATTTTGGGTTCGCCATTGTTGGCGCTTTTTTTTTGCCCTCTCACCCCAGACCAGCAGGTACATGGCAGCCAATCAGGAAGCTCTCCCCTGGACCACTCCCCTTCCCTATAAAAACCGAAGCCCTGCAGCGTTTTTTCACTCTGCCTGTGTGTGCTGAAGAGATAGTGTAGGGAGAGAGCTGCTGCCTGTTAGTGATTTCAGGGACAGTTGAAAGTTTGCTGGCTAGTAATCGTTTTGATACTGCTCTGTTATTGGAGGGACAGAAGTCTGCAGGGGTTTGAGGGACATTTAAGCTTAGGTAGCTTTGCTGGCTAGTAATCTACCTTCTACTGCAGTGCTCTGTATGTAGCTGCAGTGGGCAGCTGTCCTGCTTCTGATCTCATCTGCTGACTGCTGCAATAACAGTAGTCCTTGTAAGGACTGCTTTTATTTTTTTTTTTGTTGTTTTACTACTACTACTACTACTACTACTATAAGAGCCCAGTGCTATTAGTCTAGCAGTGTTGGGGAGTGGGACTGGTGTGCTAATCTGCTGCTCCTAGTAGTTCAGCAGCACCAACTTTAATTTTTTTTTTTAATATTCATTTTTTTTTTATTTTACTACCGCTGTAGTAGTGTATAAGTTGACCTTTTAGGCATTATTTGCCCTGTAGGCATTATTTGCACACTGTTTTCTTCAACCCGCCATCGAGCTGTGTGACCTTGTTCACATTCTGTCTAAATATCCATAATATTACCGTCTCCAGAAAAAACACCGGAGTCACTTTTTTCAAGCAGCCATAATATATTTTACGTAATCCGTATCCACCGCTGTAGTAGTGTATACGTTGGCCTTGTAGGCATTATTTGCACACTGTTTTCTTCAACCCGCCATCGAGCTGTGTGACCTTGTTCCCATTCTGTCTAAATATCCATAATATTACCGTCTCCAGAAAAAACACCGGAGTCACTTTTTTCAAGCAGCATTCATATATTTTACGTAATCCGTATCCACCGCTGTAGTAGTGTATACGTTGGCCTTGTAGGCATTATTTGCACACTGTTTTCTTCAACCCGCCATCGAGCTGTGTGACCTTGTTCACATTCTGTCTAAATATCCATAATATTACCGTCTCCAGAAAAAACACCGGAGTCACTTTTTTCAAGCAGCATTCATATATTTTACGTAATCCGTATCCACCGCTGTAGTAGTGTATACGTTGGCCTTGTAGGCATTATTTGCACAGTGTTTTCTTCAACCCGCCATCGAGCTGTGTGAGCTTGTTCACATTTTGTCTAAATATTGATAATATTATCGTCTCTAGAAAAACCACTTGAGTTACTTTTTTTCAAGCAGCATTCATATATTTTACGTAATCCGTATCCACCGCTGTAGTAGTGTATACGTTGACCTTGTAGGCATTATTTGCACACTGTTTTCTTCAACCCGCCATCGAGCTGTGTGACCTTGTTCACATTTTGTCTAAATATTGATAATATTATCGTCTCTAGAAAAACCACTTGAGTTACTTTTTTTCAAGCAGCATTCATATATTTTACGTAATCCGTATCCACCGCTGTAGTAGTGTATACGTTGACCTTGTAGGCATTATTTGCACAGTGTTTTCTTCAACCCGCCATCGAGCTGTGTGAGCTTGTTCACATTTTGTCTAAATATTGATAATATTATCGTCTCTAGAAAAACCACTTGAGTTACTTTTTTTCAAGCAGCATTCATATATTTTACGTAATCCGTATCCACCGCTGTAGTAGTGTATACGTTGGCCTTGTAGGCATTATTTGCACACTGTTTTCTTCAACCCGCCATCGAGCTGTGTGACCTTGTTCACATTTTGTCTAAATATTGATAATATTATCGTCTCTAGAAAAACCACTTGAGTTACTTTTTTTCAAGCAGCATTCATATATTTTACGTAATCCGTATCCACCGCTGTAGTAGTGTATACGTTGGCCTTGTAGGCATTATTTGCACACTGTTTTCTTCAACCCGCCATCGAGCTGTGTGACCTTGTTCACATTTTGTCTAAATATTGATAATATTATCGTCTCTAGAAAAACCACTTGAGTTACTTTTTTTCAAGCAGCATTCATATATTTTACGTAATCCGTATCCACGCTGTAGTAGTGTATACGTTGACTTTGTAGGCATTATTTGCACAGTGTTTTTCAACCCGCCATCTAGCTGTGTGTATTATCGTTTCCAGAAAAACCAACTGAGTTTTTGTTGTTGTTGTTGTTTTTTTTAAAAATAATGCCAGGCAAAGGCAGGCCGCCACGCAGAGGCCGTGCTAGGGCCGTGCTGCTATGCAATCCTGTGGCCTAGCAAATTGCCCAGTTTTAAAAAGCCAATGACCCTGAACTCCCAAAATGCTGAAGAGGTAGTTGACTGGCTTACACAGCACACCCCATCCTCTACCGTTTCTAACTTTACCACAACATCCTCCTCATCCTCCACTGCTATGGCCACCCCACGTAACACTTCCTCCACCACCGGTGCCCCTTCTTCACTGGGGTCAGAGGAGTTATTTTCCAATGAGTTTCTTGAACTGAGTAATGCGCAACCATTATTGCCAGAAGAAGATGAAGGAGATGAGGACCTTACACCAGATTTAATTCTGGCAGAGAACACGATAGAGATGGACATAATGAGTGATGAGGAGGAGGTCCCGCTGCTGCTTCCTTCTGTGATGTGTCAGAAGAAATTGATGCATCTGAGGAGAATGATGATGAGGAGATTGATGTTTTGTGGGTGCCTAGTAGAAGAGAGCAAGAGGAGGGTAGTTCAGATGGAGAGACGGAGAGTCAGAGAGGCAGTAGGAGAATAAGACTTAGAAGAAGCAGGGAGGACAGCCCGCAGGGATCAGTAGGGCAACAACATGTATCGGCACCTGTGTTCAGCCGGCCAACGCACCCGCCATTGCCGCCAATACCGCCAACTCCGCCAACTTCTACTGTTACCGCCAGATCGCACACTTCCAAAAAGTCAGCAGTGTGGGATTTTTTTAATGTGTGTGCCTCTGACAAAAGCATTGTAATTTGCAATGAGTGCAGTCAGAAACTGAGCCTTGGTAAGCCCAACAGCCACATAGGTACAACTTCTATGCGAAGGCACATGAGCGGCAAGCACAAAGCACTTTGGGAGCAACACCTCAAAGGCAACAGGCAAACTAAAAGCCACACTCCTTCTGGTCCAGCATCTTACTGCTCTACCTCTGCTCTCCTTGACCCGTCTGAACCACCCTCCACTCCGCCTTCCACCTTGACCACCTGTTCCCATTCCCAGTCATCTGCCACCAGCCAAGTTTCTGTGAAGGCCATGTTTGAGCGTAAGAAGCCAATGTCTGACTGTCACCCCTTGCCCGGCGTCTGACAGCTGGCTTGTCTGCACTCTTAGCCCGCCAGCTTTTACCATACCAGCTGGTGGACTCTGAGGCCTTCCGCAAATTTGTAGCAATTGGACACCGCAGTGGAAGGTACCCAGCCGCAATTTTTTTCTAAAAAGGGAATACCACACCTGTACCAACATGTGCAGAGCCAAGTTACCGCATCTCTGTCACTTAGTGTTGGGCCAAAGGTCCATATGACTACTGACGCATGGTCCTCCAAGCATGGTCAGGGCAGGTATGTCACCTACACTGCCCACTGGGTGAACTTGGTAATGGCTGGGAAGCAGGGAATGGGTAGCTCAACAACAACAGTGGAGTTGGTGTCACCGCCACGGATTGCACGCGGTTCTGCCACCACCTCTACTCCTCCATCGCTCTCTACCTCGTCTTCTTTCTTCTTCTTACTCTGCTGCTGGGTCCTCCTTCTCCTCCTCCACACCTGTGCACCCCCAGCTCCCCCTAGGCTATTCGACGTGCCAGGTACGCCGTTGTCACGCTGTCTTGGGGATGACGTGCCTGGAAAGCAAAAACCATACCGGATCTGTACTCCTGTCATCTCTGCAGTCACAGGCCGATCGGTGGCTGACCCCACACCAACTGCAGATCGGAAAAGTGGTGTGTGACAATGGAAGCAATCTGTTGGCAGCGTTGAGACTAGGCAATTTAACACATGTGCCCTGCATGGCACATGTGTTAAATTTAATAGTCCAACGTTTTGTCTCCAAGTACCCAGGATTCCAGGACGTTCTCACCCAGTCCAGAAAGGTGTCGGCCCATTTCAGACGTTCCTACACAGCCATGGCACGCCTTGCTGACATTCAGCAGCGCTACAACATGCCAGTCAGGCGTTTGATTTCTGACAGCCAGACTCGCTGGAATTCAACGCTCCTTATGTTGGAACGTCTGCTGCAACAACAAAGGGCCGTCAACGAGTACCTTTTTGAACTGGGTGGTAGGACTGGATCTGCACAGCTGGGGATTTTTTTCCCCCGTTACTGGGTGCTTATGCGCGATGCCTGCAGGCTCATGCGACCTTTTGAAGAGGTGACAAATATGGTCAGTCGCACCGAAGGCACCATCAGCGACCTAATACCCTTCGCTTTCTTCCTGGAGCGTGCCGTGCGACGAGTGACAGATGAGGCTGTAGACCAGCGTGACGAGGAGCTGGAAGCGCACGATTTCTGGTCGGAATCACCAGAACGAACCCAGGCACCTGCTGCAACGCAGGGAGAGGTGCCAGAAGTGGAGTCAGAGGAGGAAGGTGGCTTTGTGGAGGAGGAGGACCAACAGGAGCAGGCTTCCCAGGGGGCTAGTGGTGACCTTTTGGGGACCCCTGGTCTTGTACGTGGCTGGGGGGAGGAGACCGTGGATGATGCAGTCCTTGATAATGAGGAAGCGGAGATGGATAGCTCTGCATCCAACCTTGTGAGAATGGGGTCTTTCATGCTGTCATGCCTGTTGAAGGACCCCCGTATCAAGAGGCTTAAGGAGAAGGACCTGTACTGGGTCGCAACGCTACTAGACCCTCGGTACAAGCATAAAGTGTCAGAAATGTTACCAACATACCACAAGTCCGAAAAGATGCGGCATTTACAAACCAGCCTGCAAAACATGTTGTACAATGCTTTTAAGGGTGATGTCACTTCAGGAACTCATCAACATTCCAGGGGCAGAGGTGCCAGTAATCCTGCCACGAGCACACCTGCAAGGACAAAGCCCTTTGGCCAGTCTGTAACGTCAGACATGCAAATGTTTTTCTGTCCAAGGCAGCGCCACAACCCTTCTGGATCCACCCTCAAAGAACGCCTCGACCGGCAGGTAGCGGACTACCTGGCATTAACTGCAGATATCGACACTCTGAGGAGCGATGAACCCTGGACTACTGGGTGCGCAGGCTTGATCTGTGGCCAGAGCTGTCACAATTTGCCATGAACCTCTTGTCTTGCCCAGCCTCAAGTGTGCTCTCAGAAAGGACCTTCAGTGCAGCAGGAGGGATTGTAACTGAGAAGAGAACTCGCCTAGGTCACAAAAGTGTCGATTACCTGACCTTTATTAAAATGAATGAGGGGTGGATCTCGGAGGGTTACTGCACGCCGGAAGACTTGTTCTGACTTCTATGCAGCTGTCCTTCTCTTCAAGCCTCATGACTCCACACACAGCTGTCCTTTAGCGTCCTCCTCCTCCCTCCACCACCGTTACAAACTAGGGTGCAAACCCTACTGGTTTAATTTTTTCTGGCCTCTGTGCTTCAGTGGCTGCAACCAAAAAAACTGGGCAAACAATGTCTACAAGGTCAACGTATGGCAAAAAATGACTATTTTCAGCATTTATATGGCATATTTTTTCTGGCAACTGTGCTTCAGTGGCTGCATCCAAAAAAATGCATATTTTCTGCATTTATATGGCATAATTTTTCTGGCCTCTGTGCTTCAGTGGCTGCAACCAAAAAAATTTATATTTTCAGCATTTATATGGCATAATTTTTCTGTCAACTGTGCTTCAGTGGCTGCGACCAAAAAAATGCATGTTTTCTGCATTTATATGGCATAATTTTTCTGGCCTCTGTGCTTCAGTGGCTGCAACCAAAAAAGTTTATATTTTCAGCATTTATATGGCATAATTTTTCTGTCAACTGTGCTTCAGTGGCTGCGACCAAATAAATGCATATTTTCTGCATTTATATGGCATAATTTTTCTGGCCTCTGTGCTTCAGTGGCTGCAACCAAAAAAATTTATATTTTCAGCATTTATATGGCATAATTTTTATGGCAACTGTGCTTCAGTGGCTGCGTCCAAAAAAACTGGGCAAACAATGTCTACAAGGTCAACGTATGGCGAAAAATGACTATTTTCAGCATTTATATGGCATATTTTTTCTGGCAACTGTGCTTCAGTGGCTGCGTCCAAAAAAACTGGGCAAACAATGCCTACAAGGTCAACGTATGGCAGTTGTTTAAAGAGAACAGTAGATTACTAGCCAGCAAAGCTACCTAAGCTAAAATGTCCCTCAAATCCCTGCAGACTTCTGTCCCTCCAATACAGAGCAGTATCAAGCAGATTACTAGCCAGCAAACTTACTATCATCTGTCCCTGAAATCACTAACAGCTCTCCCCCTACACTATCTCTTCCAAGCACACACAGGCAGATTTTTCAGATACATTTTTGCCCTTGATCCCCCTCTGGCATGCCACTGTCCAGGTCGTTGCACCCTTTAAACAACTTTAAAATCATTTTTCTGGCCAGAAATGTCTTTTCTAGATGTTAAAGTTCGCCTTCCCATTGAAGTCTATGGGGTTCGCGAACCGTTCGCGAACCGTTCGCGTTTTTGCGCAAGTTCGCGAATATGTTCGCGAACTTTTTTTCCGACGTTCGCTACATCCCTAGTGGCCAGGGTCCCCCCAATACAAGGTAAAAAAAACAATGGAGGTCATCCCCTCCCCCTTACATGTTAAAACAAATTGGTGGTCAGGGGACCAATCAAAAAAACATTGGTGGCCAGGGCCCCCCGTTACAAGTTAAAAAAAATTGGTGGTCAGGGGCCCCATAGAATATTTTTTAAAAAAAACATTGGTGGACAGGGGGTCTATAGAGAATTAAAATAACACATTGGTGGCCAGGGGTTTAATAAAATGGAGAAAAAAAGCACATTGGTGCTCAGTGGAACTTACCTTAGGTTCTCCTTCATTGTCCTCAGCTTCTTCGGTTTTGTTTGGCTCCTTTTGTGCCTTTGGGTTTTTTTGTGGCTTTGGGGTTTCAGCTTCGGTTACTTTTGTGGCCTTTGGTTTTTTCGCTGCTTCTTAGCCTCAGCTTCGCCTCCTTTCATGGTTTTGGGTCTGTTTGAGGCTTCAGGTCTTCAGTGCTGCAGGTCTTCAACGCTTTGGGTCTTCAGCACCTTGGGTCTTCTGCAACAATGGTATTTGGCATCTTGTGTCATCGCTGCTTCAGGACTTCATCGATTTGGGATTTCAGGTCTTTGGGTTCAGCTCGCATGCTGTTAAGGTTGGTCCGGCTATATCGGAAGTGTAGCCCCACTTTAGGCCAGGTACAACTGTACCCCTGTGCCCCCCTGATGGTGGCCCTGCTTCATAGTAAAGTCAAATACATCCAGCTCTGTAGCATGTTTGCTTCTACCTCTTCTCCACATGTGCCCACTGATTTGCTGTGTGGCTGGTGTCCTCATTAGTAGCAGACTTGAATTCCCCTCTTGAGAAGTTGTGTATACAAGGGATTTATAGT
This sequence comes from Xenopus laevis, assembly GCF_017654675.1. Taxonomy (NCBI): domain Eukaryota; kingdom Metazoa; phylum Chordata; class Amphibia; order Anura; family Pipidae; genus Xenopus; species Xenopus laevis. Next base: position 27,317,062 of record NC_054380.1, read on the forward strand.
TGGATACATTATCCTTCCAATGATGATTTCTTCCCTATTTAAAATGTGACTGTTTTCCATGTGACCATCCTCTTATTTTCGTCCTTTCTGAATTCACACCTGCATAATTCCCAAATATTTTTAAAGGAGAAAGTTGAGGTGAGGACTTCAAAAGTAATTTTCTCAGATATATATCCTGTTCCATCAGCAACGTTAAGAAGACAGTTGGAGCTTAGGGAGATGAATGTGTGGCTGAACGATTGGTGTAGGTTGGAGGAGTTTGGGTGTATTGGAGAACTGGGCTGATTTCTCATTTGGCTACATGCCCTTTGCCAGGGATAGGCTGCACCTAAATGATGATGGTACAGCTGCTTTTAGAGGGTTGGAGGAAATTTTAAACTAGGCATGATGGGGGGAGGTTGCAGTAAGGGATTCTGTGCAGTGTCGGACTGGCCCACCGGGATACCAGGAAAACTCCCGGTGGGCACTCCTGCTTCTAAACATTTGTTTTATTTTATGGCAATTCCTTATTTCCTTAACAAAGAGGCTAAATAGATGTAATAACAGATTATAGTATGTAAAGAAAAGAATAGAGGTTGAGTGAGGAGAGGCAGAAAATAGTACTGAGAGTGGGCCCCTGATTTAAGGTTTTTTGGTGGGCCCCTGGTGTAAGATTCTGTGGAAGACAGGTTAGATGAGGGAGCACTACATGTTGTATTTACAAAGTTCTCATGCTGGTACCAGTATCAAATGTATATTCTCTTGTGGTGTAACTGTGAGAACAAATTAATTGGATGTCTTTTTCCTCCTGTACAGTCTTTGTTTCCTCAGACTTGAGGACTACACATAACAGGTAATCTACAACTTGATTAAATTTTCCTGGTCTGTAGCGGACTGTAAAGTTGTATTGATATAACCTGCCTGACCATCTGTGAATACGAAGAGGGTGATGGCCCGACCCTGATGTAGGCAGCAAGGAAGTAAGGGCTTGGTGATCTGTTCTCAGGGCTTCTTCCATAAAGGAAATGATACCACTTTTCACAAGCCCATATACAGGCCAGTGCCTCCCACTCTCCTGCTGTGTATTTCTGCTCAGCTGGAGAGAGCTCAAGAAGCAAAAGCAACATGGTGCTCTACTCCATGCTGATTCTATGATAAGATTGCACCTGTGGCAACAGCTGAAGCATCACAAATGTAGGTGTATTTGGTAAAAAATGTGCAAGAGTTGGTGTTGAAGCAATATGATGTCTCAGTGTACAGACTGCTTGGGAACATGCTGTTGTCTACTCTAGTGATGGGTGAATAAATTTGCCTGGTGCAAATTCACGAGGATTTTCAGTGTTTCTCTGCCCGCGAATAATCTCCTGAGAAAAAGCGTCCAAAAGCCGTGCGGCAACACTATTAGGACACCCATTGACTTTGACGGCAGTGTCAAAATTGACGCAGGCATCAATTTTCAAGTTTCAGAAAATTTTCGCCATTTCGCAGGAAATTCACAAATTTTTCAGCGAAGTGAAACAGGTGGAATTCACCATAACTAGTCTACTCCGATTGCACATCTTTTTAAAGTAAGGCACGTAATGGTGTTGTGATTTTTCCATAGTCAGCTTCAAAACATAGATAATAGTTTTTGAATCCTAGAAAAGAAGCGAGTTCTGCTCTGTCTTTTGGCTCAGGTAATTGATGTATGGCCTCAACATTGGATTGCACGGGTTTGAATAACCAGTGATCAGAGTCTATGACCCACAAAGTCAACTTCAGTTTGTGCGAAAACATATTTTGTTTCATTCAAGGTGAGTTTATATTCCATCAGCCTGTGAAATACCTAATCAAGGATTGCATTGTGTTCCTCCAGAGATTATGCATGGATGAGTATGTCATCCAGATATATTGTTACCCCAGGGATTCCTGCAAAAACAGTTATTACTGTAGCCTGTTAAGTACGTTAGTGTATCTTTGGGTTGTGGGTAATGCTGAAAATGTGCATTGTATGCAGCAGAATTTATAATCTGAACATTTGCCCCAGTGTCCAAAAGCAGTGGAATTGTGACATTAGCAATAACACAGTGGCAGAGTTTAACATTTTTATTATTCTTAGCCACCGCATTAAAGGAACAGTAACACCAAAAAATGAAAGTGTTTTAAAGTAATGAAAATATCATGTACTGTTGCCCTGCACTGATACAACTGACCTGTTTGCTTCAGAAACACTACTATAGTTTATATAAAAAAGCTGCTGTGTAGCAATGGTGAAAACTGCAAAAAGTCTATATGGCACAGGTTAAATAGTGGATAACAGATAACACCATTATGTTCTACAGAGCTTATCTGCTATTTGCTGTGTAACTGGAGCCTTTTCTCATTTGAATGGCTGCCCCATTGCTACACAGCAGCTTATTTATATACACAATAGTAGTGTTTCTGAAGCAAACACAGCAGTTTTACTAGTGCAGGGCAACACTGCATTATATTTTTATTACTTTAAAGAAACAGTCCAGTGTAAAAATAAAAACTGGTTAAATAGATATGCTGTACAAAATAAAAAATGTTTCTAATATAGTTAACCAAAAAATGTAATGTATAAAGGTTGGAGTGACAGGTCAGATTCAAAAGCAAACAGTTATGACGAGTTACTGATAAGCAAAATTTTTCGTGCATCAAAAAAAAAATTGTTGCCCATTGACCTCAATGCATTTTGCTAATTTTTTGCTAATTTTTGTCACCCATCACTGCTTATGACCCATGTGGCTCACCCTCAAGTCACTGATTGGTTACTGCCTGGTAACCAATCAGTGGAAACCAAGAGAACTGCAAAGCAAGAAGTCATTTTCTGGCTATTATGTAAGACATCCAGTCACTCCAGCCTTTATACATTACATTTTTGGCTAACTAACTAAACATTTTTTATTTTGCACAGCCTATCAATTTACCCAGTTGTTATTTTCACACTGAACAATTCCTTTAAAACAATAAATTTTTTTGATGTTACTGGTCCTTTTATCTCACTATTATCAGGTGTACAGTAATTTTGTTCTAGATTATGAACTGGTGTGTCTGGCAGTGTTTCACTTGTACTGGGCACAGTTTCATGCCACCTTTATGGCGGCCTCCACAATTGAAGCAGTGTGCATGTCAGTCAGCTTGTGCACATGAGAAGGGATCTCACTCCCTCCTGAAGGGGGCAACATATTCCTGGCCTCCAGCCAGGGTCGGACTGGGGGGCCTGGGAGGTTGCGGCATTAAGAAGCCTCGGAATCCCAAACCTGGGTGCGGATCTGGGCTGACCCTGCTCGTGGAGTTCAGCTTTAGAATGTAGTTGCGGCTCGCCAGTTATGCCTGGACAATTATCGTGCAGCACCTCTGACAACAAATGAGCCAGCCTGTCCCGGAGAATCATTCAAACTCAGGTTCTGCTAAGAGATTTCCAGCACTGAATGTGGCTGGCTCAGTATCGCAAACCTGGGTGTGGATATGGGCCGGCGGAGCCCACAAGACCCGATGGCCCACCGGGTTTTTTCCCGGTGTCCCGCCGGCCCAGTCCGACCCTGCCTCCAGCAAAGCCATTTCCATTTGGCACCCCAGCTCACCAGGTTTTTGTAAAGTAAGTGTATCTGGTTCCATAAACAACCTCTCTCTAACTTTAGCATTTGTAGTTTTTTCAACATGTTGGTCTTTAATCATTTCATTGTGCAAGGGACCAAACTTGCATGGAAACTCTAGCCACCTCAGCTCTGCACATAGTGATGTATAAGTTCCCCTTCAGCCTGACAGCACCTGTAAAACTAAGCTCTTGCCACTAAAGCATTTGGGGCAGGTTTAAAGTAATTCTCCAGAGCCTGTACTGTGGCAGTGTATGAGGAATCTGCTCCCAGAGTTGTGAAAATGCAGTATGTTTCAGAGCTCAGGGAGTGAAGTAACAGGGCCTTTTTCCTCTCAGGGGAGGTCTCATCCGGGCCACATACCAGTAAGTAGAAAACTGTTCATACCAGAGATCACAAGGCATAGCAGGCTCTCCGGGATGCTGCAGAAACTTTTCAGGGGGATGTACAGAGACTGCAACATTCATCCTTCAAAAGCAATTCACTTTATAAAACTTACAGCTTATGCAAATACATAACAGACTGGACCGACTGCCATCTCGGATTCAGGAAGGAATCCCCCCGTGGTAAATTGGAGAGGCTTCAAAGGGGTTTTTTATGCCTCCCTCTGGATCAACTAGCAGTTAGGCAAATTTTATTTATTTAGAAGATTGAATTTCATAGACGTGTGTCTTTTTTCAACCTAACCTACTATGTTACTTTGCAACTATACATTATTAGTTTCCAGGTGGTATTCCAGATACAAATGATTTTTAACGCTGGGTTCATTTCAATATGGATGGTTTTAAGAGCAAATCGCCAATACAATGACAACATTGTGCAGGATAAAACGGTTTCTTAGTTTATAGCTCACTTTAATTAGATGCAAACTTTTTATATACTTCAACCAAGTTACAGTACAACATTTTTCTGGGAGTTGAGTCAGATTTAGGAAACTGTCAGTTCGTACTGAACAGTGTAGTTAGGGAAATTATTCAGTACATTCAGAAACCTTTTATAATCATACAGAAAGTGTATTGGCAACAGTCCCTTAGTGTTAAATATATTATTTATTTAAGCATGATAGAGACCTCTAGTGAGCAAAATGAGGTAAAACATCGAACTCAAAAATATCTCTATAATCATGCTATTGATAAAAAGTAGTTAACTATATTAAAATACAGCAAAAACCCCATATGTAGCCCAATGCATTTCATGCTTACCCAGCCCTTAATCATAAGCAATCCCAAATTGGAAACGTAGCTCTCTCTCTCTCTCTCTCTCTCTCTCTCTCAATCTCTCTCTCTCTCAATCTCTCTCTCAATCTCTCTCTCAATCTCTCTCTCTCTCTCTCTCTCTCTCTCACTCTCTCTCTCTCTCTCTCTCTCTCTCTCTCTCTCGCTCTCTCTCTCTCTCTCTCTCTCTCTCTCTCTCTCTCTCTCTCTCTCTCTCTCTCTCTCTCTTATATATATATATATATATATATATAGCAATAGAAGAGATCAGCACTCCAAATTTTCTTATTAGTGATGGTTTATTTCACTGTACGTTCCAACGTTTCGGTCCACTTTTGGAGCTTTATCAAGGATTCTATGCAAGTGATTAAAGTGAGTTTAAATACCCAACATTCAAACAATTGTGCTTGGGTGACATCATTATTTGCATATCACAATTAACCAATAGCATTGTGCTTTCAATTAACATCTTTAACATCAAAGTCCAGTGTCAAGAGCTAGGCCCCAAATAAGTGTGAAAGTCCATTTTGTGCAGTTATTGTGCAGTTTAGACAAATACAAGAGTCCTCTGCACTCAACCCATTATCAATATATTTAAGACAGAGACATTTTGTGCATACTGCTACTAAAAAATGCCTTACCCTTTAAACAAAACAGAGATTGTTTGTCCATATATTGCAATATATTTAAGATGGCCAACTACGTCAAAGTCATCCCATATCTGGCCAGTCCTATGCTCAATTTTCATCTGATTCATTAAGAATTCTATTGCTTCATTATACATTTTACAAAGGGACTAAGTTTTACCTGCAACTTACTTGCTGCTTTCAAAGTAAAACTCCCAAAACTTGGCTGCCCTTTTATTAGACACCAGTGGGATCAACTGACTATAGCTGGGAGCGGTGGGAGCTACAACATGGAGCTGGTCACTGCTCCTGTTTAACTATAACAAACAAGTGAAAGTTGTGCTCACCACTAATTTTAAAACCATTAGGCGGGGGTGCAATGAGGGTGTGACCACAAAATACATATAGACAAATACAAGAGTCCTCTGCACTCAACCCATTATCAATATATTTAAAACAGAGACATTTTGTGCATACTGCTACTGAAAAATGCCTTACCCTTTAAACAACACAGGGATTGTTTGTCCATTTATTGCAATATATTTAAGCTGGCCAACTACGTCAAAGTCATCCCATATCTGGCCAGTCCTACGCTCAATTTTCATCTGATTCATTAAGAATTCTATTGCTTCATTATACATTTTACAAAGTATGCCTCTTTATAGGTCCCTGGTAAGGCCTCATCTGGAGTATGCAGTTCAGTTTTGGACTCCAGTCCTTAAGAGGGATATAAATGAGCTGGAGAGAGTGCAGAGACGTGCAACTAAATTGGTTAGAGGGACGGAAGACTTAAATTATGAGGGTAGACTGTCAAGGTTGGGGTTGTTTTCTCTGGAAAAAGGCGCTTGCGAGGGGACATGATTACACTTTACAAGTACATTAGAGGACATTATAGACAAATGGCAGGGGACCTTTTTACCCATAAAGTGGATCACCGTACCAGAGGCCACCCCTTTAGACTAGAAGAAAAGAACTTTCATTTGAAGCAACGTAGAGGGTTCTTCACAGTCAGGACAGTGAGGTTGTGGAATGCACTGCCGGGTGATGTTGTGATGGCTGATTCAGTTAATGCCTTTAAGAATGGCTTGGATGATTTTTTGGACAGACATAATATTAAAGGCTATTGTGATACTAAACTCTATAGTTAATATAGGTATGGGTATATAGAATTTTAATTAAAAGTAGGGAGGGGTGTGTGTAGGGATGCTGGGTTTTCATTTGGAGGGGTTGAACTTGATGGACTTTGTCTTTTTTCAACCCAATTTAACTATGTAACTATGTAACTATGTAACTATGTAAAGGAATTAAGTTTTAACTGCAACTTACTTGCTGATTTCAAAGTAAAACTCCCAAACTTGGCTGCCCTTTTATTAGACACCAGTGGGATCACCTGACTATAGCTGGGAGGGGTGGGAGCTACAACATGGAGCTGGTCACTGCTCCTGTTTAACTATAACAAATATTGTGCAGGTTACCTACAGGGCAAAACCAAATAAAACATTATAACAATATGTACACTGTTGCAGTCTAAACAAGCAAATAAAAATGAAACAGTATATTTCAACTCAATATGTTTCTTTGTATTCCTTTACAATCTATAGGATATTACCTTGATACTGTGTGGCTATTTGTTTTCCTAACCCAGGAAGCAATTCAAGACTAACTGCTCATTTAGGCCCCTAATGGCCACACAGTCGAGTTTGTGGATCCAATATGCCTCTCTGTAAAAGCATTTTATTCTGATCACCTCCCCGCACTGGTTTGGAAAATTGCTTGATGGGCATGAATCTGAATGTCGCTGGATCATGTCTCGCTTGTGCCTAATGTTTGGCCACAGATTGTTGGACTATATCTTGTTTTTTATCATACATTTTTGTGGCCCTCTCTGGATCCACTGCTGCCCTTATACTTGACCTGTACATTCTTTTAATAGCCTTATGGTCTTACCACAATATAACAAGCCACAAGGGCCTTTGATGATGTATATTACCATGGATGTGATACAGGACATTCTCTGTTTAATCAGGTATTATTTACCCATATAGGGATGGACAAACTCAGTGCCCAATATAAGGCTATTACACATTACACAGCCAGTGCTTCTAAATACTGATGATTTCAATGATAAAAAATGTGATGCAAATATTTTTTTTAGATTTGTCTAACGGATCTGTGGGACCAGTTAACTCCTTGAGATTCCCGCCCCTAGTACCTAGGTCGTGTTAACCTTTTAAGGGATAGGTCATCATATGTGGTAAGTAAGGGCCAGTATTTAACACATTACGTTTCACATCCTCGCTATAAGGGCTATATCTACTCATGTAGTGTATGGGGTTCTCTCCCATATCTTTCTTCTTGTGGCTTCAGTCATTTATTAACATCTCTTCTCGTTTTAGCGAGTTGGCCCATATAATTGCCTCATCCACCACCTTCTCAGGAATTTTTTACCCATTTCAATAAGATCATGCTCCCTTTTGCTTGGATCGCTATCTATTCTAACCACCCTCAACATTTGGGATTTTGGCATAGAATCAAGGAGGTGTCTAGGATGGTGGCTGTGGTAGTGCAGTATGGTGTTTCTATCCATACGCTTGATATATATATATATATATATATATATATATATATATATATATATATATATATATATATATATATAAAAACAATTGCACCCCCGCCTAATGATTTTAAAAACTAGTGGTGAGCACAACTTTCCCTTGTTTGTTATAGTTCTACAAGAGCAGTGACCAGCTCATTGTTGTAGCTCCCACCCTCTCCAACTATAGTCAGGTGATCCCACTGGTGTCTAATAAAAGGGCAGCCAAGTTTGGGAGTTTTACTTTGAAAGCAGCTAGTAAGTTGCAGGTAAAACGTATTCGTCCCTTTCATAAAATGTATAATTAAACCATAGAATTCTTAATGAATCAGATGAAAATTGAGCATAGGACTGGCCAGATATGGGATGACTTTGACGTAGTTGGCCAGCTTAAATATATTGCAATATATGGACAAACAATCCCTGTTTTGTTTAAAGGGTAAGGCATTTTTCAGTAGCAGTATGCACAAAATGTCTCTGTCTTAAATATATTGATAATGGGTTGAGTGCAGAGGAATCTTGTATTTGTCTATATATATATATATATATATATATATATATATATATATATATATATATATATATATATATATATATATATATATATATATTATATATATATTTATCAAATAGACACCTAAAACCAATCATAGTCAAGTAGAGCCACTGTTACATAAATACCTCATCAAGGTATTCCAAGCTGACCCACTCAGCTAAAACCAGTATTACAGAAATCCATGTTCGGGGTAAAAAAAGTATAAAAAACTAAGTAAATGTCACCAGTACAGATTAAATGTAAATTACACAAATTGTACTCACTTTGGCCTTGTGACTTATACAAAACATGTCACATCAAATGTAAAATTCATACCTAATGGTAGTCGGGTCTGTAAGTAAAAAATCATGTTTAACTACCCTGGTTAGAGTATCTCCTCCTCTTATACCCATTTTAACTTGTTCAATCACTTTTACATATATTCTATAAAGTGTCTAGTGACATTGATTTTATTTCAATATTTAATATTGCTAATTTAATTTATATCCTCCCTGATCCTTCAGAGACTGTATAGTACATCCCACGTATTGTTTATTGCACTTTCTACAAGTGATCAAATAGATTACTTATTATTACTAGATTATTATATGTTTTATTGGTTACTGTAGATTTAAATTCCTGAGAAACATGGAGAAATTTGCACGTAATACATCAACTGCTCCCACATCTATAGCAACCCTTACATTTAAAAAAAAATGGGACTGTTTAGGTGTCTTACTTGTATATAGACTCAGTGACAATAAGTCCCCTAAAGTGTGTGCTCGTCTGGCTACACTACTCACTCTTTGGTTTAATGTTCCAAAAAAATCTTCATCTGTATATAGAATAGGGAGAAATTTATTATTTACAACTTGAACTAGTTTCTGATATTGTCTACTGTATCTCGTAATAAAGGATACTTTATTATTAAATTGTCTGTTTTGTTTCTTATTTGTTGAGACTAGCAGTATATTCCTATCCATGTTAGCCGCTCTCCAGAAAGCCTTTTTTATATTACTTTTATCATAACCTCCCTCCCTAAACCGGTTACCCATATCTTTTGCTAGATTATGGAATTCTCCATCAGTGGAGCAGTTTCTCCTCAATCTGAGGAACTGTCCCACCGGTATTCCACCTATCAGATTTATTGGATGGCATGAATGAGCATGCAACAAAGTGTTTCCACTACATGGTTTATGGTAAATCTTGGAATGGATTTTGTTGTCTTTGGACAACAGTCTCACATACAGAAATTCAATCTCTGTTTGTGAGAATTTGTCTGTAAATTTTAAATTTAGGGTATTATCATTAATCATTTGGATAAAGTCATTAAATTCACCATTGCTTCCTGCCCAAACAAACAGCAGATCGTCAATGTAGCAAATGTTTATTTTCAAATTCTTTTTCCATACTGCAGAGATGTTGGTCTCCTCCCACCAACCCATATATAGGTTGGCAAAGGAGGGAGCGAGTTTGGCTCCCATTTTTATCCCACATCTCTGCAGTTTAAAGTTTAAAAAACAGCTCGTTTCAATAAATATTCTATAGCCAAAAGTAGAAACTTTTTAAGCTCTTTTGAATACTCGCTATATCTTTTAAGATGGTTATTGATCGCTTCTAGGCCCCTTTAATGTGGTATTGAGGAATACAATGAGGTCACATTCAATGTGGCGCAACTGTAACATTAACGGAGAAGGGAGGGGAAGGGTGGCGATGATGATTAATTCCTGTGTTTGAGCTGCAGTTTAAAACTTCTCACTATTAACTGTTTAAGCGCTTGCCATTTGTCTACCACTGTTGGTGAGTGGGTAGCTCCCAATTGTTCCCTTACATAGACAGGTGGCAGCCTTGTTGGGGAATGCAAAGAAGGGGGGATTTAATGATCAACAACCTTATTACCTAATTAATTATTGAAGTAGCAACTGAGATGAAATTTGGTTACAATTATTGATTTACAATGCTGATCCACTTTATGTGTTTTTATTAATTGTGATTTTGTGGAAATCTTCCAGCACTACTCATGAGATATTATAGTAGTGAGTCTTTTGTACTTGGCAGTTTTTAGGGAATTACCAGTAAAAGTTATGTTTTATCACACTCGCCTGAACTGGTTAACTTGAGGTGTACTGGGGGGGGTGAATGCAACATTGTATCATATTCTGTAGCACTTTAGTTGCAATTATTATTATTAAGGTTACAAATACCCTTAATTATTTCTGCCTAATCCTGTTTATTTTCTCTGTCTCTTCACTCCCCCCACTATTCCCTTATCAATGCTCTTGCAAAGTTATAGCTGGTTCACCTAGTTTCTCCCTCTGTGCCACCATTAAACCTTTCCTTACCTTTTAACCGTGACTGTAAACTGGCCCCCTGTATAAAAAGTTTTGAGGACCCCTGGTATATAATTTTGTAACTTGTGCCTAGCCATTATGTTCCCCTATTGTGACACATAGAAAAGAATTTGGGATAATACAAAATTGTCTTAATTACACAGTCCACAAAATGGTGGCTGCCTGCTTGCTATGATTGTGAATTCTAGGACTGTAGGAATAAAGATTTAAATCATTTATACAGATAAATGTAAAGTTTATTTGCTCAAGTATCATGGTAGAAACCAATTTAGATTTATATATTAGCAGGGCCAGAACTAGGGGTAGGCAGAAGAGGCTAGTGTCTAGGGTGCAACGGTGGAGGGGTGCCAGGCATCGCACCTCTTGTTAGAAATTGCCATCTTGAGTTAGTTATTTCATATGGAGGCTGTTGTTCAGGGAATTTACATGAAGCCCTGATTATCATAACAAAGGTTTTCCTGTGACTACTAAGGCCTATGTCTGCTGTGGGGACCATAAAACTGATTGTGTATGTGAGAAAACTTGCTCAACAGGATGTAGGCAAGTTGGGGGTTTATCACAGCATCTTGGCAGTTGGGAGGGTTTCTGTGGGGGCAGGTGAGAACCCAGGATAAAAGAACGCTGGACAAATGAGAGGAGAGAGCTGAGCAGCTGGGGGCTGGGCAGCTGAGAGGGGGCAGCTAGAGAGCTGGAGAAGCCAGAGGAGACTGGGACAAGACATGTGAGGAATGAAGACCAGAGGGGAAGGCAGAGATGAAGCTGAACTCTATTCCCCTACCTTTTTGGTAACAACAATGTAGACTTGTGTAATGTGGAACTGTAAATAATGTAATTTTTGTTTAGTCTAAGTGTAATCATTTATGTAGAACAATCAATTGATTTATTTTACAATACACCACTTTACTATACGCTCATTGGTGTGGATTCATTGTCTGCTTGCTCAAAAGAACCAGAAACCCTAGTAAGTGGGTTGAGGTATATTATTAATATTATATTATTAATATTGATATATATATATAGAAACTTATAAATGGCGATAGGATTTATACGTTTCTATATATATATATATATCAATATTAATAATATTATATCAATATTGCCAAGATGCTGTGATAAACCCCCACGGCGAAGCAAAATGCTCCAAATTCGACCCATCACTAAACACTACCAATAATTAATTTTCCCATAGCTGTGATGTACATGTAGCCATTCTTTCTAGGCCCCACTAGAGGCTGCTATCATCACAGCAATAGAATATAGAGGCACAGCACAGAAGTGTTTTCAAATTTACAGCTGGGACATGTTGGCACATGATTTGTACTGACAAATGTAATGAAACTATTATCACGTTACATTTCACATTGCATTTCAGAGAAAAAATATCCTTAAAGTGTAACCCTAGAGGAATAAATAGAAAAACATCCTCCGAACAAGGTGACTAACATGATAAAAAATATTTATTGGATTGGATCCTAGGAAATTGCGTGAAAACACATTGCTACCCTATTGCTTATAGTTTTCAGCATTTTATACAGTAAGGGACTTTTACAAATACAAGTGCAAGTGTGTTTGTGAAAATATGGATATAAAAATGCCATTTATTAAAGGAACCCTGGAACCTTCACCCTGAATGTGTCTGTAATAATATTAATAATAAGTATTTTAATTACAATGTGTGGACAAAACATATTCTACAGTTATTTCTCAGAGTGTACACTATATTAAAATTAAAAAAAGTCCGGCCAAACTAGAATCCACGATTGTACCCTTTTTATTATTAAAAATCACAATTTTATCGGATTGGGGACAAACCCAAAAACATTGAGTGAAAATCCGAATTGTATGATTTTTTTGGATTTTTTTACAGACTTTTCCCAAAAAGTCAGAATTTTTCGGATTTTTGTCTGAAATGCCTGAAATAGTCAGATTTTCAGGCTAATTCCAACACAGACCACAGAAACTTCCAAATAGGATAGGGACCTCTTCCACTGACTAACCTTGCAAGGTCTGAGATCACATTTTTTGAGTTATTGGCATTCGGACTTTAATAAATAACACCCTTAGATTTTCAACTGTAAAAACTGTGCAGTAAGGGATGTAAGCAGCATATGGAGTGCCACAAGAATGGTAGAGGGGTGAATGCTGGTGGCTTATACTAGACTAGATCAGTCATGATATTTTTAATGTGTTTTTTTGTGATTAACTAAACCTTAACCAACCATAGCTGACTATGCTTTGGATACTTGTAAAAGAACTCTGCATAGACTAACTATTCATACTATGCATGGAATTAGAAACAAAGGACTCATAAGTGGCGTAACTAAGGCCCCCGCAAACCCCGTAATGCGGGGGGCCCTGAGTCCTGATAGGCCCACACTGCTGCTGGGATCCGAGGGGACCTTTTCCGCCAGCTCGCCACCGCTGGTCCCACTCTCGCCTGCATGAACCCGGAAGTGACATCACGCAGAGTCAGGAGGAGCAAGGACGGTCGTGTGGTACATCAGTGCAGCAGCGGGTGGGCCAGGCGGGCCTCAGGGAGGCTCTCTTGTGAGGAGAGGGAGCCTCAGGAACATCTAAAAATTGTGCAATGTATATTGAAAGAGAATAAAATTCAGTGTATGCAGATTCTCCCTTGTGCCTCCTGAATTGGATGGATTTCTGTTCTCAAGCTATCCTTGGTCACTAATACCCTGTCCTTGAGGGCAGAGCCACCTGCTTGGCTGTAAGAGCAATTCTATGTTCTTCTGTGCTGTGGAGCAATATTTCCATGCTCTCCCACTGGCATCTCCCTCTTTACAAGTCTATAAAAACTCTGTGATTCCTATGTTCAGGGTTCTGAGCTCATGTTAAATAAACTTTGTCTTTTATCCCAAGCGATCTCCAGTTCCTGAATTTCCATGACCATGCAATTCATTAAAAATATCTAATCACCAATAAAATACTTAACCATTGTTTTTAAGAACCGCTGTCACGGAAGTTTTTTTAAACTTTGCCCAACTCTACAGTGAGGGCTGACCTTAGAGAGTCATATGAAAGACATCTCCAAGAAAAAGCTTAAATATTTACTTTTGACTCTTCTGTATGTGTATGAATGCTTGCTCTTTTTAACATATGTGCCATTATAGATATTATTTCACACTCTGTCTGATGATGAGCTTTCTCATAAGAATGTACATGCTAAATGGTGATAAACCATCTTTCAGAGTTTTAGGTGCAGTGAGGTTAAGCCAGAGCCGGCACTGTTATGTGGATCTCCTGGTGTGAGCCATGAATACAAGTGATAATGAAGTGTAACGGTTGGCACAGCGTGTACATACAGTTGTTGTAGCACCAACCCATGGCAGGATTTAGTCACAGTGCTACTTGTAGAACATAATTGATACATTTCCAAGTATTTCCAAAGCATCGCTTCTGTGATAATTGTATCTGTTTTAGCATAGGTGTTGTTTATTGTATTGTGTTGTTTATTGTATTGTGTATCTGGATAATGTTTCAATGTTTCTGAGCATGGGGGTCCCTCTTTCGCACACCTGGAATGTTTTACCTGTACAAACAATGCCCATACTTCATGAAATTCATTCATAGCAAGAGAATGCTATCAGATTTTCCATGTGCTGCTGACTTCTAGGGATGTTTTATTCTCAGGGCAGGTTTATAATATTTTCTATCCATGATATCAAACGTGAATCTACAAGAAGTAAACATGTATCTTGTGGAAGACATAAAGGGATGTAGCAGCTTAAATCTAACAACCCAATGCTATCAACAGTTAATATTACTGGTCTAGTGCAACATTGTTAATGACATTGATTTGGTTGCTTTGGTTAATAGATTTGGGAAGCTATTTTATTTTCAGATACCAGACAAAGAATTTCCCTGAATCACACTGTGAAGGCACTAGGGATGCAGCAAATACAGGATTTGGTTCTGGACTCAACCTTTTTCAGCAGGATTCCGATTCAACCAAAACCAAGTGTCTGGCTGAATGAAATCCTTAAAATTATGTGACTTTTCATCACACAAACAAGGAAGTTAAAAAAAATTAATATGGGTGCAGTGTGAGGTTTTCTTTAACATTCGCCTAGCCAGTTTGTGATTCAGCCAAATCTTTCATGAAGGATTTTGGGTTTGGCCAAATACCAAAAATAGTGGATTTGGTGAAGCTCTAGAAGGCACGATGCAGTGGTACAACTATGGGGGCCCTGGTGCCCCCGCATAACCCCTGGGTTTCCACCCTCTCCCCAGCTGTAAATGAGGGTGACTTGTGGCGTGTGTGAAACCTCAACACTTCAAATAATGCATGTGACTCGCTACACTAGAGTGTACATGCAATAATTCTTGGAGTGATGTCTGATGTTGCTGGTGTGGTGGCTTATTAGGGGCATTAGGTATCGATGCATCTTGGTGAAAAGCAGGCACAAGACCAGATTAGGACCACAGGAGGAAATAAAATTACTGGTGATCTGAGCATTCACACCATTTTTATACATGACCTTATGTATGGCAGAATAGTTCAGAAATCCCACTTGTGAGAATACATCTGTGGATTCTGGCAAATACCAAAGGGGCTGCTGTAAGATGCCATAGACAGTTACTATTGATTAGGCCGGTGGGGAGCTATTTGGACCTCTGTGTACTTGAAATATACCAGGGCCTATTTTGAATCCCAGTCCAGACTGGGATTCTGTATTATTTGCTGAAAATGCCCAAGTACAAGTAAGTACGAAACCTGCAAAGGTTCCACAGTGGCTTTCAGATCTGTTTTCACTTCCTTTGCACACAGACTAATGAGTATGTGACTGCGGGCTACTGACTCACATTTGATTGGCAATATAAACAGCGCTAGAATGTCCATGATAGATTAACCTACTTGTTTGTTAGTACGTTCAGATCCCAGTTCTGAGACTAAAATGTGACTTTAACAATAATGTTTTTGTTGTAACTGTAACTGTGTCGGACTGGCCCACCAGGATACCAGGAAAAGTCCCAGTGGGCCTTCATGTTGCTAAACATTTGGTCTATTTCATGGTCATTCCCTATTTCTATGAGAACAAAGAGGCTAAAAAGATGGAACAATAGATTATAGTATGTAAAGAAAAGAGACTAGGAGAATAGAGGCTGAGTGAGGAGAGGAAGAATAATAGTAGTGAGATGGGGCCCTAGTCTAAGATTAATTGGTGGGCCCCTGGTCAAAGGTTTTTGGATGGGCCCCTGGTGTCCTAGTCCGACACTGATTATAAACGAACCATTCAGAAGGGTTAAAATACTGTATATGCCAAATGGAAGTTGATTGAGTTAAATTTCTCATATTAAATGAAGAAATAACTGGAAGGCCATGGTTCGAAACTGATGCTTTCACTAACAAGTTACTGATTTTGATAAAAATAAAGGCATCTTTACGATGACAGTGCAAAAAGAAAAATATCGATGCAAAATGGCAAGTTTCTTATGCACAATTGAACGTTCCAATTGCCGATTTTTTTAAAGGATGGTTAAAGAGATACTGACACAAGAAATTAAACTCTTCTTAACAGCTATCATAATATTGCGTTTGAAAGTTACTTATAACTTTAACATAGTATTTGCACAATGCTTTTATGTTACCTGTCTGACGCCCCATGTTCCTGTATGAGGGGGCTGCCATATTTGTGCAGCAGGATTCCGTTAGCATTAGAAAATTTAACTGACAGGCTGAGATGGGACAGTCAGGTCAGGTTTAGAAACTTCAAGTAACAATTACTTACAAAAACAAACCTCTCAGCAAAAAATGATCAACATGACCTATAGGTAACTTTTAATGTGCATTCATATTTTAAAAAGTAGTTTTATAGTGTCAGTATCACTTTAAGGATATCGTATTTTGCACTTTGTGCTTCTCTCTCTTCGGAGATCCTGATTCCAGTTGCTAAATACATAAATCCAGGGAGAGGAATGCCTTGTCCAGGTCAGGTAGGCAAAAAGCAAAAAACGTGCAGGAATCACACATACAACAACAATGAGCCATTGACTAGGACTGCAGTTTATGCCAAGTTTGTGCTGGTTTGCCCTCCCCTCTGCCGTTACCCTCCCCCCACTCCAGCCCTCCCCTCTGCTGCTTCCCCTCCCCGCTGCCTCCCTCCACCGCTTCCTCTTCCCAGTTCGCAAACGTATGAATGCTCGGGGGAGCGAGGCTGCCGACCAGGTTGCCTAGGCTTGGCCCAGCCCTGTGTATTCTTAAATAAAAGAGGATAGCTACAGAATTTTCAAAACTGCTGATAAACATTTGGGGCCTTTTTACAAATGTGTAAATTGATTTCTAAAAAACTTTATGAAAAGTTGGGTTCAGAATGAAACAGTGGCGGAACTACCGGCTGCACCAGGACCTTCACCCACTCAGGGCTCACAGGGTATAGTTATGTAACTGGGATGAAATAATATTTTTTCAATAATTTTTGTGCAAAATGTTCCTACTGTGAGAAGGCATAAACCATTTTAATGGTGAGATTTTAGCACATTTTCCATCACTCAAAAAATATTGGTTTACAAAATTGCTGAAAAAGTGCGAACAGAATTTTTAGCATCCTTAACAAGGGAAACTGGCCAAGAAAATGCTTTTTAATTATAGTAAATAGGACCCTAAAAATGTATGCCTTTAGAATATTTTTGCTTCTTGGTGTTACTGGCTTTTTACTACCCATATGCCACACTATATTCTAATAATAACAGTGTTATGTTTAGCAAATTAAAAAAAAAAAAGTACTGAACAAAATTTTGATTAAGTGGATGCAACAATCAATAAATGAATGCTAATTTATGAATAGATGCATATTTCATTTTTAAAAGGTCAGCTTAACTGTCATGAAAAATATCATTTACTTTTCCTTCTTAGTCTTCTGTAGAACAATGTTGTAGAGATACATAAGGTGTTTCAGAGTAGGGTGCAAATATGTATCAGCACCCCCACTGGACACCTTAAGATAACCAGTTCAGATGATAGATATATTTTTGTGTGTATATATATATATATATATATATATATATATATATATATATATATATATATATATATATATATATATATATATATATCATAACCTGCAGGTGTTTGTGACAATTGTCCTTTTACTCGAATATTGGTGATAGAGATACATAAGGCTTATTTACCAACGCATCTAAAATTGCCACCTGTTTGGTTTTTTAAGGCCTATTGGGTAGGGATGTAGCGAACGTCGGAAAAAAAGTTCGCGAACATATTCGCGAACTTGCGCAAAAACGCGAGCGGTTCGCGAACGGTTCGCGAACCCCATAGACTTCAATGGGAAGGCGAACTTTAACATCTAGAAAAGACATTTCTGGCCAGAAAAATGATTTTAAAGTTGTTTAAAGGGTGCAACGACCTGGACAGTGGCATGCCAGAGGGGGATCAAGGGCAAAAATGTATCTGAAAAATCTGCCTGTGTGTGCTTGGAAGAGATAGTGTAGGGGGAGAGCTGTTAGTGATTTCAGGGACAGATGATAGTAAGTTTGCTGGCTAGTAATCTGCTTGATACTGCTCTGTATTGGAGGGACAGAAGTCTGCAGGGATTTGAGGGACATTTTAGCTTAGGTAGCTTTGCTGGCTAGTAATCTACTGTTCTCTTTAAACAACTGCCATACGTTGACCTTGTAGGCATTGTTTGCCCAGTTTTTTGGACGCAGCCACTGAAGCACAGTTGCCAGAAAAAATATGCCATATAAATGCTGAAAATAGTCATTTTTCGCCATACGTTGACCTTGTAGACATTGTTTGCCCAGTTTTTTTGGTTGCAGCCACTGAAGCACAGTTGCCAGAAAAAATATGCCATATAAATGCTGAAAATAGTAATTTTTTGCCATACGTTGACCTTGTAGGCATTGTTTGCCCAGTTTTTTTGGTCGCAGCCACTGAAGCACAGTTGCCAGAAAAAATATGCCATATAAATGCTGAAAATAGTCATTTTTTGCCATTACGTTGAGTCAACGTATGGCAAAAAATGACTATTTTCAGCATTTATATGGCATATTTTTTCTGGCCTCTGTGCTTCAGTGGCTGCGGCCAAAAAAACTGGGCAAACAATGCCTACAAGGTCAACGTCGTTGACCTTGTAGGCATTGTTTGCCCAGTTTTTTTGGCCGCAGCCACTGAAGCACAGAGGCCAGAAAAAATATGCCATATAAATGCTGAAAATAGTCATTTTTTTGGTCGCAGACACTGAAGCACAGTTGCCAGAAAAATTATGCCATATAAATGCTGAAAATATGCATTTTTTTGGTTGCAGCCACTGAAGCACAGAGGCCAGAAAAATTATGCCATATAAATGCTGAAAATATAAATTTTTTTGGTTGCAGCCACTGAAGCACAGAGGCCAGAAAAATTATGCCATATAAATGCAGAAAATATGCATTTTTTTGGTTGCAGCCACTGAAGCACAGTTGCCAGAAAAATTATGCCATATAAATGCTGAAAATATACATTTTTTTGGTTGCAGCCACTGAAGCACAGAGGCCAGAAAAATTATGCCATATAAATGCTGAAAATATGCATTTTTTTGGTCGCAGCCACTGAAGCACAGTTGCCAGAAAAATTATGCCATATAAATGCTGAAAATATAAATTTTTTTGGTTGCAGCCACTGAAGCACAGAGGCCAGAAAAATTATGCCATATAAATGCTGAAAATATGCATTTTTTTGGTTGCAGCCACTGAAGCACAGAGGCCAGAAAAATTATGCCATATAAATGCAGAAAATATGCATTTTTTTGGACGCAGCCACTGAAGCACAGTTGCCAGAAAAAATATGCCATATAAATGCTGAAAATAGTCATTTTTTGCCATACGTTGACCTTGTAGACATTGTTTGCCCAGTTTTTTTGGTTGCAGCCACTGAAGCACAGAGGCCAGAAAAAATTAAACCAGTAGGGTTTGCACCCTAGTTTGTAACGGTGGCGGAGGGAGGAGGAGGACGCTAAAGGACAGCTGTGTGTGGAGTCATGAGGCTTGAAGAGAAGGACAGCTGCATAGAAGTCAGAACAAGTCTTCCGGCGTGCAGTAACCCTCCGAGATCCACCCCTCATTCATTTTAATAAAGGTCAGGTAATCGACACTTTTGTGACCTAGGCGAGTTCTCTTCTCAGTTACAATCCCTCCTGCTGCACTGAAGGTCCTTTCTGAGAGCACACTTGAGGCTGGGCAAGACAAGAGGTTCATGGCAAATTGTGACAGCTCTGGCCACAGATCAAGCCTGCGCACCCAGTAGTCCAGGGGTTCATCGCTCCTCAGAGTGTCGATATCTGCAGTTAATGCCAGGTAGTCCGCTACCTGCCGGTCGAGGCGTTCTTTGAGGGTGGATCCAGAAGGGTTGTGGCGCTGCCTTGGACAGAAAAACATTTGCATGTCTGACGTTACAGACTGGCCAAAGGGCTTTGTCCTTGCAGGTGTGCTCGTGGCAGGATTACTGGCACCTCTGCCCCTGGAATGTTGATGAGTTCCTGAAGTGACATCACCCTTAAAAGCATTGTACAACATGTTTTGCAGGCTGGTTTGTAAATGCCGCATCTTTTCGGACTTGTGGTATGTTGGTAACATTTCTGACACTTTATGCTTGTACCGAGGGTCTAGTAGCGTTGCGACCCAGTACAGGTCCTTCTCCTTAAGCCTCTTGATACGGGGGTCCTTCAACAGGCATGACAGCATGAAAGACCCCATTCTCACAAGGTTGGATGCAGAGCTATCCATCTCCGCTTCCTCATTATCAAGGACTGCATCATCCACGGTCTCCTCCCCCCAGCCACGTACAAGACCAGGGGTCCCCAAAAGGTCACCACTAGCCCCCTGGGAAGCCTGCTCCTGTTGGTCCTCCTCCTCCTCCTCCACAAAGCCACCTTCCTCCTCTGACTCCACTTCTGGCACCTCTCCCTGCGTTGCAGCAGGTGCCTGGGTTCGTTCTGGTGATTCCGACCAGAAATCGTGCGCTTCCAGCTCCTCGTCACGCTGGTCTACAGCCTCATCTGTCACTCGTCGCACGGCACGCTCCAGGAAGAAAGCGAAGGGTATTAGGTCGCTGATGGTGCCTTCGGTGCGACTGACCATATTTGTCACCTCTTCAAAAGGTCGCATGAGCCTGCAGGCATCGCGCATAAGCACCCAGTAACGGGGGAAAAAAATCCCCAGCTGTGCAGATCCAGTCCTACCACCCAGTTCAAAAAGGTACTCGTTGACGGCCCTTTGTTGTTGCAGCAGACGTTCCAACATAAGGAGCGTTGAATTCCAGCGAGTCTGGCTGTCAGAAATCAAACGCCTGACTGGCATGTTGTAGCGCTGCTGAATGTCAGCAAGGCGTGCCATGGCTGTGTAGGAACGTCTGAAATGGGCCGACACCTTTCTGGACTGGGTGAGAACGTCCTGGAATCCTGGGTACTTGGAGACAAAACGTTGGACTATTAAATTTAACACATGTGCCATGCAGGGCACATGTGTTAAATTGCCTAGTCTCAACGCTGCCAACAGATTGCTTCCATTGTCACACACCACTTTTCCGATCTGCAGTTGGTGTGGGGTCAGCCACCGATCGGCCTGTGACTGCAGAGATGACAGGAGTACAGATCCGGTATGGTTTTTGCTTTCCAGGCACGTCATCCCCAAGACAGCGTGACAACGGCGTACCTGGCACGTCGAATAGCCTAGGGGGAGCTGGGGGTGCACAGGTGTGGAGGAGGAGAAGGAGGACCCAGCAGCAGAGTAAGAAGAAGAAGAAGACGAGGTAGAGAGCGATGGAGGAGTAGAGGTGGTGGCAGAACCGCGTGCAATCCGTGGCGGTGACACCAACTCCACTGTTGTTGTTGAGCTACCCATTCCCTGCTTCCCAGCCATTACCAAGTTCACCCAGTGGGCAGTGTAGGTGACATACCTGCCCTGACCATGCTTGGAGGACCATGCGTCAGTAGTCATATGGACCTTTGGCCCAACACTAAGTGACAGAGATGCGGTAACTTGGCTCTGCACATGTTGGTACAGGTGTGGTATTCCCTTTTTAGAAAAAAAATTGCGGCTGGGTACCTTCCACTGCGGTGTCCCAATTGCTACAAATTTGCGGAAGGCCTCAGAGTCCACCAGCTGGTATGGTAAAAGCTGGCGGGCTAAGAGTGCAGACAAGCCAGCTGTCAGACGCCGGGCAAGGGGGTGACAGTCAGACATTGGCTTCTTACGCTCAAACATGGCCTTCACAGAAACTTGGCTGGTGGCAGATGACTGGGAATGGGAACAGGTGGTCAAGGTGGAAGGCGGAGTGGAGGGTGGTTCAGACGGGTCAAGGAGAGCAGAGGTAGAGCAGTAAGATGCTGGACCAGAAGGAGTGTGGCTTTTAGTTTGCCTGTTGCCTTTGAGGTGTTGCTCCCAAAGTGCTTTGTGCTTGCCGCTCATGTGCCTTCGCATAGAAGTTGTACCTATGTGGCTGTTGGGCTTACCAAGGCTCAGTTTCTGACTGCACTCATTGCAAATTACAATGCTTTTGTCAGAGGCACACACATTAAAAAATCCCACACTGCTGACTTTTTGGAAGTGTGCGATCTGGCGGTAACAGTAGAAGTTGGCGGCATTGGCGGCAATGGCGGGTGCGTTGGCCGGCTGGACACAGGTGCCGATACATGTTGTTGCCCTACTGATCCCTGCGGGCTGTCCTCCCTGCTTCTTCTAAGTCTTATTCTCCTACTGCCTCTCTGACTCTCCGTCTCTCCATCTGAACTACCCTCCTCTTGCTCTCTTCTACTAGGCACCCACAAAACATCAATCTCCTCATCATCATTCTCCTCAGATGCATCAATTTCTTCTGACACATCACAGAAGGAAGCAGCAGCGGGGACCTCCTCCTCATCACTCATTATGTCCATCTCTATCGTGTTCTCTGCCAGAATTAAATCTGGTGTAAGGTCCTCATCTCCTTCATCTTCTTCTGGCAATAATGGTTGCGCATTACTCAGTTCAAGAAACTCATGGGAAAATAACTCCTCTGACCCCAGTGAAGAAGGGGCACCGGTGGTGGAGGAAGTGTTACGTGGGGTGGCCATAGCAGTGGAGGATGAGGAGGATGTTGTGGTAAAGTTAGAAACGGTTGAGGATGGGGTGTGCTGTGTAAGCCAGTCAACTACCTCTTCAGCATTTTGGGAGTTCAGGGTCATTGGCTTTTTAAAACTGGGCAATTTGCTAGGGCCACAGGATTGCATAGCAGCACGGCCCCTAGCACGGCCTCTGCGTGGCGGCCTGCCTTTGCCTGGCATTATTTTTAAAAAAACAACAACAACAACAAAAACTCAGTTGGTTTTTCTGGAAACGATAATACACACAGCTAGATGGCGGGTTGAAGAAAACAGTGTGCAAATAATGCCTACAAGGTCAACGTATACACTACTACAGCGGTGGATACGGATTACGTAAAATATATTATGGCTGCTTGAAAAAAGTCACTCCGGTGTTTTTTCTGGAGACGGTAATATTATGGATATTTAGACAGAATGTGAACAAGGTCACACAGCTAGATGGCGGGTTGAAGAAAACAGTGTGCAAATAATGCCTACAAGGTCAACGTATACACTACTACAGCGGTGGATACGGATTACGTAAAATATATTATGGCTGCTTGAAAAAAGTCACTCCGGTGTTTTTTCTGGAGACGGTAATATTATGGATATTTAGACAGAATGTGAACAAGGTCACACAGCTAGATGGCGGGTTGAAGAAAACAGTGTGCAAATAATGCCTACAAGGTCAAAGTATACACTACTACAGCGGTGGATACGGATTACGTAAAATATATTATGGCTGCTTGAAAAAAGTCACTCCGGTGTTTTTTCTGGAGACGGTAATATTATGGATATTTAGACAGAATGTGAACAAGGTCACACAGCTAGATGGCGGGTTGAAGAAAACAGTGTGCAAATAATGCCTACAAGGTCAACGTATACACTACTACAGCGGTGGATACGGATTACGTAAAATATATTATGGCTGCTTGAAAAAAGTCACTCCGGTGTTTTTTCTGGAGACGGTAATATTATGGATATTTAGACAGAATGTGAACAAGGTCACACAGCTAGATGGCGGGTTGAAGAAAACAGTGTGCAAATAATGCCTACAGGGCAAATAATGCCTAAAAGGTCAACTTATACACTACTACAGCGGTAGTAAAATAAAAAAAAGTAAAATAAAAAAAAAAATGAATATTAAAAAAAAAAAATTAAAGTTGGTGCTGCTGAACTACTAGGAGCAGCAGATTAGCACACCAGTCCCACTCCCCAACACTGCTAGACTAATAGCACTGGGCTCTTATAGTAGTAGTAGTAGTAGTAGTAAAACAACAAAAAAATAAATAAAAGCAGTCCTTATAAGGACTACTGTTATTGCAGCAGTCAGCAGATGAGATCAGAAGCAGGACAGCTGCCCACTGCAGCTACATACAGAGCACTGCAGTAGAAGGTAGATTACTAGCCAGCAAAGCTACCTAAGCTTAAATGTCCCTCAAACCCCTGCAGACTTCTGTCCCTCCAATAACAGAGCAGTATCAAAACGATTACTAGCCAGCAAACTTTCAACTGTCCCTGAAATCACTAACAGGCAGCAGCTCTCTCCCTACACTATCTCTTCAGCACACACAGGCAGAGTGAAAAAACGCTGCAGGGCTTCGGTTTTTATAGGGAAGGGGAGTGGTCCAGGGGAGAGCTTCCTGATTGGCTGCCATGTACCTGCTGGTCTGGGGTGAGAGGGCAAAAAAAAGCGCCAACAATGGCGAACCCAAAATGGCGAACGTCGCGCGACGTTCGCGAACTTCCGGCGAGCGCGAACACCCGATGTTCGCGCGAACAAGTTCGCCGGCGAACAGTTCGCGACATCTCTACTATTGGGGTCTCAACTGTCTGTTTGGTTTTCAGCCTTGTGAAACCCGAATAATAACTTGGCCAATAAATGAAAAATATCTAAATACAGGTATGGGACTTGTTATCCAGAATGCTCGGGACCTGGTGTTTTCTGGATAATGGATCTTTCCATAATTTGGATCTTCATGCCTTAAGTCTACTAGAAAATCATGTAAACAAACATTTAATAAACCAAATAGACTTGTTCTTCTTCCAATAAGGATACATTATATCTGAGTTTGGATCAAGTACAAGGTACTGTTTTATTACTAAAGAGAAGTGGAAAATAATTTTTAAAAATTTGGATTATTTGGATAAAATGGAGTCTATGGGGCAAATTTCCTTACCTGCGCCGCACTTTGCCAGGCGTAGATTCTCCAGGGCTGCGCAAATTCACAAAAATCTGAAGTTGTGAACAAGTTACCGATCATTTGCGAAGTTGCGCTAGCGATGTTACGATCAGCGATCGGAAATTTGCATACGTCGTGCAGTTAAAGTACAATGGCCATATATGCAGCAGAAAACACATTACACTATATGAGGCCAGGGATACTTAATAAATGATTTCTAATGCCCTACACATGTGCCCACAGTATAGTTTATATGCCATGTGTTATCAAATGTAGGGGGGGGGAAGGAGGGTACCCTAAAAAAAAAATTCGATCTTTTTCAGCCTATCACTCTATAAAAAGTAAAAGACACCAGCATTTTTGCTTAGAAAAAATTTCAACTTTTTTTGAACCAACCCTATCTACTCTATTGCACTTCGCCTGGTCTGAGGTGGCGAAGTAAAGTCTGGCGCAAGAGGTAACGTTCACGAAAATCTGCAAGTTGGTTAATTAGCGTAGTTATGTCCCTTCGCCATAGCGCAACTTCGTCTGGCGTAAGGGTGCGAAGTAGCGCTAGAGTAGGTCCACTTCGCTAGTGAATTTACGGCAGCACCCGTTAGTAAATCGCCCTTTAGTAAATTTGCCCCTATGAGAGTCAACCAGTCTGTAATTCAGAGCTTTCTGGATAACAGGTTTCCGGATAACGGATTATTATCAATGTGGCTTTGTTATCATCAAGCTCAGTTTTAAATAATTTCAGAAAGAAAAAGCAAACCAGACAAAAATGAGGAATTAATCATATTTCAGAACTTTTTGGATAACTGGTTTCTGTATAATATATACCTTACTTCAGGGGCGCGCCGCCAATGAGGCGAGTTGAGCTGCTCGCCTCAGGCGGCAGCGCCTGAAAGGATTCCAGGGGCGGCAAAAAGCCGCTCCTGCACCTTTAAGAGCCGAATTTCCTGTTTTTGAACCGGAAATTCGGCTGTACTATTGCGAGAGAGCGCAATTGCGCTCTCCGCAATAGTGTTTCTGCCTCCCCTCCCAACACGTAAGTTGGTGAGGGGGGGCGGCGTTGCAGGAGCCGCCTCAGGCGGCTCCTTAGTCTGAATCGCCGCTGCCTTACTTTTAATAAAAGCATTGGGCTTACTCATCAGGCAGAATATAGACAGATCTAGGGTTGCTACTAGTGATGGGAGACTTTGTCCCATTTTGCTAAGCCCAAAAATTCATGAATTTATTGCGCAATTCGTGAAATGGCAAAAATTTATGCGCACGCCTATTTTGTCCAAATGCAATAAAGTTAATGTGCGTCCAAATAATTTTGACGTGTGCCAGTTTTTATGCGCGCAACTATTTTAAAGTAGCTGATATTCACAAAGATACAAATGTGATTTGCATTCAACAGTGATGGTGAAGTGGATTAAACATGAATGTGTGATTTTTTAACATCTACCTAAACAAAGATGTCTTCTTAGCATCCATTTCATTTGCTCTCTTTTCTATCATAGCATATTGCTGAAATTTTGAGTAATGGCCACTGTTTGGTCTCATGAGAATAATAGGAATTATTTAAAGAAAGACAGATGGAAGTTGGCATTTTTGTTGTTTCATGCTCTGTGAGTCCTGCAATTCACTGTGAGCTTCAGAGTGGCTCTGATATACAGTCTCAGTACTGAAGGAATTGAGAGGGATAATGAGATTGATCTTTTTCTACCTCTCCCTGGATATGTGTGGCTTCTGAAACTCAGAATGCATCTCCTCTTGTACAAGCAATTTCTTGTAAAGGTAAAATAGATTACAAGAAAAATTCTTTAATTTCCAAATATTAATGTGCCTGTACATTATAGAATTTTGAAATAAACAAAATCACACACACAGACATATACTGTAACTACGTGTCATCAATTAACTTTTAATATAATGTGGCAGGTGATATAATTGGTCTTTATTTTTTATATTTTGTGTTTTTTGAACTATTTTGTTTTTTTCTGAGCAGCACTTCACTTAAGGGTAGAGGCATATGATGCTGTTTGGGGGAGATTAGTCACCCAGGGACAAATTGCCTCTTCTTCGGGCGACTAATTTCCCCGCAATGTCTTCCCACCAGACTTCTAAATCGCCAGCGGTATGGCACTCGGATCGCTTCGTTTTCTGAAGTCGCCTGAAGTTTCCTCGTGAGGCTACTTCGGACGACTTCGGAAAACGAATCGATATAAGTGCCATCCCACCGGTGATTTAGTCTAAATATTTTTTAATTCCAGTTTTCAAGAACAATTTGAAATTCGACAACTTGACTTTTATGTTTTTTTCATGGTTTTCAGTAATCAAGTTTTTAATTTTCGTGCACTTTAAGATTTTTGAGTTTACAAAATTCATGTTTAAATAAATCTTCCAATATGTGTCTACTATTATCCATCTATCCATCTTAAATATGCATAAAGCCCAATCATCAAAGGTGTTGGCTATAATGAAAAAAGATCTGTGATCTGTGATTATTACTAAAATCTGTTATGTGAGGTTTCAGTCGACATCATGATCCTCTTATGCTTAAAGGGGTGGTTCGCCTTCAAATAACTAGTTGGTTTCAGATAGTTCACCAGAAATAAAGACTTTTTCCAATGACTTTCTATTTTCTATGTGTAATCGTTTTTTAAATTATTGAAGTTTCAAGTGTGTTTTTTTACCTTCTGAAGCAGCCCTGGGAGGGGAGGTCGCCGACCCTGTTAACTGTTCTAAATGGATACATTTAGTTGCTGCATTTCTTATCTTTGTCCCGCTGAGCAGAATCTCTGGATTTCATTACAGACAGCTGCTAGAATTGATACAATTGTTGCTAATACTCCAGAGATGCTGCTGAGAAATGTATCAACTCAATGCTGCAAAATTGTAACAGTTCAGAGTCTGCACCTGAATTACTGAGCTGCCAGGCTCAAACACCAGAGACACAAACATTCAACTTTATACTTAGATTTTAGAAAAACAGTAAAAAAATAAATAATGGAAAATAATTGAAAAAAAGTCTATATTTCTGGGGAACAATCTAAAAACAACTGAATTAAAAAAGTGTTTGGAAGGTGAACAACCCCTTTTAAGGCTATAGAAGGGTTTCCCTGCAAGCAAGCCTTGTGTGCCGGTATCTTTGTTTCTAGACTATATTTGGAGGTTGCCGTACCCTCTATTACTGAGCACCAGGCGTTATCTTCAGGAGATTGCCGTGGGTGTGCGTCTGCTCTATCTTGTTCCAGTCCTAATTTAGAAAGCCACACATCCCAAGCATTCTAAATAATATGTCTCATGCCTGTATGAGGCACAATGTAGAGTCCTGCAGCGGGTCCGGTACCAATGGGTTACCCACAAAAACCTGCGCTACCCTACGGGTTGTGGGTAGAAGTTCTGGGTGCGGTTATAGACGCGGGTCAGTGGTTCTGTGGGTCGCGGGTCTTCTCAATATCGATTTTACTCCTTTTTTCTGATCTCTTCTACTTCCAATGATGTAATTTCCGGTTTACAATGACAGCACTTCCTGATTCTTGATCAGCGGGTCCGGGTTGCAGATAAGCTACTTGCGGGTGGGGTAGCGGGTAAGAATGCGGGTTGCGGATTGCAGGTTGTGGGTATGGGTCGGGTTCCAAAAAATGGACCTGGGCAGGACTCTATCACAATGCTCCTAAAGAGAGGCAGTAAGTACAAGGCCGTGTGTCTGCCACCAATACATAACTTGGACATCTCAATGCTGTGCGGATTAGGAGACGGGAGGAAAGACACTTAAATGCCCCGCACCACATGCCCTTCATGAATACAGCACTGCTGAAAGCTGGAAGTGTTATATCCATGGGGAGCATCTGCAGGTTTCTGTTCTCTGAAACATGAGCAACAAGCAAGGAAGGCAAGTTGCCAAAAGAAAAAAACTACTTTGTGCACATTTTGCACATTTCACACTGTCTTTCTGTTCCTAAAGGTGTATATAATTAAAATAGAAAAAGAAAATTACTTTTCACCTTGTACCTCATGTCTTTTCTTTATGGTTTATCAGTAGGTTTTTCATACTGTATATATTTTATATGTATAGGTGTGAGTTTGTGAGTTATGTATATCATACTGTATGGGTTTGGAGATGTTGACCTGTTGTCTTCCAATCAATCCAAATTCACTGTAAACAATACTGTTTTCTAAACTTTATTCTTCTTCAGAAGAAACAGGCCAAGTTTCATTATCTTTAAACCTCTAAACTGAACAGACTTCATTAATAAGAGATGCAAGACTAGGGCCAGTGATCTTTAAGACCATGAATATGGAATACCTGTGCCAGTATTTTACGTGAGCTCAAGGGGAGTCATAAAGAGTTGAGTCATACTGACTGAAAGGTTCTGCTAAATGCAGGTTTCACAGTAACTAAAGCTGGGAAAAGTATAATGGATGCCATTTTTTGTGCATTAAAACTTTCAAATTATGGTTGTTAACATTACAAAAGCAATTGTGCTTCGCAAGGATATATGAATTACACACTGACAGATGGTAGAATGCTTTTGCAAGGGCACAATATAATAAAACCACTGGCACAGCCCATTTCAGGGTTACCATATTCTATAAGTAGCGACTGTGTTTTGTTTTCATTATGTATAATACAGGTACGGGATATTTCTATTGAAGCTGGACTTTCTTTGAGCTAAAAAAGCATAGCATTACATATAATTATATGATTCCTGGAACAGGTATGGGACCATTTATGCAGAATCCTCGGGACCTGGGGTTTTCCAGATAACGGATCTTTCCATAATTTGGATTTTCATACCTTTAGTTTACTATAAAATTATTTAAACATTAAATAAACCCAATAGGCTGGTTTTGCTTCCAGTAAGGATTAATTATATCTTAGTTGGGATCAAGTACAAGGTACTTTTTTATTATTACAGAGAAAAAGGAAATCATTCTCACAAATTTGGATTATTTGATTACAATGGAGTCTATGGGAGACAGCCTTTTTGTAATTTGGAACTTTCCGGATAACGGGTTTCCATATAACGGATCCCATCCGTTGAGTTATGCATAAAGTTCTATAAACTCCCCCTTAGAGGTGTCAAATACCACATCACATGAACTCAGTAAAGGTATGAAAATATAATGGTTTATGTGTAATCTTTTAAAACGTTATTTGACATAAAAAAAAACAGAGGCTGCAGTTGTGGGTGTAACATTCCTAAAATGATGAACTGTTTTACTATAACATACTTTGTACTATTACAAGCAAGAAAAAAAAAACATAAAAATTAAATTAAATTACTTTTTACACATAATTATGCTAACGCATTTTTAAATGCAGCCATGTAAAAATCTATTAGCTTGTTTTACAATCATCATGAATTACACATCATTCACATTATATGCATTAAATTTCCTTAAAAGAGAGGCAAAAAGCAAAATAAATAAGAAAAAAAACAATTCTTTTTACATGTAACAAGGATCAAAAATAAAGTCTAAGCCAGAACTTTAGGACTTTAAGGGTAGGACTACACTGACGTTTTCGGTGCGATCCAACGGTCTGCATCCGACAGTCGTGTCGTGTCGAATCAATGCTGCAACTTCATCCGCCATGTCTATCTCTTACCTTATTTCCATCGCATGCTATTTGTCGCTTGCGTTTTGTTGCAGCGCGTCGGATCGCCCCGAAAACGTCCGTGTAGTCCTACCCTTAAAGAGAGAGGTCATTTAAATCACTATACAGAATGGGATTCTGTTTAAAAAACACCAAGTCACCATCAGCTTCAGCTTGAGGGGCCCAGGACCTACCTGGGCTGCCACCCCAGGGCCCCCCACATATCCCGAGGGCCCACTCGAGTCCTACTTGCAGCACCACCCCTTCCTCCACATGTAACTGTTCCCTTGCGGCCTTGATCACAGCAATTGGATGGGTTGCTGGAGTGGGTCTCAGTGAGCAGGGGCCCACCAGGTTTTTTCACAGGGTCCCTCTGGAACAGTCTGACTCTGGTCACCATACCCAAGATTCTGTGCCCGGAAATGATAGAATGAATTCATTCAAGTCATGTGAAAGATGAGCTATTTTTGGCCACATATGGGACCGGAGATAATTAAGGCAATATAGGACTAACAACTGCAATTAAAACTTTCTCAAGCAGGAAACTATAGTGTTTATTAAGCCACTAAAGATCCATAAAAACATATAATCTGACTGTTTCAGCAACAAGTAGACATTTGGGGGCACTATGCTAATTCACGAAAATGCAAAGTTGCATCTCAGCAGCCAAACTCTGGTGAAGTTTCTCCAGATAAAGCACGAAAATGCTCAAATGACTGTCTCTTTCGCTAGTGAATTGTTGTCTGTAAATTGGCAATGTCCCTGCGGACGTGATTTTAGTAAATCTGCTCCTTGGAGAGAAACTGGCTGCAAACACCTTCCCTACCCCAAGTCCCATGAACATGAGATCTGCCAGTCAACTGGATTTTCTTCAAAGAGTTGGACTTTCTTCCCAGTGGGAGGATTATGAGATGGCTACAGAACTGGACAAAAAAGACAAGGTAAGGATGTCTACCTTACCTGCTGTAATGGTGAGATGCTGTCTGTCTATTCATCAGCACCTCACTCTCTCTGATAATGACATGCAGAATGTACAGAAAACTCTGGATGCATTACAGAGCCACTTCATGCCTGCTCAGAACATCTTACATGAGAGAGACATATTTAACAGCACACAACATGGGCGTTTGCAGAAAAATTTTCAGCGGGGGGGGGAAATAATACTTCTACCAATATTTTGGTGGCCAATTTGCGTATGCACTGTTGAAACGGATTCCTGACTTTGCCCAACTGCTCATGCGCCAATGACTTCATGTCATCGAAGAGACACAAAGACTATACGAAGAGTCAAAATGATGGTGACCAGAAGCTCCACTGCGCTTCTCTGCATTTAAGGGTCAGAATTTTTTAAAAGGGTTTTTTTTTTACACTAAACACATCTCAGGGAGGGAGAGGGGAGGGGGCAATGCCTGCAAGTTAAGGGGGGGGTTGGTAGGGGGTTTACTTCTCCTTTAAAGCAAAACCAGCAGCACCAAGAGCCAGCAATAAGGAAAATCTCCCCCACACAGTATCTCCGCAATGCTGAGTTGTTTTTGCCCCCTCCGTGTTTTGTTTTTTTTGTAACTGTGCAAGGGGGACACTTGCTCCTATTTGTGGATGTCCATGGCACACACCAAGGCTGGTCAGAGACAATGTCACTGTCAATAAATGGAGACAGTTAACGGAATCATGAATTTGGAGGACTGCACGATAATAGAGTCAGAATAGTTCTACGGGCAGAAGATGTGCAAAGAAGAGAATGCTAAGAATGCCCGAATTAACAGAAAGCTATAGACATATGCAGAAGCAATGAGCTCACAGAACAGCAAATACATTACCAACAATGCAGAACAGCAAAGCAGAAATGAAGGAAGTCTACATCACCCAGAAAAGGGACACGGGGTTAAAACAAAAACACACTGCTATAAAGATGAAAGCATAAAATGCTAATATTGTGGAAATATTGTGCAAACAGCCACCCCGGGGGAGAGAGTAGTGTCTGGCATTTTGGGGAACTTGCAGCAAGTACGAAAATCTAAAAGGCAAAGATTGTGGAGCTACAGTACTTGTAATCTTATGACATTCAGGTATTACTGCAAAATTACTAAAGAAACCCAACATTACAGAAAAGTCATGTTAAGCTAGCATGGAATAATATATATAATATAGTGGATAATGTACCCCCTACTGTAATTTATAAATTTAGTCACCGAGGAGTTATGTGACCATATAAAAGCATGAGGCCGCAGGCCGAGTGCTTTTATACAGGTCACATAACTACAAGGTGACTACTAATATCTGTATAAATTTAAGTAGGGGGTACATTATGCATTATAATCTACAGTTTTTGTGCCCAGTGTCTTCCTTCCTATATATGTGTAGTATTTTACTGGCTTTGCCCTATGTGCTGCAAAATTATGGTTTTAATGCTGTTTTCCTTCCCCACCCACTTACTTAATTTTATCCCTGTAGTTATTTTTTTGTGGAAAAGTACCTGTTTTTGAATTCCATCAGTTTTTTTTCCAATATACGTTGTATCCTGCTCTGGGTCACGTCAGTTGCAGGGGAGGGGGAAGGTGAGGGGAAGGAAAGTGTCAGAGGACTGGAGAATGAGGGCTGGAGGCGGAGCAATACCAGAGATTGTGTGAGGGAGACTGAACAGCCGACAAGGAGGACCATGAAAGTAAAAGTTAAGATGGTGGGTGAAAGGGAGGGGGAGCGATATATGGAGAGGCACTGTGCGAACAGGAGGGAGCCCATTAAGCGATCGTGTGAGGCGGGACCTAGACTAAACAGACACTGAGGGGGCAGGTAGAGCAGGACCTTAGAGCGAAGCAGCTGAGAGATAGTGAGACAGGAGGAGTGCGCCGGTGGTAAGGAAGAGCTGAGGCAGGGAATTAGAAAGAAGGGGGGCAGAGTGGAGGAAGAGAGCAGCAGCGGCAAGTGCTCACTCTCTCTAGCTTAGAAACGGCGCGTTCTGACGTCAGAACGCGCCGTTTATAGGGATATAATTTACAGTCTGGTCCCATAGGGAAATGACCAGACTGTAGATTATAATAGTATAATTAGTATAGTATAATTATATGATACCAATGTGACCAATTTTCAGGTTCACGAGGTGATGGGCAAATTTATTCGTCAGGTGTGAATTTGCGGCTTATATCTGTGTTTCGCCACTGGCAAATAAATTCGCAAATTTGCCACAAAAATTAAAAAGAACTTTTGGGGAAATTCGCGCCGCCTTCGCCACACTTTGCCAGGCGCAACTTCACACAGACAACGCTAATTCACTAAGCTGAGAAGTTTCATCGCCGGCACCGAATGCTTGCGAGGTTGCGCTAGCGTTACTACGGCATGCATAGCGAAGTTGCGCTAGCGTTAGATAATTTGCATACGGCAGGAAGTTAAATTTCAATGGACGTATATGTTGCAGCAAATACATTACACTACACAAGCCCAGGGAACCTTAATAAATAAAATAGAGTTGTTATATTGCCCTACACATGAGCCCAGTGTATAGTTTAGGTGCCATATGTTAGGAAATGTAGGGGGAAGGAGGGTACCCCAAAAAACATTTATTTTTCAGCCTATCACCCCGTAAAAAGGAAAATACGCTAGTGTTTTTTGGGACAAAGTCCTATCTACTCTATTGCATTTCGCCTGATCTGAGGTGGCGAAGGCAAGTCTGGCGATAGAGGTAATGTTCAGTAAAAACAAAAACTTAGTGAATTTGCGTAGTAACGCTCTTTCGCCAGAGCAAAAATATGCCTGGCGTTAGAGTGCGAAGTTGCGCTAGAGTCTATCTCCTTCACTAGCGTAATTATGCCAGCGTCCGTTAGTAAATCTTCGAAGTGCCGAAATGACGTCACGCGGGGCTAATTTTCGCCAGCTTTAGCCACTTCACCCTTAAGTAAATTTCCCACTTTGACACCAGCGTCGGAATTGATGCCGACACCCATTTTGACGTGGGTGAATTGTTGCCAGCAGCAAATCTTCGTTGCGCAAATTTTTCAGCCGTTTCGTGAATTTTTTTGGAAATTCGCAAAATTCGTGGCGAAGCGAAACGGGACAAATTCGCCCGTCTCTACTCATAAGGCACTTATAAAGCATGCTGTGTAAACAACAGTGCACACTAGCACTCAAAAAGATAACAGATCACCCCTATCATACCAACAGATCACAAGTCTTCTTTCAAAATGTCCACCAGGAGAATATCATTAAGAGACTGGTACAATAGAGCCCCAGTGCAACACTAACCATAGAAAGTACCAGCAATTCTTAAAGCAGAACTAAGGCCCTGGTGCCAATTTGTCCAGAGCTCCCAGCTGACCAGTAATACCCCATTTGCAAACATGGGAAAAATCAAATATCACACAGCAGCCAATAGGAATTTAGCATTTACTGATCGAGTACATTTTAGAACTTCAACTGTAAACATTTGTGCCATGTTTCAGTCAAAATAATATGTATTCCTCTATCTTTGGATAATTCTGAACTTTTTCTTGTCCTAATAATAGTCATTTGTAGTAGAATAGAATAAAAAATCAACATCATTATTTGTATGTTCATTAAGCTGTCCTGGGATGGGAAGTAATTGGGATTTAATGGCTGCAGTGTGTTATTTAAGGTTTCCTACTCTCAATGGTAACTTGAGTATTTTTTTTTAGTGAACTAGATTTTCTTGAATTTTCCTGTATGGTCACCAGCACGCTGTGCTCTCCTAGTTTAGTTAGCATACTCTGTTTTTCTTTATTTTATCCCCCATCGAGGTCTATGCTGAAGTCACTGACCTGAATCTGTCTGACACCTCTTCGATCACCTGCAGTGTTGTTGTGTTTCTACAAAGAGCCTGACTGGAGCTTACAACACAATTTCACGTGTATCTTGTTATGAACATACAGTAGCTCCATTCAACTGACTGTCCTGTGACTCCTGAGTCCTGCCTATTCATTTCCACTGAGATACCCTATGCTGCTGCTGCTACTGGTGGTGGTAAATGCAGAGCCCCTCTTACTATATTTCTAATATATTATTAGGCTTTTTTTCCTTTCCTCTGTTTAGATATTTTGTGGAGTATTTACTAATAGGTGTTCATGGTTTCTCAGTCTTTGAATCCATTTGGTATTTGTTGTAAGATCTGGGCCTTGTATGTTCCATTAATCCCAGATGCTACAGAAGAACATTTACATACCATCTCTCATTATTGCTTGCTTAAGGGCTCTTACTGATGCGCGTTTTTACCTGCGCTCCCCTGCGCTCCTTTTTTCTGCATTCAGCCGCAAGGGAGCGCAGGAATAGACACATTACATTTTTTCCAATGGGGCTGTACTCACACAGGCGCGTGTAGGCGCCGAACGCAGGTTGAGATGCAACATGCTGCATTTTTTCTGCGTTCGGCGCCTACACGCGCCTGTGTGAGTACAGCCCCATTGGAAAAAATGTAATGCGTCTATTCCTGCGTCTATATATGACTGTAATGGTACACAGCAGGATTTTTAAACGGAACATAACATTGCCCCATGCTTTACCATATTTGAAGTAAGCCTACTGAAATGGTATATAGGAGCAAGTTTAAAAGGTTTCAAAGGCAACTAAAATGATTAATTTCCAAATAGTGATTGCGAATTTCCAGCGAAATAGGTGAAACAGTGAAAAATTCACGAAACATGAATTTTGACGTCTGCGGCAATTTGACTCGTGCCTAATTTGTCCAAATGCATTAAAGTCAATGGGTGTCCGAATAATTTTGACAGTTTTAATGCGCCCGGCTTTTCTGACGCGCGTCCAAATTTTTTTTTTTTACGCCGGTGACTTTTCGCCGGCGGAGGAATGCGGAAATTCGCTGCGAATTTGCACCTGCCAAATTTATTCACCCATCACTATTTACAAAACTTTTTATTAGATAAGTGGCAGATAAATCATAGCAGCTTGCATTCCATACTACTAATCATTACATGTAGTGATGGGCGAATTTATTCGCCAGGCGCGAATTCACGGCGAATTTGCACGATTCGCCGCCAGCGAATAAATTCACGAAACGCGGGAAAAATTCGCGTCAAAAACGGGCGCCGGCGTTGAGAAAACGGGCGCCAGCGTCAAACACGAGACGCCGGCGCAGTTTCGCAAATTTTTCGTCATTTCGCAAATTTCGCAAATTTTTCGGCGAAGCGAAACGGCGCAAATTCGCCCATCACTAATTACATGCAACAACTCCAAGTCCATCTGTGCCTCCTCTGTACTCTGTGCTTTCCTCAAAGCTTCTGGAGCAACGGAGTCAGGTAAAACACAAAGCAGAGTGATAAGAGACGCAATAGGCAAAGACAAGGGGAAGTATTAAAAGGGCTTTCCGGTCTGCTTTAATTTAATTTTACCCAGAAAACACTGATTGGTAGCACTTTGGGCAATACAATTTGTGGGGAAAAGTCCAGCAAAATTAATAAATGTCTAATTGTAAAGTAATTATTGGCCAACTGTTTTTGCACCATTAATCACAATCTATTATGTACACAAAAAACTGTTTCTATGCTGGGGGCCTCCTTCCTTTTAAGAAATATTATCCCAGGCAGTGACACATACAAATCCAATATACAAGAAACTCATATACAAAGTACAGAACATTTACATTTTCTAAACGTATCTGCTTTTTTAAGTCTGCTAAAAATATTACATAAAGTCGGATACAATTTGATCTTAAATAAATAGTTTAAGTGAGAAAAAAAAAATGATTTGCCATATCTTGTAGAGCTTTTCATCAGGAACCTTTTGATTTGAGAATTCTTTCTAAAATAGAGCAGCTGTGCTGTTTTAATGAGAAAGTGGACTGAAATAATGGCGAGGG
The DNA here is from genome assembly GCF_017654675.1 of Xenopus laevis. NCBI lineage: Eukaryota > Metazoa > Chordata > Amphibia > Anura > Pipidae > Xenopus > Xenopus laevis. The sequence continues at coordinate 27,354,605 of NC_054380.1, forward strand.
GCTCTGTGGTATTTATGACTGAATATATATTACAGCAGCAGAGAATATAGCTAGCCTTTACTTTTTGGGTTTTAGGCAATTAAATATGAGATGGGAGCACATCAATAATTATGGAAATGGGAAATGGGTTTGATTAGACATAGCAGAATACAAAAATATACAACAGTAAATGAAGAATGCACAGTATAATGAATGCAAATGCCTAAATGCAGCTCCTTGGTGTGAATTAAGCAAATTACATCTAATGGTTAGGGTTATATATTCAAATATGCTGGATATAAGAAGATAGCTGACTGAATGACAAGTGAAAGACAATGATACCCGAGACTCATTAGTCAGGACCTTGAGTGCAGTGACAAAGACTGTTGTGCTTAATGAGGAACAGCCAAGATGAGTTTAGCTGGGATTATACTGTACCTGCTTCATGGATAAGGCAAAAACACAATTCATTCAAGTGATTCAGCAAATGTCACAATTTTCACAGCTGTTTCAAAGTGCTCTAACAGCTGAAGCAGTGACTTCATTATAGAGAAATCAGACTCCAGTCCGGGAGGCTGTAATAAACCAGCCTCAATATTACCTACCCGGGGAAGAGACCAGGAAGTAGGGGACTCAAGCAGGATGAGCATGTGGAGCCAGGTACGTGCATGCTGGGCCCCTCTGAAGATTTTTTGGCTGGGGGCCCAACTGGCGCTCTTGTTACACCTCTGAGCTGAAGGTAGGATTGCCACCTTTTCATAAATTTTCTACTGGTCGGTGGTAAGGTCATGAAAAAAGGGGCGGGCCATGAGGTGAAAGGGGGCGGAGTCACATCCCAGCAATGGCCAGAAGGAGTAGAACAGTTGTTTCCAGCAGATTGGGGGCGGACCAAAGGGTTTTGTTAAGGGTATTATAAATTTATCAGCAACTACATTGCCGGTAAATTGGTAATACCGGCCCGACTAGTCCGGTAAAATACCGGCTGGGTGGCAACCCTAGCTGAAGGGTCACAGAAGCCTCTGAGGTATTGGGAGTCAAGAGTGTGTAATGCTTGCAGTTTATGAAGAAAGAACACAGTCTAACTACAGTGAGAAAATGGGGACAAACAAGGGGAAGTTATGTTCACCACTAATTTTTAAAAACATTAAGCGAAAATTCACATAGACAAATACAAGAGGTCCTCCGCACTCAACCCATTATCAATATATTAAAGACATTTTGTGCCTTAAGCTACTAAAAATGCCTTACCCTTTAAACAAAACAGTTGCAATATATTTAAGCTGGCCAACTACTTCAAAGTCATCCCATATCTGGCCAGTCCTATGCTCAATTTTCATCTGATTCATTAAGAATTCTATTGCTTCATTTTACAAAGGGACAAAGTTTTACCTGCAACTTACTTGCTGCTTTCAAAGTAAAACTCCCAAACTTGGCTGCCCTTTTATTAGACACCAGTGGGATCACCTGACTATAGTTGGAGAGGGTGGGAGCTACAACATGGAGCTGGTCACTGCTCCTGTATAACTATAACAAACAAGGGAAAGTTGTGCTCACCACTAATTTTTAAAAACATTACGCGGGGGTGCAATGAGGGTGTGACCACAAAATTCACATAGACAAATACAAGAGGTCCTCTGCACTCTAAAAATGCCTTAACCTTTGAATTCAAACTTTTGTACATTTATTGTACAAAAGTGTGAATTCAAAAATGTATTTCAGCCTAGGTATCTGTTATTGTATGTAATTCTGAATGTTCATTGTATAATTCCATTAATTGTAAAGCCCTGCTGACAATACATATTATTATTATCAATAATAAAAATAATAATAATAATAGGGAATAGTAATGAAGTCTTTTCTTTGCAGGTAATTCACTGGTAAGTGCCACACTGGAGTTCAATGCTAGATAGGGGCGAAAAGGCAGTCAGTGATTATTAGCTGTTGAGAAAATAAAGGGTAACTCTGAACTCACAGTGAGAACTATGAAGCTTGAAAGAGGCCAGGGTCAACTAGAAGTCACAGGATCGAGGTACCAGAAGAGGAAGCAAACTAAAGACCATTAACAGAGCAAGGTCAATTTTGCCTGCCAAATAAATGCAAGGTAAGGCTGAGCGGTCCATTCAAGGGGTTGAGGGGTTAACAGGAGCAGCAGATGCAGGAATGGGTTGTCAGCAGAGAACTGAGGCAAGATGCAGGAGGAGAAAAAGAAGGAGGGGCACAGACTGGAGTTAGAAATTGGAACCTGAAGAAGGAGAACAGAGCAACACGGAATGATCAGGAGGACTTGGAGAAGACAAGGCAAGACTGGAACTGACACGGAAAACCAATTCGTGCAACCTTTCTTGTATTCAAGGCAAATTTATTCTGTGTGTGGGGGGGGGCTTGACCACATGTTAACCAAACCCAGGACAGTGCATGGACAGTGTATAGGCTGTTAGGGTCAATGTCATGCTGGGCCTTCATGGAGAGTTATAAAGCTGACACCAACTAGCAGTATTAAACTGATTACAACTGTGAATTTCTCAGAAACCACTTAAAACTGAAAAGTAATGCAGGAGTGAGGACCCTTTTGAATAGGTTAAAATCAAGTACGTTTTGTGGGGTCGTGATCCCCTTTAAAACCAACCCTGATGCTTATTATTACCATCATTATCATGTTGCTGGATTTCTCCAAGGCATGTTTCCTCCATAATGGATGGGACAAATCTGTCTAATGGTATGGTTATCAGCATAAGATCCAGATCTTTTCAGTTTTAATACTGGTATAAATGCACAAGTGCCCAGGTAGGGGAGCAGTTTTTTTAAGGAGAATCATCTAGTCTCTGCTTAATTTATTCAAACTGGCAAGATTAAAAGGAAAAAAAATCAGAAGAAATATAATACACAATGATGTAGAAACTAAATTTGGACACCAAATAAAAAAGCAGAAATCTAATCCGCAGCAGATGTTAATTCTTGCAGATTCTGTGTTCCCTATCGCAGTGTTGGGTATTAATTAAATGTTATCATAATAACAACCACTAGATGTCATTATTTCACAACACCAGCTTAGTTAACATATTTTTCAATCATTAATAGATATTATTGGCACCTTTGTGACACTTTTGCGTATAAATACTGTTATCTCAGGTGATCTATTAAATGCACAAAATATGGTTCAATCTGAGCAATCAAATCACCCTTTTTTTTTAAATGAAATGTTACCATGGGATAGGCACTTAAAGGACATTAACCTCGCACTTATAAAAATCAGGTGCTTGCTAGAGATAAGTTGAATATAGTTGATACGATCACATTTATCATTAAAGGCAGCCAGTCCAGCTGCAGTGAGGCTTCAGGTGCTAAAAAGAAATTCCAGTAATAAATACTGCAGGAAATTTGAAATTGTTACATATGCATGCATGTTCTGGTGATAAACGGGTGGTAAAAGGGTACACAACAAATAGACTTTTTGTGTGTATATACGAGGAAGCAGTTCTTCTTCATGGGGAGAAAATGTCCCTTGTGTGATGGCTTACAGTGGTTGTTGAGGATACATACATACTGGCCATAGATGTTGAGATTTTTAAAAGATCAGATCCTCATTGTGACAACACGATTTTCTCGGAACAATCGTACGAATTTACCATCAACTAAAAAGACCAATTTGCCAGGAAAACAAAGGGGAGCTGCCTGCTTGGCCCTGCAAACATAGATAGATTGCACTGGGACCGACAAAGATTTTTTCACCTGGCCGATCAATTTCCTGACAGATGTCGGCCGTAAAATCGTAAGATGTACGATCGTTCGAATCCCACTAAACACACGATAATTTCAAAGGATTGGTGGGACTACCCTTAAATCAGGCGTTCGGCAAGAAGAATCATCGCGTCTATGGGGAGCTTTACAGCAGCTACCGTACTTCTTATTGCTGGTTTTCTTTAGACCTCAGTAAACAAAAGTCTGTCCTGTTTTGAGGGCAACTTGCTTCTATTTACTTTATGTACTACTTGGGGATCTCACAAGTGACCCCTGCAGAGAGCACCAACATTATTATTATTGTACTAACTTTATACTCTTATACTGTCCTGTTTAGTCATTGTGATTAGTGATTGGCGAATTTGTCCTGTTTCTCTCCGCCATGAAATTCACGAAACGGGCGACAAATTCTCAAAAAGCTAATTTTGGCGGCGGCGCCAATTAGCGCAACGCCGGAATTGTCGCCAGCGTAAAATAAAAAACCTTTGAATTTTCACAGCAATTACGCAAATTTATTCACTGGTGCTGAAACGCAGAAATTCACGCCTAGCGAATACATTCACCCATTAGTAATTGTGATATTTAAGAATGCAAAAATGTTAAAGGAGATGTAAAACCCTAAATATTCTAAACTTAACATTGTTTTTACCACATTTAGGGACCTGCTATCAAAAATGCCTGGGACCTGGGGTTTTCCAGGTAAGTGGTCTTTCCATAACTTGGATCTCCTTGCTTTAAGTCTACTAAAAAATTATTTGAGCATTAATTAAACCCAATAAGATTATTTTGCTTCCAATAAGGATTAATTACATCTTAGTTGGGATCAAGGTTCTGTCTTATTATTACAGAGAAAAATAAATCATAAAAAATGCAATTATTTGATTAAAATGGAGTCTATGGGAGATGGCCTTCCCGTAATTTGGATCTTTCTGGGTAACAGGTTTCCAGATAACAGATCCCATACCTGGATCTCCTCTACTCGCCAGCACGGTCAATTTTTCTAAAATAAATTGTAGCTTTCTTAGGTGGCCATTTTTCTTCTGCTGCATCATCAGTTCAAAATGTGTTAAAATTTTGACATTGTGTAACCCCATTTAGCTAAACCTTGTCCGGTTAGTAAACAGGCCGAGCATCAGTTACATTTGCCCCTCTTTCCACAGGTTGGGCCTTTGCTACATGAAATGGTAAAGGAATGGTGTTGTGCAACTACACCTCACTTGTGCTGCATGACTAAAGAAAAGAATTGGAGGCCAGAAGGTTCTTAAACACAACAAACAGCAACAGGTTTTTATTCTTTTAAAGTGCAAATCAGGGTTTGATACTCACAATCCTGTGAGGTTTATCACATACATGTCAGGTAACATCACAGCATTTCAGAGGCAGCACCATGTGACATTCCTGTGGAGATATTGTACCACATGGGTAGATGCACCTTAGGATCTCTGTACCTCTGATGTTGGATAAGGGAAATCACTAAACTTAAATCCCTATTCAGCTGAGTGATCCCTAAACTACAGGCCAGGCCTGAGGGGAGAGCTACCCCCTTGCTATTCCTCCTAGTTGGAGCCAGGCTGCTCTTGCTCACTACTTCTATCTGACTCATTTTCCTAGAACAACTACCCTATCTTGACTACTCCTCATTTACAGGGTCCCTGTATCCACCAGGAGGGGGGTGAGGAACTCAATTATGTGTACACCCCCAAATCCAAGAAGCCTAAAAACATCTCTTCAGATTCCTATATACCAAGAATTACGTTACTGGAGCTACAAGTCAGCCACCTCCATAAAAAGTATTGTCTTTATTCTGCACTTCCTCATACCTATATGTACCATATACAGGTATGGGATCTGTTGCGGAGAATATTTGGGACCTGGAGTTTTATGGATAAGGGGTCTTTCCATAATTTTGGATCTCCATAACTTAGGTGCACTAACAAATTATTTAAACATAAAATAAAAGCAATATGATTGTTTTGTCTTCAATAGGGATTAAATATATCTTAGTTTGGACCATGTATAAGGTATTGTGTTATTATTACAGAGAAAAGGGAAACTTTTTCTTCAAACATGAATTATTATATCAGTCCACATAGGGGCTACCAAATGGCCAATCACAGCAGTTATTTGCCATCCCCAGGAACATGTTTTATACTTGTTTTGCTCCCCAACTTTTTTTTAATCTAATTGTTGCTCACGGGTAAAATAAAAGTTGGGGACCCCCAATCAAAACCCATCAACCATTTTTTTATAGACCAATTTAAAATTAAACTACAATTTTTTCTAGTCCGACTTTTAAAGGGGAAAAACACAATTTTTTTGAGATTTGTTAAACTCCAATGGTCTGAATAAAAAAGTACTCCATCTCAGACCTGACGAGTTCATGTAGAAGTCAATGGCAGATGCCCCATTGACATTTAGAAGATTTACTGATCTGCACTGGGTTTTGTTCAATAATCCGAAGATTTTGTGGGTTCGGGTGTCAAATTAGAAAAAAGTCGCAGGTTTCAGGCGGCAAATCTGATAAAGTCGCAGTTTTCGGCCACAAATCCGAAAGATTGTATGATTCATATTTTTTCACCATTTTATAAAGTTTTTTCGCGCTCAAGAAATTTTCAAGAAAATGTATTGATAAATAGGGGGAAACGTCATTGCTGATTTGGTTGGAGCAGTTTTCAGAAAATAGTGAAAAAAGTTTGGATATTGATAAATAATTCCCTTAGTCATTGTGAACCCCTTAAACAACTATGTTACGAGTAAACAGGGACAAATTTTTTCTAATGGCAACTGAGATGATTTCATTTGGTGTGTACTTATACTTGCACCTGTAGGTTCTCCTTTTATTTCTTGCTTTGTCTAATGGGGCAGGCTAAATGTTGATCATTATTGTGTGGTTTCCCATGTAGAAGAAAATTATAATCACGTTTGTGCATTTTTATTCAAGGAAGTTTGTTTTATTTTTAATTGACCTTTAATAAAGTGAGATGAGAGCTATATTTTTCGCTAATATAATTTCTGATATCATTATGGAAAGAGGGAGTTTGTTAATGATTAGGGCTGAACTGACATTTCCAGTATTGTGATAAATAGCCTAGAAAATAGTGCAGTGTGATTTAATTTTCATGCTTGACTAAGGATAGTATTATATTTTAAAATAAAGTCTGCAACCCACTAGGGATGTAGCGAACTGCCGATTTGGTGTTCGCGAACACCGGCAAAAAATGCGAACGTTCGCGGACAGTTCGCGAACTTCGAACACCCGCTAAAATCGTTCGATTCGAACGATCGAAGGATTTTAATCATTCGATCGAAGGATTTTCATTCGAATCGAACGATCGAAGCCATTCGATCGAATGCTTTTCATTCGATCGAATGCTTACAATCGTTCGAACGAATGGAAATCGTTCGATTTTTACCGGTCGAAGGAATTCGAATGGTCGAATGGTCGAACGACTTGTATTCGAATCGAACGCGAACTCAAAATGCGAACATTCGGCGGACGCGAACGGTCGAAGTTCGCGCGAACTAGTTCGCAGCAGAACAGTTCGCTACATCCCTACAACCCACTATTCCCTCTTATTTCTGATATCACTTAAAGCAATGACCTGAATAGAAATACACTGTAGCCATACTGATGTGTCTTGTTGAACACAATATATATTTATGGTTTATTTGCTAGTGTTTGTGTTGACATCACAAGGCTAACACCAAGGCACAGCATTTATTCAATGCATGGAACAAAACATGGAACAATGATCTTTTTTGATGGCACGTGGTAGGAGATTGGAAATCATACAAGCCAAATGTCTGGATATAATTAGCTCCATATTGTTGCATTTTTAAAACATACTGTATGCCAACGTCAACCTCCCACTCTAATGGTTTGAAAAAATGTCGCCCAGTCTGAAAAATATTGCACAACAAACACCCTATTGACTTCAATGCATTTGACAAATTATTTGCCGTTTCGTGAATTTTCAGTGAAGCCAAACGGGTCAGCTTTGTCCAACCCTACTTGTAGCCACCCCTATTGTTATCATAGTTCTATGACTTTATCTACAGTAACTAAATTGGGGGGGGGGGGCTATATAGGATACTGTAACTATTTGGAATAACATCTGTTAATTTCTCCCAAAAGGAAAACAATAGTTTATTTTTGAATGTAGTTTTTATTTTGTTCTCTCCCTTTCTCTATTTATACAAATTAAGGGTAAACTACAAGAGGATTTTCAGCCAAACAATCTGTTCAGGATTTTTTTTACATCAATAAATTTGATAGACCATTATAACACACACAAAAATTCTAGGCAACGCACTCTTCGGATCACCCAAGGAATCGCTCAGTCTTCAGATTGCTGGTAAAAAACTTTAGTTTTATTGAAGATTTAACATTTTAACAAACTGTGTAATCCTGCGCCATGAGGTCTGACGCGTTTCGTTTCACTGCACTTCATCAGAGGTCTCTGATGAAGTGCAGTGACATGAAACGCGTCAGACCTCATGGCGCAGGATTACACAGTTTGTTAAAATGTTAAATCTTCAATAAAACTAAAGTTTTTTACCAGCAATCTGAAGACTGAGCGATTCCTTGGGTGATCCGAAGAGTGCGTTGCCTAGAATTTTTGTGTGTGCAACTTTGCGTTCTCCCTTAGCGACAGACTCAGGGCGGCTGCACCTGGGTCACAACGGAGTCCGGGTAAGATCTCACATTTCTTATCCTTTTGGGAAATTGTATCCAGTGAACTAGTGAGGGGTCCGGGGCACGGTGCACCCGGACCAACGATCCTTAAGGGTGAGCTGGAACCGGCATTTTTAAATGGAAACATGAAATAGTTAAATTTATAATGCCTTCCCGTACCTGTTGATTTACTATAGGACCCGTAGTGTGAATTATTCCTAAGATTCCAATAAGTGACGCTGGGAAAACTGTTTGGTGTAATAGACCATTATAACAGACTTGATCAAAATAAATATTTTGCCATTGTCCAAGCCTTCAGGGATTTGTTAAAGGGTCACTAAACCCTACTGTAATGCAGGTCTGTCCAGCAACATCAGGGTTGTATTCTTAAAGCAATATTGCTCAATAAAACTCTTCCCAGGTCTCCAAACCCGCAGCTGCATTCAAATGCAAAATAATCCTCGAATGAGAATCCCATCTGAAACGTTCTTTGTTCCTATGACTGGAATTGTAAGCTTTAAGCACAATTTTCCGTGTGTAAATACATTTTTGTCATCTTCTATAGAGACTAAGGGACAAAGTGGGACAGCCCAAAATGTTATGTCCGTTAGGGCCATGGCTGATGGGGAGATTTGTTGCCTGCAAAAAAATGCAAAATACAAATCTCCCAAATATGCCTCTCTAGCATCGTTCTTTCGAAGTTGCCCAAAGTTGCCATGGGAGGAAAAATCAGGTAACTTCATGATGTGTAGGTTTTACCACCCGTGATTTCAGTTATTGCCGGTGTAAAGGCATTTTCGAGAGATTTGTTGCCTGCAGTCATGCATTTTTATTTTGAGTGACAAATCTCACCATTGGTCATTGTCCTTAAAGTTAGACCCCAAAAAGAACAATATCGCTTAGATATCATGATCTTCAATTGGTTTCGTCCGATAATCTGAATAATTAGTGTTGTTTAGGCGATAATCCAAAAAAATGTACGATTTGGATTTTTCCATGATTTTATTGAGTCTTTTTGTGCACCAGATTTTTTTCAGCAAATTTATTGATAAATAAGGTAAAATTGTGGATGGGAGTTTGGTCGAAGTGATTTTGATAAAATAATGAAAATAATTTGGATTTTAGTAAATAACACCCTGAATGTCAGTTTTGTAAACCCGCCATGCTTTACCCACTAACAGAAACTGTGCATATTCAAATTGTATAAAAATGCATATGTACAAATTGCGGTGTAGAAACTGACTCACGAATAATATTGGCTGGGTCAGTGCCATGGCACCACTTGTCCCTAATCCCATATCCAGTCCACCAAGCCAATACCCCAAGCCTATACCATTGAAAGAACCACCAACAGTCGAATATGTGAAAGACCACAGGTTTATTAACACAATGGTTAAAATAAACATTACAAAGTTTTGATACAGATTTTAAGTCAATTTTTGCCGAAAAAAATCTTCAATGAGCATTCTGAATAACAGGTCCCATACCTGTACTTGTAAAGTGTTATCATGTCTCCTCGCAAGCACCTTTATTCCAGTGAAAACAACCCCAAACTTGATAGTCTACCCTAATAATTTAATTATATATAATAATTTATTATAAAATGAAAAAAAAGATACTGTTATTTCAGCCTTTTTGTGTCACATGCAACATGTAAAACAGGTAATTGGTGCATTTATAAATCAGATGCTGACTTTAATGAATGTGTGAAAATCCATCTTACTGTATGCCTAATACTCTAATGTATGTCCAATGAAAAAGCTGCCCAATGCTGACTTTTAGTTAAATTTTGAAAGTGTATATTTCCCATTGGATTATATAAGAAGAATATATTTTCTGGACCCTGCAACCACCAGAAGCATTTGGCAGCACACAGCTAGGGTTAGGGGATTGTAAATTTGTTGGAATCGTGTCAACTCAATGTTTACTGAACAATGGTGGAAAAAAATGCCAGTCTATGAAAAATCATTGTACAGTAATACTGGGAATATGGAAATTGATGTACCCAAGTTAAAACTGCTGTTTTTTCTATTTAAGTGCATTGCTGAAGGAAATAAAAATCTCATTTTGTTGAGCACTCGTTAGTATTCAGTGCACATACACACAAGTGAAACACTGACATTTACAATGCATTTTGGGGATTTAGACTTGTTATTATAGTGAACTTTTGCTTCAAAACATTCATGACTTTTATCTAACCCCTCTGATCTTAAAAAACATAAACAATTCGCTATAAGCAATGTATAATGTGGTCATTCCCTAAAGAAAATGCATCAATTCATGTAAAAGGAGAATTTAATAGGGAAAGTTGAGAAGAAGTTGACAAAATGCCTTTATGGAAATGTACAAGATTTTTAGGTTATTTATTAAAACTCGTTTTTTTTTTCCATATTTCGCCAGAAATAAAAACTGGACTTAACTCCCATCCACAAATTTGGCTAATAAACTAAAAATTAGGGGTTTGTTTATAAATGCCCAAAAGAGAAGAACTTTAAAGCTTGCATTGGGGAGCCGCTGAAACTGCAGTTAGCCACACACTGGGTATAGCGGAAGCCCATGGGGATACCCATAGACAATTGAAGACAATATAGTGAATACTGTTGAGATTTAATTGCAACAAAAGATAGTAACAGGACCTTTTTACCCATAAAGAAGATCATAGTACCAGAGGCCACCCCTTCAGACTAGAAGAAAAGAATTTTCATTTGAAGCAATGCTCTTTACAGTGAGGACAGTGAGGTTGTGGAATGCACTGCCGGGTGATGTTGCGATGGCTGATTCTGTTAATGCCTTTAAGAATGACTTGGATGATTTCTTGGACATAATATCAAAGGCTATTGTGATACTAAACTCTATAGTTTGTATAGATATGGGTATATATAACTTATGTGAAAGTAGGGAGGGGAGGGTGTATTGATGCTGGGTTTCATTTGGAGGGGTTGAACTTGATGGACTTTGTCTTTTTTCAACCCAATTCAACTATGTAATTATATAAAAATCAATAAACAGGATCAAGCCAAGGTCATTACCAGGAAATCCAGGAGGGTCAGGAGAAGATGGGGAACAAAGACCAGGAACCAGGATAGCAGGTACAAGGAACGGTGGAACAAGTAATGCAGGAACAAGTTCCATAGGCCATACAGGGGGTACAGGACAACAATGACTCAGCCCTGAGCAAGGCTCAGGGCTGGGTTTAAAAAGGGATGGTGATGAGGAATGGGAAACACATGAGAGAAACAAGGGAGGAGACAACTATAGACAGGGAGAACAACCAAACATATAGCCGGAACCGGACCAGCCTGGAGGCTCATGGAGTAAGTGCAAGTAAGTGGAGAAAGTGCAGCACACAGGAAGTGCACCTCCTAGAGTTCAAGTCTCGGGCTGGTCCTGTCAAGAACTGCCAGATGAATCCAATATTATGAATATGCAATAAATTATGATGTAAAAAGAAACCAAAAGCAGAATAAAAGTGATTACACATTCATGTGTGGAGTCCATTATCACTCAAATAAATTCCATGTGATAAAAAATAATCATTAATACAATTAATAAATCAGTTATTACAATTCATTGGAGAAATTCCTAAATATAAAGTGAATATAATGAATAAAGTGCCAATTATCTCATAAGCAGCTAATCAACTGATACCAAAAATTGGACCTGATTAAAACATACTGTAGCATTTAATGGCTCTATTACATTTATACCAGGAGGGAAAAATTAATTAGGTTAAAAACAATTAAAAAATTGATGTGTATCAATCTGGTATTGAATTGTTTGGGATACTCAGTATATAAAAACAATTATCATGCTGGTTCCTCCTAGATCTTAAATCTGATGTAAGATCTATATACAAGTATAGGATCTATTATCCAGAAAGCTCCTTATTATGGGAAGGCCATCTCCCATAGGTTCCATTTTAAGCAAATAATTCAAATGTTAAAAAATAATAATAATAATTAATCCTTATTGGAGACAAAACTATCCTATTGGGTTTAATTCATATTTAAATGATTTTTTCGTAGACAAGTTATGGGGATCAAAATTACAGAAAGATCCGTTATCCAGAAAATGTCTGGGGCATTCTTTCATACGGGTGCCTAATGAGATGAAAAGTGCACATAGCTTTCAACTGATTGTTTTGCTTACTTGCATATCTTTAAACTTGTGAAATAAAACATTTTATAATAAGGTAGTACATTTACAGAAATGCTTATGCTCAGAAATATCCTCTATAAAGTTGCTAATGACCAATAAATAACAGAATGAACAGTAATTGGTGTTCTTGCTTATTCTCCATTAAAGAGTGTGTGATAATTAGGCAAAGGTGGCTGTCTAGCAGGTCTTTTTTTTGTCTTGGCTTTTTTTCAACAAAGAAACGAGTTGATCTTTTATGAAATAATATTCACACCTGAATACACTTCAGTGCTGACTCCACTGTTTTATGCAAGCATAATGTTGAGCAAAAACATAAAAGGGCAATTTTATGAACCCATCTTAAATCAGTCATAGAGAAAGTGCCAAAAAAAAGTTACCAAAAAATGTAAAACCCAATATTTGTGCCATTGTTTTTATTTTATTCATACCAACGATTTTTATTGCTTAGGTAGTCCAGAAATGATAGGTTATATGAATATATGAATTCCCTAAAGTTGTAAACTGCTTTTCAATAGCAAGTGCAGCTGTATAATAATCCCGAAAAATGAAGGACGACTGAGTTTGATGAAATTCATACAAAATATTTTATTGTATTATTATGATTTTGTATTCTGATGGCAATGGCATTACATGTGAGACATAATAGCTATCTGCGGCAGAAGGAGTTGAGTCTGCAATCATCCACTTGCTGCCAGCTGTATATACTAAATTGCAATTTTTCCGGAGCCGACACTATATTTTCCCCAGACGTCTACACAGATCATCACACCTAAAAAACATATGCCTGGCAACAACATTTTAAGTAGAATAACTTTTCCCAATTCAAACTGAGAAATCATACGGGCAACATTATATTTACAAAAATGGCACTCAATTTTGCAGTCAACTTATATACCATTCACATAACAGAATAATGAAAATAGAAAAAAGGAAAAAGAAAGCAATATTTCATCATAAAAATAGACAACTTATCCCACTTTTCTATCCAGTGGTGTATATTTGCACACAGAAGAGTCAAACAGAAGAATGACTTTAGTGTCCCTTAAACTTGTTTTCATGAATCTATATGGAAACTGCAAATCAGTCAGTGCCCCATTGGACCCCTAGCAGTCACACGTGAAACTTCCTCTGTAGTTTCATCACTGATTCTATAATTCTAGTCACAGATATAAGACAAACAGTAGGTAACAGTTACTGGTTTCCTGTTTAGAAGCAGACATCGTATTGGTTGTTATTGGTTATGGCACCTGGGTAGTGATGGGTGAATTTGTGCCGTTTCGAGTTGCTGAAAAATTTGCATAACGGCACTGGCGTCTCGTTTTTGACGCCGGCATCGTTTTTTTTGGCGAAAATGTGCTGGCGTCCAAAAAAGCGCCAGCCAATTTTCGTGCCCATTTCCCGAATTTATTAGCAGTGAATCTCGCGAAATCGCCACAAATTCGCCCATCACTACACCTGGGCAATATTTGTGCCATATAAGCACCAAGGTTTTGTTTCAACTCCCACTTCCTCCTGAATTGGAGCTTGCCAAAACCTCTCAGAATGAAATGCTCTGATGCCATTCCTAACTTGGTATAAAATCAGTCACATGATTAGATCCTTATCCTCTGCTTCTGGGAAAACTTAGAGTATTATTACATAACCCCTTAAGTCTATAGGGTTCCTGGTCAGGCCTTTGATCTATCCTGCCAACTCTTGGTTGCCTGTTTTGAACTGATTTACTGACCAGTCACTTATGCTGCCCTCAGTCTCTTTCACTAACTTTATAGCTCAGGACTTCCTCCACCTCTTCATTTATTTTTTCTTCAAGGCACGGCAGTTACACTATTAGAAGGGAACCTCTGAGAAATCACAAGTACCAGTGATACTAAATTAGTATGGAACAAATTTCCATAGTATGTTCTACAATCATAGGAGTTTTGCCTACCTTCCTACTCATAGGCAGATTTTAATGAAGGCATGGGGAGGCTTTGTCTACCCAAACCATCAGGATGAAAATTATGGAGACAAAAAGGAACACCAAGAGCCCCAATAGTGTAATATGTTTTAACAAGGAGTAATGGTAGAGTAAACAAGTTAATACTCACAAACCAGGGTTACCGCTAGGCAACCACTGTATAGGCAGATGGGGAAATTATCCTGACCCCACTCAGGAATAAGAAGTCGCTCTCTGTAAAAGAAGAAAGTGGGGATGATACCCCTCCACTCGGGGTGGACTCGATATGGTAGTAAAACAAAACAGAGGCGCCAAAAGGATAAAAATAGCTAAAAGCACTTAAAAACCCAATGGGTAATTCAGAGGAGGTAGTAATAAACTTACCTCCTCCAAGCAGACACCAACAAAAGTGGTAATTTTCAATAGTAGTTTATTCACAAAACTGTATTGCAACGCGTTTCGCAGGCATTTCCTGCTTCATCAGGCAATATGGAGCGGGAGCAAAAACCAACTAAAAAAATACAGAGACAGGCAAATTTATAAAATATTATTATATACAGCTGTTCAGATTATGGGTAAGTGTGCATACTAAGTGATGCCCTTGGGCCAAGGATATGGGAGGGAGGGGAAACAAGGGGAGGAGAAATAGTTCACAGCATGGGAAAACAAGTGCTGATGGACATGGGGGATAGGCTACTAGTATATATTATCTAAATTGGGAACCAAGTATCTTGGTGGGAGACATAATAGGGGACATACAATAGTAACATAATAAAGAATGTAACCTAAGGTATATTTAAAACCAGGGGATGTAGCACAGATGACTAAACCAACAAAAGAAATCAATGAAATTAAGATAAAGTGAAAAAAACTTACCAGTGTCTTTATATAAACACGCCAGGCGCCTCTGTGCTGCTTGAGGACGCCTGAGCGTGTTATATAGTGTGACTAATTAATGGGAAGTATGTGGGGGAAGGGAAAACAAGGGAAAGAGGAAAAATTCACAGCATGGGGAAGCAAATGCTGATGGATATGGGGAATAGGCTGCTGGTATATATTAGTCTAAATGAGAAACAAAGTATCTGGGTAGGAAACATAAAATTAAACTATGTGGGAAACATAAATTAGTGAACTAAGGTATATTTAAAACAAGGGGATGCAGCACAAATGACTTAAAAGTTATTGATTCCCCCTTGTTTTAGTCATTTGTGCTGCATCCCCTTGTTTTAAATATACCTTAGTTCACTAATTTATGTTTCCCACATAGTTTAATTTTATGTTTCCTACCCAGATACTTTGTTTCTCATTTAGACTAATATATACCAGCAGCCTATTCCCCATATCCATCAGCATTTGCTTCCCCATGCTGTGAATTTTTCCTCTTTCCCTTGTTTTCCCTTCCCCCACATACTTCCCATTAATTAGTCACACTATATAACACGCTCAGGCGTCCTCAAGCAGCACAGAGGCGCCTGGCGTGTTTATATAAAGACACTGGTAAGTTTTTTTCACTTTATCTTAATTTCATTGATTTCTTTTGTTGGTTTAGTCATCTGTGCTACATCCCCTGGTTTTAAATATACCTTAGGTTACATTCTTTATTATGTTACTATTGTATGTCCCCTATTATGTCTCCCACCAAGATACTTGGTTCCCAATTTAGATAATATATACTAGTAGCCTATCCCCCATGTCCATCAGCACTTGTTTTCCCATGCTGTGAACTATTTCTCCTCCCCTTGTTTCCCCTCCCTCCCATATCCTTGGCCCAAGGGCATCACTTAGTATGCACACTTACCCATAATCTGAACAGCTGTATATAATAATATTTTATAAATTTGCCTGTCTCTGTATTTTTTTAGTTGGTTTTTGCTCCCGCTCCATATTGCCTGATGAAGCAGGAAATGCCTGCGAAACGCGTTGCAATACAGTTTTGTGAATAAACTACTATTGAAAATTACCACTTTTGTTGGTGTCTGCTTGGAGGAGGTAAGTTTATTACTACCTCCTCTGAATTACCCATTGGGTTTTTAAGTGCTTTTAGCTATTTTTATCCTTTTGGCGCCTCTGTTTTGTTTTACTACCAGGATGAAAATTATGGATGCACCGAATTCTGGATTCGGTTCAGGAACTGGCCAGTATTCAGCCTCTTTTAGCAGGATTCAGCCATATCCAAGTGCCTGGCCAAACTAAATCTGCATCCTAAATATCATGTGTCTTTTCATCATCACACAACAAGGAAGTAAACATTTTTTTAGCCGTGCGCTGCTGTGCAGTCCTCTTTCACCCTTGTTTCCATAATATGCAAATTAGGATTCGGATTTTATTAGTTATCCGGCCAGATCTTTTGTGAAGGATTTGGGATTCAGGATTTGTCTGAATCCTAAAATAATGAATTTAGTGCATTCCTAATGAAAATTGTTATAAAACGGAGGAGGAGGAAAACAGTGAAGTTTTTGGAAGATCGCAACGTCATAGACAGGGGCCTCTTGACTTGATGCTGCCGCTTCCTCTTTCCCCATGCTGCCGCTGGAGGGGGTCCAGGATGCTAGCACACAGAGAGCTCTCTCTTAATATTACCAGCAGCGTATGTGTATGCGAGTCCCATTTATTAAAATGCTCTTGAAATAACAGAAGCCTAGAAGAAGAATAGGAAATGGGTGTTTTATGCACATTATCTTGCTCTTCTTGGAATTTTTTAAAAATAATGTATATATTCATACATGAACTAGTTTTTCCCGGAGGTGATGCATTTGATGCATTCATTTAACTGTGTATTCTGGGTATAATATATAACTTTTTCACTGTTTTTAACCACTGTTTTTAACATTCTGTTGTTATTGCATTAATCCTACCATGTTTACCTACCATTTACAATCCTACCACTTTTAGGGTATTCTACATTAGATTGTTACTGCATTTATTCTGCCATTTATTTTGGAGTATTGTATATTAATTTATCCTGACACGTGGTGTGCGAGCATTAGAAAATAACTTTGCATTGTGTTCTGCCCATTGTTCGGGGTGCAATATATACAGGTATAGGACCTGAACTCCAAAAACTCATTATCATATCATCATTATAACTCATTATAATACTCATTATCATAAAACTCAGAATCAGGCTCTGTTTTAAATTATTCATTTTAATGTTTAGAAATGATTTAATTTTTCTCTGTAATAATAAAACAGTACCTTATACTTAATCCTAACTAGGATATAATTCATCCTTATTGGATGCAAGACAATTATATTGGGTTTATTTTATGTTTAAATTATATTTTAGTAGATATAAAGTATGGAGAGTCAAATTACAGAAAACTCCCTTTCCCAGATGACCTTCTGGATAATAGGTCCCATACCTGTATCATGCCAGAAATGAATTTATTCGTATTTTTTATATGTCTAAGCAAACTGTAAGAGAATCTCTATAGAAACAGCCAACAGTTGCTCTATACATCCATTAAACTGCAACAATGGCGTAAAAATGGCAAATTATTTTATTGTGTTTGTTTTATAGATTTTGAGTTTTCAGTCAAAGATGAAACTGTAAACAGCCAAGTGACAAATCTCCTCTTCTTCAGGCGACTAATCTCCCTGAAATGCCTTCCCATCAGCTAGAATATGAATCACCGACAGGATAGCACTTGGATCACTTTGTTTTCTGAAGTTGCCTGACAAAGAAACTTTGGGCGACTTCGGAAAATCAAAGCTATCCGAGTGCCATCCCGCTGGCGATTCACAATCTAGCCAACGGGAAGGTATTTCTGGGAGATTAGTCACCCGAAGAAGAAGAGATTTGTCGACTAATCTCCCCAGAACGCAGCGTATCACCACCCTAACAAGACACCTATTTATTATGCTGCGCAAACAGAATCTTGCAGAACACACTGTATAAATAAACATTAAATAATTCATTAAAGTCAATAGGGAAAATTAAAGCAGCAAGTCAGTTCCACCGAAGTTGCTATAATAGAAGCCACTTAAAATGCTACAGAAAATGCCACAATGTATGATCCCTGTATTTTGTCCTTGCATTTTCAATTGGCTGTTTACAGTTTCATCGGATTTGTTTGCGAAGGTATGTGTTCGCTGAAAATAAGTAGAAAGCTTCATAAGCATGACATTTTGTATGTGTGAATCCGATGCCTGGCCATTAATGATGGGCGAATAAATGCGCCAGGAGCGATTTCCCAGCGAATTTCAGCATTTTGCCACCGGCGAATAAAAAAACTGCAGTGAAAATTCGCCAACATAAAAAATTTTTGGACGCGCATTGGAAAGGTTGCTTGCGTCAAAACCGTCATGCGTCAACATTATTCGGGCACCCATTGACTTTAATGCCGGCATCAAAATTGACACGAGTGTCAGAATTTACATCGCCGCTTCCCAAATTTTTCCGGGAAATTATCGAATTTTCCCGCGAAGCAAAACAGGACAAATTCGCCCATCACTACTGGCCATATGTGCTGAATTTTGATGCTGTTTTTTTACACAGCATCATAAATACAGTAGGTGTATATTATTCCCTGTAAAGGAGGATTTGGGGGATATCACAGGGTTTTGCATTAAATTGGTAAAATGATACAGAGTCTCATTTAGAATTAATCTAATAGGTTTTGAAGATATTGGAATATAGCAAGTTAAGTCCATTCTGTCTTACATGGACATTTATAAAGAATATTTAGCTTAAAATAAAAATATATTGTATATTTCTATTGGCTCAAGTCTTGCATCCTATTCACCAGTGTCCCCGAAAGCTTTCAGTTGCTTTTATATAGTTAGATTACGTAAATTTCTTTTCATGGATTTTCTCCACTTTTCTTGTGTCACAATGCCTAAGGGATGTTGCCATGGCGACCAGCTAAGGAAAGACATGCTATTTTTAACTGCTCTCAGACAATCCAAACCACAAATGTTTATCATAAAGTATAATTTTCTGTTACACACATGAGTTTAAATTTTTTTTTAAATTGAAAAATGTTCATTATAATTAGAAATTTAACTAAAAAAAAGCAAGATTAATCTATCAAAAAAATCTTTAAAATCTATTGCATGATATTTTATTTATCCCTAGTTACAACTTTAACAGGCTACATCATTTCAGTGCTATCCTTTTGCGTCAGCACGCATACAAGCTAACAAATCAAAATCACGCCTGCTGCAGCAATTGACTTTTCATAACCAACAATCGGCGCATCTATACAGAAGTGCAGCTAGCAGCTTTGGATACAAATACCTTTAGGGCAGGTTTACCAAGGGTCTAATTAAAAATGAAATTTTTTAAATTCGAATTTCGAGTTTATTGTAGGGGCAGATTTATCAAGGGTCGAATTTCGAGGGTTAAAAAAACCTTCGAATTCGACCCTTGAAGTAAAATCCTTCGAATTCGAATATTGAATTCGAAGGATTCTAGCGCAAAAGCTTCGATCGAATGATCGAATAAAAATTGAACGATTTTAAACGAGCGATCGAAGGATTTTTATTCTACCAAAAAAAACTTACCGTAGAAAAGTACTGGGGGAGGTCCCCATAGGCTAACATTAGACTTCGGTAGCTTTAATTTGGCGAAGTATGAAGTCAAATTTTTTTTTAAAGAGACAGTACTTCGATTATCGAATGGTCGAATGGTCGAACGTTTTTATTTTGAATCGTTTGAATCATTCGATTCAATCGAATTCGATCTAATTTGACCGATTCGATGGTCAAAGTACCCAATCAATTACTTCGAAATTTGAATATTTTTTGATTCAAACTATTCACTCGAGCTTAGTAAATCTGCCCCGTAGTGTAATTCGACTAGGCAATAGTCCAAATTCGATTCGAGTTTAAAAAAAAAATGTGCTGCCCCTTTAAGAAATTGAATTTGACTATTCAACATCTAAAACCTGCCGAATTGGTGTTTTAGCCTATGGGGGACCTCCTGCAATCAACTTGGAGTTGTTTGGTGGACTTTTGAAAATCAAATTCTTTTTTTTTTTTCGGTGAATAAACTCGAATTGAATTCGGTTCGAATTTGATTCGAGTTTGCAGGTAGATCCTATTGACCTAAATTGTAAGAATTTGATTTTTTTTAATACATTTCGATTTTTGAGTTTATGGGAGTCGACCCTTGATAAATATGCCCCTTAATGAATGCTATTTTGTTCTAAATCATATCATTCTAATGCTGCTTGATCATCTTGGAAAAGTACAATTCGTTCCATAATTGTGGCCAGCTAAAGATTGAGATTTGATGGAGTAATTGGACATTTATATTGCAAACGACTTGAATTATTTATAAAATGGAGAAACCCAAATAAATGGATGTTTCCAAATTAGTCAGAATAGTAAAAATAAAAAAAGTACTTATACTCTCGCTCTCTCTTTCTCAATAATATGGAATATGAACATATTTGATTAATCTAATGTTGATATGTCAGAAAGGTTCAGTAAAGACCAATTATCAGTAGTGATGGGCGAATTTGGGGCGATTTGATTTGCCGAAAAATTTGCAAATTAACTGCGAAATTTGCGGAACGGTGAAAAATTCGCAAAACGTCGCCGTCGGCGTCTCGTTTTTGACGCCGGCGCCCATTTTTTTTTTACGCCAGCGAATTTTCGCCAGGTGGGAATTCGCCGCAAATTCGCACCTGGCGAATACATTCGCCCATCACTAATTATCAGCATTTACTCAACAATCCAAAAAACAATGGCTTGATAGGATTCAAGCGCTCAGACCTATTGTTAATTTGGGAGTCTGAGATAATGAATACTTGAAGGATAGCAATAAATATCAGTTTTATCTAGTCATTTACATTTGAAGCCAGTTGGATTGATTAGAGATAAAATCCTGTACAGGTCAAATGGCTGGTTAAAAAAAAACCTGCAGTCATCCCGGTAAGATCCTTGATCAATCAACCCCTTAGAATTTAGTTTGGAAATTTCAGCTACTGTAATTACAAGCAGAAGGGGAACTCCTACTATAGTAGTCAGGAACTACCTCAGGTGGGAGCCTATGTGTTGTGCAACCAAAGTGATACATATCGTTGGCTTGATGAAAAGCAGAGGCCATATATATGATAGCGAACAAATCATAACCCTGAAAATGCCAGCAGCAGAAGATGAAAATTAAAGGCAAGCCAATACTAACCAGTGATTAAAGAAAAAGGCAACATAAGGTAAAGTCCTTAAAGGAGAAGGAAAGACATGTTATGCTTGGGGGTGGCAAAAGTTAGGCACTCCCAAGTGATTGTATCTACCTACCCCGGGCAATTGCTCCTAGCAGCAGTGCACTGGCCCAGGGTTATTGCAACGAGCACCACGGAGCGATCAGCTTCTGGCTTCTTTTTTCTCGCGGCTAGTAATAAGCAAATTTGTCCCATTTCGCTGAAAAATTTGCTAGTTTCCCACGAAATTCTCGAAACGGCAAACAATTTGCAAAATGCATTGAAGTCAATTGACAATTGTAATACACGTGACTATTTTGGCCAAATGCATTAAAGTCAATGAGTATCCAAATAATTTTGACGCGAGACAATGTTTATGTACGCGACTATTCTGACCCAATTTTATTTGACGTGGCAGATTTTCCGCCGGCTAATTATCGCCGCAGTTTCGCGAATGTATTGGTTGGCCGTGAAATTTGGAAATTCACAGTGAATTTGCGTCTGGCGAATTTATTCACCCATCACTACTTGCGGCTGCTCAGTAGATCGAAAAGCCAAACCTTAACGAAAAAGTCGGCTATGCATCTGCCCAGGGAAATTTGAAGAAAGAAGATGCAGGAAGATGATCACTTTGCGGTGCTCGCAGGAATAACTCTGGGTAATTCCAGGTTGCAGTTTTCTCCTGATAGGTGTACTTATCTGGTGTGTCAAATAAGTAGATACAATCACTTGGGAGCTCCTAACTTTTGCCACCCCAAGTAAAATGCCTTTCCTTCTCCTTTTAGAATCAGGCAAAGTGGCAAACAAGAGCAGGTCCATAAAGCAGGCAGTGGTTGAGACAGGCAGCAGTCAGAACTGGGTATTCAAACAGAACAAGGGTACAGGCAAGGCAGGGACATAGGCTGGAACAGGAACAAGAACAAGCAGGGACAAGATCACCAAACTGATTTAAATGATAAAACAATGTTATGTGCTAAGGGACTGGCTTAAATAAATTCATTATGATAAGATTACAGACACCTGGCCTTAATGAGTTAAAAGGAGACAGAGATCTTAGCAAAAGCTTGTGTGTGAATTCTCATGAGGAGACACCACAAAAAGCCCCCAGTGGCTCAGCAGGGAAAAACACATGTAAGACACACAAAACCAAGGTTCGAAACCCCACAAGTCCTAACAGCTATGCAGCATCATAACGCTGCCAGCTAAAAATTCTTGTTTTTCTGTTGTAAATAAAAAAAAAACATCTGCCTTTATGTTTAGTCATTCATGACAGAAACACTGAGAGTTGAAAATATAGGTTACTGGGTCACTTTCCTAAGCAATTAGGGGAATACAATCACAGCCAATCGGACAAAATGAAAAGCCGGGACAACCAATGACCCAATTCAGGGAGTTGGGTTGAGCCCAAACTGCATGGTACTTTACACTGTGATATGCAGTGATTTTTATTGGATCTCTCCATAGATCCTATATAGTCTGTTTTTTTGTTATGCAAGGAAACTTCGGGTGACTTCGGAAAACAAATCGACCGACTGCTATCCCGCCGGCATTAACATTTCAGCCGGTGGAAAGGCAGGGGAGGTAGTTTGGGGTGATTAGTTAACCCGAAGAAGAGGAGATTTGTTGATTTGTTGCTCCCCAAATCTGCCTGTGTGCCCTGACCCTAACAGGTACAGATTGACCGAGGTTGCCCTGTAAGGTCTACTGTGCCGCCGATTGGCTACCATCTTACATAACAAAGCACTGAGAGCCAGTACCGCAACTAGAGGGGGACGGGCCCTGGTGCGTGACGCGCAGCCGGGCCCCCGCCCCCCTCCATACGGCCCGAATTTCAGTGGCGCGCGGACTGTCAGGGGGCCCTGAGGGGGTGCGGGCCCTGGCCCGCTCACACCCCCTGCTCCCCTGGTATTTCCGCCACTGCTGAGAGCTGCAAGCTCTCCTGCTCAGCAGTGAGCAAAAAGTGGAACAAATAGTAGTGTTTTTGCATTAAAGGGGACCCGTCACCCAAAAAAATTATTCATAATCCTATTTTATCACATCAGTCAAGTCAAATTAACTTTAATACACTATAATCTGAATCTTGTTTCCTCCAGTCTGGGAATTCATAATTATAGCAAGTAGGCAGGAGCCATTTTGTGGACACTGTTGTTATCATCTCAGAATCTTGTTTGTGCACTAGAAAGGGGGACCTGATGTCCATCCCTGTGCCCTGGCTACACAATTAAACCGTGAAGGGAACGGGGGAATGTGGGGAGAGCAGCGATTTCTAGTAAGTGCTGAATGGAAAGTGAAAGTAATTGTCTGCCCCGCCTCTATGCCAAGGGCATAGAGGAGGGGCAGACAATATTTGATTGACAGCTGAGATGTTTAAATGAGCTTACAACAGCTATGAATGCTTTAATAAAAAATAGAAATTAGATTTCATGTTTAATTTGAAAAGGACTTTTATTATACAGCTTTTTGTATTGGGGTGACAGGTCCACTTTAAGCACTAGTCTCTGTAGGGTAATAGTAAATGACTCCATTCTTGAGTAAGAGATCTTAGTAAGTATTCATAAGCAAACGCGTGGATGTCCTGGCTTACAGAAACACAAACCGATACTGCTGGCATTTGACTAACCTGGTTCTTTACCGCATGATACACTCTAACATGGAGGGAATGCCCACCCTTCTATCTATATATCTCTCTTTCCTCACTCTCTTCTTTCTTCCTTGGTGTTATATTTATAAAATCAATAAAGATAATCTTTAAAAAAAAAAAAAAAGTTTAGGTCTGGTTTTAACAGAAATACATTTGGATTCATATTTCAAACACAAAAAAAGATTTGAAATATCTCTCATTCTATATTTCTTTTTTATTCAAGATATTTCCTGACAGATAATCTAAATTCCTATACTTTAATGACAAAAAAAATAATATACCTTTTTGGCAATGGGATTAACTTTACCCAGAGGTCAATTTTTTTTATTTTATTTAACTTGAGTACGAGTTGGAACTGTAAACAAATGCCTGTGCTCCCATGTTCAGTATATTAAAACTGATATCTGACTGGTGGAGCCCCAGGCTTTTTACATTTGTCTTAATAAGTTATATTACCTTTGCTGTGTTACTCTCATATTTAGTTCTAATCCACATGGTATTACATTTATGAACAAGAAAGTGCTTAAAAATAGAATCAATAGATTCATACTGTACATCAACTATTTCTATTGTATTCCTAGTGTGTCTGGTCCTGTTAACTTGAAAGGCAACTATGATAGAAAAGGCAGACAATAAGTCATTGGTAGACATGTAAGGGCACAATGTGGTAACAAGAGCCAAAAACATACTCTGGTACTATTTATCTGCCATCTGTATTGACCTTCCATTTTTTTAAATATATATACACACACAGGTACGGGATTCGCTATCCAGAAAACCATTATTATGGCAAGGCAGTCTCCCATAGACTCCATTTTAATCAAATTAATTTTAAGTAGACATTAGGTATGGCGATCCAAATTACATAAAGATCCCTTATCCAGAAACCCTCTGGTCCTGAGCATTCTGGATAATATGTCCCATACCTGTATATACTGTATGTATATGCATAATATTCGCTGTATTTGTACTCTTTTTGGGGACAAAAAGACAAGTTTGTGAGATCTATGGAAACACAGCTAGTTTCTAAAAGCTACAGCTGTCACTTATCAAATCTAAGGGTAGAACTCCACAAGCAATTTTCGACGCCCAGCGACAAAATGCACCTGACAAAACAAATGGAGTTGCATGTGTCCAGATATAATTGGACTGAATGAAAAGTCGGCGGTAACAACTACACGGTCCGACTGTAAGATAAAGACGCTGCTTCCTGCGTCCACATACGACAGTCGGGTCACGACAGATGTAATGTAGTTTTTGCCTGCAACTTTTCCTCCATTCCAATAAGAATTTTGACGCCTGTGACTCCATCCGACTTGTTTTGTGCGTTTTGTTGGCGGATGCTCATGGAGTTCTACCCTAACAGCCTCTCTAGGAGAGTAAGATAGTAAGGTTAATTAGCATGAGCAGCCTGTGCTCCAACAAGGATTGTAGAGGGAAGTAACTCTCTCATAGGTTTTGAATCTGCCTATAGTGATACATTAGATAGCTTCAAGAAGGGGGTAGGATGGCTTTTTGGCAAATGAGAAAATAGGAGTAAATAATAATTCTTCCCCTCTGAGATAAATTGGAGAGGCTGGAAAAGTGGTGGATCAGTTAGCAGTTTGGCATGGGTTGGAAGTTTCTATGTTAATTACAATTTTTATGTGAAGTTAAGCTAATCTTTTTTTAGCTTAACTTCACAAAAATTTTCAATTTTATATGGCCAAAACTGTGAAATTCGACTAGGGAATTATTAAAATTTAATTCAAGTTTTTTTAAAAATTCAAATTTGATTTTCGGAATTTATCGTACACTGGCCCTTTAGGAACTCAATTGTTTTTTAATAAATTGCAATTGGTTAAATTTCGAGTTCATAGGAGTTTATGCTAGTTTTAAACAACTCCCTTAAACTTGAAATTCGACCCTTGATAAATCTGCCCCGTAGAATGTTATAAATGCACTTTTTTTTAACAATTTGCATTTCTATTCTATTCAGTGGTAATTCTTTTTTAACCTGCAACTGAAAATGCAATATGGCTGCTATTCTTATTTTGCACAGTTTATTTTTCTGCTAAGGCTCTCTGCCTTAGCAGAAAAATAAACTGTGCAAAATAAGAATAGCAGCCATATTGCATTTTCAGTTGCAGGTTAAGCCTGGCTACCTCACTTTATTCCTGGTTGCTAGTGTAATTAATAGGAATGCACAATATTTTGGGATTTGGTTAAATCATAAATCTTTCATGAATGATTTTGAATCCCAAACTGAATCTGTACCCTAATTTGCATAACTAAAGTTTACAAATAATCGTATTCCTTGTGACAAAAAGTCACACGATTTTCCAGGCTTTAGATTTGATTCTGTCAGGCGCTTTGATTCGCCCGACTCCAAATCCTGTTGACAAAACTGAATATCAAATGGAATCCTGGATCCGCTGCACCCCTAGATTGACCCATAGCAAGCAAATAATAAAAAGCCCAAAAATAGAATAAAATAGAAGTAGAATTTTGCTGCCTTCATCATATTAAAGTTAGTTTTAAGGTGAATTGTCATTTTAACAGGAGGAACAATAATGGGATTAATTGATGTATGAATGTATATTCTCATCCTGTTTAATTAACTTGTAATATTTTACTGTGAAAAAAGCTTTTTTCGCAAAAGAAAACAGTAACACACAGTCAATAATTACATAGTTCTGAGCTGGTATAGATTAGTTTTTCCATGATCATTATTTTCTAAATGACACAGTGGTTGATAAATGCTTCCCTAAGTATCTCCAAAGTAAATGGGTACCATCCTGAAGTTACTTGGTGTACATCTTATGAAAGATGGATATTTGTCCAAATGAAAGATATTAGTTTTACTATTTACAAAATGTTTGGTTTCTGACTGCCGGTATTTTGGCAAAGTTCAATCTAATCATTTATCTGTTTTATTAACTTATTCACACAACTGGGATATTCATTCTCCCAGGATCACTCTCATGCACATCCATAATGGTGATCTATATCATACTCTGTCATAACTGCCGTTACATTGGTGAATTCTCACAGAAATTAAAATGAAAAATGAATCAACACAGATACAGAACAACATTACACCCTCGTGGGAACCATTCTTTAACCTGAGCTTTCAGTTGTGTACCTTCAAATGGTTTTGTAAAGTACTCCTAAGTAAAATGTTTGAACTACAAAAATGAACTCATAGTGCTATAAAGTTCTTAAATTGGAAAGAAATACATACAATCATTAAATCCCAAATATTCCCACAGCTGCTCAGTCTCCATTTCTCTCAGACTTTACACTTTTCTGTTACATAAGTTCATAACCAGGCAGGAGATTTTCTTAAAGGACCAGTATCATAGATGTAATGCTTTACAGGCACTACTCCTGGATAGATAGATAGATAGATAGATAGATAGATAATGTTAAGCCAGGGGGGGCAGTTATTGCATTACTAGAGGGCACATACTTGTATAACAGCAGATAAGATGTGTATAAATACAAAAATTTGAGCACAGAAAGATAAAAAGGGAAGATAAAATGGTTTGTCAGTGCCAATAAATGGTTCTAGGTGCTAGATGAACAGATACTCATTGACTAACTTTCTGAAATAAAATGCTTTTTAATTTATGGCATTATTAGTTATTTAAAGAGGTGGCATTACTTAATTACAGTCGTATACCAGTTAGAAAAATATATTTGCATTTAGAGCAGCATAGTTTATAAGTGAAAGAGGTAACACACGCCATAATATGTACAGACTACTGGAAGGGGCATAAACCTTCCATTAATGCACTGCTTCACCCAAATATCAGTAGACATAGAGGCACATTTACTAAAGGGCGAAATGTGTTTTTTTTTAAGAAAATTCGCCAAAATGACAAGTCACAATGACATCGCCTAATTATTAAAAAAAGTTGAAAAATGCAGAACAAGAGAAGCTTCATGTCGTTTCTCCAAGCAAATTTTTGCCCAGGCAAACGATTGTTAATCTGCAAATCATGAACTTTCTATACCTTACCCTTTTTGCCAAAGTCTGTTTCCCCAGGTTATGGCTGGTGAATTGATAAGACGAAGCTACATCCTCAACATTATTATGTCATATTCTGTCATAAAAAAGACAAAACATTGGTGTATTTTCATATATTAATGTGGGATTATGTTTACAAGTTGTTGCAAGCAAAGAGCACCAGGGGATGCATGGTGCCAAGGCTGAAACTATGGCAAGGCACCAGCCTTGGGCGCAGTTTTTTGGGGTGGTGCAAATGGAGAAGTAGTGAGTGGAGAGCTGTGTAGGTGAGGGGCATGTGAACGAAGCTGTGGAGGGGAAGGAAGTAGGTGTGTGGACCAAGTGGCAGGGGTGTGTAAAAATGACTGTGGGGATGGAGACAAGGCATCAATCTTTGTGCAGTTGTGCTTGTATTTTGGGACTAAGCAGATGCTCTAAGATCAGCTGCCATCATGTCTGGCATGATCATCATTATATGTGATGGCAACTGGACTTAGAGCATCCGTTTTGTGCCAAAATGCAATCGAGGCTGCACAAATATTGATGCCTTGGCTGCAATTGTGTCAAGCACAACTCCCCCTGGTGACTGCAGCTAAACTGTTTTATGGACAAAAAATGGTATTGTGGGTAAAAATCATAGCAACTGCCCTTTGAAATTGCAATTTGCACTTGCGGGACATACAGCAGTGAGCTATCCACCTTGCACAAGATTTGCTATCAAAGATGCTGCTGGCATGTGTGTAAAGCTAAGTGTTCATTTGGCCTTTAATATGTCCTCCCAGAATTTTCATACACATAAAAATAACATTTTAAATGTATGTCATTTTTTGAAAACAATAACCATTTTATCATATTGGTATATTATTAGGGATGTAGCGAACCGCCGAGTATGTGTTGGCGAACGCCGTTTGCGAACACCGGCAAAAAATGCGAACAGTTCGCGAACTGTTCGCGAACTTCGAACATCCGAAAATCGTTCCATTCGAACGATCGAAGGATTTTAATCGTTCGATCGAACGATTTTCGTTCAAATCGAATGAAAATCGTTCGATTTTAGCGATCGAATGGTCGAATGGTCGAACGATTTTGACGCGAACGCCTATTGGCGAACGTCGCGCGACGTTCGCGAACTTGCGGCGGACGCGAACAGTCGAAGTTCGCGCGAACTAGTTCGCCGGCGAACAGTTCGCTACATCCCTATATATTATGTTCTTTTCTGCAATCCTGTCGTATTAAATTGTGGTCAAAATGTAATGTGGATCTGTGTATTTGTTTGCTGTTAAGAAATGTCCCTTTATGTATACATGAGATCTGCATAATCTTTTAAACAGGGCAGCTATATTTTAACAGTAATTGTCCTCCATTTCCAGATATTGATCTGAAAGTGACAACATGTCTGCAATTATATTGGAGATCAATTCCTGGATTTAGCTCTAATTACACTGACATTTCAGCAAAGCATTTATTTTCATAGCTACTGTTTCAGTGTTTATGACGGAAAATTCTGTTGATTAAGTAGATAATAATAGTAATAAAGTAATAGTGCAAACTCTCTTTTTCTCATAGAAATGTAATCACATAATTTAATTTTGAAAGAAAACTAATCATATATGATATGAGAATGAACTACAAATGAAGCTTTAGTAAATTATAAAGAGCATACAGATGGACACCATTTTTCCAGGGGAGATTTTTCTGTAAAATTTATAAAATCTAGGAACATTTAAAAACAGGAAAATGTGTTCAAGCAACTCAAACTTTTAGGTTTTTTTTTTTTTTAACTAAAACTCAACTTTTTCTCACTTTTTGCAAAATAAATTGTATTTTTTCGAATTGACGCTCCGAAAACTTGACTTGTTCGAGTTGTCACCTAGAAAACTTGAATTTATCAAATTATTGAATGAAAACCAATGCAAACAGCCCTGAACTATTGAGAATCCTGAAGGTAAAAAAAAATGTTCCAATTGTTAAAGGGCATGTAAAGGCAAACAAATAAAATCCCATTTTACTTTCTTTAATGAAAAAGAAACCGATCTCCAATCTACTTTAATTAAAAAATGTGCACCGTTTTTATAAGAAACCTGACTGTATGCGGTGAAATTCTCCCTTCATTTACTGCTGTGGATAGGAATTGTCAGACGGTCCCTAACTGCTGAGCAGGGAAACAATCATACTTATGAACAGCAGGGGGAGCCCCCGCCTTACTTCCCAGCCATGCAGAACTCAAGCAGCTTTGTTTATGACGATCCCTAAGCAGCCCAGACCTCACTGAGCATGCGCACAGTCTTAGGGGCAGATTTACATAGGGTCGAATATCGAAGGTTAATTAACCCTCGATATTCGACTGCCGAAGGTAAATCCTTCGACTTCGAATATCAAAGTCGAAGGATTTACCGCAATTGAAGGATTTACCGCAATCGAACATAAAACAATTAAATCCTTCGAATCAAACGATTCGAAGGATTTTAATCTATCGATCAAACAATTTCTCTACGACCAAAAAAAGCTTAGAAAGCCTATGGGGACCTTCCCAATAGGCTTACATTGCACCTCGGTAGGTTTTACTTGCCGAAGTAGGGGGTTGAAGTTTTTTTTAAAGAGACAGTACTTCGACTATTGAATGGTCGAATAGTCGAACAATTTTTAGTTTGAATCGTTCGATACAAAGTCGAAGTCGTACGCGAAGGTCGAAGTAGCCAATTCGATGGTCGAAGTAGCCAAAAAAATCATTTGAAATTCAACGTTTTTTTTTATTCTATTCCTTCACTCGAACTAAGTAAATGTGCCCCTGAGCATGTGCACAGTCTTAGTCTTGCAAAGATGTTTAACAAAGTTTCAAGATGGTGACCCCCTGTAGCCAACTTTGAAAGCATAAATTATTTGTTTTATTAGGCTTGTGGTGCAGTAAGTTTATGCTCATGTTTAGTATACAAAATACAGCATTTCTAGCCTTTCTATTTTAGACTTTACATGCCCTTTAAAGGGGCTTTTTGCCATTGACTTCTACATGATTTTGACAGGTTTTAGCTGGAGTATTTTCAGATACTAATTTTTAGCAGCTTCAGAGCATAATAAATCTCTTAAATTTCAAATGTTCCCCTTTAAAGGAGAAGGAAAGCTACGGAGGCATTTTATTGCCAATAGATTAGAAGCAATAGTGCAAGCTAGAATGCTTTATTTATTCTGTAGAATGTTTTACCATACCTGAGTAAAAAGCTCTAGAAACTCTCTGTTTGTTTAGATAAGGAGCTGCAGTATTAATGTGGTGTGAAATCACTTCCTGCCTGAGTCTCTCCCTGCTCTGGGCTCAGATTACAGTAGAGAAGGGAGGGGGGGTTGAGAGGAGCAAACAGAGCATGCTCTTGCCCAGGGCAATGAGGTTTAAGCTGAAGGCAGGAAGTCTGATACAGAAGCCCATGTGTACACAATAGAAGGAAAGAAATGCAGGGTTTCTTTTGACAGGGGACTCAGAGCAGCACTACTTTGGGGGTTTACTGGTATATTTAGATTGACCTTTCTGATAAGGCTTACTTAGTTTTAACCTTTCCTTCTCCTTTAAAAACTCATCCAGAAAAATTTGAGGTTTAGTAAATAAACCCCTAAGGATAGATGAACAGGAGCCAGTTATTTGAAATATAAAACAAGGTTAAAGCAGTCTAGCATTAGTGTTACACTATGGAACAGCAAAGTTTTCCAAGTCCAGTTGGCATAATTCTGGTGTTTGGTGTGAGAGAGACATGTGTGTCTGATTCTTTAGGCGTAAGTGTGCTGTTCTTATTGACGCTAGGTGCTAAGAGAATCCTGGAGCTACCACCTGGGCTGGAGGTGGTAGTAGCCACAGTAGGTTCCCCTGTGTCAATAGGTGCAACTGTGTTTTATTCAGAACAGGAAGCAGGAAGGTCTGAGTGGCACAGATGCTGGAATTCTGCTACATTATGGGGAAAAGAAGATACTTACTCTCAAAATTTCACTTTGCTAACTCTACTGTCATTAGTAACTCCTGTGTGATTTGTGTATGGCATAAGGGTTAAAAACTAATTGGAATTCACTATTTAAAGAAGGACCTATGGCAAAATATGCATACAAATAATATTTTACATTAAAAGAGGGCAAACAGGCATTTTTAGGAAAACTAGGCTAAAATGTTTGTGTAAATTTTAAAATAACACTGCACCTGAGGAAGAGTTGGCCCCCGAAAGCGTGTACCATAGTTTCTGTAATAAAATGAGTTAAAGGCATATGGTATTTTATGGTGGAGCGCTTCTTCCTTGCTTATAACCTAAATGGTTTGTTTGGCCTGGGAGTGGCCTAGGAGCTGCCTGGAAATTGAATGAACCCTACAGAAAAGAGTAAGTGGTGTGCTCCAAAGAAAGTTTACTATAGAAATTGTCCAGCCATTTTCTCCCATTCGTGTTCTGTTATCTTCTCAGCAGTAGTAAGGGGCAGATTTATCAAGGGTCGAATAGTAAATTTTAATTAAAATTTGAATCCCCCTATTTGAATGTAAAATTAAATGTGAGATTTATCACATCTCGAGCATGGAAACAGTCCTAATACGAATATTCGCCACCTAAAACCTGCCGAGTTCAGTTACAAGTCAATGGCAGAGGTTTGTTGAGCCATTTGGAGATGTTAATAGCCTTCGTGGCATTCAAGATTTTTTTCAGGAGAAAAACTCTATTCATACGAATCGAATACGATTTGAATTTTCGTGTCGGAACCATTCGATCGAATATTAGACATTCACATTTTTTCTTAAATAACTTCCCAGTCTAATTGTGAGTATATTTGAATTTAAAAAAATTCACATGAATTCTAAATTCAACCTTTGATAAATGGGCCTCCCCATTAATGATATTGCAAACACTTATCAAGTCTCGGCACTCAGAGTCTTCTCTGGATAATTATGGCAGTAGTGCTTTTAAGACCTCTCTCAGATCTAGCCATCACAGAGATGAACCTTACTATCCAGAGATTCCACTCCACTGAGAAACAGCCTAAAGCACTTCCTAGATCTTTAATGCTAAGTAAGAAGCTCTAGACTTGCTTCACTTTGTGGACTACCTGTTTGTGTATACTCACTACTAAGGCTTCTTTGAACTCCTTATATATTTAATACTAGCCCTACCAAGACACATCCTCCATTCACTATGGGCCCCTAGCCTGTGTTCTCTGTACTTACCTCTACCATATGCAGATGTAAAACAACTCCTCCTTCCCTGCATATTCCTTATACATAAGCTGAAATAATTTCCACTCGGTTCTTCTATCTGTAAGAGCAATGATTTCATTAGCCCACTTACTTAAGAAATAATACTACAGGGCTTAACCCTTAAAGATAGCACTTAGCAAGAGAGTAACGTAAGTATTCTTTACTGTTCTGCTTTACCAGGTATCAGATCTATTATATATAAGATGTATTTTAAATGTAAGCATAATACAATACTTGTCCTAAGCAAAACATCTATTTTTATGCAATAACAATAATAATATAGATCAAATTATTAGAACTATTAATTAATATCAGATATAGTGAATAAGACTTTGTTCAGTGGTCATGAAGTGCAATAATTTTCTGAAATCACCATAATATATTTAATGAGTAATAGCTAATCATTTCCTGTGTTCTAGTTTCTTGGTTTTACACTTGGGGCTTCATTTGTTTTGGTTAGTCGTTTTTGCTAAAATCCTTAATAAAAAGTCATAAACCTATACAACTGTTTGTACAGATTAAACGTTTTTTATATTTTTTTCTTTGATCTGCTATAATTTACATATATCACATTATCATATTAATTGTAAGTTTTTTTATTGTACCCAGGGCGCTATCATTTGTGTGCAACATCAGCTTACTAAATTTGCCGTCTCCTCCAAACCTTTGTTCCCTAATGCAAATAACCTGGGGGAGTGAAGAAAGGATTCTGACAATTATTTTCTATACTGGAACAATTCGTTTGCTCGCTTCCCATCCAAGCACTGGGTGACCAGCTAATCAGAAAAAAATATTTTTTCTTGACTGGCAAAATGATTGATGAGAAAATAAGACTATTAGCCCGTTCAGAATTGTTCAAATTAACATTGCTTACATTTAAGTTTCAAATCTACTGTGTATGTGATCAAATACTGGTTCCACTATTGTATATTAAGAGGAAAAAGACCTCTTAAGACCCAAAATATTTGCTGTTTTTAGACAGGATGTATATTTTCTGTAGTTGTGTTGCTCAACCCATATGTTGCTGGACTTTCAGCATTCTCCAGCTTATTATCAAAGACAAGAGACTTGTGGTCCAGCAATAATAGAGATGCATTATTAAAGCAACACTGCACAACAAAACAGTTTTTATTAGTCCTCCAAGGCTGAGTCTTTCTAAAGAATTCTCTTATACGCGTAATTGAGATTGTAGAAACAAGATTATGATTACAATTATTATGATTCATTTTTTTTCTTGTTTTGGATTCGTTTTTTTTGTAGTGAAGCAATCAATTCCTTATTTTCCATTTTTGCTTTCCTGGTCTCTGCTTTGCAATACTTGTTGTTATATTTTAGAGCAGTGATCCCCAACCAGTAGCTTGTGAGCAACATATTGCTCACCAAACCCTTGGATGTTGCTCCCAGTGGCCTCAAAGCAGGTGCTTATTTTTGAATTCCTGTCTTGGAAACAAGTTTTGGTTGCATAAAAATCAGGTGTACTGCCAAACAGAGTCTCCTATAGACTGATAGTCCATATAAGGGCTACCAAATAGTCAATCACAGCCCTTATTTGGCACCCTAGGAAGTTTTTGCATGCCTGTGTTGCTCCCTAACTCTTTTAATTTTTGAATGTGGCTCACGGGTAAAAGTGGTTGGGGAACCCTGTTTTAGAGTATAAGTATTACATGATATACTCTCAGAGGCCTATTTACGAAAGGTTGAATTTCAGTCATTTATCAAAATATCCAAACTGAAAAAGCCGAAACGGGTAAAAGTCATAGAGAAGTCATTACAAAATACCACTTTTTTGGCTAGTTGAATGATAACTACGACTTTTTCGTATTGTTGCATCAAAAACACCTGAAAACCTCAAAAACCACGAAACTAAGAAAGATCTTTTAGTTGTAAAAGGGCCCTCTGCCATTGACTTCTACATGCTTTTAACAGGTTTTCGTATTATTGGATTCAGAATTTACAGTTTTTTCATAAAATCACTATTTTATTTAAAGTTGCGCTTTTCTGGAACTTATCCAGGGTTTTAGGCTATGAAAAGCCTGACCCGAAAAAGTTGGCGCTTAGTATATCAGCCCTTCAGATTTGCAGATATGAAATGCTTCCTTTCTTTCTGTTTCCTTGTTATAGCTTAGGTCAACAATTTACATGTTACATTTCTTCCTTAAGGGAATACATTAAATAAATACAATAAAATGGTTTACTATCATTTTAAAAGATCTTTTTTATATTGTGTTTTTATCAAACCATTAAAGTAATAAACTTAAACTGCTCAACTGCTATAATCCAGCAACATCAGGGTTGTATTCTTAGAGCAGTATTGCTCAATAACATTTTTTCCCAGATCTCCAAGACTCGTAGACAAATAATTTAAAATAATACAACAAATGAAACAGGACAATAAAACTTAACAGTATTATGTCCTCCATTTGCTCCATAGTGATGCAGTATTACAATATAATATAAATAAAAATAACACATTAATCTCTGTAGGTAGATAACAGATAGATGGCTGAAATAATGCAGCATTTGTAATTATGTGTTGGTTTTAATAGATGTTGGTCATCTACTTTAAAGAACTAAATAGTTCTTTGGGTAGTTTTTATTGATTGCTTTCCTAAGAATGGCCATTACCACCAAGATGTTCTATTTTATGTAAATGTTCTGTGATGTTTGCAATCACTACACTCCACAAAAGTATTATTACTGATTGGTGCTCAACCATCTGTCACATGAGGTCCCATGCATTTGTCAGTGTTTATTGACAGCAGATTTTCACTGAGATTGACAGGAAGGCTTTAAAAGGAAACAGAAAGTAATATAGGATGAACATAAAACAATATGTTTTGGACAAGGTAACATGTCTTAGGAGAAATAAAATGGATATAGCACCATTTCTTAGACTCTAAGCTCTCTGCAATGTAAGGTGGGGCATTGTTAAAGAAAACTTTGTTGGTAAGGGTGCTGCAGAGGTGGTTTAATGAGGAAGGTAGATGAATGTTAGCGATGTTTATGGTAACTGACAGGGTCAGGGTAGGGCATGTGTGTGAGAATATGATCAGTTTTGTCTGTTGAATTTAAAAAAGTGAAAGGCCATCAAAGAGGATATCCAAGAGCATACAATTCTTATATAAACAGTGTACATTCTAATGCAATATTTTTTTAGTGTCCCAATCAATGGTCAAATTTCGAATTTGAAAAACTTCGAAATTCTAATTCAAAAAGACCAACCGCATTAAGTTGAAGGTTTTTTTGGCAAAGTAGGTCCGTTTTCGATAGAATAGTTCCACTTTTGATTGAATTCGAATCGTACGAATTGAAGGAATAGCGCATTCGATCAAATTCGATTCAAAGTTTTTCCCAAACTACATCTCCCTACATTATTAAATCTAAAAACCTCTCCCATGGCAGGTCCTGCCAAAAAGAAAAAGAAGATTGCCAACGCTGCAGTTCACCAAAAATGCAAATAAGAAAATGAATACAGAAGCAGCATACAAGAATACTAATATTAACTTGCAAAGAGTTAGCTATATACAAAAGAGGTCACACGAGTCATGATAATTTCAAGGGACTGATTCACTTAAGGTTGCAATGTTTCTCTCTCCACATTTTAATTAAATTAGCTTTTTCTTAAAGTTGGATTTTGTTTCCATTTATGAAAGAACAAATTCAGGTTAAATGTTTTAACATTTTTCCTGTGATGATTTTCAGATATATGTGCTTTCCTTCTATTTACTGTAACTTTTTTCAAATTTCTCATAATAATCTGTTGCCATCTCACGGCAAAAAACATAATAACATATGGCCAAAATTATTGAAAGTTTGTCTAGGGTTTTACAATGTATGTTCATGCTGGTTGATTTTTTTTTTATCTTGGCCATGAATAGATGGAATAGATTTATCTTCTTGTCCTGTAGGTAACAAATTTCACAAATTATAGTGAATGATACAAAAATGTAAAAACAGTGCAAAAGCTTGAAAATGTGTCCATCAATATTAGTAAACCTACTCCATATGTTTAGTTTTCATAGGGATTACTATCTAGATCAGATCATAAAACATGATATATAAAATTTACAGGCAAAGTTCTTTGGTTGTTGTTCTGTTACTTGTTATTAATATTTTTTTGCTAAAACAAAGTACAGCATCTGTGCAAGTGTGTGGACTGTAAATAGCACCCAAAACCCTTTGAAAAATGTTTTGCCAGACTTGAAGGAACATTGAAAAGGCTTGTGTTTCCCAAATACAGTTTCCATAGAAACATTTTTTCTAAAATGTTAAACCAACCTTTGTATTTACAAATTCCTTATCATTCAAAAAGATATGTTTAAGAAAATCTTGGAATGTTTCTTTAAATTTAATTCTCAGATGAGTTGGGAATCAAGATTATATATTTGAGGCAAAAATTATAGTTTTTCAAAACAGGGTTTATTTTTAATTTATTCTACATTAAGAAGCTCGCAATCCAAAAGCTATAATTTTTTTTGAATAATAAAGGAAGTTTCATTCTTAGACACTTTCCAGTATACATGAATTAATGTTGGTTTATATTTACAGACTAATACAATTTAACTGATCTGCTGTTGGAAGTAGCTTAGAATTAAAAAAAATGTTTTTTGGGTTAAGACCATCTTTCAATTGATGTTAAATATATGGGCATAGAATGCGTGTACACCTATTATACTTACACACACATTAAGCTGTTTGTTTGTTTGGTTAATACTGGAATAATACTTTATATTAACAGTTCATAAATGCTTGTCTATGAACTGCACATAAAACATTTCTCTTGAAAATCAATCAATACTTAACGGGATAGTACACTGCTTCCATGTTAAGGATTAGTGATGGGCGAATTTATTCGCCAGGCACGAATTTACGCATTTCGCCGCCGGCGAATAAATTTGCTTAACGGCCGCAAAAATGCGCTGGTGTCAAAAAATGGCTGCCGGCATCAAAATAGCGGACGCCGGCATCAAAAACGAGACGCCGGCACCGTTTTGCAAATTCGCCCATCACTAATAAGGATCCTCCCAAAGCTTTAATAACCAACCCCAACCCCTTTGGTTCTTCTGTTCTTATTCCCATTAAAAGCAATTGTGAGCATTTTCTTTTTTAACTTAGGAAAGAATTTGATCGAGCCGGTGAAATACCAGCAAAAGCCAGGGTCAGTATTTCATTGTTTTTTCCTAGAAAGGTGGCAACCCTAAATGCACCCTAGATACAGGGTATCTTGTACTTTTTTGAGCACATGACCTCATTTGGGAGGGTCCTTCTGATGAGAGCAGCGGAAAGGGTCTATCCTAATGAGAGCTGATGTGGAGTTTGACCAGGTAAGGAAAATCATCATAAGTATGATACGAATCTCTCTTTTATAGATAGACTTTTTTGTATTAAAAAAAAAAAAATCAGTGCTTTTATTTTCTTGTTTGCCATCTGCTTAGCATGCAGGTCCTACAGCCCTGCTTGACTGCCTCACTGCTTCAATAGAGCATATGTCTAAAAACACAAGAGGCTTAATCACTTCACAGCAGACACAACATTTTTTACAAAAGCAGCAAACCGGCAATTTATATTTGAAAGTATATGAAGTCTTTAGTGATACTGATACTTAAACCAGAGATTGGCATTGGCAATACTGAAAAAGGATGAAAGTTATTCTTTTATTGCTATAACAACGACTATGCATGTAAATGCAGGTGACCTTCATCCTCAATATCTTCTAGTTGTTTGGTGCAGATTATATTTTGATGGGTTTATATTTTATACATACTGTATAGCAATTTATATGGGTTGTGAATTCAAACTACAGTCCTATTTAGATTTTTATATGCAATGCAGTGTCAAAATATTTACAACTGAAAAATATATATTTTTGACATTAAAACATGTAAAATAACCTGTTAAAAAAAAAACAATCCAGTTTTATATCTCCGTGTGTTAGTTTTGCTTTATTGCCTCCAATCGTGACAGCTGCTGTCTCACATTGTAACAACTGACTGACACTTTTACCTTAGTAATTCTCCTTCAGCCTGATCCTTGTCAAGTTTGTATCCAGCCACTATTGTAATCAGTGTGGAATAGACAGCAAATGCAATTTGAACTGAGATAATAGCCGTGATAATGTGAACCAGAGTGCAAACGCTTGGGAAAGTGAATTTGGCTGTTATGAGGAACGTGTTTGCTATTAGGTTTCCATTTTCACAACACAGTACCGGCATGGTGCCATAATTCTTGTTGTAACTGTTTGTTAGCTTCTCATGACATATTTAGAGTAACAAATAAAACAGGAATGAACTTATAAGAATTTATTTAGACTACAGACAAAACACACCTCTTAAAGATTGATACACTAAGGACCTGCACTTATACTTAGGGTCGGACTGGAGCCTTGGGGCTCACCGGGGCTGCAAAACGAAGGGCCTTCCTGGCAGTCCCCGGTGACCCCCTCTCGACCTCGAAACTTCAGGCCTCGGTGTGCACATTCGCAAAAGACACGCTGTCTCTTTATAGGAGCAGTTCTGGGCCAACCCTGCTTTGTTCAATACTCACGCAATAGTGGGCAAATGTGAAACTGTAACAACTGAAAACCCACTACACTTTAGATTTCTGTTCTATGCTACATTCTTATTCCCTGAGCTTGTTTTAGTGCTGACTCATACGGATCTTCAATATTTGACTGCTGAACAGGCATGCTCCACCCTCTCTACGGCGGTCTTCTTATCTTTACTGCTGTGGGACTCCCTATAATGACCTCTGTTTCCCCAGTTTTTCCATGAGACAAATAACCCTTCAGACATCTCTTTTCTTCTCCATTAAAAAAACATTTACTTTTCCTTAATACAACATAAACAATACAACACATTTTTGGCAGTTACAGAGGAATAAAGAAAGTCTCTTTTAAAGTAACGGAACTACCCGAACCCAAAGGGTTAAAAGAGGGGAGCCTTGTCAGGGCCAGGAGGTCCGTGAAGTGGGAGGGTCGGTCTAAGGTCATAGAGAGAGGAGGAGGGAAGGAGTACCTTGGTTGCTAGGAGACTGCAGCATGATCAAACCAGTCCATGTTGTCAGCGGTGAGCACCATCTGCCCACCCACCCTAAAATGGTTTGACGAGAGGGTAAGGGATTTGGTAATGTTTGGAAGCTTTGGCTTCTCATAGTGGGGGTTGGTTATATCACAGCATGGGGGTTTGGCAGGGGAATGCTTGCCAGAGTGGAAAGGGGCTAGTACCCCTAGCATTTATGGTGTGGTTTAAAGGAATTGTTCAGTATAAAAATAAAAACTGGGTAAATAGATAGGCTGTGCAAAATAAAAAAAAATGTTTCTAATATAGTTAGTTAGCCAAAATGTAATGTATAAAGGCTGGAGTGACTGGATGTGTAACATAATAGCCAGAACACTACTTCCTGCTTTGCAGCTCTCTTGGTTCCCACTGATTGGTTACCAGGAATTAACCTATTACCAGACTATCTATTCATCTAGGTTTTATTTTTACACTGAACTGTTCCTTTAACCTCCTTGGTTAGGTAGGAGTTCAGAGGGAGGCCTTCTTATGCCTTCACTTGCCCACCTTAGCACAGTGCAGGTGGGGCCCTTTCATTCCAGTGGAGTAGTTCCGGGTGGTAATGTTTATTGTTATGTAACCTGTTTAACTTGTTCACATTGTAAAAAAGCTGTGGCCATTTCACTACAAAGGCGCCGAAGGGGAAATCATGGAGAGGGAGAGCGAGGATCCTTATGCGTCTGCAGCCTTTCCACTCTGGTCACGTGGTTCACCGAACAAAACCTCAAAGGCACACTAACAGGCTGCTTTAGTCACTGGATCCACAAAGCAAGGATATTTAAAACTTCAATATACAGCCTTAAAGGACCAGTAACATATTTTTTTTTTTTTAAAAAGTCTTTATTAAGAAATAACGTACCGAAACTCTGCTTACGCTCCTCTTCAGAAAAGGAGACAAGGTGACAATCCATTGTGTGGTGCTCGATTTCTCTTCCCTGGCTATCTCCTATAAAGAAGGCAGGGAGGAGAAATCGAGCGATGCACGATGGATCGCCAGTTTGCCTTTTCTGAAGAGGAACGCAAGCGGCATTTCGGTAAGTTATATATTAATAAAGACTTAGCAATTTAAATGTTTAATTTGTCTTTTTGTTTTTTTTCTGTTGTATACTAACAAATTTTAGAAAAACATTTTTTGATGTTACTGGTCCTTTAAGAACAATTTTTTTCCTCTATTCTTTTTGCATTATGTGTTATATTGTATATATGGTGTAATAAGTTTTCTCTGTGGGTTATTTGCTGATGTTTTGGTACATTTGGGGCAGCTCATTGGTTTATGCATTGTAGGAAAAGGAAAAGACACATTATGGGGCTGATTTATTAACATTTGGATTTCTATTTTTTTTCATGAATTATATTTTTTCTCTGAAAATTTATGGTTGTTTTATTTCTCTTAAATTCCAAAATTTAGAGGTTTATTAAATGTAAAAGCCACGAAAAACTCAAATACAAAACTTTGCCAAGTAAAACCAGTCGATGTCCTATAGAAATCAATAGGAGCTACTGTATGTTGACCCTGTTGGACCTTTTTTTAGCCATTCAGATTTTTTTTTTTGCTAGTAACTGTCCAAAAAACTAAAATTCGTTGATGTTTTATAGATAATCTTATCTTTCAGCTAATCAGCACATTTGAGTTTTTAAAAAACTCTAATGCCACTAAAATTTGAACTTTAAGAAATGGACCTTGATATGTTAGTTTTGAAAGTTTTTTTGAGGAACAGAAACGTTGCCACATTTTAAAGAGCACATAAATGTCCACAACTATGTTGCCCGGCCACCTACAGATTACACAGTGAGTTTATCTAAAGGGATACTGTCATGGGACATTGGACATGTTTTTTTTATCATTATTATTAAGATATTACGTTTATTAACTTATGTACCATGTTGCTAAAATCAAGAGAAGCAAAAAGGGTCAGTTTAGCTCAACACTACTACCAACTGCTAATCCAGGAAATGGTGATAATTGTAGTTTAAGCAACAGCTTGTGCATATTAGCCACATGTGAATACAGGTAAGTAAAGGTGCAATTAGAATGCCCCCTTTTTTTCATTGCATTAAAAAGCTTCCTATTACCAGTTTTTTCATGAAAAAAAGTATTTAAAAACAAAATGTAAAAAAAAAATGAAAATAAATATTAAAAATAATATAATTGAAAATAATATTATTATTAATTCTATTTTCCTATAATCCTACATTTTACCCATGATTCAGAATCTGTGCTGAAAACAAACACCCTTGAACTTTTCTTAGCCCTGTATAAGCAATTGCTGACCCACTGCATTTTAGAAGCTGCTGCAACTACAATTCCTAGAGTGTCTTGGATTAGCAAATTAGAAAATATCACATGCCAAAAGGAGTCCCAAAGGAAAATCCCCTTTAAGAGAAAATAAAAAAAATAAAATCTTACCCAATTCAGATTTGAAAATGTTATGCCTCATACTATAAAGATGAATCTGAATCTGAATCTTAAGCAAATGGCATGTCAAGAATATTTAAATGTACCCCCTCTCTGTAATGTATAAACTATAATGGATCCCTCCTATAGACACTGCAGATGATGAGGATATTAGAATTCACAGAGGGTTTCCCTTGCTATAAACCTTTCTAGAGGTCAGCAAGCTCAACGGTGACTTCCACTGGGAGATGCAGTTAGACAAATGTCAGTAAATCACACGCTGACGCTCTGTAGAAAAATGAGGGATAATTAACTAAGTATTTACTTCATCTGGCCCAGAAATCAGATGCAAAACACTTGAGAAATTATTTCCTCTAAAACTCCTAAAACATTCTCTTTTTTCAAATGGAAGTCTAAATTTATAAATAAGCAATGTCCCATGATATATCTAATTTCTAGGATGACCTAATTATTTGTCGAGCTAAACGAGAAGTAGGCTGATTTTCATATATGCAAAACCTGCTGCTCTCTTATTTCTTGTTCATAGTAAGCAAAACCTTTCTAGTTGCAGCATGCGGAAATTAGCTACAGTATATATGCACATTTCCTTAAACCCAAAAGGCATAAGGTACTGTACACGTTTCCCTGCAGCTCAAATGCTTAGCACATGATTTTGTGAGTCAGATAGGTTAAACAGGTTACTGTATGCAGTAAAGATACATTCAGATAAACCATTTGCATAGCTGGATATATAGAACCCTAAGGGCTTGGATTTGTACAAAAGGCACAATGGTCAGTCCTATGGCAACTGTATAGCAAAATAAGATGGGCAGCCCTTCAAATTACTGGGCTGTCTGGGTCAAAACCAGACAGTTGGCAACCCTATTTAGAGGACTTACATATGTATTCTTCATTTATATTGCATTTCCTTAAAGTTTGACCACAGAAGGGTGCCTTAGTTATACAGGAGTTAGGCTCCATTTCCTGGGTCAAAGCATGACCACTAGAGTTCCCAGGTTTAGCCACTAGATGACAGTGTTCAATAATATATAAGCTGAACATATATGTGCTCAGGGCCCATTTTATCAGTCCCCTAAACAAGTAGAATTTTAGGGTTTGCACTTGAAACCTAGACAAGGTCAGGTCTAGCTAGTGATAGGCTACCCACACCACAGCAGAGGCTCCACTGAGGAGTATTGAGTGGGATTACGATCCCATGTACTAATTGCCCAGAAGTAGGGACTAAGTATCAGAGCTAGGGTCTAGAGCAGGGGTCCCCGACTTTTTTTTTTTCCGTGAGCCACATTCAAATGTAAAAAAAGTTGGGGAGCAACACAAGCATGAAAAAAAGTCCCTGGGGTGCCAAATAAGTAGTTGTTGCTATTTGGTAGCCCCTATGTTGATTGACAGTCTACAGGAGGCTCTGTCTGGCAGTTCATCTGGTTTTTATGCTACCAA
The DNA here is from genome assembly GCF_017654675.1 of Xenopus laevis. Classification (NCBI taxonomy): domain Eukaryota; kingdom Metazoa; phylum Chordata; class Amphibia; order Anura; family Pipidae; genus Xenopus; species Xenopus laevis. Next base: position 27,398,991 of record NC_054380.1, read on the forward strand.
AACTTGCCTCCAAGCCTGGAATTCAAAAGTTAGCACCAGCTTTGATGGCCCTGGGAGCAACATCCAAGGTGTTGGTGAGCAACATGTTGCTCACAAGCCACTGATTGGAGTTAAACTTATGTTAAAGGCAGAGCTTTCAACTCCCCCAGTTTTACTGGGAGTTACCAGATTTTAGGCTGTGTCCCCAGGTCTCCCGTCCATTTAATGCTTTTCCCCGATTTCTGATGACTTCTGACAATTTTTCAAAAATCCGATGTGCACAAGCACAAGCCATTTCAGTGAGGGATGTGCGCATATGAATTGCTGTTTTTGTGGCTTCAGGAGATGTTCTGCGCATTTGCGTGACATCAGATCCTAAGACGTGACTTCTCTGGGGTGCACCACAAGTTCCCTGGTAAACTACATTTTTCAATTAACAGTTCTGTAAAAGCTGAAAGCTGAGAGTACTTTCATTGATGCTGTGCATTCTCTCTTACCCTGCTGGGATATACTGAGCATTGGTGCTGTGAGTATATGCCTATCCACTGATTTTCTATGTTGCTGCTTATCTCCAATTGAATGCCTATGTGAATTATGTTCTTTAATAAATATGTTCTAAGTCGCAAGACTCACTAGCACCCAAATATTGTGCACTGCATACAGTTACAGTTGTACAAAACCCTGCCTCCACACCATTGCGAGGGCTCACCCCCTGAGAATAATAAGCCTCTGGAGCAAATATAGGGGTAAAGCTACTATCTGGAGTAACAGTGCCGCTCATTTAATTACAACCTTACAAATATAAACAAGAAAATAAACTCAAATACAGCAAATTTGTATTATATCATTTTAATGGGTCTACCAACTCATGAATGAAAAAAAAAAAACTCTTACATTTTGCCTAGGACAACTCCCATTGGCTATACATGAACTAGGTAGCTTTAAGGAGCCAAAATCTTTACATTTGAGCTTTTCAAGTTTTCTTGTGCTTTATCAATCTTTGAAATTCAAATTTGAATGTTACTTAATCAGCCATTAAGTTATCACCACCTTCAAGTCAAGCCCCACAGAGACCTTTCTGTGGAACAAATTGTGCATGTACATTTATAGCAAAAACTGGTTGGCAAGTGTAGAAAGCACTTCCATTTTTTATTATGTTTATATTTATTTTTTGTGTAGCTGCTTTGTACATGGTAGCTTATATATTTGTTATTTAAATCTTACCCTGAATGCATTCCTCTATCCATACAAAGGTGCAGAAAAAGACTCATGTCTTTGTGCCACTAAAGAGCACTTAATCATAGGCTCAAGATATTCCCATATGAAAGAGAAGATCTTACAACACCAAACCTGCAGGATCAAATCTACAGACATTTTGAAAGCCCATAGGGCTCCAGCCTTGCACACCTGGGATTGGTAAATGAGACTTACTATATACACTTTCTTGAAAAGTGATCATCGCTATTGGTGCATTGTACTGCACCATGACTTCATGATTCCAACCTTGGCCGACTCTTGATTTTCTGATACTCTACTGCCTATACCAACCTTCTCCGCCTGTCTTAACTGTGCACTTTCTTTTTGGTTTAGACCTGACTCAAAACCACTATTTGCACTACTTCACATTTCCAAAGGGTGTATCTCTTGGAGGAGTAGGAGAGCCTGTTCCTTTGAATATGCTGCAGCTCAGGTAGTGGATTAAGTATACAATTTATTCCCCTCTAATCACTAGGTCAAATACACTTATTTATAATCTAAAAATACCGTCTTGTATTCATATGCTTTAGTCTTCGAGCATTCTTTAAAACAGATACTGGACATTAAAAATGTAAAAAAATAAAATAATAGGTAGTTGAATGTAAATGATAGGTTATATTAAACTAATGTAAACTAATGCTCTATGAGGAGTTTTAAAATCAGATTAGATGACAGGCTTAGTGAGCTAAAAATAGTTCATTGGTAATATATACAATAGGTTGCTCAGTACTTGCAGAATGAATCATTTTAAATCAAATATTAAAGTCTCCAGCAGTTAAGGAATAGAAGATTATCTCTGTAGGTTTTAGCTTCTTGTTAGTAACACCCTTTATGCATACAGTGTGTGCCAATTCAGCCGTCACAATCCAAAGAACTACTTTGTAGTTAGAATTGATGCCAGCACAGGACTGCACAAGTTAGAGTTCTGCACCAGGTCAGCTACCAACGGGTACCCACAGAATACCCACGGAGTAGCTGTAAAGTGGTTGAGTTTCAGGCAGAAAATCTCCAATTCCCTTACCATGTGGGTACCCCACTAAGATGTGGGACTGTTCCCTTCCATCCTATCATGTGGTTTGGGCAAATTTCTTTCCTTGTCCTGTTAAATCAGTGCTGGAGTGATGTCACTTCTGGTCTCAGATGGCATTACTTTCAGTTTCACAGATCTTGGGTTTGAAGATAAGTTAACTCTATTTGGTCCTTGGTCGGTGGTTATAGGCAGGGGGATGTATTGGGTGGCGGGTGCGGGCCAGGTTACAGGTCAGCGGGTCAGGGTTGGGCATAGGTTTGCCGAAAGGGACCCTTGCAGGTCCTGATTCAATGCAAATGAACCCTGGAAATATGAATTCTCACTTTCCTTGAGAAGATATTTTGGCTATTGGTGACATACTGAGCATTGTACTGAACCTTTACTTCATAATTTTAGTTTTGACTGACTCTTGGATTCTGAACCTCTGTTGTCCATACCAACCTTCTGCCTGTCTTAACTGTGCTTTTGCATTAGATTTGGCACCAGGCCTTATTTGGCACTCCCCCACCTCTCCAGAGGCTGCATCTCTTTTTGGAGGAGTAGAAGAGGCTGTTCCTCTACACATGCTTTAGGTACTGTCAGTATCACTTCACCAACTACAAGTATAGAGGAGTATGAGGAATAATAATGCTAACAGTGTTATTTATCAACCTGTAATTCAAATTTCTTTGCACTAAACATCATGAATTTGAATCATGGTTAAAAAACACAAATCTCCAATATTTAAGTGGGAAAATCAATGCAAAAAAAAAAAGCTTGCAAAGTCATGTAGAAGCAAACATAAGTTATCCTAGGCAAACGTTAAACTATTTAAGCAATTTGAGTTTTTGAGTTTCTCAAAGCTTACAAACCGAAAAATATTAGTAAACTGTGAATTTGAGGTATTCCAGTTTTTTCATTCTAGTTTTTTTCTAATAAAATTTTTATTAAAATAGCAAACATTCAATTCAATTCATGATTTGAAGTAGAAAAAAACTCTAAAATTACACAAAATCAAATTTTGATGAATACTGTAGCCCTCCCCTTAAATAAATTGTTCAGTGTGAAATAGACCTTTTCAGGATAATTATGCCCATTTAACTTGAATTGAGTTGTTTTTTATGCAATGCATGTGAATTTCTTTGGGCTTAACAATTTGGTGCCATGACTGATGCAGTAAATGATCATATTAATGCAAATACTTAAAGGTGTGGTTCACCCTCAAGTTAACTTTTAGTATGTTATAGACTGTCTTAATTCTAAGCAACTTTCCATTTGGCTTTCATTGTTTTTTTTTCATAGTTTTTGAATTATTTGCCTTCTTCTTTTGACTCTTTCCAGCTTTCAAATGGGAGTCACTGACCCAATCTAAAAAACAAAAGCTCTGTAAGGCTACAAATGCATAGTTAGTGCTCATTTTTATTACTCATCTTTCTGTTCAGGCCTCTCCTATTCATATTCCGGTCTCTTATTCGAATCAGATCATGGTTGGTAGGGTTATTTGTACCCTAGCAATGATATTGCTAAACCCGTCAACTGGTGAGCTGCTGAATAAAAAGCTAAATAACTCAAAAATCAAAAATAATAACAATGAAAAAAGATTACAAATTGTCTCAGAATATCAATCTTTACGTCATACTAAAAGTTTATTTAAAGGTGAGTAATTCCTTTAAGTACAGTCAATGTGCCTATTTGCTAATACTATTCCTGACAGCCTGGAAGTGATAGTAAATAAATATAAGAACACAAAGCAGTTTTAATGTGGTTAAGCTGCCATTTTGATATGGATATATCTGTGTTTTCCATATAATCTTGAGCCTTAGTGGTAATTTATGTTTTATATTACTCTTTTGGGTATTGTTGTGTTGGTGGCATATGATTATTATGTTTATATGTTTACTATAGAGGATTTTCTTGCTCTGTAGGCATCATCTGTGACATTCTTATAAGTTTCAAAATCTGTGCTTTCTATCTTTTTTTCCTTTAGAAAAACTAATTTAAATGAGCAGCAGTTAAAGCAAAGCCCCAAATGGGCAGTAACACTATAAGCCTGCCAGTTGCATAGATATTGCAAATGTTAGGAATGCCTAATAACTTTGCATCACATTGTATCTACTGAATTTGACAAGAGTAGAGTGAACACTATATTGCACATAGTTCCTACACATCACAAGGGTAATGGCCTATTAAATAAATCCCATTCAGACAGCAGGTTACAGAGAACTGCTCTAAACTTTAGATTCTTTAGAATTCTGCAAGGAATCTTGAACATTCTTGTAACTCAAGCATCTCCTCCTGCTTTGCTTGTATGTATATTTTTATATGTTCAAGGCAAGAAATAACAGTAAATGTGGGTGATGTGCCCAGGCAGTAGCTCCGAGCGGAATGGAGGAGTTGGCCAGGAATACAGTATATGGAGACACAATAGTAGAGATGAAGAGAGGTGCAGAGGAATGGAGGGCTTTGTTTCAGGTTATTTGCCATGTTTTTCGCTATTGTGCTGTTTTCACAAGGGAAAAGATGCGGAGACAAAACAACAATATTGCCTCTGAGAAAACTTTATGATAATCTGTAGGATACACATAAACAAAAACTGCTGGCAAACCTATATATCAAATATCCCCCAGAATAACATCCCTTTCTCCCTGCATTGGGTCTTCTTTGGTTTCTAACTTTTGAGACAACTCCAACTCTTTTAGCAACTTCTTTGTCTAGCGTGAAGTTCTGCCACAGAGCTTTTCTTTTCTCTCTAACTATGAAGAACAGAAAGATGTTCCTACTGGGCATGACTGGTTGTTTTCTATTGATGCAGAAGCATTGAGAATGCCCAGTAGGCTCCTCTTTAGATCTTCATAGACGTAAGGAAGAAGGAGAGCTCAGGGGTGGAGCTTCATGCTAGACAAGGAAGCAGCTAATAGAGCTGAAGTTGAGCTGCTTGAAATTTTGAAACCAAATAAGACTGAATGCAGGGAGAAAGGTAATGTTATTCTGTAGGATGTTTAGGGCAATCTCAAGGGATTTTACAATTAAAGGCTTAATTATTCTTTAATGGATGTATTTACAATTTTCACTGAAAAAGTCCTCCAGACTAAGCCCTGCAAAATGTTGTCTGTACTCTTGCTTTGATTGTTTTTGTTGTTGTTACATACTTAATTTTACTTAAATACTTACTTAATTACATTTTTCACATGGACAAGAACTGGAACATACATTTTTATACACAATTTTCTTTCATATGCGAGTGATTGCTGTTCCAATGATGACCTAAGGGAGACAGCAGAGAACATACCAGGTGACACAGGAGCTGGCAGATAAGAGTAAAAGAAATACAGCAACACCTATCATACTGCACAGCTGGGACAGCTTGTGATTGAAGGTCCAGATACGTAGACACCAGACTTTCTGTGACATTAGCTTATATACAGTTCCAGTGATGCCAATTGCTCCTTTCACTTGTGTGTTATGGAGATGGATTGATGGGTCTTACGTTTCATTGGGCAGGGGAATGCTGCCTTCTCTATTGTATCCTGAGAACTTCATAAGGGGATACAGAGGACTTCTGGAAATAACTGTGCAAATTGTTGTGGGTATATATAGTCCACAGGGATTACTGATGTTGGAAAGATAGATAGTTCTGTAGTTCTAAGAGCTGACTCTTAGACTGCACTGCATCAATTAGTTTGACAAAGATGGAGCATTCTATTTCCATCCTCTCATCTTTGTAGTTTGTTACTGGATAATAGCATTGTACTTAATAACTATATTATCTGGCTCAGCCTCCTGGTGACTGCCTATATGTTACACAGTTGGATGTTTTAATAGAAAAATATTATATAATTACACCTTCCATAACTAGACTGATTATATAGAATAATTATTCTGGCATAATTCAGTGGCATGTTTCTCTAACAAACATGATATAAAACTATAAAAATATATATTATAGTATTATACAGTTTTCAGTTTAAATGTTGCTAAATGCCTCAAATATATCATTCACATTGATAAGCAAATTGTATCGGCAGGTATGGATTTGCAGCAAAATTCCACAAAACTGCAGCGAAAATCTTCTGTGAGAAATACTCAGCAATAAATATGCCTAGTCATTTTAATGCATTTGGAGTGAGAATTTAAAAAAAAAAACACCCATTGACTTTTAGGTATTTGGACTAGTGAGGAAAAAATACCATTGGTTTTAATGCATTTGGAGTGAGAATAAACTCCCATTAGCAACGCATTTCGTGTAAGAAAAAACTTGAACAAAAAGCCCATTGACTTTAATGCACTATGAGTGAAAAAACACAATGAAAAAACACCCATTGACTTCATTGCATTTCATAAATTTTTCGTTAAAACGGGACAGATTTACTCATCACTAGTCATTCAACAACCACTTGGACACTAGGAAAACTCCCTAAATGGCCTGGTTTAAAGGAGAAGGAAAGCTGCAGATGCATTTTATTTGCCAATAAATTATTCACAATAGTGCAAGCTAGAGTTCTATATTTATTCTGCGGTATTCTTTACCATACCTGAGTAAACAGCTCTATAAGCTCTCTCAGTTTGTTTAGGATAGCAGCTGCCATATTAGCTTGGTGTGATGTAACTTCCTGTCTGAGTCTCACTCATAGCTTTGGGCTCAGATTACTGCAAGGAGGGGAAGAGGGAGAAGGGAGAGATGAGCAAAATGAGCATACTCAAGCCCCTGTCCTGTAGGTTTAAACTGAAAGAAGGAAGTCTGATACAGAAACCCATGCCATAATAGAAGGAAAGAAATGGGTGTATTTCTACCTTTCTGATAATGCTCACTTAGTTTTAACCTTTCCATCTCCTTTGAAGGGTCTATAACTAGGGTTGTCACCTTCAGCCTGTACTGAGACGGGACAGGGGGGCAGGCGGTAATGTCACAGGGGTGTGGTGGGTGACATTAAAGGCGGAGTCTGAGACATCAGAGATGGGTTTGGTGACATCAGGGGCAGGGTTATAAACTGGCAACTGGCTGATCACCATGTCAGTCTAATAGAGCCCTGGCAGTTTTCCTAATTTGGAAAACCGAGCAGGCAGTTTTGATCCAGGCAGCCCTTTTTAAAACCGTGCACATGGAAACCCTATCTGTAACACTACATTCATTAAATACAAAAACAATTCAGTGAACCTTTAAATTAAACAGTGTATTCCACAATTTCGAGCACTCGTCTAAACAATTAATACATGTTATTCCAAAACTACCTTTGTGTTAGTCCCTCAATAAAAAAACAAAACAAATCTCTCTGTGCAACTAGGTCCACAGCCTTCATTCACTCTGTAAACAATCCATCATTCCTTTCAAGCATGACTACATCATTTTACAAAGAACTGATGGTAACAGAGATTTCAGTTACACATGACCTATTGCACTGGGAAAGATTTATGGCCTTTCAAAAACTAAAGGCTAAGACAGATAACTCAAAACATTAAAATAATGTTTTGTTTTGAGTTTTTTTCCCCATGTTTGTTTGTCACCATCAATGAAAAACAGTGCATTTCATATCTAATGGCTTCTCAAGTCAATAGATTGGTTACCTGAAAACTCTGTATAAAGGAAAATCATGACCCATGTTGACACTGATACTCAGGGGGGAATATAATCCGTGTGATGGGCATGGAGGAATAGCTAAAGTAATGGTGCTACAGAGCTTTCTTAATGTCAAGGCTGGCTGCCAGTGATAGCAACTGTAGTGATGGGACTTGATATTAGGGTTTATGGTGATTGTATACTTTTAAACCATTGATTGCCATTGATTTAGAAGCTTGTAAAAAAGTTATAAAGTGCCAACAACATTGATGCAAAGCTGTTGTTTTTTACAACAATGCAGCTTTTTTCTTCAGAATTCCACCATTATTGTGGTTTCATTTATAAGCAATGCCTCAAGGAGAGCACTTTTATGTGTGTGCACTTTCATAAATCAGGTTATATTTATGGCTAGCATTTCCAGAGAGGGCATTGTGTTACTTAAAACACACCTGTACTATGTATACAGCAGGAGTGTGCTGGGAACAAGTCTGGACACCTAGGGGGTTATTTATTAAAGTCTGAATGTCAAAAACGTTAAATGTTTTAAAATTTATTATACCCCGAGAATGGAAAAAGTTTGAATCTGAAAATCCAGCATCTCAGACCTACAGAGTTGTATATAAGTAAATGGGAGAGGTCCCTATACTAGTTTCTGTGGTCTGTACTGGAGTTAGTCCAAAAATCCAACTATTTTGGGCTTTTCGGGCAAAATCAGACTATTTCAGACTTTTTCGGAAAAAGTCAAAAAAAAAAAAAAATCAAGCGATTCTGGAAAAAAATCGGAAAAAATCATACTATTTGGATTTTCACATGATATTATCGTGTTTTAACCCGATCCGATTAAATTGTGCTTTTTTAATAATAAATAAGTTTATATCTTGGATTCTAATTTTTAATAAAATAATCAGGAAAATTAAGATTTTGATAAATATTGCCTCCTAATGATGCAACTCAATGTGGGAACCCTGGAACTACGGCTATGTCCGGGATGGTGTTAGCTTCAGGGATCCACTGTGGCAACAGATGTACTTAGACATAATTTCTTCAGAAAAGGCAGGATGAACCAAATGTATTGGTGAACGTTAGGTACTTAAAATAATTGGCGTCAAGTCACTCACAACCTTCCATGCATGTTAGTGGGCCACACTTGCACTTGAGGCACACTTGAGGAGGGGTGTATGTTTGGATGCTGGATTTTCATTTCCAATTTGCCTTAGAGGGGAAAAAAATCCTTCCTGACTCCAAAATGGCAATTGGACTAGTCCCTGGATAATTTTGTACTGTGAGCTACCATAACCCTGTATTCCCTTGCTTGCTAAAAAGCCATCCAACCCCTTTTTAAAGCTATCTAATGTATCAGCCTGTACCACTGATTCAGGGAGAGAATTCCACATCTTCACAGCTCTCACTGTAAAGAACCCCTTCCAAATATTTAGGCGGATCCTCTTTTCTTCTAATCAGAATGGGTGACCTTGTGTCAGCTGGAAAGACCTACTGGTAAATAAAGCATTAGAGAAATTATTATATGATCCCCTTATATATTTATACATAGTTATCATATCTCCCCTTAAGTTCCTCTTCTCCAGCTGAACATCTCCAATTTGGCCAGTCTTTCCTCATAGCTAAGATTTTCCATACCTTTTACCAGATTAGTTGCCCTTCTCTGGACCCTCTCTAATTCAATAATGTCCTGTTTGAGCCCGGAGACCAAAACTGTACAAAATATTCTTACCTGTGCTCTATAAAGTGGAAGAATGACCTCCTCCTGTGAATCTATGCCCCTTTTAATACAGCTCAAGACCTTATTTGCCCTTGATGCTGCCGACTGGCATTGCTTGCTACAGCCAAGTTTATTATCTACAAGGACTCCAAGGTAATTTTCCATAATGGATTTGCCTAGTGCAGTATCATTAAGGGTATAAGTGGCTTGGATATTTTTACATCCCAGGTGCATGACTTTACATTTATCAACATTGAATCTCATTTGCCAGATTGCCAGTTTGTCAAGATCATGTTGCAAGGATGCCACATCCTGGATGGAATTAATTGGGCTGGATAATTTTGTGTCATCTGCAAACACTGATACATTACTTACAACACCCTCCCCTAAGTCATTAATGAACAAGTTAAATAAAAGTGGACCTAATACCGAGCCCTGGGGGACCCTACTAAGAACCTTACTCCAAGTAGAGAATGTACCATTAACAACCACCCTCTGTACCCGATCCTGTAGCCAGTTTCCTATCCATGTGCAAACGACTTCATTAAGCCCAACAGACCTTAGTTTAGAAAGCAGTCGTTTGTGGGGCACGCTATCAAAAGCTTTGGCAAAATCCAAATAGATCACATCTACTGCCCCCCCCACTGTCCAGCATCTTACTTACCTCATCATAAAAAAAGCAATCAGATTAGTCTGACATGACTTATCCTTCATAAAGCCATGCTGATTGCTGCTCATAATGCCATTCACCAGGACAAAATTTTGAATGTGATCCCTTAACAAGTCTTCAAATAATTTGCCCACCACAGATGTCAAACTTACTGGTCTTTAATTGCCAGGCTGAGATCGTAATCCCTTTTTAAATATTGGAATGAAATCGTCTTTTCGCCAATCCATAGGTACCATACCAGATGAAAGCGAACTTGAGAAAATCAGAAATAGGGGCTGGTCTAAAACTAAACTAAGTTCTCTTAGAACCTGGGGGTGTATGCTATCAGGCCCTGGAGCCTTGTTTACAATTTTTATTAAAGCTTTATGAATTATATCCTGAGTCAGCCACTGACTAGATTGAGCTGAGCCATCAGTGCAGCTATGTAGTGAGCCTGGGAACTCAGACTCCTCTATTGTATACACTGAAGAAGTTTAGTATTATTCACATGAATGGAAAAGATTATGTCAGAGCTGCTGACAGTTAAAGTTTTTTTAGATTAGCCCAACACTATACGGGGAATTCATTATTCCCCTGGGCAGAAAGATGCACAGAGCACTTCTGCCTGGGAATGGCGGTGCTGTGCACCTTGTTCCTGAAGAGGCCCAGGGCATATCATCAGGGGTCATAACTACAGAGGAGCCAGACCCTGCAGTTGCAGGGGGGCCCAGGAGTGTAGGGGGCCCATAAAGCACTTAATTAATTTCGATGTCATATCTTGCTAGAGTAAGCCAACCTTATGCTTTTTGGCCCTAAAAAGTGATGGGCGAATCTTACTTGTTTTGTGAAAATTTGCGAAATGGTGAAAATTCACCAAATGCATTGAAGTCAATGGGTGAAAAATGTTTTTTTTGATGTGTGACAATTTTTTTTTTTTGATGAATGACAAATTTTTTCACCCATTGGAGTCTATGGGCTCTGCTCACAATTGTTAATATCCCTTAATTTATCCATCTGTCTGTCTGTCTGTCTGTCTATTTATCTATCTGTATATGTATATGAATTAAATTAAACAAATATGGCCTGCCTTACTATGTACTGTGCCAATATCAACAAACTGCATACACTGGCCATGACATACTAAAAGTAGAATTCACGCTACACTAAAAGCCACATGGAACAGTCCCTGTTTTTATGACTTTCTAACTTGATAAATTGATTAAAATGAATAGATTTAAGTTTCTATAAAAGCAATAGAAAGAGTGAATAAAGATAATTGTACTGTAGCCTGTAGTGTGTCTTTACTTCTCCAAGTAACAACCCATATTTGGGGAGCATCATTTTCAAATTGTAGTCAATAAAAATAAACTACATATCTAAATGCATAAGCTAAAATAACATATTTATACTTATATTTCATTTTCATTAAGAAAACCAGCTTCCTGCAATGATAATTATCAAACCAGTTGGACCAGGGTGAGAGAATTAGCAAATCTGCATAAAAATCTAAAATGTTGATATTTTGCAGTTCTAAATAATAACAGTATTGAAATAATAACAGGATACGCACAAAAAGGAATAATAAATTAATTACCATTATTTTATTCTCTGCAAGAGCCTACATTTAGAAAAAGAGGTGTTTTTAGTTAAATGTATGATCAGAAAACAAGTCAAGCTTCAACAATTTTATTATAAATTTGTAAATGATCCATTAAAATGGGTCATTAAATTGGCTATAACTCATTGCCCATTTACGCTGCAAATATTCTAGTGCCAAAATGAACACAACACTCCATGTTTCCCAGAATGTGATTAGACAATCTGTCTTGTGATTATTGCCGTAATTTAGTCAAGTGTAACAGTTGATTTCAGCCAAATGCTGAGAGGAATTTTATTATATCAGCTATGTGTGTATGTATTTGTGTTGGTGCCATTGCGAAATACAAATAAATAAATTGAAAATCATAATCATAATGAATCAATAATGAATTGAAATCATTATTTATCTACTATATGACCATTGAATATCAACTATCCATTATTTCCATTCATGTTAATTAATTATCAATGAATTAAATAACAATATATCTAGAAGAAGTATTCTTCACCAATTAGACTCATGGGGCATGTCAAATTGACATTATTTTTGAAAAGTAATTTTGCTTGTTTAATGAAAAATTCAAATACATTTTTGAAAAAGACAAAGTCGATATTTTACCCACTAAACAATTTTGTGGCATTATCTTACATAGGACTAGACTCAACCCAATGTGCTAAATGGACGATGATGAAAAGATGTGTTTACCTGCGATAAAGAATGAGCTATTGTACCTAATTCAATTCATTGCGATATGGAATTTAGTGAATGCGAGAAGCATTCAATTTAGCGGTAATACGTTATCATGATTTCCATGCATGTTAGTTAAAGTTCAGCATAGTTAACATTGTCATAGTTGCTCTAGGAGCGAAAGACAGGGCTAGGTTGTTTACTGAGGCAGCTCAAGGCTCCAACGAGGAGGACAGCGGGGTTAGTACCCATGAGTGGGTGAGCACAAGGGCAGAGGGAGCTGCTAGAGTGCAAGATACCACAAAAAGTATACCTTTGCTGGGGAAGGGATCACCAAGACAGGCAAAACTACCACTGGGGAGGAGAGTTACCAAGAGTATTCCTAATTGTGAGTGTTACAATCTATTGAGACAATCTCTGGGATTGATGTGAATTTGTACAAACTGCCATTGAGAAATGTTGCATTCACAAGAGGCCTGTCTGCTGTTTGAAGCAACCCCTGAACCCCTGGACTGCTGTTATTTCCAAGCTGATTGGTCTGTGCACAAGGAGACACCCAGGATCCTCCTGAGAGAGTGGACCAGACATGGGTTAGGCGACAAAGAAGGTACGTGCCTGGCGCCCCCCAGCTTTGTGCACTAGGCACTTGCCTACTCTCCCTACCCCTAGTTCAGCCCCTGCATCACAGGCCCATCTACAGTTGTGCTATGTAATGTTTCAGTAAACAGCAAAGAGTACCCTCACATAAAAAACTTTGTGTGGTCGGGACACTAAGAAATGTGTAGAAGCATGTAATGTGCAAATTACACTTGTCTAAAAAATTGACAGGGCCAAACAACAACATTACAATGATCCTGCATGAAAAAAGAAAGAGTGTGCAGTGTGATATAAATGCCATCAAATGGAAATAAGCATGTTGATAGATGAGGTAGCACACACATTTGTAAGCTAAACAGCTAATCAGAATCTCATATGTGAGAGCATTTTAAATTAATTTATAAGAGAAGTGTCCATGTATGATTTGCTGCCAGACATTGGTCCCACATTGGCTGCATATGCGGGATTAACAGGAGGATTTAAACCTTGCTCATCACCTTCAATAGCTTCAGGTAACTATAGCTCCGCTAGTAATAGATTGTCCACTGCAATATTATGTAAAATGCAGGCATCTTAAATTATATTGCACACTCTACTAGGGGAATACTGCCGAACATCCCCTGACATCCAAACAGCGGAAGTTCATCTTGAGTAAGCCAAATGCATGCTCAATTACTTGTCTGGCCATTTGATGAGCTGCATTGTACCTTTCTTCACCTGGTGTGGCTGGATTAGCAAATGGAGTAAGCAGCCAGTGTAAATAATAGTGATGGGCAAAATTATTGGCCAGTCATTGATTTGCAGCGAATTCCTGGATTCCGTCTATGGCAAATGTTTTCATGAAACGGCAGTGAAAATTTGGAGTGGGATTACAGGGATTAACTGGCCCCTGCATAGTTAAAAGATTCAAATTCAGACTGTGATCCTCTGTATTGATCACCCCCCTGCATTGTTCACACTTGTGACACCTCTATTGTTCACAAGCCTAGAGCCCTGTACTGTTCACACCTGAGATTTAGACTGAAACTGCCCACATTGTTCACCTATTCACATTCACACAAAGTGCTGAAGGGGCACCAGCACTGTGCCACTGTATGTAGTACATCTTAGAGTGGTCTACTTGTGGTCTACTGTTCTGCCTTCCCTATGCTCCCTGTGTGTGCCATACTTTGCCTGTGGAGCATAAGCCTGGTATTTGTGCTAAAACCATTAATGTGGACATGGTCTTGTGATAACATGGGTGTGGTTTAAAGTGGGTGTGGTTTTAAAAAAGGGGTTTTTTTCAACACTGGCTTCCATTATCGGCCCTCCACCATGTAGGCCAGAAAAATTCCGACCCTCAGTACCACAGAAGTTGGACAGCACTACTATAGACAAAGGGACTACACACTAAGGATGGATTTTGACATCTTATGACTTGTGATAGTTTATGTTAATTAACAATTGTTTGGCAATTAGTATGCCATAAGTATGTTAAAATAGGTCTAAGATATTTGACTAAAATATGCCAAGTCCAACATATTTAGTATTATATGGAAAGTTGAAACAACACTTACTGTACCTACAAGCCACCACTTAATTGACCAGATTCCAAATGTCTGTAGAATGATGAATTGTGCAGAATATAAGAATCATGTGTGCTTCCTGTTCCGGAAAATTTGCTCCTGGCTACGAATGTTCAATAAAGCCACATGAGTACAATCTATTTTACCCATGATGTTAGGCGGACCTCCTGGGACATGAAAGTCCCTTTTCACTTTCAGCCACTCCTGTCTGGTGTTGGGAAAATTGATAAATAAATGACTTATTTTTCAAAGAGCTTGAGTCAGTGACTGAAAGTGGATTGAGACATGCCATTGACAAGACCTTCTGATGACTGAAAACTGCCATATGGCAGAAAATGTCAGGTTGCCAATAACTTGGGGATGGAACTAAACTATTTGTAGGTGCCAGAGGATCAATATCATTTTTGATAAGTTCATAGAGATCCATGAGCCAATGGCTAATAAGTCGATATTGATCAATGACTTCAGACTCCCCTAAGCCAGCCAGCAAGACCCTGGCAAGTCTTGGGGGACGTTTAGGGCCGACAGGCGGAGGTGCCACAGCAACTACTAGTGCACCCCTGCTGAGCGGTATGATGCAGCAGGGGAAGCAACAATCCTTCTAACCTGGACTTTGGGGAGGCAGTCACTTATGTGAAACATACAACCTTCTACTTTTGTGGAAGGAAAAGTCTTGCAGGCCCTGTATGGACCCTCACATTCCTAAGCCCCCCTCCATGGTGGACTTAGCAGTTTCAAAGTGCCCATGGGGCCCTTCTAGGAACTGTTTCAAGACTACCCAGGAGACAGTGTGCCATCCGAGAAGGTTCTTATCAGTAGTCTGTTATGTTATCCTTTTGCTTCTACCAGGTGCCCTGGCCTTGAAGCTCTCCCACTGTGTTACTCCCTTCTCGTTCACATAACTAGCTAACACTAGATAATTGCACACTGAGACACTATGACAGATACCTGTCAATACTCCCTATCCTCCTTAGAGAGACCATCCCCATTGAAGTTCCTTTCTCGAAGGGTATATAATGTGTGGTCTTTTCTTTGTTCTGGAGTTCTGTGTTATACTCTGTACAGAACCCACGACGCTCGTGTATGTTTATTATATAATTAATAAACTTCCTCAACCTTCTACCTCAATGATCTCCGGTCTTTGGATTATTCCCTAACACTTGCAATCAATAAAATGAAAAACAGCAGACTCAGTTTTCCTTTTCTTAATGGGTGGAGGTTGGCCAGAGCTTTATTAAACCATGCTTAATCAAAAAGATATTCTGACGCTCACCCAAATCTTTTTGAAGAGGTGGGTTTTTATGCTGGGGAATTTTTGCCGCAGTTTCATGAATTTATTTGCTGGCGGAGAAACCCAGAAATTTGCAGCAAATTAGCGTCTGGCGAATTTATTCGCTTATCACTATAAGTGATCTCCCTTTTTATATCAGCCCAAAGTTCCCGCTGCTCCTAAGCACCTCCCCACAGTCTCTGCAACCCTTTGTTAACCACTTTTGTGCCATACATTATCTTAAGAGAAGTCTCCTTGCTATTCTCAGTCGTTTTCTCTGCTCAGCATTCAAGACACATCTGATTCACATAGGAGCCCCAAAATTATCCATATTGTACAGGATAAAAAATCAATATTGAAACTGAGCTTAGCATGTTCAACTTGCAAAGATGAAGGGTTAAAAGTCATGTGCAAACAATTGGAGATGATTAAATGGTTGGATTAGTGAGATCCATTGAAAGGGAAATGATTAAGAATGATTTGTTGAAAGGCTTATTTAGGATTTGTGTGGATATGTTTGAGTTAACATATAAGATATTAAAATATTTTAATCACATTGATATCTTTTTGAAGGATTGTCTTGATAGCTTAAGAATGTGACCAATAATCGAGAACAAAATATTTTGAGTTGTGAGGTTAAACATCGTAGTGTTATTGGCAGCTGAATACAAATTGGAGTTTATGTGAGGTCCTTTCCAAGTCAAATTGCAGTCTGAAAAAGTCCACTCCATTGTGAATAATGCCACTGTAATAGAAATTATTAAAATATGCACAAGCAGAGCGCTTTTATAATTGGAAATTTCCCCATCTGGTGTAAGGTACATTTTATCTCACCAATGTGTACATTGCAGAACTCTTGTCGGCAGGGAGGGTCTGCAGAGAGAGGACCTGGTAAACATACAACTGTAGAGAAGCAACTGAAAGGGGTGAAATTTCTATTTATAAATACTGATTGCATTTAGCAAGTACAATTTTCATTTATCTTGTTTAAGTGGATACTCTATGGGGCAGTTTTATCAAGGGTCGAATTGTTTAAGTGGATACTCTATGGGGCAGTTTTATCAAGGGTCGAATTGTTTAAGTGGATACTCTATGGGGCAGTTTTATCAAGGGTCGAATTGTTTAAGTGGATACTCTATGGGGCAGTTTTATCAAGGGTCGAATTTCGAAGTGTAAAATAGTTCGAAATTCGACCATCGAATTAAATTAAATTCGAATATCAAAGTCGAAGTATTTTTTACCGAATTTGGCAATCGAACGATCAAACGATTTTAGCGTACGATTGAGCGATTTTACTTCGATGTGTGAAGACTTAGAAAAATGGTCTAGAAGGTCCCCATAGGCTAACATAGCACTTCGGCGAAGTATTGAAGTCGAAGTTTTTTTTAAAGAGACAGTATTTATATTATCGAATTATTTATTGAATTATCGATTGGTCGAATATTCAAATGATTTTTACTTCGAATGGAAGTCAAGGGAAAATTCGAAGTCATAGTATCCTATTCAATGGTTGAAGTATCCAAAAAATTACTTTGAATTTCGATTTTTTTTACTTCAAAAATTCCCTCGAATTCACTTCGACCCTTAATAAATCTGCCCTGGTGTGTATGTAGTTTATGTAACTAGTTAATTTTGACTTGTGATGTTTGCTAAGGTCCAAAACAAATAGGAATATACTACTAGTCAAGTGTTAAACACACACTTATTTAAAAAAAATAAAATAAAAGACGTGAATGAAAATGTAAGAAATAAAAATAAGGCAAATAATGTATTTTCTAAAAACAATAAAAATTTTAAAGTACTTTTGCTAATTACACCAATTACATATTAGCTGTAAGTGCCTTTAAAAGACTTGTGCAATAAGTCACATGTGTGAGAATAGAAGGTGGAAAGAGGGCAAAAGGCTTTCACAATAGGAGAAAGAGCTTCTCCCATGAATAGAGAATTGTATGTTTGTATAACAAAATAGTAAGATGTATTCAATGGAGACAATAAAGAAATTTCAGAACATACACGAAAGTGACTTAAACTCCAGTGTTGTGGCAAAGAAAGGTCAGGAGAGAGAATACTCAATTGTCTGTGACATTTTGCAGAACATCAACAGATCATCACTTGGCAGTGGGTGCTGTTTTTGGTGCATCTTTGTATAGTCGTCTTAATCAACGCTTTGCTCATTGATATTTGTTGAATATAAAAAACACCTATCTTTAAGAAATTAATCACACTGTAAGTGCAGTAATTACACAACGTTTTGTTTGAATTACAAAGAAAAGCTTCTTGGTCTTGTTGCTTTATTACCATAATTACTGGGATTAAAAAAGCAGAGAGAATTGTTAAAACATCCAAGTTTCTAAAGTGGAAATACTGTATATATTTAAACCACTATTGTCTTTTTCTTTGCTTGTTTTTCTTTCTTTCAGTTGTCTGAAGATAGATATTATCAGTGGCATTAATTTAAAATTCTGGATTTGTATCTGATGTGAGATACTCTTCTCTGGTAGGTCTCTCATTTCCCACAGTTTGTATGTCAGTTATTCAGTGCCCTGATTTAGAGAGTTTCCGGGCCGGCCCCATAGTTTGGAACATAGGCTTTAAGGTACTGTTGAAAAGTGTTACTTAGACCCTTTTTCCTAAATGCATAAACCCGTGATGGACAACCAAAGACATGGCTGCTTCTTGTACTTCAGTGAGACAGTTATCAGCCATAGATTGGCCAATCAGCAAGAGGCATTTGCTTTTGGCCTTGTGACAGCTCTGGAGGAGCTTTTGGAGCTACAAAGATATGAGAGTGAGGCAGATCGTCTCCACGAAGGAAAGAAGAAAGAAAGCATGGACTCTGCAAAAAAATACTAAGAGCCTGCCTGGGGTTTCTCCTACTTTCCTGTGAGTGTTTCTCCTGATCTGTTTGAGTAGGGAGCTAGGGTTTCACCTGAAGAACTGTTACCCATCACCCATACCCCTGGGAACCCCACACTCATGGTGCAAAGATTGAGTTAAGCCTTTCCATTCAACCATCATAGTGAATGGAACTAATGCAGCTGCCTGCGCTATTGCTAGGGAAGTAATCCCTGTAGGAGAGTTAGGACTTCAGCCCTGTAGAGTTGCCAGTATGTACAATGGATCTGTGGATTAACCATCAGCCTAATTCAGTATGGATTAAAGATACTAGACTGCTTCCCCACATCCTTCTTAAAGGATTTATTCTCTTTCATTATCTCTGAGAGTTGATGAGACCTTTTACTTTACACATCCTGTGGTCCATCAGTCTGGTGTTGCAATACATAACTCTGCTCATGTTACTTTGGTATCACTGAAATATTGTCAGATACCTGCTGGGGGTGGGTCAGGTTCAGGCCGACCTTGCACCCCTATTTGCAGGTGGCAGGCGGTGCTGGGTTAAGCTCTTCTTCTTGCTCTTCCCGGCCCGCTCCTTACACTGTTGGCTTCTGAATTCCAGGCATCTTAGTGGGAAGCTACTGGGGCATTTTAGGAGGCACAGATCTTCCCTGCTAAAGGCATGTGGTTGCTGTGGTCTGATATAGAAGTCCAAAATATAATGTACAACATTTGTGCACTAAGCTTTAGCTCTCCTTTAAAGGGTCCTTAAACATTTTCATACAAGGTGTGACCCAGTGTTATAGTGCCTAATAACCTATTTATTAATGTTATTTCACTGTTGTCATTGCTTGCACTGCTCATATGTTTTCTTGATAATCTATTACAGTTACTGCATATTGTGTGGTCTATTGTTTGTTACATGGCTAAAGCAATCACTGGAGATTCAGGCCCCATGGAGTATATGCTAACCAGTACCTGGTTTTACCCCTGGGTGGAGGCACTTAACTAATCAAAATCCCCCAAGTGGAGACTTAGGATCTATACTGTTAGCTCCCCAGTGTGGCACTGGTTACAGTTCTAATGGCCTATCATTCCATTCCTCTTGTGCCAGATGCAGTTTTGTCAAAGCAGAGTACCATTAATAGCAGAGACAGAGGTGAAGATTTGGGGAGATTTAGTCGCCCGGTGACTAATCACCTCTTCTTCAGGCAACTAATATCCACAAAAAGTTTTCCCGCCGGCTAGAATCTAAATCGTCAGCAGAATGGCACTCGGAGCACTTTGTTTTCCGAAGACGCCCGAAGTTGCCTCAAGAGGAAACTTCTGGCCATTTCAGAAAAGGAAGCGAACCGGGTGCCAGCCCACCAGTAATTTCGATTTTAGCTGGCGGGAAGGCTTTTTGGGGAGATTAGTTGCCTGAAGAAGAGCCGATTAGTCGCCCGGCGACTAAATCTCCCCGATTCTTTGCATCTGTCTCTGCCCTAATGAGGTTGTTCACCTTTTCAGAAAATTTGCAATAGGTCTAACAGTAAATTTTTGTTTTTGAATTATTTAGCTTTTTATTTTTCTCAGCAGCTCTCCAGTTAACAGTAACAATAACAATAATATTGTAGCCTCACAGAGTAATACTTTTTTTGGATGCCAAAAAAGCTGGAAAGAGTCAGAAGAAGAAGGCAAAGCATTTAAAAATGTTAACAAAATGTGAAATGATGACCAACTGAAAAGACTTGGCCATTCTGTGGTCACTTCTTAAAGGTAAGGAATGGAACACATTCAGAGGCCTGATTCTTCTTTATCATATAATGTAGCTGTTGTAGACATGTGGGGGCATGCTTTACCACAGGGGCACATGATACCTATGTGCCTTCCATTTCATGGGGTAGTCTGCTGCTCCGAAAATGAATGCAAAAAATGGAGGACACACTGTGTAGGACATTGTAAATGAGTCCTATGGTCGGTTATACTAGCATAGGCTAGTTTGCTTCTAAAATTTTCAGAATGATGACGTTTTTCAAAAACGTCCAAGTTTTAGTAACTCGGCCAATAAAAGACTTTACTTATTGTAAGTCCACATTTTCTTTTATCTTAGAACTGCAACATTTTTATAAAAAAATGTTGAATGGCAATATTAGTCCATCAAGTCAGTTTTCTATTACTTCACTGTTGATAACAAGAAAATAGATTTTAAATAAATTATCTTTTAAACTGAGAAAAGATTCCTTACTGTGCTTGCAATTTGTTTCTTTCCTTTGAAAGGCTTTCACCTTTGTTCTCGGTATTTAGGGTATAGAGCTTATTGTACAAAGGATAAAATCTTACAACCCAGGATAACATTTTTGTAACTGCAATATTTTGTTTAAATTTTATTTAAAACAAACCACAACAACATTGGTGACAATAAATATTTTAATATTGTTGCTCTATTGAATACATATACGTAATGCTATATAATATGCAGAACTGTAAAAAAATAATCTCAATACAGTATCAAAATGTACATAATTATTTCTAATTGAAAACACCACTATGTTATATATTAGGCACTCCAGATTAGTGCTTAGGCCTGTTTCTATATCTATATATGATAGGAATGCAACAATTTCCTTCAATACAGTACTTCAAGCCATGCTTGTATTTGGTATTATGTGCTATTACTATTACTAGTACAGTTTTTTTTTAGTAGATTTTAATGAATAGCTGCACATTTCTAATCTAGAAATCACACAAATTGGCACAAAAATAGCATTTTTTTAATGTTGTATTTAGTTATTATTCGTGTAAAATATTCAGCAGTCAAAGGAAGAACCTTAAATTTTTTACGTTTGTTTCCAGCTGTATGTCTTTCCCTTTCAAACAAAAAACTGTAAAACTAAAACTTGTAACCTAAAGCAATTTCATTTAAAAATACAATTGTATGAAAAAAATCCAAAATAGCCAAACTGAATTAACAGGTGACCAGTCAGAACATGGCAAATGTGAAGCTTATTTTTGCCTTATTAATAGAATGGGAAATAGATTGAATTAACAATTACTTCTGTATTGGTACATTTTAAGGGATTAAACAGAGCCATTCTTTTATCTATACCTATATATATATATATATACTGTATATATATATATAATTCAGATTCTGCTTGGTATTTCAGCAAATCTTTCAGGTAGGAGTCTGGATTCAGCCAAATCTCAAAATAATGGATTGGGTGCATCCATACTTCTGGGATCCCAATAAGCTTTTGCCTGCAAACTTCTTTTCCTGATGTTTAGACTTGCTTACTGAATCCACAGGGCAGGAAGCCAAACTGACCTTGCCTTTACTTAGTTCGAGTGAAGGAATAGAGGAAAAATAGTTTGAATTTCAAATGGTCGAATATGGCTACTTCGACCATTGAATGGGCTACTTCTACCTTCGACTTCGAATTGAACAATTCGAACTAAAAATCGTTCGACTATTCGACTATTCGACCATTCGATAGTACTGTCTCTTTAAAAATTTCTTCGACCCCCTAGTTCGCCACCTAAAACCTACCGAGGCCAATGTTAGCCTATGGGGAACATCCCCATAGGCTTCCTAACAATTTCCTGATCGAAGGAATATCCTTCGATCGATGGATTAAAATCCTTCGAATCGTTCAATTCGAACGATTATTCCTTCGATCGTTCGATTGTAGGAATAGCACAAAATCCTTCGACTTTGATATTCGAAGTCGAAGGATTTTACTTCGACGGTCGAATATCGAGGGTTAATTAACCCTCGATATTCGACCCTAGGTAAATGTGCCCCATAGTGTTAAAAGGCTAGTTCTGTGGAAAACAAAGATTTCAAGTAGGTGAATTAAGAACAATCAGGGCATTTCTAACAGTATATTGGTATTCTTTTGGTTGTCTTCACCTTTAAGTCATGCATATTTAACCTAATGGTTGGCATGTTTTTTTTTACATATTGTACTGCAAAATGAACTATTTGGTTATGCATATCTGGTTTAGGTGCATTCAAAACAAACAGTCTATTTGGTTTTAGCATTAGATCAACATGACATAAACAGGTCTTCTACTGAGCACATTAATGACATGCCAGTGTCGATGCTGTACATTTTTATCACTGGCGGCAAATGGATAAGCAAAAAAGTTATACATTCTCCACTTATCTAAGGTGAGAAAGTTAATGCAGATGATGTTCATGATGTTTTAACATGGTATGTACAATGGTGATGCAAACAGAAAGCTTAACATTGCGGTGAGTTTCTAGGCTTCAAGGGCATCTAAAGGGTTTCAAAGGCAAGTGTTAAGCTTTAGAGAATACCAAAAATATCAACAAAGGGGCTGAAGAACATGGGCCTTTTGTCTATTTTGTATTGGCTGTAACAATTGTTGGCTTTAACAACAAATACGTTGCTATGCCCAAAGCTCAGCACAGAGAGGTTTAAAAGAGACATTTTGTGTAAAAAATAAGAATGTACCAGTGCATTATACCCATTCAGATATAGAAAAATTGGGCTTAAAAAAGTAGTGTTTTAGGCTGATTTATCGAATATTTCAGCGAAACCAATAATAATCCCTCCCTTCTCTTCCACTTTCTGCTCCCTGAATGCCCAGGCTGTGCAGAGAAGCTGGCAGCTCTCAGCTCACTGCACTGTAGGACAGGAACCAATCAGCAGGTAGCAGGACCTGATGGGGATCTGAAGTCTGTCTGTGCTTGTGTGACTGCAGGGCTGTGGTTGGCTGTCCCCCACCTACTTTTCTTCTGGCAGGGACCGATAGGACACCCCTCATTAGAAACACAGACAGGGACCAGTGAACTAGTGATGTGCGTGCCGACCCGATACCATAATTCATAATTACATATTAGCTTACTTGAAGACGTTTTCTAGGTCTTTCATACTAATTCTACCAACTTTCAGTTTGCATGTATTCCTTGACTGTTGGATTCTTTGTTCTTAATAATTGATTCATGGAGGTAAAATGCGCTCTAACTCATCACTTCTAAATGACTTTCCTGTTGTCACTATTTTCCTCATCTTTCTATGAAGGGTGGTCGCGTCTTTTCAGCTATGAGTGTCATCTCCATTCTTTATTTAAGGATATGAGTCTTGTGTCCTCCCTATATTTCATGTATTTGATGCTAATATTATACCCCAATCATCTTTTTCTAGTCTTATCCCTGTACATTTTTACTTTCTGATAAGGATTATACTTGATTATATTGAATATACAAAAATACATATCATTTTTGAGACATCCAACTGAGAGATGTTCCCTATGGTTTCTTAATTTAGTTTATGCATTTAAATTGCTGTATTAGTGATTAGAGACATTCTGATTTATAGCAACTGTCATTTGCATAAAATAAAGAACATAATACTTAGGGGCCCATTTACTTAGCTCGAGTGAAGGAATAGAGGAAAAAACGTTGAATTTCGAATGTTTTTTTGGCTACTTCGACCATTGAATTGGCTACTTCGACCTTCGACTACGACTTCGAAGTCGAACATTTCAAACTAAAAATCGTTCGACTATTCGACCATTCTTTAAAAAAAACTTCGACCCCCTAGTTCGCCACCTAAAACCTACTGAAGTCAATGTTAGCCTATGGGGAAGGTCCCCATAGGCTTTGCTATCTTTTTTTGGTCGAACAAAAATCGTTCGATCGATGGATTAAAATCCTTCAAATCAAATGATTCGGTAAATCCTTCAACTTCGATATTCGAAGTCGAAGGATTTCCATTTGTCAGTCGAATATCGAGGGTTAATTAACCCTCGATATTCTACCATAAGTAAATTTGCCCCTAAGTTTTGTGTAGGCTATCCATAACTGTTTAATGGTATGCCATTTGTGTACTATTCTGTTTTAAACCGGGTCACGTTACCTTTCATCCTTACATTGTTTATAGTTAATACAGCAATTTTCACATTTTGGTGGAAATCAATTTAATATTTTGGTTACACTAAAGATTACAATCTGGAAAATAAAAGAAAGGAAACCACCTTAACATGCTGCCACTAGTTTTCTGAGCAGAGATGCAAAATTATCCAATGAAAAAATTAGTGGGCAGAATGCAAATATGTGTGAATTCAACAACTAAAAAATATGGAATTGACATATACACAAAATGTATTTGATCTGGCTAATATTATGTCTAAAATAGAAGATTGTTGCATTCCTATTAAATAACATCTTTAGTGGAAAAATAAGCAACTATATCTTGACGCAAGCCTGTTGCACATTCATACAATAAATAATAGAATTTTAATCACATGGAACATCTATCAAAGCATTTAACTACACACAACCTAATGTTTTTCACTTATTATGAAACCCAACTACGCACATCTATGGCACCTCTTGGTCAATAATCAGGCAATCATATATAGAGCATCAAGCATTTCAATAATGGGATACCATGCTTTAACTTAATGAAAATATTTCTTTGAAGAAACGCTAATGGGAAAAAAACAGCTTTATTGGCATAAAGCAGTGCACTTTTGTATCCTTTAAATCAGAAAAGCATATAAAATCGAAACATTGTTTAGAAGTGATCCAGCGTATATTTTTTTTTTTTCAAAACTATTCTTTTTAGTGGAAATTGCTTAACATCTAAAGTTAAGTGTGGTCCCAATAATTTTAAATACATGTAAATAATATCAAAATTATTTTTTTTTTTAGAAATAAATTATTTTTTTAGTTTCTGCTTGCTAGACTCCCTGAAAGGAACCAGTATGATTTTAGCACCACAAAATACAACTAATCATGAAGTCGATTTTCTTTTAGTAACCAGAGCAATAGTGCATGCTCGCTGTCTTTTAACTTAATATGTGGGTATGACAAGAAAAACATTGCATTTTTGATATTTTTACATTATATTTTCTGCTCTTTATTATTAACATTTTAATCACTACCCTTTGTCCTAGTATTGTAGTACTTAAGATTTTATATTTACACTTCGAAAAGTAAGCAAAAAAATGACACAATTTTTGTTACGTAGGAATTAGTAAGAATAATTATTTAGTGGTATAATGTATTCAAATGGCACCAAGAATTGTATGCAATCTTTTTTATTTGGAAATGAAGGCCACTTATCGCAGCCTTTGATCCTTGCTAATAGAAACTGGTTCAGTGTCATTCCATTCGCTCTGTGCTTACTAGTGAGAATGGAATATACCGTCTTGGGCTTCACTTGTCAAACAACCACAATTACTTAGGAACTAGAAACAACCCAAACCCTTATGAAGTGGAGGTGAATCCGAGAACTGAATTTCTTAGGCTCACGACTTTTCAATAAGGCACAAGAACAACTGAGGAGAAAGAGGGGTGTGATCTATTTTCTAACTTTCAGAGTCTGACAGTAAGGGGGTACAGGGCAGGCCCAGTATGGCCCAATATTTCATAAGTCAGCTTCCCTATGTGTGTAGAGCCAGAGATCATTTAAGAGTGCTGCAAAATGATTTTCAACTTCACTAGAAACAGCCTCCATTATTTATATTAAACTAAAATTCCAATTATTTTGGTTTAAAATAATTGTGCCATCCTCTAAACGTTTTTACCATTCAGATTGTGCTTTAAAACAATATTACTTTATTTTTAAAAGATATCATTTCAGCATAAAAGATAATGTTTTGGAACTTGTACCTCTTTAATGTAATAAATATATATATATATATATATATATATATATATATATATATATATATATATATATATATATATATATATATATATATATATATATATATATATATATATATATATATAGTGCTACGTTAAGACATGTCACTTTCTGCCTAGGGCTTAACATATTTGATTAAATCATCTCTTTGTCATTTAAGTTTGTACTTCATCTTCAGAAGGGCTCAGGCAATAATCAGATTCTATCACATTGGTCCTTTATACTGATTGCCTGACAGATGTCTAATTCCAGGACATGAACCTGCAGCATCTCCAAGTTTCTTCCACATAACCTAAAATCATAGAGATAGAAAACATTATTATAGTTTCACTGCACATAAAATATGCATCAATAGAATAACAAAACAATGATCAAAAGTGGCAAGCACTGGAACAGCCTGACTACCTAAACAGAGAGAAAAAGATAGCTTTCAGTCTTTACTCCGTTGTCATGTTCATAAAAACAATTCAAAATGCAGCCTATAAACTTTGACTTAGATGTGTAATTTTTCTCTTATTCCACCAAAATACTTTAAAAACATTTCTGTAACTAAACACAAATAGTATGGGATTTAATGTTTAACACCTGGCTTGTAGTGGTTATGAAATTGATGCACTCTTCTCAAGCTATGCAGGCACTTGTCCTAGCTGGAGTTTATGACCATAAGAATCAATTGTTAATGTTATTGAAGAATGTCATTTGAAACTGGCATCATTTTCTTTCTAGCCATTTCTTATAATCTAAATACTGTATCATAGGGATGCACCTAATTCAATATTTTCATGTAGAAAGCAAATGTTTATGGGGCACTATATCATACGCTTTGGCAAAATCCAATATATATATATAAATATATATTGTATATATATACAATGATGTTTCTGACTTAGATAACTAAGGTAGAAAAAAGCAATAAAATCAAACATTTTACAAGAAAAATTCTGCTTATGTCCTTGATTTTTTTTTCATTATTTATCAGAGATGACAAATACTTGTCTTGGTCCTTTTATGTAATTCTTTCGATTATAGACACACTTCCTATTGATAAAGCATTTTTTTGTTTGACAAATTCATCATTTCTAACAGCACACTGACTACAATGCTCTTAACTTTCATTGGATTACCAATGCATACAGTGGGGGGGTTATTTATCAAAGTCCGAATTCTGACCAAATCCGCACGGGTTTTTTGGGCTTATTTATTAATACACTTTCCGAAAATTTTGTTTGTGGGAAAAAATCTGAAAAAGAACATGAAAAATCAGATTTTCATGATTTTTTCGGATTTTTCCCCCGAAAACTCTGAATTTTGCCTGAAAACTCCGAAAACTTCGGGGTATTGCCAAAAACCCAGCGCACATCAAAAAATCATTGGGACTTCTTCAATTGACTTAGATGCAACCTTGACTGGTCTAAGATGCCAGATTTCAGATTCTGACTTTCCCATACTCGGGGTTTAATAAATTCCGAAAAATTCCTGATTTTTTTTAAAAGTCTGATTTTGCATTCAGAGCTTATTAAATAACCCCCTAAGCTTCTGCATTTGAGATCTATAGTTTGACTTCAATAGAATCCTACCTCCATGGGTTAAATACTGTGGTGCTCTATCTGGGAACTTTGCTGCTCTTCAGTTCCATACATGTAGCAATAACAAAGAGAAATCAGATGGCACTCACCACTTGAGAAAGGGGGTTGATCCCCTGAAACATTGTGCAGAGATCTGAATAAATCATAAAAATTCAGCACATTTGCTTGATTTCTCTTTGTTATTGCTACTGATCTATAGTTTGATTCATTCTCCTTTATGGGCATTTAAAGTGATACTATAAAACTATTCTCAAAAATATTAATGTTCATTAGAGTTACCTATAGATCATGGTAAACTCACTGTTTGCCAACCTGAGTCTTTTCCCAACATGTCAGAATTTCCCGCAATGGACTAATTTAGCACAAATATATATGCTCCCTCATAAAGCAACACAGGAGATCAGATAGGTCATGTTAAAGCATTGTGCAAATACTGAGGATGAAAATATAAGTGCACACAAAGTCAAGGTTATGATAGTTGTAAAAAAGGGGTTAATTTCTGATGACATCACTTTAAAGGGACCAACCATAAAGCAATTCCCATGGTGCCCCATAATTCTCTACAGAAGTTAATAAAAACTTAATTACACATGGAAAACCATTCAATAATTAGAAATTGACTAACCAAACACTACTTTATAGATACTGGAGAATTCACCAATGAGAATGCTGAGTGCTATTCCAGGCATTTTCCTGTAAACTTAAATATGGAGACTACTGTGCCATTTTGTCTTCAATATATGATGCTGCAATCAGACATGGGGATAAAGGACAGACTTTTTATGTGTGAGGATAACTGTGTTCAAAACATCCATCACCAATTTTATATAAAAGTACACAGATCTAGATTTACACAGATCAGGTGGGATTCCCATTGCAGGCTAATTTAGCATTTTAATGTAGTCACAGGACCTGGAAGTCTGGGAAAATTTAAAAAAAACAACTCTGATGTTTCTGGATAACGGCTCCCAGAATGCTTTGTTAACCTTGTTACCTTGTTAATATGCTCAAGTAGGCTGGAAACAACTAAATAAAGTCTGGTTGAGCTATGCAATATAATAGGATTTAGTGCCCCTGCAAAGCATTCGGTTAATTACGTTTTATAGTAACTTTTCTCTTGACTTTACTCTACCAGGCCATAGCTATAGCAGTCTTATATAAGTGTAGATCAGGAACCCAATTCTTTTTTTCCTACCAAGAAGCACCCCATGCTTTAGAGTAGCACACTTTTAACATGACAGACAGGCATTTGGATCTGCCATCCCACTAACACAGGGAGGACATTCCGTTTTTTTGGTTCCCTGTCTGGTAGCAACCTATTTGCTATTACAGGGACCTAGTTGGGATGGGACCTGGGAAGAAAGGTGTGTCAAAGGGTGGTTTATGGTGTGCGTTTTGGGAGGACAAGGGCGTTAATACACTGAAATGAGGTACCTAAAACACAAAAGTTAAAAAAACAAAAGAAAGGTAAATGGATCATATTTAATGATATAGTCGCACTGTTTTAAGATTTCACTGTAATATTTAATTTATTGCAAACAATGGGCCACCAGAATAAATGCACCAGATGTTACACTATGAAACTCACAATTTGTCTACAGGAGAACAGTGAAAGAATAATAAATCAAGGAAGTTGTGATTGGGGGAAGAAGGGAAAATAAAAACAGCTACAATGGATTAGAATGGGGATTCTTATCAAGCACAGGCAAATAATGGATAGGCATTAGGAAAAAGGTGGAAAGATTTAGAAATACAGCATAATAAGGTAATGCAGGTAGAATACATTATCTTATATATTTTTCTTATATGGACACAGTTAGGGGCCCATTCACTAAGTTTGAGTGATGGAATATAGGAAAAAAAGTTCGAATTTTGAATGGTCGAATATGGCTACTTCGACCATCGAATGGGCTACTTCGACCTTCGACTACGACCTTTGACTTCGAACGATTCCAACTAAAAATCGTTCGACTATTCGATAATCAAAGTACTGTCTCTTTAAAAATTTCTTCGACCCCCTAGTTCGCAACCTAAAACCTACCAAGGCCAATGTTAGGCTATGGGGAAGGTCCCCATAGGCTTGCTAACACTTTTTTGATCGAAGGATTATCCTTCGATCGATGGATTAAAATCCTTTGAATCGTTCGATTAGAAATATTTAATCATTCGATCGAACGATTATTCCTTCGATCGTTCGATCGAACGAATTGCGCAAAATCCTTCGACTTCGATATTCGAAGTTGAAGGATTTACATTCGGCAGTCGAATATGTAGCTGAAAATATAAATCTTTGTACACACTTTTAAAACAAGTCCATGCAGGATGCCCCAAAAATGTGTTTTTACTCGTCAGATTGAGACAAAAAAAATGGTTGGTTGATGGTATTACAATCAGGACAGCCTACTCTGCATGGCTAAGGCAAAGTTCCATTTTAATGACGACAAACAACAATATTGGTGCAGCATATGAATGCCATTTTTTGGCAGCAGTCTTATACAATTTGATGTGAGCAGCCATTCCAGTAGCCCTCCTATATAAGTCATAATTTGTGTGAGGCCTTAAAGCAACGCTTACATTTTTTTTTTAGAATTCATCTGTTTCATCTTTAAATAAGGAATGTGCTGGCAGCATCCATGAATGCCATACTCTCAAAAAGGCTTCTCAGCTAATATACATTTTTATTAAAATCAGTAACTTCTCCCTAAGCAAACACAATTTTTCATGAATATGCGTTTTAAAATTAACAGTCTCCTTGAGGGCTTGCTTTTGTCTGTGCTTTTATCTTAAATATTGCAATATTAAACTCACAACATATAATATTTTGGAATAAGCACTACAAGTTATAAGAAAATAGCTTTTATTAACGTAGAAGTAATAAACCTAGATTAGAAATTACGGGGTTATTTACTAAAACTCAAATTTCTCTCATTTGAATAATAAAAAATCCAACCAAACGCCCAAACCCAAATACCCTTTTTTAAATAATTTTTCTAGAAAAAAAAATGCTGCAACAAAATCGAGCGTCAATTTGACTTTTTCAAACTGATGCTCTGAAAACTCAACTTTTTAGAGTTGACACCCGAAAACCCTGATTAGTTCGGATTAGGGAAAGAAAACCAGCGCAAACAGTCCAAAACTTTTCACAACCATGAAGACATAAAACATATTTAAAAGGTAAAAGGACCATCTGTCATTGACTTCTTCATGATTTTGACAGGTTTTAGCTGGGTATTTTCAGATTTGAATTGTTAACGCTTCGGGCATGATAAATCATGAACAATTCAAGGTTTTTTCCTCTAAAAAGTTTGAGTTTTTCCCCTTTAAAACTCATCTAAAAAAATGTGAGTTTTAGTGACAACCCCCTAAATTAGTATTTTGATATATTTTACATAAAAAAACTATGCACCTTTTTCGCCCTCAGCTGGCTTCCGCCACATGATTTAGTCCCGCCCCCTATCTCACCACTTTTGGTCTGCGGTAATAGAATTCCTAGCAACCAACCTGACCTTCCCCAGTGGTTGCTCCAGGAACATGCCTTCTGGGTGTACTGGATGATATCATCCCGCAAAAATACTCAGAATACTGCTCTTCTATGCCAAAAATATGGTGGCTATGCATTGGATGGGCCCAACACCCCCAACAGTAAAGGCATGGAGGGAACTGTTTAATGAAATGGTTCCACTATATAAACTGACCTACCAAAACAGAGGATCCAACACTAAATTTGTATAAAGTATACAGAATGTAAGACAGTACTACCTATCCCTTCCAAATACATAGAGTATGTGACCTAGAAATTTGAGATTAATTCTTATGTGTTTTGTAGTCCTTCACTAGTCACCGTGTTGATCTGTACTTTTTGCTAGACTCCATGTAATAAAAATGAGTGGTTGAGTTATGTTTTGTTTGTTCTTTATGTTTAAAATAAAATAATAAAATTCTAACTTTGGAAAAATAAAGTATGCACCTTTTTGTCAGGATTCGGATTTGGTCAGATCCAATTGCCTTGTCGAACCAAATCCAAACCCTTAAAATCACATGGAGCTAAGTAAAATCTCGGGGTTATTTATCAAGGTCTGAATTTATGTTAGTATTTGTAATATCAAACTTCAAGCAACTCTGAATTCCCGAATGGACCTTATTTATGAAGAAAAATGCCGGAAAAAATAGGGTCGGCCAAACTTCGGAGCTTTCCCCGAAAACTCAGAATTGTTCTTTTTTTGAATACAGCCTATTAACCCGCAGAAAAAGACTTTGATTTTTTAAATACATTTAAGTTGGTCTCTTTTTACTTTAAATTTCAAAGTTATGGGAGTTGAAAAAAACTCCCATTACTCATTCTGCCCCAAAGTGTGAAAAACTACGGAAAACTTTTATATAAACCAGCACCAAGAAAAACCAGTCAAGAAACTTTAGAAGTCAATGGGAAATGCTCGGATCCTATTGGAACTCTTTTTAGCCATCCAGACTCAAATTTTTAGAGGTATTCATATTTTTAATGCATTTTAGCATTTTTTTCTATTTTTCCTATTCAGATCTTTTAATTACTTTCATGGTATTTATGGTTTTAAAGAAAATAAGTTTAATAGTACTTTCAAGAAGCTCTAATGCCACTAAAATTCGACTTTCAATAAATGGGCCTCCAGGTCACATAGTTTAAGAAACCCTCAAATTAATATTTGAAATCTAGATTCACCTGAATTCTTTGTAAAATATTCAGTATTCATCTAAATCCAAAAAACATTGATATAGCACGTGCATAATGCATGTTAAACATTAATTTTGCTAATTATTACTAATACTGGACCCTAAATTCTATAAAACAAAATTTAGGTCCCATTGTGGTGCACAATAGAACCTATAGGAATTGTATTATTTTTTTGAATTATGCCCAGTTTTTGGATTAAATAAGCATTATAGGTTTTCTTGCATCTCTTTTTTTATGTTTTTTTGTAACCATAGAGAACCAGGGGGCATAGTGAAACAGTTTTATGATTTGTTTTAGTGGGTTATTTATCAAAATCCGAAATGTTCTCACTATTTTCTGAAAACCACTCTGACCAAATCTGCCCGGACTTTCTCACCCCCTATTTATCTCAACATATTCATGAAAAAATTTATTGCGCGGGAAAAACACTAAAATCATAAAAGAATTAAAATCATATAATGTTGTTACCAAAAACGGCAACTTTTTTGGATTTTATACCTGAAACTAGAAAATCTTCAGATTATTGAATGAAATCCAGAGCAGATCAGGATATCAACAATCAAATGTCAATGGGACATCTGCTATTGACTTCTATATGAACTCGGCAGGTCTGAGTTGAAATACTTTTTTATTCAGACTTTTTACACCATCGGGTTTTAATACATATCGAAAAATTCAAGTTTTTTTCCCCTTTAAAAGTCTGACCAGAAAAAAATAACCCTCTTAATTTTAAAATAATCCCTTTCTAATACAGCGTTGCCATCTGTGCAGTCTGATAACGTATATATTAATAATAAAGTATATATTGTATAAATTAAAAGATACAGTAAATGGTGTCTACAGTAGGGATATAAAAGGGTCTACTTAGAAAAAAAAATTATATATTTTTAAATAGCTTTTCTCACTGTTTTTCTATTCGGTGTAGTAAAGTTTAGCAAGTTATTAGTCAGCCAGTTTTCTAAGAACAACTATGATGTTTTGATTCAGTAAATGCCACTGATGTACAGTAAAGGTCAAGGATAATCTCAAGAATGGAATCTCAGTTGAGAACAGTACTGCAACAGAATTGCTTGTTAATTGCTGCTGAACAGAAAATACAAGAATCCAGTGTTTGTATGATACATGGGAACAGGTAATACTCACCCCTAGCAAACATTTTTATTCTATAAAGTCAGCATCTAAGTAAATTTGAGATGGAGTGTTGCATTTGGGGCAAAAGACTAATGTAAAAATAGAAACAGTTTTGAAGGAACATAGCGCACTTGTATCAATGATTTCTTGTTTTATATGCTCATTTTGATTAAAATTTTTTGTACGCATGTCTGAAAAGACACTTGTGTCAGAAATCGGCGCGTCAACACTATTTGAATGCCCATTGACTTTAACGCCAGCGTAAGCTTGGGTGCTGGTGTCAATTTCCAATTTTCATGAAAATGTCAGATTTTCAAGATTTTTCGTGAAAATTTGAGATTTTCATGATTTTTTCGTGAAACTTTCCAATTTCACGATTCTCCTGTGAATTTTTTCACTAAACGGGAGAAATTTGCCTATCACTAATAATAAATGACTTGAAATCCTCTGTACCATTGACTGCCATTCATTTTTACTCACAGAGTTCATGTCAAAAGCAATTTCTGAGCCGCCCCCCCTTATTTTTTTGTTTAAGGTTAAGCTCTGCGTATATTAAAGAGCAAAATTTACGGGCGCTTCATTGCCAGCGAATACATTTGAGAAACTGTGGCAAAAATTCACAGGTGAAAAATCTGCAGCGAAAAAAACATAAAACAAAATGTGCGCGTCAGAATTGTCACGTGTCAAAATTATTCGGACGCAGACTGACTTTAACGCATTTGGACAAAACAGTCGTGCGTATAAAAATTTTCGCTCGCGTCAAAATAATTTTGACTTCTGACTTCAATGGGTTTTGCAAATTTTTTGCCGTTTTGTGAATTTTTCAGTAAATTCGCAAATTTTTCACAAAGCTTAATGGCACAGATTCGCCCCTCACTAGTAATTATAATCAGTTATCTGATAGCCTGGGCTGGTGCAGTTTCTCACTGGCCTGGGGTAATCACTGGTGGATGCCTAATATTTGCACTTCTCAGTGAGCACCATCTTCTTCTTCCGCTTCTTGCTTTTCAAAGGCCCCAGGCCAATGCATGTGCAGTAGCGGAAAAAGTCAGCTTTTTGCTTAAAGTTCTGCTCTCATTCTACTGCACATATGCACCTTGCGCAAACATAGTAGCATCATTATAAGGTAGTGTTTAATGAGTACTCCAGTGGAGCCATTTTTGCAGTAAAATTCTTGTTTTCAGTGCAGAGATTTTATGTGTGCTAAAACGTTGGCATATGTTTTATTTCGTCAAGAAATTTATTTCTCACTTTTTTTACTATGTGAAAAATCATGGGGAAAATGAACACCAATGGCAACATTACAAACAAATGCAAAAGTA
Organism: Xenopus laevis; assembly: GCF_017654675.1. Taxonomy (NCBI): domain Eukaryota; kingdom Metazoa; phylum Chordata; class Amphibia; order Anura; family Pipidae; genus Xenopus; species Xenopus laevis. The sequence goes on from NC_054380.1 coordinate 27,434,124, forward strand.
GCACTATTAGAATTTCTCCAAGAATTTTTTTTTGGCAAAAAAACAGAAAAAAACCCATTGACTCTAATACATATAGAAAGATTTCTGGAAAAAAGCACCAATTGACTAATGCATTTGGCAATATTTTGCTCTTTCACAAATGGTTTCATAGTTTCTCAAAGTGAAATGGGGCAGTTTTGCTCATTATTTCCAAACAAATTATGCTTAGTGATCCCAGCATAGTATTTTGCTATAACAGGCAGTGGAAGAACTGTCTGAAGACTGGATTGAAACACAATACTAGGGATATGGGAGATAAGGAACCTTTCTTCCAGTCAGCTTGATACACTAACGTAGGCAAGACTAAAACCGTAGCCTCAGTAACTCCTTTATCCATGCTAGGATACAGCTAAAAAGAGTAAAGGAAAATCATTGTTAATTTACTTTTTAATATTTCCATTGGACAAATACAGAATAAAGACATATAAGAAGGTATATTAAAGAGCTATTGATGTATTGTATAACTCATTCTTTGGTTTTGTAATGTAATGCTTTGGATATAACAGGGGCCATAGGAAACATTAAAGCAGTTTCTGGTTTCTGAATTCCACTTCTCTGTACTGCAACTTGCATCTTTATATGTGTCACATGCCTTTACACATCATCCCTGTAGCAAACTATGAACCAAAATTTCCAAAGGAAAAAAATTGTACTTATACTTTAATTTTTTAATTATAACAGAAAGTATAAAACCCTCTCAGCTCCTGTCTGAGGCTGTAGGGTTTTAACTATTTGGCACTGGGTAAAACTTTAATTCGAATCTTGTCCAGGAAAATAGCCTCCTTCACTCTGTTCTGCCTGTGCTTTTAAAGGGATACTGTCATGGGAAAAATTTTTTTTTCAAAATGAATCAGTTAATAGTGCTACTCCAGCAGAATTCTGCACTGAAATCCATTTCTCAAAAGAGCAAACAGACTTTTTTATATTCAATTTTGAAATCTGACATGGGGCTAGACATATTGTCAAATTCCCAGCTGCCCCAAGTCATGTGACTTGTGCTCTGATAAACTTCAATCACTCTTTACTGCTGTACTGCAAGTTGGAGTGATATCACCCCCCTCCCTTTTACCCCCACAGCAGCCAAACAAAAGAACAATGGGAGGGTAACCAGATAACAGCTCCCTAACAAAAGATAACAGCTGCCTGGTAGATCTAAGAACAACACTCAATAGTAAAATCCCATGTCCCACTGAGACACATTCAGTTACATTGAGAAGGAAAGACAGCAGCCTGCCAGAAAGCATTTCTCTCCTAAAGTGCAGGCACAAGTCACATGACCAGGGGCAGCTGGGAAATTGACAAAATGTCTAGCCCCATGTCAGATTTTAAAATTGAATATAAAAAAATCTGTTTGCTCTTTTGAGAAATGGATTTCAGTGCAGAATTCTGCTGAAGCAGCAGTATTAACTGATGCATTTTGGAAAAAAATAATTTTCCCATGACAGTATCCCTTTAAGCATGACTAATATGAATGAGCTTATCATGAAGAATGGAGAATGCTAGTTTTTTTTTTAAAAAAAATTGAGCGTTGTTTTTAACTATTGTTGAGTATTATTTTGAGTATTTTTTTAAATTGAAGCAATTAGCACAATATGTACAGACTGGGTGAAAGCAGCAAAGGTAAATATTGTTTCTTTACATCATTGTACAAGATATTCTTGATGTCCTTAACTGCTAAAGTTCAAGTTACCCTCATCGCTTTTTAAAAATCACTGTGTTACTGATTAAACTAGACTAGACATATTCATGCATTGTAGAAAGACAGACATGGAATGATAGATAATGTAAATAGGGTATAGAATAACAAGTTTTCGTAGACCCACTTACTCTTTAAAAAGCGTGTATTTATTTACTATGATTCAGCATGACACCAAATTGCACACCATATACTATGATGCTTTTTGAAATTTTACCTAATTTGTCTAAAAAGCTGTGTTCCTACACTTAGGGGCAGATTTACTAAGGGTCGAATTTCGTACAAAAAACTTCGAAATTCGACCATCGAATTCAAAAACTTTGAATTCGAATATCGAATTAGAAGTTTTTCAACAAATTTGGCAATCCTGCGGTCGAATAACGAATAACGGTTCGAACTATTTGAACGATTTTTATCGATGGATCAAAGGATTTCTATTCAACCAAAAAAAATGTAGAAAAGTGCTGTGGAAGGTCCCCATAGGATAACATTGAACTTCGGTAGCTTTAATTTGGCGAAGTATGAAGTTGAATTTTTTTTAAAGAGACAGTACTTCGATTATCGAATGGTCCAATAGTCGAACGATTTTTACTTCCAATCGTTCGAATCAAAGTCGAATATAGCCCATTCGATGGTCGAAGTACCCAAAAATTTACTTCGAAATTCGAACTTTTTGACATTCGAACCATTCACTTGAGCTTAGTAAATCTGCCCCTTAGAGTCTTATGTTGGGTTGAAGGTGATTTTAGAGGTTTTCGAAACCACGACAGTCGTTGAATTGATTAAAAATTCCAACCAAAAAAAGTAAGAAATAAAAAATGTGATTTAGCGAAAAAAATGTATCGAAAAAAATCAGAAACATTCTAACATTCTGATTGGTTTGCAAATGGTCCAATAGGATCAGCGCACATCCCATTGACTTCTACAGTAGCTTAACAACCCAACTTTGGCAGGAAAGGCTTTTGTGGGTATTTTTACTTGATAAATCTTGGATTTTAATAGCTTTTTATAAACAGGAATATCACAGAGTTTTTGTGAAAAAAAATAGGAATTTGATTGTTCATAAATGGGCCATTAAGTTAAACACGTCACAAAAAAGCATGATGATTTCAACAATTAATGTGTTTTTAAGAGTTCATAAAGGCAAAAAAATCACAGAGAAATTGCAGCAGTTGCCGTTATATATAAATAGTGCATCGATCCCATATATATATATAAGTACTTCTGAAACTGTCTAGTAAATGCCATAATGAAGTACTATATCATGGTCATTGAGGAGTTTTCCAGAAAGCATCTTCCTCTTTAGCAGCCAATAAAAAGGCATAAGGGTCTGCTGGAAACTGTATTGATTCTGAACACAAATAATGTGTAATTAATGTTGCAGAAACAGAGAGCTATATTAGTTACTTGTCTTTTATTGCTTGACCCAAGGTCAAATATATAGTTATTAAACATGAGCACAAAACGCAATTCACACACAGAAATAGTTTTCACACCATTAAGTTTACACTTTTTGCACAAATCCCCACAGGAAATAAGGAATTTCGAACTAAAAGTTAATGGATTTATTTAAAAATAGTCATCTGTTATACATATAATGTAAATTATTTAAAATATATATACAGGTATGGGATCTGTTATCTGGAAACATGTTATCCAGAAAGCACCGAATAACAGAAAGGCCATCTCCAATAGACTCCATTTTATCCAAATAATCAAAATTTTTCTCTGTAATAATAAAATAGTACCTTGTACTTGATCCAAACTAAAATATAATTAATTATTTTTGGAAGCAAACCAAGCCTGTAAGGTTTATTTAATGTTTATTAATATTTAATTTTCTTGTAGACTTATGATATGAAGATCCAAATTTTGGAAAGATCCATTATCCTGAAAACCCGAGCATTCTGGATAACAGGTCCAATACCTGTATATTGATCCAGTACAGTTAGGTTGTATTATGAATTTTGCACTGTGCACTTTTAAGATGTACTTGAAGGTTTTAAGAAGTTTTATTACCTACACACTATGCACTGGCGCAAACCATAGCATTTGCAATCTTTCTTCCATCTGAAGTGGTCACTTAACAGTTCGCAAAAGCTTTCTTAAATACGGACAAAGCAAAAGGCATACATTTTCGCACAGTGAACAGTTTTTCCATTACCAACTTTTATTACATCCCCCGTGGGTTGATCTATTTTCTGTCCCCTGTCTATCGCAGAAATCAATGGAGTTTATTGGATTTACAATACAAGCCTTAGTTTGGCCTTACAAACCTATGTTATTGCGCTCATTACTTTATTCTCCAATAATCATGCATACCTATTTTCTATTTTCTCTACTTTTATCTGCACCCATCTCTTCCCCATCCTTCAATATACATTGCTTAATCACTTCAAAAGCAATATCTATACTAAAAGAAATTACATTGCACAGATCCTCCTAGCTGTCCCTTTGTCTCCGCTTCTTCTGTGCTTATTCTCCCCTCTGATTAAAGATGATATTTCAAAACACGTTTTCCTTATATTTTACTACCTGTCCTCTCAGTCCAATTGAATGTTCTTCTTCTCCTCCTCTTCTTCACGTACAATGTGCATTAATCACCCTAATGGTTTTAGTAACCCTATCACATCTCTTTCTCTAATCTAATCTAATCATCTCTAAACTACTTGAGTGGTTAGTATATAATGGCCTTGTTTTCTTTCTTACCTTGCATTGCTTGACTGACAACAATCTAGTTTTTGGCCACAACATTAATCAGAAAATGCTCTAACACGTCTCACCTATGACCTGCTAATTGCAAATTCCACTTCTCCTTAAATAGTCGTTGATCTCTCAGCAACTGTTGACATAATGGATTGCCCTCTTCTCCTCTAGTTTCCTTTCTCTTGGCTTGTTGTGAAACGTTCTTGTTATTGTTTGCTTTTATCATTCTCAGCAGTGTTTCATAACCTCCTTACAATCTTGACAACCCCCATTCCATCTCTTTGCATCCCAAGGTGGTTAGTACACAATAGACAAGATCAAGGTTGTTAAAAGAATCTGTTTTTAAATGGGATTGTTTTTCTATCAGCATGAATTAATGCTGGCTAGTGATGGGCAAATTTGTCCAGTTTTGCCTCGCTGAAAAATTCACAAAAAACGGCAAACGACAATCCTTACGTGCACAACAATTTTTATACACGCAAATTTTTTTGGATGGTGCAGATTTTTCAGTGGCAAATTTTTGGCATGGTTTTGCAAATTTATTCGCAGGAGGCGAAATATGGAAATTTGCCACAAATCCATGCCTGGCGAATTTATTTGCCCATCACTAATGGGCTAAAGAGAAACAGAACCCCAATCTTTTCCAACTACTAGCTCCCTGAACAGCCCCCTACCCTCTCCTAAACCATATCAACTCTACTTCAAAATGTAGAGTACTCACTAAAAGTGTCCCAATAATCTTCAGTTATTGGGGCTAGTCAAACACCTTTCACAGATTCATAGGACTGTACATGTACCTCTAGACTGAGGATCAATTTTAGATATTATATATACCGGGACTCAAGGTAATGTAAATTTTTTTTGTTGCTAGGGTCATTAATGCACTTAAATCAAGCCAGGATTGAACACCACATTAAAGTGAACAGAATAATTCTGATTATTTAGTCAAGCAATTTTCTTTGTAGAATTCAAGGCAAATCGTCCGACTGAATTCATCACTCCTTTTCTTTCTTTGTAGAATGTTCAATAATACTATCACAAAACCTATACTGGTTCTTAATTATCTAGCAGGAGCAGTTTTGCCATACTTTCTACCTGAAATAATGCTTTCCTTTTAAGATCTTCTTGTGGTTCAATGAACAGTCAATAGCTTCTGATGTCATGGATCACAGATATTTTCTCTCATTAGGAGTTTAAGGGATTGTAAGTATGTTCTACACACGCACACACAGCAATGACCAATATCTGACAGACAATTCATTTAGACATTTCCCAAAGTAACATGAATAAACAAACCAACCTGTAAATAATTGCAACTGGAATAATCAATATCTTTTTTTTTTTTTTGTTTGTTTGTTTTTGTTGTCGTGTGTTTCAGACTAAGAAGTTGAATATGGTGGCATTAAAAAGACCATGTTGTAACATAAAAAGACTGAGTAAAGTAAATGCTTAGTCAAACAGACTTATAATTATTATAATTAAAATATTTTGCCCACCTTTGTACTAAAGGAGGGTGACTTTTAAGTTATATACATTTTATTATAATCCTGGAATAACATTCATTGTGTGTATATATATGTGTGTATATATAATCCAAGGAGGTGCCAGCACTCTCGAAAAACCAAATAATGTGCCTGGGTGCAGAAACAAATGCTATGTAAACTTCAAAAGGAGTCCGCACTCTCAGGTCTTAGAAGTACAATTTATTTTATTAATAAAAGCTACAGACTGATGTTTCGGCCTCCCTAAGGCCTTTCTCAAAGTATCAAATAGACAATGGATATGCCTTATATATACATACTGGCAGGAAAACAGCTTCAGTAGAGATGACGTGTAGCCTTCGTCAGATGCAAGTGCCCGATGTTTCAAATATCGCTCAAACTATGTATATCTAGCTTCCAATTGTATTAAACACTAACAGGGGAATGTAATAAAAGTCGCAAAGAGCAAAACAATTCTCACCAATAAGACTAAAAATCCACATCTCCCAATGTAATATTGTTCCTTAAACTGTTATTGCATTGCGAATTTTAATTGCGCACTCATAAGAAGTGCTTGAAGGTGTCGTAATCTTTTGGAGCAAACATAATGACTTTTTCAGTAAGAAGTTTTATTACATTGACTGCGCATTGGCGCAAACTATAAAATTCGCAAACGGTCTTTCACTAACGGAAGTGGTCACTAAACAGTTTCTGGGCTCGCAAAAGCTATATTAAATTCGCACAAAGCAAAATTTGTTCGCGCAAAGGCATAACTTTTCGCATTGCGAATAGTTTTTCCGTTAGCGTTTTTTATTACATTCCCCCGTAAGCGGACAATTCATTAACTTTGAGTGAAGGGTTCGAAGTAAAAAAACTTCGAATTTCGAAGTGTTTTTTGGGCTATGTCGACCATCGAATGGGCTACTTCGACCTTCGACTTCGAATCGAAGGATTCAAACTAAAAATCGTTCGACTATTCGACCATTTTAGGCTTGGCAAAATTTTTTTGGTCGAAGGATAATCCTTCGATCGTTGGATTAAAATCCTTCGAATCATTCGTTTCGAAGGATTTAATCGTTCGATCGAAGGATTATTCCTTCGATCGCTTGATAGCAGTTTTTTCGCAAAATCCTTCGACTTCGATATTCGAAGTCGAAGGATTTTCATTCCCAGTCGAATATCGAGGGTTAATTAACCCTCAGTATTCGACCCTTGATGCATCTGCCCCTAAATGTACTAAAATTCATATTTATGCTACTATTCAATATTTATACAAATAAGTAAATCAACAGTTAAAAAAAAAAAAAAAAAAAAAAAAAAAAAAAAAAAAATAATAAGTCTAATTGCTTAACTTACTTGAGGCAGAATTATTTACGTGTATATAGGAAAGTGTATTTCTAGAAAAGAAAGTTTGTGTATTTGTTTGAAGTGAACATTTATTCAACAAATTAAAAAGACAAAAAACCCCGTAAGACTTGCTGTTAACTGTTGGGCACCCATGCAATAATAATGAACTTATTTAACCACATAAACTGTGCCGACATACTGTGCAAGAGCAAACTGTCCTTCAAAATAAAAATTACTATTTTTGTACTAGTAATGAGGACACTTTTTATATATATATACTATCCATGCACTAATTGCTAGCCCACTTAGCTGTAATGGTTCTGAATAAATAACAAAGCATGTGCTGTTCTTTGTCAAGAAGCACTCATAAAACGCATTGCAAGTAATGATACACTATAGTATAAATGTTTTTTTAGATATACTTTGTAGCAAATTGCATGAAACCGTTAATGACATAATAAGATTTATAAGTAAAGAATATTTTATTTGGGATTGTTGTCTGATTCTATTTATTCTACTTGCAAACTGCAACCAGGTTGGAGCCACCTTTGATGTACTGTATTACTGTGGAATTAGCTGTACTATATACATGTCCATTTTGATGTATCCACATTAGTGATGGGCGAATCTGTGGCGTTTCGCTTCGCCAAATAATTCACGAATTTCCAGCGAAATTCGCAAAACTGTGAAAAATTTGTCACTCGTCAAAATAATGCCTCGCAGTCCTGTTGCATGTCAAATTACTTCATCATGAGCACGTATCTGTGTTTTGCTGCTGGACATTATTTTTTGACGCGCAAAGCAATTTGATGAAACCTATCTTCTATGGGTGTTTTGTTTGTCTCACCTTTTTTCACCTTTGGGGCTACCAATGAAACATTCTCCATTACTCAAGCTTTGTAGACTGTGATGATAAATTAATAATCCCCTTGACAAAGGCTATTTTGCCGAAACGTTGGGGTTATTCTCATTTTTGCAGGTGTATCCGCCACTTGTAATTTCTTGTCTGCCTTTATTCTGTACCTAAGGGTGGTATGTATACTATGACTATGCAAAATGTTTGTTGTTTATTGTGATGATGATGTCACTGTTCCTGTCTTTTTATCAAGTAAAGCATTTTTCAAATCTTACCACCTGAGTTGGAAATTTCTATTGAGTGTGCAGAACTAATTTTCTATACATGATAAATTAATAAGGCATCTTTTGCTTTGTGACTGAATGTGTTGAATTGCATTGGATTCAACGGGAAGACCACGTGTGTTTCACTTAGTATACTGCTACACACATGCCCTGCATTGTTAGAGGACTCCTATCTTTTAAAAGAAAAAAAAGGCTCTCATTTTGCCAGTTTCTTAAAAACATCTGTGATTATTTAACATATCAGTAAAAATTGAAAAAGGCTTATTTTCATATTGATTGCAGCTGCTGTGATGGCAGCTTGTGCTGCGCTACAGTGCCCAGACTGGGCATGGCACGTGGGCTGAGCTGTTGTGGGGCAGGATGCCCATGGCCAGCACCACAGCCTCTTCCTCGCCCGCCCCTCCCTATCCCACCTTTCTTCCCACCACCCCTCTCCCACGGCCCGTCATAGTGGGCACAACTAAACTAAAAAAAATAAAAAATAAAGGGGGGTTTGGATATTTGGGGGAAGGAAAGGAGAAAAAAATAAAACCCTCAACTAAATCCCCTCAGCAGAAGTGTGTACCCACAAGGAACACACACACACAAAAGCACAGACAAATACAGTTAGCCCTAACAAGGGCTATTGGGTGGTGAGCAGGCAAGCAGAAAAGGGAAAACAGTAAACGGAAATCCCCAACCTCCACTTGCACTGACTCAGAAAAAAAAAGCTTACTACAAAAACTCCTCTAGCTAAATATAATCTCTCATTGTCCTGCTCTCTCTAACCCCTACCAAAAAAGTAATGGGCGCCTCTGCACCTCCTTATATAGACAGTGGGAGGGCTCACATCGAATTGGCTGCTGTGTCTGACGTTCTGTTTGTTGCGTGTCCTTTTTTTTTACACGTGCGACAAAAAAATTTGAAACGAGCCGCGTGTGCGAAATTTGCAGCGGTTTCGCAAAAAAGTTCGCCCACTTTTTTGCCACGAATTTAACTATGGCGAATTTATTCGCCCATTACTAATCCACATTCTTGACATTTAGAACCAGATCAACTAGAAAACTACTTAAGAAAATTACTTTCAACTAAGAAGCAGGTAAAACAGAGCAATGAGCCTGCATATAGTGTAACAAAGCACACATGCTAGAGGTGGGCACACTGTACTGAGATAACAAAGAAACAAAGACTTATAAGTGTTCTAATAATGGGGGACATGACCTACAGAAACTGCCAAAGATCTCTTAAAATATATCAGAGATATAAACAGGGAAACAGATCAACTTTACAGTTTATATAGAATCTTCAGTCTCACGAAAAAGCATGGAACACAGTATTAAATATTAATGTGGGCATAATGTATGTAACAAAAAAATGCTGGATAATGACCCAGACATCATGGCACCAGTTGAAATGTGTCAGAAAGGTTTACATCAACATAAAAACTAAATAAATAAGAAGATTTACAAGCCATAGAGGTTAGCAGGGAAATAGAATAAAAATGCACAAACTGATAGATTTAGACAGCTCACATAAAACCTTAGCTTTTCTCTACATGCACAAAATGTTTTATACCTTTACTGCAATCTTATCATAGTGTCAAAATAATAATGCATGCTGTATCTGTGTATTCCCAGCATGCTAAAGACAAATGCCATAGTACAGAAAAACAGGCAGCAGGCGACAAGTCAGCCAGTGAAAAATTACCCTTTGTAGGATGCACGGTTCACATATTTCAAAATGTTTAGGCAATAGAAATATTGTTTCTGCTCTTTTTTTTTCTTTTTTTACCAAAATATTGTCAAGATAAGCAATAGCACCACTGAAACCCAATATCCCTGATGCCTCCTTAGGTTTTACTCTTTGGATGATGACTTTAACATCTAATGCATCAATAATAATATAATTGTTAGGCACCCGTAGACCAGCGCTTACTCTTTATTCTCATGCCAGATCCCAGTTCTTTTTGTGTATATATAGTATGTCAACTGCATAGGTTCCTGACAGCATACGTCCTGATGCATGCACTGTGAATATTTTTGTAAAAGGCCTTTTAAAACACACTAATTACTCAAACTTAAGCCTAAGATTATTCTTCTGTTTTTACTGCCTGGTTTTGACCTGTACCTGACTGATTGCTGCCTGCACTGACTTTTAGATTCCACCTAAATCTTGGCATGTTCCACACTGTCAGATTTCTCTTTGCCTTGTTCAGGTTTCCTCTCCTTTCCATCACAGAAATTCCCAGAACCCCAACACAGTATTTGTGTGCTTCAGCTGTTAAATTCTCTATTTAATGTTTTTTTTTAGCTTAGCTTCAGCTTTATCTTAATTCCTTTAAAAAATGTACCCTGTAGCAAGACATTTTGGACTGACTAGCCCAAAAAAAAGGGAAATAATACAGGCAGAATAATTGAGACCAGATTCCCAGGGGTCCTTTGGTATAATGGATACTATGTGGCCCATTTACTAACAATCGAATTGTGACTTTTTTTTTTCCATGAATCTCGGAAAATTTTTCGTTTACCTATATTTCTTAAAAGTTCTAAAAAAACTAACTGTATTAAGTGAAAAACACTAAAACCTTTGATATTAAACTTTGGCAATAGTGATGGGCGAATAAATTCGGCAGGCGTAAATTCGCAATGAATTTCCGCATTTCTTCGCCCACAAATAAATTTGTGAAACTGTGCCAAAAAATTGCTGTTGAAAAAGCCACAGTCAGAATAGCCGCTCGCATAAAGATTGTCGCATATATTCTACGCCCATTGACTTGAATGCATTTGGACAAAGTAGACGAGCATCTAAAAATTGTAGCGGGTGTCAAAATAATGTTGACGCCCACTGTATTCAAATTTTTCTCCGTTTCACGAATTTCACCGTAAATTCACAAATATTTTGACAAAGCAAAATGGGGCAAATTCGCCAATCACTATTTGCCAAATAAAAGTTGAGGTACCATATAAGTCAGTGTGAGCCGCAATGATCTTATTAGACCACTTTTAATCAAAACTGACTTTTTTTTTCCAGATATTTTTTGACGTGACAATTAAACAAGCACATTTATTTTAATGTGCGTCAAATTGTCACCGGTGTCAGAATTTTCACCTGCGACGATTTTGACGAGATTTAGAATTGATACAGGCATCAAAATTCACGTTTCCTGAATTTTTCGCCATTTTTCGGTGAAGCAAAATGGGAGAAATTCGCCCATCACTATTTGTGAGTTTAGTTCTGGTTTCACAAACCTCTAACACCACTAAAATTCAACATGTAATAAATAATCCTCCACATGTAACACTGGAACAGAATATTGTCATGTGATGTTACTAAATACAGCAAAGATGACTTTGTTGTATACACTTTATAAGATTCAGTTGAACTGGTATAGGTCAGACATAGGGCCACAGGACTTTTGTGAGGATGACCCTACACTTCTATTCAGGGAATCAAGGAGTCAAGGACCGCCAATATTGATATCAACATAAGGATTACTTACACTGGCTTTGTGCACACTAGTACCTATTCATCTGAAATTTGGCTTTTCTCCTTCCATTAACTACAGGGTGTGTCACTTGGAAGCTAGTGACAGCTGAATTCATATCTCTGCCTCAAAAGAAGTCCTTAACCTAAAATGTCTATTTTTTGGTGGCAATTAAACTATAAAATAATTTCCCATCTGCGCTTTATACTTTACATTTTAGACAGATATTTATGTGCGAATCCATTTTTATTTTGATGATAGTGTTCTTTTAAATACAAATTTCCAGTACAGCCCTGAGCTGAAGTGATGAAATTACTAATTTGCATAATGAATGATGCCAGTCTAGTTAAGCAAAGATCAGAATATCATATAATTCTACAACAGAGATTAATAAAATTAATTTGCATATAATATGCTACAGTAGTGAGGATTTAATTAGATGCTTTTTAATTTGTGCTATTAATATCTATAATTTTTTTTCTGTCTCATTTAGAATTGTTAGGACAACTCAGAACATGTTCCAAGTACAGTCATTTAGAATAACTAGCTAGCTTGGAGGTTCTTAAAATGTAGGGTAGGTACGGTACTGTCTTGCAAGGCTCATAGCAGTGGCTGGACTGATGGGAGCAGATTACAAAAGTCAGGATAAGATTTGGGCTATTTTTTCTTTTTAAAATACTATAGATATTTTTACACAATACCCCCCAAGATAAATCTTGGGGGTGGGGCTAAACAAGTATTGCAAGTGGGTGTTTAAAACTAAGTAGCCTTACAAACAAGAGAATTATTGTCCGTAAACACTATGATTAAAGAATGCCCTGATGGTGAATTTTCTTATATATATAAGTCATCCAAATCTAAACTTTAATTTACTGAATTGGAAGTAAAAGTGTTTTTGTAAATGCCAAAGCATCTCTTCTAAAGAGGAAAGCAGAAAAATAAAAGGACATGATAACTGGCAAATCAGAGTTTACTCAAGCTCAGAAAAATGTATTTAATCACATTTCTAATTCTTTCATGCGGGCAGCATCTTGGGGCTAATTAAGCCCTTGTCAAAGTCAAAGTAATCTCTTTTGTGCTGTGAGTTATACAACCCTGTCCAAATGTCTTGAATTTGAATCCATCTTGGTTTTAATTAATTCCAAAAAGTAGTCTATTTCTTGAACCTTGGTATGGGGGGGCATGTTTTGTTGAAGATAATTCTTTTTCTTTCTTTAGAGGTAGCAGCAAATTTTGGTTGAATATATTTTCTGTAGTGAACAGAAAAATAGAAACATTGTTTAAAAAGATGACCTTCTGGTGCTTTTCTTCCCATAGGCATAGGATTCTTTACTTACTGTATCAGGTGGTTATCTTTAAATCAAGAATGAAAAACAAATGAGTCAATGGGGTGCAGTTATGTCAAGCAGTTATTTATATTATACTTTCCTAGTGTTTTTTTTTTTTTAGGAAATTCTACCAGTTATGTCTATAGCTGTAAATGGCAATTGTTACAGAAATTATGGGATAAAGGAATTAAAACCTTCCCTAGCACTTCCAACAGCTAGTAGCAGCGTAATTACAAATGCAAGAAGGCTGTCCAATGAGTATCATTTATTTTACTGTCATCTAAAGCACTAATTACCGTGCATTTGTTTTGCTTGTCAATAATATACTGTAATTAACATATAAAAAGGGCATATATAGAGCAGGTATTTTCATCTAAAAAATAGTAACTTTAATGGCTTCAGTAATACAGTTATCTCAAATTCTGTACACTCTACATTAAATATTCAGGAATTATCAGAACAATTCTTTTTTAATCACCTAAGAGGGAAGGAATGAATGGGCATTAGGTTCCAGTCTTCCCTGAATCTGGCTCTAGATCCTTGGGAGAAGGTTTGGCAGATCCCTTGGAGAAATGGACTCTCTCTAGCAGTGAGGAGAAGGAGAGTCTGAAGACACTTGCCCTTTAGTGCCTTTTGGCCTGGGGTTCAGGGATTAAAGTGATTTACCCTAGCCTTCAGGTAAAGGTTAGTCCAAAGACTCTGGTTGCCTTTAGAGCCTTTTGGCCTGGGGCTTCTGAGAGATCTTTTTAGGAGCCCATCCCTTTAAGGGAGGACTCATCGATTGCACCCTGCACTGAGCACTTTGTTTTTTGCACTGTGCACTTTTTAGGGTGAATGAAAGCATGACCTTGAGCTTTCATATTTATTTTTTAATCTTTTCTTTGTTAATTTACTGTATTTGTCCTAATTTTTTGTGTGGGAGGAGCCCTCAGCTAATCGGATGCTGCCAGGTCTTATTTGAGAGAGGAGCAAAGCTAACGGTTCTGGACTAGCAAAGGGGCACGATCATCTCACCAGGATACTGGAAGGAAGAACACCATCAGGAACAGGCAGGCCGGGCCACCACAAGCAGAGAATTGTCAGACAGGCCGGAATCAGGATAGGAGAACGTAGAATAGTCAGTGGACAGGCAAAGGTCAGATTGGAGAGGTCAGAGTAGTCACAAGCTGGCTAGGATTAGGATCGGAGAGGTTGGAGTAATCAGGCAGGCAAAGGTCAGGATTGGAGAAGATCAGAATAGTCAAGAAGACAAGCAAGGTCAAACACTGAAGATCAATCAGGAATTGCAAGGACTATACACCCAGGAACTTCACTAATAGAACCTAACAATAGGCAATGAGCTGGACACTGAATTCCCCTTTTATACATTTGAGATTCGTGCCAATGCGTGATGACGTCATTACGCATAAACCCGGTGGCGCGCGCACCATAGGGGAACCGGACACAGAAAAGGAAGGAGCAGCGGTCGACCACGCCGAAGGAGCGGAGTCGGACCCCGCTGCCCACTAGACCACCAGGGTGAGTGTTCTTTACAGGGACTATATTCCCCAAAATTGTGCTCTAAAAGCCTGTTCAAGTGAAAAGGGTGTGGTGTACTTTTATCATGAAGGGACAGTCTTATCAAGGATCAAATTGAAAACTCAAATTTTCAAATTTGAATATCGAGTTCATTTTAGTGTTATTCGACTAGGGAATAGTCCAAATTCGATTTGAGTTTTTTGAAAAAACTTTTTTTTAAATTCGAACTTCGAAATTTATCATGTACTGTCCCTTTAAGAACTATTCTTAAAGGGACTATTCGCCATCTAAAACCTGCTGAATTTTAGCCTATGGGGGCCTCCTACAATCAATTTGGAGTCATTTGCAGGTCGATCCTATTCAACTGAATTTAAAAAAATTTAATTTTTTAATAAATTTTGATTGGTTGTTTTTTTTTCGAATTTTGAGTTTATGGGAGTTTTTAGAAACTCCCATAAACTCGAAATTCGACCCTTGATAAATCTGCCCGAAGTGTCTTTTAATACAAAAGTGATAATTACGATGATGTAGTTGCAGCAGTAAATGCAACTTATAAGCCAGCCAATAAGCAAGGCGTTAAATAAGTAGAAAAAATGTTTAATTAAATATCACTGAAAAGGAGAGACTGTAATAGGTTTTAACATAAGTCTAGAGATTTAAAATACCCACTAGCTCTATAGCTAAAATCAAGTGTACCAGGTTCAGGTTGATTATCCTCCAGGATAGTGCTGGACCATATTATATCCAAAAACTAGCAGCACACCAAGTTAGAAATAAATGTTTGAAACTTCATATGAATATATGCAATTAATTTCTGCATCCTCAGCTGCATGAAATGCTTACGTTGCATACATTTTCCCCCAAAAACACATTGCCATTCATGCCTTTAGAACTCCCAATCCCCAGCTACTAATGTTCACTTGCTGGAAACTTACATAGTTACATAGTTAAATTGAAATGAAAAAAGACCAAAGTCCATCAAGTTCAACCCCTCCAAATGAACCACACATACAAGAAAACACTCACTCTGAACCCTCTGTACACTCACATATATAGACTATATATACCAATATCTATACTTATTGAAGATTTTAGTATCACGATAGCCTTGATATTATATCTGTCCAAGAAATCATCCAAGCCCCTCTTAAAGGCATTAACTGAATCAGCCATCACAACATCACCCGGCAGTGCATTCCACAACTTCACTGTCCTCATTGTGAAGAACCACTTTTGCTCCATCAAATGAAAGTTCTTTTCCTCTTGTCTAAAGAGGTGGCCTCTGATGTGTTAATCTTTTTGTATGGAAAAACATCCCTCACTATTTGGTTATAATACCCGCTGTACTTGTAAAGTGTAATCATGTCCCTTTGCAAGCATCTTTTTTTTCTAGAGAAAACAACCCCAATCTTGACATTCTGCCCTAATAATTTAAATCTTCCATCCTGCATCTCTGCATTCTTGCCAGCTCATTAATATCCTTCTTAGGGACTGGAGCCCAAAACTGCACTGAATACCCAAGATGAGGCCTTACCAGGGACCTATAAAGAGATAAAATTATGTTTTCATCCCTTGAGTTAATGCCATTTTTTAATGCAAGACAGAACTTTATTTGCTTTAGCGGCTACAGACAGACACTGCCTGTAGTAAACAACTTGTTATCTTCAAAAATTCCCAGATCCCCAGTGCATAACTTTGCATCTTTCAACATTGAACCTCATTTTCCAGTTTGCTGCCCAGTTTTCCAATTTTGAAAAATCTCTTAAAGTGGCAGCATCCTATATATCTTACATATTTTTGCACAATTTTGTACCATTGCTTACTTTGTATACATTTTTTTCCATTTGTGCAGTAAGAACTTCCTGACCTCAGCCATTCTTCCTCACTTGCTGGAAATTTGGCATGTTGAGGGAAAAATTGGTCTCTATTATTATATTAAAATGTAAGGCTGTGTATCTGGTAAATTCGTTTTTTTCACACCTATGCCATTGCAGGCTGTTGTTGGAATTTTTCTCCTGATAAAAAATTTGGGATAATCGCAATTGAATTTGTTGGTTGAGAAAAAATCATGGTAGAACATTTTTAGAAAGCTATGAATGCTGCAAATGCACTTCCCGTTGACTTCTCTAGCATCTCAGCAGGTTTGAGGTGGCAAAATGCAAAACATTTTTTCATGGGTTGTTTATACCATACCTTTTCTTGGACCATGGCAAAATTGTGATCACAAATTTGGAGACTCTCACGATCTTAAAGATGTTTTTGAGCTACTGTTGGCAGGTTGGACAGTTGAATTATTTTACTATACAACATACTGTTACATCAACTGATTAAACCCAAATCATTGTTTTGATGTATTGCTTTCAAGATTATCATGCTTTTGGAAAACAAACAATTTTTTTCCCAACACATACTTAGAACAATTCAGTTTATGGCATCTTAGACATCTGATATTTTGCCTTCAGACAGCAATTTAAACATATTCTTCACAACATGCTATAAATATTAAGGGACCATTCAGTATATCACCGTAAAATTTTTATAGGAACATCAACCTGTCAGGAGGCTGAAATATTTCTCCCTTCTTTCCCTTTCATTCATTTGGTAAAACATACTATAAAAATAATGTAGATTTTAATTTGCATGAAAATATTGGACAACCAAAACATATTCTGAATCAGCTAAGCAAAAACATCAATCAGCTCCACTTGCTTTCATTTTCATAGCCCTTGCCAGATATACATCACAGCTTATTTAATCATCTGTTGTAGAAGCATTTGTAGCCTGTTAGAGGAGCTTTCTTTCAGAGCATTATACACTCTCTGGCTGCAGCTATTATTTGGTGGGTGTCATAGCATATGTCTTTGTGGATTATTTATCATATGTGGGATGAGTAATATACACTGCAGCACCAAGCACTTGCCAGGTGCTAATGATAAATGAGTGATAAACTAATGATAAAATAGTATTTGAAGAAACAGCAACTAGAGTATGCACATTCAAATTAGTCTTCATGTTGCATATTAATTATATGTGCAAATTTGGTTTGTATAATAAAGCCATTAAAATCTATGTTAAAATAATTTAAACATCAATCATAATGCACTGGTAATAAGAATCAGGGGTTTACATCATTTTACATTAGAATAAGTTTAATTATCTGAATATTTAAATGTTTACAACCCTTAAAATAAGGGAGATAATTTCAGCTGATCATGTTGTCTATAAGCTCCAATGATCTAAAATGAAAGGCTTGAGAATGACACCAACAGCAGAGCAGTTTTTTTAAAGAAAATAATGGCCATATCTTCCTGCCAGGGCCGGAACTAGGGGTAGGCAGAAGAGGCACGTGCCTAGGGTGCAAAGGTAGATGGGCGCCAGGAAGTACCTCTTCTAATGCCTTTCCCTACTTCAGACCCTTGTGTCCTTAAGCTGTGGCTGCAGTTCCTTCTGCATGGAGTTCTTCTGCGCATTCGCACTCGCTTCCTTTCTTTGGTTAATGCACACTTGTGTTTCCTCAGCCATTCTGCGCATGCGCACTCGCTCTGCCTCGGCTCTTCTGCGCATGTGCACTCGCACTTCCTCTGCGCGAATGGTGGGGGGCGACATAGTCGGCCGGGTGGCCCAGCACTGCTTCCTGTAGATCCTTTATCTCGACTGGACTACAGTGCAAATGCCAGGGTCGCTCCTGCCATGAAATGAAAACCTTGCCTCAGGCGGTAGAGAGCAGCCAGTTACCGGGGCTGGCAAAAAAACTGCCTCCTGCAAATGTATTAAATCTACTTTATTTAATGACATAAGGCTTTAATTACATATCAGTCATTTTATATATCTTTAAAAACAACAACAAAATAAACACCCTTTTTTACATAGGCACAACTTACTATGCAGAAATTGCGTTCGTTTGCAGCTGATTGTAAAAATTGCTTGTTTAAATAAAGTTTTATTGAATGAGTAAACGCAATATAGAGGTCAGACGGGAGGGACTATCGGCGCGTGTGCAATGCAACTGGAAAATGGCTGCCGGGTAAAGCAATGAAAAGAGTGAGAAACAACGCAGTGGTGCAGGGCACAGGAGGCGAATTTGGAATCAAAATTTATGTGGTTCGGGTTGGTGATCATGACAAATGCCTTTCATAACGTTTTGGTGATGCATACTAAGAAGTATTGGGTAGAACTGAAACCTTGGAGCACTATGGGTTTGTTATTAGGGTACCTTGCTAAATAGTGTGTTGTGATTAGGGTTGCCAATTGGCCGGTATTTTACCGGCCTGGCCGGTAAAAATGTTGCATGATTGCAATGTTAAGTATAGGGAAAAACCATAAAAACATATGAAGGCCGGTATTTTTTTCTAGAAAAGGTGGCAACCCTAGTTGTGATATACATACATATATTTCCTTATACTATACAGTGTCACAGGGAGTGCAGCAGATTACAAAGTTTGCAAGAATGCAATATGCAGCATAAACTATCAGAGTATAAAGAGACTATACTGTATACATGTCCTTCAGCAAGAAATCTCTCCAAAGCTTCCAATCTACTTGGATGTGTTGACCAATAAACAGAACAATTTATCAATTCAGGAACATATTATATCATTGTGAATCTTCACTAAACATGTGTTTTAAAAGTACAGATATTGCTGGGAGAATGTAAATATAGTTGTTAGAATAAATATGCAAATGCCCCTACAAATTCAGTTAATTTGTCCTTAGAGACTAGGGGGGCCTTATTTATCAAAGTCCGACTTTGCTTTAATGAAAAAAGTCTGACCATTATTATCATTTTTATTTTGTAAAAAAAACACGATTTAATTGGATCGTGGACAAACATGAAAAAATCTAGCAAAAATCCAAATCATATGATTCTTCCGGATTTTTTTCCTGAATCATTAATTTTTTTAGGCTTTTTCCCTGAAAAGCCCCAATTTTTCTCATGTTTCCCCGAAAAGTCTGAAATAGTCGGATTTTTGCGTTAATTCCAGTGCAGACCACAGAAAGTTCCCAATAGGATAGGGACCTCTCCCATTGACTTATATACAACCTCAGTAGGTCTGAGATGCTGGATTTTTAGATTCTGACTTTTTCCATCCTTAAGATATAAAAAAAACTTGAATTTGTCGAGTTTTTGGCATTCCGAATTTAATAAATAACCCCCTTGGTGTTCTGTGAACCTGAAAGTTTATTGACTGACACAAAAAAAATATTTACAATGTATTAACTGTAAAACAAAAGCTTATGGTGCTGAAGTATAACTTTTATTCTTATTTAGGAAAATGTGTATTCCATTTATAATAAAAAATCTTACATTTCCTGTGCTTAGAGGAATATTAAGAGGGATAAGGGGTAGGTAAACTACATTCGCAAGTGCAGAAAGCAAAGTTCACTTTCCAGTGCAATCCAAGTGCCTGGCCGAACCGAATACAAATCCTAAAAATCACATCACACTGAGAAGTAAATTGAAAAAATGTAAACTGTTTAGATTTTTCTTTAACCCTTCCTTGCCTCAATTGGCAAATGCAAATTAGGGTTTGGAGTCAGTTTGAGATTAGGCTGAATCTTTCATGAGGGATTGGGGATTCGGACAAATTCCAAATAGTTTGGATTCGGTGCATTCCTACATTATTGTGACCGTTATAATGTTCTTTCTTTTGAATATGGCTCACATTAATTACAGACTAGAATACTGATCTTAAGTCATACTATTTATCTGTGTGGCAATATATAGGAGTGGGTGAAAATAAGAATTTTCCACTAATTTCTCTAAAAAATTGTTCAGTTTTCATTAACATGTGGGGGAGATTACAGTATTGCTGGACAATATTTTGAGAAATTTATTTTACACCCAGAGATAAAATCGCCCTAAATGATATTATAAAAAGATTTAGCAGAGGAAGAGTTTATAAGATCATGGTGGCAGCTCAGAAAGGTTTCTCATAGAGAACTGCATACATTGCACATTCCCTCCTACATATTGCCTTTATTATTCCTATATTTATTATTGACATGACAGGAGACATAAAACACAACTAGATACTGCACACACTAAACAATGCTTTTGAAATGATTTTGATGTATTATTACGCAAATATTTAATAATTATAATGAATGTTTTTGGGATTCTGGTGTAAAAAAAATACAAAAACACAAAACCGGTTATGAAAAACAATATCTGCAACTCCAGGAAAAAATGATGAGCTTTGAGATCACCAAGTGCCCTTTTGCCGACAAACAGTAATAATAGCAACTGGAACTGATTTTTAAATGTATATGTTTCACTTCAATAGACATTTGATTCCACTCTCCTTTGAGCATACATCCAGGACTCAAGGACAAAGGCTGCATTTGGCTCTGGACACAAAAGAGCCTAAAGATTTGAACTGAATCTATTTTCAAAAATATTTACAAATAAAATAAACATTTTGCCAAAAAAAAATCATAGAATAGCAGTTTTTGGATATTCAAAATCATTTTGAGAGTCATGGTGAAAATTGTTATTCTGCCTTTACAACAGTGGGTGTAACTCTGTGATGCCATGTCCACAAGATGGAATGTAGAATTAAAGGCCAGTAATGGCATTTATGATGGTGTTGTACCCTTGACTCTGTCTAATGAAGTACAGGTATAGGGTCTGTTATCTGGAAAGCCGTTATCCAGAAAATCCTGAACTATGGGGTGGCCAATTCCCATTTTATAAGATAAATTTTCATTGTTTCTGTAGCAATTCAATTGTATTTGATCCAAACTAAGATAAAATTAATTCTTATTGGAATCTGCCAGGAGAATGCTGTTGCATTAACAAGATGGTGGAGCCCATGGCTGCAATGTCACTTTGGGGCACCAAGTAGTGATGTGGCACCAGGTCATGATGTGAACTGGTGCAAAAATTCAAGATAAAAGGATGCCAAAGATCTGAATTTCATGCCCAAATATAGGTCATATTTCTGTGAGTTCCTGGGTGCGCTTATATTTGCTATTTTACTTATTGCTGGTTGCTGGCCCTTCTTCTTTGATCCCTAAATACACCGATTGCCACCTGCCTTGATTTCTGTATGGACCTTGAGCTTCTTTAATCCCTCGTGTCCCTTGTGTCCCGTGCATTTGACTATTTCTGTCTGTCTGTGATACTGCATCATTCTTTGTCCAGACTTCAACACTGCCCTGACAGAGGTAAAACAATCCTATTGAGGTTATTTTATATTTAAGTGAGTTTTTAGTAGACTTTGGGGCCGATTCACAAAGGGTGGAATATCGAGGGTTAATTAACCCTCGATATTCGACTGGGAATTAAAATCCTTCGACTTCGAATATCGAAGTCGAAGGATTTTAGCGCAAATAGTGCGATCGGACGATTATTCCTTCGATCTAACGATAGAATCCTTCGAATCGAACGATCGAAGGAATATCCTTCGATCAAAAAAACTTAGGAAAGCCTATGGGGACCTTCTCCATAGGCTAACATTGAGTTCGGTAGCTTTTAGATGGCAAACTAGGGGGTCAAAGTTTTTTCTTAAAGAGACAGTACTTCGACTATCGAATGGTCGAATAGTCGAACGACTTTTAGTTCGTATAGTTCGATTCGAAGTCGTAGTCGGAGTCGAAGGTCGTAGTAGCCCATTCAATGGTCGAAGTAGCCCAAAAACACTTCGAAATTCTAAGTTTTTTTACTTCGAATCCTTCAGTCAAAGTTAGTGAATCGGCCCCTTACAGTATCCAAAATACAGAAAGATCCCTTATCCCTTACCGAGCATTCGGAATAGCAGGTCCCATTCCTGTATTTACCAAACCCAGAGCCACTATGAGCCTGTGGTCTGACAAGTTAGAGATGTCGGCTCGCACACCCAGGCCTTCAGTCAGGATAGCCAGGTGCTCAATGCTGGAGGGATCGGCACCCTCCCCAAGGTCAATAGTAGAAATACACTGGCACACACGGCAATTCAAACAGGGAAATCCCTTGTGTCTTTATTTGCAGAGAAGCAACGTTTCGGGGCAGTACCCCTTTGTCAAGCATCGCTTGACAAAGGGGTACTGCCCCGAAACGTTGCTTCTCTGCAAATAAAGACACAAGGGATTTCCCTGTTTGAATTGCCGTGTGTGCCAGTGTATTTCTACTATTGACCTGTGGTCTGACAACCATGTATGAAGTATAAAATCTATTAACAAAATCCGGTTAAAACAAAACCCTGTGATCAATGCCTTAGGAAACTTTGCTGAGCAAACAAATAAAGGCCCGTTATTACAACATACATTGAATACCAACAAATAGACCATTTTATCTTTCAAAAGACATACACATTGTTAAATGACAACTGCCTTTCACAGCACATATCACAACATGCAGGATAGAACTTCTACCCAAATTAAATAGTCTAGAAAATATTTCTTGTGATTTTGGCCCATACCTCTTAAACTCATCAGTATAGACTTGGACTGAAGAGTTGGACTGAATAATTGGTTATATAGCTGAGAAAAATGCCCATAGATTCCAATGTATTTTGCATGGAAAAAGTCGCTAAAATGAAAATTTTAAATAGTTTAGCTACAGCTATGTATAATGTGTTTTATTAATCATAATAAATTCCAAGACTATATAATAAATGCCAAGTGTTTTTTTTTTTACTTTAACCAGAACTCTGAAGTAACTTCTAAGATCCATATATTTTAATACCGGGAGTACATTATTACTTATAATAAACACATTTCATCTACATTAGGATTTATTTTACGCTTTATTGTTTTAATATGTAAGGCATGCTTTTATAAAGCCTTTAGGAATAATACAGATAAGTGTGATGGCGTTTGTTTATAACACAATAAACTTTGTGTGTTTCAACTTATCATTCTTATGTTGAGGAATATTGCCTGACACTTTCATTTTTAATGCTGAAGCAGCTGCTGCTACTAGTGCCAGTTCCCATCTCTTGGCAACTTGACAGAGACACACTTTATGCCAAGATAAGGGAAATCAATTTAAGTGATGAAAGATAGATCTATTACTTCAGTAGGCTACATTTGCATGGCTGTAGAAAGAGTATGATTCTCCAGCAAACAAAGTAAAAGGATGTTGCAATGCTTGGACCTACTTCTGCTCAGTGTTTGACTGGCCCACCAGCATACCAGCAAAACTCCTTTAGTGGGCCCTCTTGCTTCTAATCATTTGGCCAATTTTATGGTCATTCCCTATTTCTTTATGGGGGGAAAAGAGAGTGGGGGGCCGATTCACAAAGGGTCGAATATCGAGGGTTAATTAACCCTCGATATACGACTGGGAATTAATATCCTTCGACTTTGATTTTAGCGCAAATAGTGCGATCGAACGATCAAAGGATTATTCCTTCGATCGAAGGATAAAATCCTTCGAATCAAACAATTCGAAGGATTTTAATCCAAGGATCGAAGGAATATCCTTCGATCAAAAAAAGTTAGCCAAGCCTATGGGGACATTGAGTTCGGTAGCTTTTAGATGAGCAACTAGGGGGTCGAAGTTTTTTCTTAAAGAGACAGTACTTCGACTATCGAATGGTCGAATGGTCGAACGATTGTTAGTTCGAATAGTTCGATTCAAAGTCGTAGTCGAAGGTCCTAGTAGCCCATTCGATGGTCGAAGTAGCCCAAAAAACACTTTGAAATTCGAAGTTTTTTTACTTCGAATCCTTCACTTGAAGTTAGTGAATCGGCCCCTTAATATTGGAAGAACAGAGTATAGTAAGTAAATAAAAAAGTAGGTAAGTAAAAAAGACTAGGGGAATAAAGAGTGAGGAGAGGAGGAATAATAGTTTGCAAAGTCGGCCCATGGTCTAAGGTTTCTGGTGGGCCCCTGTCATTCCAGTCTGTTATTGCTTCTGCTATTACATTTTTTAATTCCCTTTTTGACAAAAGCCAATATTGGGTGTGCATTTTGGGGTTCTCAATAGGGCTTCATTATAAAGTATTAAGAGGAACTGATATAATAGGAGATGTGACTATATCTGGTATCCAAACACTCCGTCTTAAATGACATGTCCTCATGTCCTCAACAATGCGGTCCAAACTGCCAATGTCAGTGCAAAAGCTAGAAGTTGCATTCAGGAACTTACAATAAATGCCCCATAATGCTTACACCAGGTAACTTGAAAAAAAGAACAGAAAAAATGAGTTTCAATGAGCTTAGACCCATACTGAGGAATTATAGGGGTAAAAAAGCAGCAACAGGTAAAGCTTTATAATAGAAGAATGGTGGATGTGGATGAAAATATTCTGGTTTTCAGAAGAAGACGATCAGGAATTTATGGAGACACAATTCCTGAAATGCAGTTAGGTGTTTTTTAAAGTTTAAAAAATGCATTTGTACATTATCCATTGCTTAACATGGGGGTCATAATAAAGAGTTTTACAAGGGAGTTCTTTCATAGATGAGACAAGGTACAATATAGCAGGAGGTTTTAAAAGATAACTAAAGGGAAGCAGTGGGAATTTCAGGGAACAATTAACAGTAGAGTACTATAGTCTAGGCCATATAAGTGTTTTAGTAGTTGCTTAATAGAGTAAGAGGCACAGGTTAGAAATACAAAGGAGCAGGTTTTGGTAGTGATATTAATATAATTAGAGAAGAAACGGGAAGAGGCAAATTTTACACCAGGCAGCATGCTGAATCAAAATGGTTAGTAGGTGTAACATTAGTTGTAAGTGTTAAAGGGAAGAAGGACTGCATGAGGTTGTGTTGATTCCTCCTCAAGCAGAAAAATAGGAGGCAGTTACAAATCTTGGTCTCGATATCAGTGATTAGTAAAAGGGTGTCTAAAAATCTCTGAATATGATTTGCAAACCAAGGGCCAAGTACAGAACATCATCAGGCATCCGATATACAATACATATTGGGTCATATTCATTAACAATACCTGTAATATTGCCCATAGCAACAGATATTTGCCTTTGTTTCTAACTTGCAGGTAACAAATCGAATTGCTTTTTAGTTTCTATGAGCAACATCACTGGTGATGTTTATTTCCAAAGTTAATAAATATGTCCCTTTGTGTATAGTTTGTTTTTTATAGTTATCTCAGTGTCATTTCAGTTTTTCGCCTATTTATCTGTTGCGTGGAAAAATATAAAAATATGGACGTTGCAAATGATTTATACATAATAGTAAACTGGTAATTATTTTTACATACTTTAACAGGGCCTCCTACAGTCCCCTGGAAACAGCTATAGGTAATGCAGTCATTTCTAGAGTTGTCAGGAAAAAGTATGAAAGGTATGCTCTTCAACCCCTTGGATGTTGCTCCTAGTTGCCTCCAAGAAGGTGCTTCCTTTTGAATTCCAGGCTAAAGGCAAGCTTTAGTTGCATAAAAACATGTGTACTGCCAAACAGAGCCTCCTGTTGGCTGCAAGTCCACATATGGGCTACCAATACCCAATCACAGCCCTTATTTGGAAGCCCAGGAAACTTTTTGAATGCTTGTGTTGATCTCCAACATTATTTTATACTTGAGTATGGCTCATGGGTAAAAAAAGGTTGGTGACTGCTGCTCTAGCAGATTGGTGCTATGAAATCTAAATTGGCATAAATGTGCTGATATTAACCTGATGTAGCTTAAATAAATACATCAGTGAACCATGAAAGCATTGGGAAGAAGAGACCGAGACATAATGATGATAAAACTGACAGGAGCCAATGTGCTGAGTAATGTCACAGTTTTTATAAAGAAAAACTTGTGCAGACCTCTGCAGACAACTGAAAATTGGGGCGGATAGAAAAACAAGTCCTTAAAGGAACAGTTCAGTTTAAAAATAAAAACTGTGTAAATCAATAGGCTGTGCATAATAAAAAAATGTTTCTAATATAGTTAGTTAGCCAAAAATGTAAGCTATAAAGGCTGAAGTGACTGGACATCTAACAGAACACAACACAACCGGGGGAATGTAATAAAAGTCGCAAACAGCAAAACAATTTGCACCAATAAGAATAAAAATCCACATCCACACCAATGTAATATTGTTCCTTAAACTGTTATTACATTGCGAATTTTAATTGTGCACTCTTAAGAACTGCTTGAAGGTGTGGTAATCTTTTGGAGCAAACATAACGACTTTTTCAGTAAGAAGTTTTTTTACATTGACTGCGCATTGGCACAAACTACAACATTTTGCAAACAGTCTTCCACTGTCGGAAGGGGTCGCTAAACAGTTTTCGGGTTTGCAAAAGCTATATTAACTTTGCACAAAGCAAAATTTGTTCACGCAAACGCATAACTTTTCACACTGCAAATTGTTTTTTCTTTACCGACTTTTATTACATTCCCCCGAGCATCCTGCTTTTCAGCTCCCTAACTCTGAGTTAGTCAGCAACTATAAGGGGGGGCCACATGGGATATAACTCTTCAGTGAGCTTGCAATTGATCCTCAGCATGCAGCTCAGGTTCAAAAGCAAACTGTTATGACCCATGTGGCCCCTCAAGTCACTGATTGGTTACTGCCTGGTAACCAAGAGAGCTGCAAAGCAGGAAGTAGTGTTCTGGCTATTATGTTACACATCCAGTCACTCCAGCCTTTCTAGCTTACATTTTTGGCTAACTAACTATATTGGATTTTTTTTTTATTTTACCCAGTTTTTATTTTTATACTGAACTGTTCCTTTAAGACAGATTGAAGGTCAAGGGTGGGCAGCAGATAAATGTAATCGAGGAAATAGACCTAAGCAGTGTCGGACTGGGGGGCCCAGGAGCCCACCGGACCTGCAGCCTCAGGGGCCCCCCACAACGTCCACCAGGGCCCCCAGCCACAAACTACTCTATGCTACCGATGCCTCCTCCATCCCCTCTGTGTGGGCGTGCACAAGCGCTGGTAAGCAGAAGAGGGTCCTCCAGCCGATACCTCCTATACCCCCTTTGCAGACGCACGCCCACGCACGCATGCACGCCGGTGAGTTTTTTCTGAAGAAGAGGGAGCACAGGAACGGGTCCCAGCTGCAAACTATCCAGTGCCACTGATGACCGATTCCTTGTGTACCCTCACCGCATGTGCGCGCGTACATGCACGACTGGATTTTTTTCCGTGCAGAAGAGGGAGTGCAGGAGCGGGACTGAGCTGGCAGGGCCCAAAAGAGCCTTGGCCCACTGGGTTTTTTCCCGGTGTCCCGCCGGCCCAGTCCGACCCGGGAACTAAGATCGGAGTGGCAGAAACGTCCAAGGTCAAAACTGGGAGGTCAGATAATGGGGAATAAGGACAGGAGCAGGACTTAAGATGGCCATAGATGTAAAGATTTTTAAAAGACGATCGTACGAATTGTCAATCAACTAAAAAGACCATTTCAGGCAATATTGCCAGGAAAACAAAGGGTAGCTGCCTGCTTGTGCCCTGCAAACATAGATAGATTGCACTGGGACCGATAAAGATTTTTTTAACCTGGCCGATCTATTTTCTGACAGATGTCAAAATTAAATTTTTTGGTGTTATTGTTCCTTTAAATAACTCTTTAATGATCATCACAGAGCTGGAACATGCTATTGACTAGAGAATATTGACAGAGAGGAAGAGTCACAGGCATTCTATCAGGGTCAGACTGACACCACACTGCCTCCTGTGGCTAAAGCTGGACTATTTTACAGGTCCCTGGCGACATATAGGATACATGAAAAATATAGGATACATTATACATTATAATTGTAGGCAATTATAAGTAATATATGGTGTTGGTTTTACATGGTGCTAAAAATTAATATTATCTTTAAAAATAGCCCCTTTATTGGAGATGTTCTCTGGTCCCTGTCTGTGTTTCTAATGAGGGGTGGGCGTGTTCTAACGGTCCCAGCCAAAATCACAGTAGAAGGGAGACAGCCAATCACAGCCCTACAGTCACACAAGCACAGAAAGGCTTCAGTTCCCTATCAGGTTCTGCTAGCTGCTGATTGGTTCCTGTCCTACAGCTGAGTGCCGCCAGCTTCCCTGCACAGCCTGGGAATTCAGGGAGCAGCAAGGGGAAGAGAAGGGAGGGAGTATTTTATGACATTTCCAGTTTATGAACTGCAAAATGTCACAAGGGATACAAAAAAACCAACTTCAAACAATGGGCAATTTAGTTGTTTACACAGAAAAACTGGCTGCAGACTCCATTTAAGATTGTTAACAAGCGTTTCTAGTCATGCTTGGTTATAAAAAAAATTCACTGTGGCCTGATTAAAAATGCTGCGGTAAAGGAGATGCCTGTTATGTTTCAAGTCCTGCATGGCATAAGTAAACCGTTCATTAATTTACAGTCCAGGGTAAAGCGAATCTCTGCTCCTTCTACATACATTGAAATGCATCATTACAGAGTCGGCATGTAAATGATCCAATTCTTTACAAAAATATTTTGCTGGTAATAATTGCATCGGTATGTTTGTTGTCTCAAAGCAATTACAATTTGTGCTACAGTAAAACTGTGATGAAACCCTTTCCAGGTTTTGTGCTGATCTCTAAATTGTTTGGATCTTCGGGATATAAGAATGTTTCCCAGGACTTCAGTTCATTTTACTTTGTTACTCAATGCTGCGAGGTTATGGAACAATTAAAATAATTGCCATTTGTAGATTCCTCAGAGTCGAACAAATGAAATAAGTCTCATCAAAACTTATTCTAAATCTGAATATTAAAAGGAGCAAAATATTAATAGCCCATCTGGATACGATTGGCAGTCATTCACATTAAGAAATAACTGCAATTTGCTTTATTAATGAAAAAAAAAATATTCCTTTGTTCTGGTAACTGTAATTAAACTTCATATGTTACAGTTAATAAGGCTGCTTTTATATTATAGACGAAAAGGACAGTATTAAATGTTCTTAGTTTATTACACTTGCCTACAAAAAACAATGTACAAATGTAAAACGTTTAACGGTAATGACTGATTATAGAAATTATAATAAAGGGAAATGTACCTATATTTTCTATATTGCAAAATCACCATTAATTACACTTAAATATCATATTACTAAATGCTCTAGACCAGCTTTCTTTTTTTTTTTTATAAAACATATTCATCCATTGATCAAAATGATAAATTCATTATTACAGATTTTGTGATTTCTTATTATTTCAATTTGTTTCCAAACCCAAAACATAACATTTACAACTTACATTTTCTAAGTGCATGGAATAAAGGTGACTAGTGATGGGCGAATTTGTCCCATTTCTCTTCCCCACGAATGGCGAAAAAATTGGCGAAACTGCGATTTTGACGCCGGCACCCATTAAATTCAATGGGCGTCCGTTTATTGTTGCCGGGTCTAAATGGGCACCGGTGTAGGAAAAACGCTGAAAAATTTTGCTGCAAATTCGCAAATTTATTTGTCCGCGGCGAAACGGGTAAATTCACTGCGAATTCGCACCTGGCCAATAAATTCACTGGTGTAATCCATTGTTTGTCCCTAGGTCCAACGATCATATTAAAGCCCAATATTGTCCAGCTTAGTTTGGCATATCGGGAAAAGATCTGCTTGTTTTTGGCGACTTTGTCAAACAAGCAGATCTTATAGTATATGGCTACCTTAAGGCTTCAGAAATGCAGTTCTGTATTTGTATTGAGCTCAATTCAGATTTGTCTTTTCATATCTTAATAATATGTTCCTGACCAATTGCACAATAGTATTTTAAATCTCCGAGAACATGAACGTAATTGCCTGCTCTTAAGGTGGCCATACACAGGGAGATCCACTTGATTGGCGATGTCGCCAAATAAGCGGATCTCTCCCCAATATGCCCACATTGAGGTGGATGATATCGGGCTGATCAGCTCATGGGCCCTAGGGCCCAATGATTGGATCAGAATGGAGGCCATACAGGCTGTCGGATCTGGGGACCACATCAACGAACAGATGCGGTCGCGATCCAACAGGATTTTTCACCCAGCAAAATCAACATTTGCCTGACTTTCGGTCAGATATCGATCGTGGAAGTCCGTCGGAGGGCCCCCCACATGGGCCAATAAGCTGCCGACTCAGTCTGTAGGCAGCTTTTAGCAGCCTGTGTATGGGGGCCTTTACATCAGTTATAATTATAGAGAGTGATAATAAAAATCAAAACTGTAGTGCCCATCCCAATTTATCATGCAATACATGTACATACGTGAAACAATCCAAAGTATGCCTGAAAATTATTTGACAAAATTGGTAACTATGCAATTATAGAAACATTTAAAAAAAAAAAAGAGTATTTGGAAAAATGATGCAATAGTTTACATTTTAAGTTTCAATCATGGTAAATCTTAAGAATGTCAATTGTATGATTATAGAGATGTTTAATATACATTTAGAGGTTTTCTTATATTTCAAAAAAGCTCTAAAAATAAAAAATATGAAAACCTTTATCATCAAACTTTACCAAGTAAAAGTTGTTGAGGTACTATATAAGTCAATGAGAGCTGCTCTGATCTTATTGGACCACTTTAAATCAGTTAGGACTTTTACAGGTTTTCAGATATTTTTCCGCTAAGAATTGTTCCAAAAACTTGATTTTTTTTTTTAGAGTTTTTTGAGGTATACGTATTTTTCAGCTCTTTTTTTTCTTTCACACTTTTTATATTTGGATCTTTTCATAAATTCAAGGACAATCATGGTTTTAGAGTTTGTACGTTTAGTCATGGTTTGAAAAACAAAAATCTAATTTTAATGGGATGCTAGCGTTTTGAAGACAGGCCCAAAGGGCCCATAATTACTGGGATAAAACCCCCAGTTCAAAAGGGTACACAAGTCTAAAATCAAATAATTATCTCGTAAATCGATATTAAGTTAAAAATATGTCTTTATTATAAAATCATTTAAAAAAGGCATAAAGACCACATGGTATTCTGCCTTACGTGTTTCATACACTCTGCTACTTAATCATAAGCATATGTATAAATACCATAGGGTATGAACGTGTAAGGCAGAATACCATGTGGTCTGTATGCATATCTTTTTAAATGGTTTTGTAATAAAGACATATTTTTAACTTAAAATAAATTTATGGCATAATTATTTTGGAATATTTTGAAAAACCTAAAAAACCACTAATATCCGGCCTTCAATAAATAAGCCTACACAACATGATTAAATGTAGAAAATAAGAATTGTATGTAGTGATGGGCGAAATTCGCAAAACGGTGAAAAATTTGCGAAACTCGAAAATTTATGCCCGCATCAATTTTTATGCTGTTGTTAAAGTAAATGGGCGTCCGATTAATGTTGACTGGCGCCGGTTTAGACGCGAGCGACTTTTCTGACGCCCTTACAAATTTTTTTGCAGCCAAACACTGAAATTTGCTGTGAATTCGCGCCTGCTGAATTTATTCGCCCATCACTAATTACATGGCATAGGGTGCACATGCTTTAGGGGCCCATTTACTTAGTTTGAGTGAAGGAATAGAAGAAAAAACTTTGAATTTCGAATGTTTTTTTGGCTACTTCGACCATCGAATGGGCTACTTCGACCTTCGACTTCGACTTCAAATCGAACGATTCAAACTAAATATCGCTCGACTATTCGACCATTCGATAGTCGAAATACTGTCTCTTTAAGAAAAAACTTCGACCCCCTAGTTGGTCACCTAAAAGCTACCGCAGTCAATGTTAGCCTATGGGGAAGGTCCCCATAGGCTTTGGTAGCTTTTATTGGTCGAAGAAAAATCCTTCGATCGATGGATTAAAATCCTTCGAATCGAACAATTTGAAGGATTTTTCGTTCGATCGAACTATTTGCGCTAAATCCTTCGACTTCGATATACGTAGTCGAAGGATTTAACTTCGATGGTCGAATATCGAGGGTTAATTAACCCTCGATACTCGACCCTATGTAAATCTGCCCCCATATAAAAATATAAAAAAATATAAAGCAGGAAAAAATATTCTGAAGATTGTTACTGTAGTATCGCAACATGTTATGGAAGTGAAGATAAATGACTTAATTAGTACTGCACCCCTAGAATGCTTACAGTTCCTGAAATACATATGCATGCATATACCTGCATATGAACATGTAAGATTGTTTTAAAAGTAGACATAGAACTTGGCCTACTCATTGAGCACAGAGAATTTTTAAAATGATGCCTAGACAGATATTACAAACACAGAATTTAAGCAAATAAAGATTTGGGCTTTAAACAACAGTAACCTTAATAAAATTTAAAAATTAAATATTATGTATATTAAGTAAGTTTATCATTATTTTAATAAATACAGTTTTTTTTAAGATTCAAAGACCTTGACTATAACATGTCGCAGAGTAAGTCTAGAAGAATAAAATCCTTAATCAAGACAAGCCTTCCAGAGAGTCCTTGGGGGAAAGTTCCTCTAGACAGACTATCAACATTTGTGTAAATGATGGGTTTGTAACTGTAGGATATTGAAATAATTGGATACAAAATCCAATGTTTTTCAACAAGAAAAAGAGTACAAAAAATAGTAAAAGAGTAGAGAGACATTTTTATATCACAGACCTATCATTGTCAAAGACTACAGGTACTGTATTTCAACTGGATCACTAAGAAGATTTGACTCCTAATTCTAAAGCTGCCTACAGACACCATGCCATGTCAAGCTATGTTATCCAATTGCTGCTTTATAGTGTATGATCCCAACTAGGGTACTATCAGATTTTGAGTTTGTATGATCTCTGTATCTTTGCTTGAGTTTAAAAAAGGTTTACTGGGTCCTAATTAAAGGAGAAGGAAAGGTTAAAACTAAGTAAGCCTTATAAGAAAGGTCCATCTAAATACCAGTAAACCCCCAAAGTAATGTTGCTCTGAGTCCCCTGTCAAAAGAAACACTGCATTTCTTTCCTTCTATTGTATACACATGGGCTTCTGTATCAGACTTCCTGCCTTCAGCTTAAACCTCATTGCCCTGGGCATGAGCATGCTCAGTTTGCTCCTCTCCCCCCACCCCTCCCTTCTCTACTGTAATCTGAGCCCAGAGCAGGGAGAGACTCAGGCAGGAAGTGATGTCACACCACATTAATACTGCAGCTCCTATACTAAACAGAGAGTTTCTAGAGCTGATTACTCAGGTATGGTAAAATATTCTACAGAATAAATATAGCATTCTAGCTTGCACTATTGCAGCTAATCTATTGGCAATAAAATGCCTCCGTGGCTTTCCTTCTCCTTTAAGTTCAGCCCAGTGTTTGTGTGTTTGTGCCAGGGAATTAGATTGTAAACAACTGGTTTTATTGACTTAACTCTATGGGGCACATTTACTAAGGGTCAAATATCGAGGGTTAATAAACCCTCGAATTCGACTATCGAAGTAAAATCCTTCGAATTCGAATATCGAATTTAGCGCAGATCCTATGATCGAATGATCGAATAAAAATCGTTCTTCGAATCAAACGATTTGATCGATTTTAAGTAATCAATTGAAGGATTTTTCTTCGATCAAAAAAAGCTTAGAAAAGTAATGAGGAAGGTCCCCATAGGCTAACATTGTACCTCAGTAGGTTTAAACTGCCGAAGTATGTAGTCAAAGTTTTTTTAAAGAGACAGTACTTCGACTATCGAATGGTCGAATTTTTACCTCAAATCGTTCGAATCGAAGTCGAAGGTTGTAGTAGCCTATTCGATGGTCAAAGTACCCAAAAAGATACTAATACTAATATAATAATAGGTTTTTTTCATTCGAATCCTTCACTCGAGCTTAGTAAATGTGCCCCTATTTCTTTAAAATGTTCACAATATATAAGTAAAAATGTTTTTTCCTTTTTTTTACTAGAAAAAAATAATTTTAACACACAGCATGTTTTGCATTCCCTACTACAACAAACGTTATTCTGCAGGGCTCAAAAACGATGTAGGTTGCAGTTATAGAACTCAAATAATAATTACATTTCATATTTAGTTTACTGTGCAGAGGGGTATGCAGTGCTCAGTCAGCTCTGAATCCACCGAGGCAATGTATGTCCAGAGGCAGAACCAGGAATTCCTCACTTGCTATATATACTGATGATGTCCAATGTCATTTGAACAAAAACAGCAATGTACAAATTTCATGTGACAATTTCACCCAAAGCAAGATTACAATCTCAAGAGCAAGAGACGCATATCTGAAAGCCTTTGACTGTTTGACACATGCATCCCATCACTCAGAAATATTAAGGCATATCTGTCATGGGGAAAACAAATTTGCATTCAGTGTTTCAGGAAGGTGCTCTGTCAATGTAAAAGCTTAATTCATATCTCCAGTCACCTCACATAATACAACTGTCCCATGTTTTCTGAAATTGCTGCAGTCTGTGTCTGAGCAAGGTCCAGAGACACATTTCTATATGAATCGTTTTTCTCAAATATGGAGGAAAGTTATAAGAAATATAAATTGAATTGCTTTGTTGAGTCCTACGTTTAGTAAAATTGGGCAACACGTTTTCAGCTATTCAAGTGCTGAATGAAGTGTCCATTAATGTGAATTTTCTGAAAGCAGATGGAGTGCTTTCGGAAAGTGGAATCATAAAATAATGTAAAAGGTTGTACACTTAATCCAGAGGACAAGTTGCAGAGAGAATGGTAGATAATGTCCAGCAATTAAATCTTATCTGAAAAGGTTTGGTTTTAGAAACCACAGAGACAAGTTTTCTTTTGTGTCAGTGGTGAAAATGCCACTGCCGCCAGTCATAGTGGGATCCTGACTACAGCTGTCTGTCAATGCATACACAGGGATGATGTGACACTGACACGTGGGTTATGGTCATTGGAACAGTATTAGGTATTGATGGACATGGATGCTATTGGTGTTTCCTCCTCTGGTTGCACCAATGGAGAAAATGAAAAGACAAAAACACTGGCACAGCATGGCAATTTCAAGAGGGCTTCAACCTCTGCGTGTTTATTTAGTACAAAAATGCAATGCTTCAGGGCATGCTCCACCATCAGGCACAATGTCTAATGAAGTGATGTTCCCTGAAACATTACTTTTTTGCACTCAATAAACATGCTTTAACTTGCCATGCTGTGCCAGTATTTTTGTCTTTTCAAGTCCATGCTGCAAATTCCCAGCGACAATTCACCAGCGACTGCTTCGCAGCCATCGCAACATTTCGACAGGCGTAAATTCACTAGGGCAACGCTACTTCACTAAAGTACTAAGTTGCGTCCAGGGTGCTGAACGCTGGCAAATTTTCGCTAGCGTTTTTTCGGCAAATACAGCGAAGATTTGCTAGCGTTGCATAATTTGCATACTACGGGAAATGATAAAGTTACATCGACAAGTCCTGGGGACCTTAAAGGGATACTGTCATGGGAAAAAAACATTTTTTTCAAAATGAATCAGTTAATAGTGCTGCTCCAGCAGAATTTTGCGTTGAAATCCATTTCTCAAAAGAGCAAACAGATTTTTTTATATTCAATTTTGAAATCTGACATGGGGCTAGACATATTGTCAATTTCCCAGCTGCACCAAGTCATGTGACTTGTGCTCTGATAAACTTCAATCACTCTTTACTTCTGTACTGCAAGTTGGAGTGATATCACCCCCCTCCCTTTTCCCCCAGCAGCCAAACAAAAGAACAATGGGAAGGTAACCAGATAACAGCTCCCTAACACAAGATAACAGCTGCCTGGTAGATCTAAGAACAACACTCAATAGTAAAAACCCATGTCTCACTGAGACACATTCAGTTACATTGAGAAGGAAAAACAGCAGCCTGCCAGAAAGCATTTCTCTCCTAAAGTGCAGGCACAAGTCACATGACCAGGGGCAGCTGGGAAATTGACAAAATGTCTAGCCCCATGTCAGATTTCAAAATTGTATATAAAAAAATCTGTTTGCTCTTTTGAGAAATGGATTCAGTGCAGAATTCTGCTGGAGTAGCACTATTAACTGATGTATTTTGAAAAAAACATGTTTTCCGATGAGAGTATCCCTTTAATAAATAAAATAGAGATGTTATAATGCCCTACACATTAGCCCACTGTATAGTTTATGCTCCATATGTTAGAAAATGGAGAGGGGACCCCGGTTAACCAAAAAAATTTTTACGGACCTTAGCAGGCTATCACTCAGAAAAAAGGAAAAGAAGCCAGCTTTTTTGGGACTTAGAAAAATTTTGCACCAAAAATTGAGCAAGTCCTATGCACTCCATTGCACTTCGCCTGGTCTGAGCTGGTGAATGAGGTAACGTTCAGGAAAATCCGAGTCTTAGTAAATTTGTAGAGTTACGTACGTTTTCCAGAGCGAAAATTTGTCTGTCATTAGAGTGCGAAGCAACACTAGCGTCTATCTCCTTTGCTAGCAAAGTGAAACCTGCACCCGTTAGCAAATCTTCAAAGTTCCGACATGACGTTGCGCTGGTGAATTTTCTCTAGCGTTAGTCACTTCACCCTTTAGGGAATCTGCCCCCATGATAGGAAGACGCCAATCTCTCTCTTTACTGAGCATTGGGCAGGACATATGTATGTGGAAATGTCAGGGTGTGCTAGTGAGTTTTGAAAACCTAGACTGGTGGAGCCTTAAAGGTAATAGCGAAGAAAGTTAGTCCAGCACCCACTGTTTCATGAATAAAACGGCCTTTATTGGACCAAGGGCATTACAGCAACGTTTCAGACCAACTGGTCTTTTTATCAAGGCTTGATAAAAGACCAGTTGGTCTGAAACGTTGCTGTAATGCCCTTGGTCCAATAAAGGCCGTTTTATTCATGAAACAGTGGGTGCTGGACTAACTTTCTTCGCTAATATTGCCAGTGGAAGGTGGCCACTGGAGGACGTGCACCCAGCCAAAGAAGTGAGTTGCAGTTGTGCTGACTACTAATCTGCTATTGAGCCTTAAAGGTAATGACACATTGCCTTCCATCAGCAACACAGTGCTCAAAAATACCTTTTCTTTATAGTAAAAAAGAATTTCACCAGTAAAACATTTGAATCAAGTGAAAATGCCATTAAAGGCATTTACACAATTACTCAAATTAAATTTTTAACCAGCAGTGATCTACTGCCACAAAATGTATATTCTGGTGCTTTGTCATCCTCAGGAAGCTTGATTTCATGTGGGCAATAAAGTGCCCCATGTGGCATGACCTTAGAGCTTTGCATGAATGAAGACCTTCTGGATAGAAGGTGGGAATGGGGTACTGTATATCCTTGGCAGAAGGAAACATTTCGTAAAATAAGGGGAGACAGTACACACCAAGAAATGATGTTCTATTATTATTGTGCTCAATTATTGTGCCATACCAAGAATAACAACTTTCCTGACAAAGGGATATGTATGCCCCCCCCCCAAATGTAATCTATAGAAAGAACGTTATTACAGCATCATTTCTTCAAGTGTGCTGGTTTTCATGGAATTCTTGATCTACCAATGTGAGTAGAAAAAAATCGCTATAGGTTACTTATACACCATTTTTAAGGTGGAAAACACAGAAAGGCAACATTTTCAGATGCAACAATGTTAAAGACTTTAGGTAAACGCTAGAAATTTTAATTTAATTTAATCTTGGCAGCAGCAGGCAATAAAGTATGTATGTATGTAAATGTATTTTATTTGCAATTAACTGGTCAGTAAAGACAAAGGATAGTGGGGGCAGGAATAAGTATTATAAATGTACATTAAAATATATTTTTAGAATTCAAGAGTGAAGATGTGGGACTTCTGCTTGATGTTGTGACTGGAAGCCCGAAGTAATGACCACATAGTAGAAAGCCTTATTGCAGTTATATTCAGCTAAATATACCCATGTTCAAACCATAAAATGTAAATCGTATAACGTATGATCCTTTATTGAACAGTTTGGAACATACTTTGCAGATTGAAGGTGAGGTTTCTGAAAACTTGTTCAAAAGCAGTTCCAAAATTCCAAAAGGAGCTGATACTGCTCTGAATTCAAAGGAAGTCAAACACTATACTTTGTAATATACATGAATTAAAAAAATATTCAGACTTTTCATGATTTTTAATGGTTTGGAACAGTTCCCTAAGCCTAGCCCCCTGCTCTCCTGCTGATCTGTCTGACTACTTTGCTGAGCTGGCTGACTACTGTTACTTTGTATTAACAGACATCTGTCCTCAGCCTGCATCCTCCAAACCCCACAATTCCCTGCACGCGTGATTTCAATAAGGAATAGAACATCGCAGACACAATTCTGTTTTAGTAGCAGTTAAAGAAAAACTCTGTTTCAGAAAGGGTGGAGGACATCCACTTTGCAGACTAGTTTTTAAGCTTTTGACTTGGGTTATTGCAGGAAAGGATTATTTTTGGACCAGGCCATGGCTCCAAAATCTCCTTAGTGCAGTTAGCATGAAACTACAAATGTAGACGTGCCTGTGTATAACAGTTATGGCAAAGAAAACAATGGTATATTCAATATGGATGCCTCAATCATGCTGAAATAAGATTTTTCACAGAAGCAATCTTTATATATGAATAGACAACAAGCTAAACTACAATAACATTCCAGCGGGGGCAAGCGTTCCTCTTTTTACCGGCAAAGATTTGATTAGTGGGGCTTTTCATGTCTTTTAAATATAATTAAGTGCATAATAATGACATTGAAAACAATGTTTATGCATACAAGCCCTTGAGAAAATGATTGTTGTCAATAAACCAGAGAGGTAAGCACATGTAAATTAATGAAATTATACATGCAGCGACTGTCACAATTCCCCATAGCATTAATCTTGTATAGATGGGATTATTCATCACAATTCCATTCAAATGGAACAAGCTCAATTGACTTGCCTTGTTTTGTGCCTAAGAAAATATCCTTCAAATTGCAAATCAGTGAGTGCATGTACCTTAACTTTAAAGTGTTCTCGAACAATAAAGATATTTAATCAATTTAAAGAATACTTAGTATGGCCAATTAGACCAATATAGCAGCTATGGCCCCAGGTTCCCAAAGCTCTCCTTAGCTAGGAAACTGACATAGCAATGGAAGCAGCAGTGCAAGCGAGAGGGGTCCAACTCTTCGTATCTTTCAAAGGCGTTAGCACATTTAGAAAATATTACTAATTGAAAAATATCGTATCTAAAACTTGTTATAATCATAGGTCCCTTTTAACCTGTCAATAGTTGGGAGAAACATGGTGCTCCAGAATAAATTGTAAATGACTCACTAAATAATAAATGTGGTCTGGGTGCACCAGCCCCCCAGCTTTAGGGAGTGATATGGCAAAGGATGTGAAGAAGAAACAGGGCCAACCGGCACTCCAACAGAGCCACAGGACTTTTTTGAGTGCCAGTAGGACCTGCTTCTTCTTCACATACTTTGCCCTTTTAACCTGCTCCATTTTTGGAGACTTTAATCTTATATGATATGCAAATCACTCCTTTATGTCCCTTTGGCCAACTATGCATCCAGAACCTCTGTTTTATAGCGCAGATGCAGCCTATTAGCTCAGAGCCAGACAGAAAGCCTGTTTCAATTTTGTTAGATCTCATCAGTGCAAGATACTGGAACATGGCTTCTGAGTGGGTAGAACTTGTGTAGTAGTGAAGCAGAGAACCTAGCCTGGTTAAGGTGAGATGGGCTAAAACAGAAGATATTTACTTGTCTCGTGCCATATACACAGTACTACCGTAACAAATGAGAGTTTGACTCGCATGATGCATTATGGGCGGAGATCTAACAGGATTGAAACAGGCTGTCTGTAAGTTTATATCTATATAAAACTCAAAAGCCGTGAATATCTTGTAAATTATTTCCTTATACAGTAAATAGTGAGTTCTGATGTCATCAGTTATAAACGGTGAGTTCTGATGTCATTTCTGTCACATGACTCACTAAAACTTGTGTATTATAATAAATAAAGTACCCCCAGTTGCAAAATATGAGGATATTAGAAGTTACCTCGGAGTTCCATGACCTGTATAAAAGCACTCGGCCTTCGGTCTTGTGCTTTTATATGGTAATGAAACTCCTCTGTAACTTATAATATCCTTGTATTTTACAAGAGGGGGTACTTTATTCACTATACATGGCTCTGAACTATTAGGTTGTATCTGTGCTATAAAAACCAGCAGTTCTGGATGCACAGTTGGCCAAAGGAACATAAAGGAGTGATTTGCATGTCTCTGCCCATAATGCCTCATGTCAGAGTCAAACTCTTATTTGTGGTATAAAGGCAGTGCT
The DNA here is from genome assembly GCF_017654675.1 of Xenopus laevis. Taxonomy (NCBI): domain Eukaryota; kingdom Metazoa; phylum Chordata; class Amphibia; order Anura; family Pipidae; genus Xenopus; species Xenopus laevis. Next base: position 27,474,884 of record NC_054380.1, read on the forward strand.
ATGTACAGTATATGGCACAAGGCAAGTAAATATCATCTATTTTCAGAAGGCTTTATGCTGCATGTCTTGTATGTGAAAGACTTTTTGGCTAATTTTAGTCCATCTTACCCTAACCAGGCTAGGTTCTCTGCTTGAGTATATAATTAGTCACCCTTAAATGGGTGGTTCGCCTTTAAGTTGACTATTAGTATGTTATAGAATGACTAATTTTAAGAAACTTTTCATTTGGTCTTCATTATTTATTTGTTATAGTTTTTAAATTATTTGCTTTCTTCTCCTCAGGCCCGGATTTACAAACTTTCCGCCCCTAGGCCGGCTCTACTCATCGCCCCCGCTCCCCTGCTGGTGCCGCCCCTTCGCTTCCCCTGTCCAGCACTGTTACCTCCACTTCCGGTTTCCCCCTGTCCAGCAATGTCCCCTTGCGTTCCAGGGCCTTCCGATCTCTGTGCGTGCGCAGAGCTTAACACTCGGGAACAGCACTGTGCCATCCCCTTCGCTTCCCCCTGTCCAGCACTGTCGCCTCCACTTCCGCTTCCCCCTGTCCATCGATGTCCCTCCCCTTCCAGGTGCCGTCCTCTTCCCCCTCAGTGTGTGCGCGCGCATGCGCACATCTTAACACTTGGGAACAGCACTGGAGACTGACGTGAGTCTCCAGTGCTAGTTACTGATGCGGCTGGGCCGCCCCTGAAATTACGCCGCCCTAGACCCCGGGCCAATGTAGCCTTGCCACAAATCCGGGCCTGCTTCTCCTGACTCTTTCCAGCTTTCAAATGGGGGGTCACTGACCCCAGCTAATGACAAATGCTTCATAAGGCTACAAATGTATTGTTATTGCTACTTTTCATGATTCACCTTTCTATTCAGGGCCTCACCGATTCATATTCCAGTCTTTTATTCAAATCCAGAAGTGGTTGCTAGGTTCGTTTGGACCCTAGTAACCACAGCGCTGATACTGCAAACTGGAGAGCCACTGAATTTAAAGCTAAATAACTCAAAAACCACAAATAATAAAAAATGAAAATCAATTGCAAATTGTCTCAGAATATCACTCTCTACATCATACTAAAAGTCAGCTCTAAGGTGAACAACCCCTTTAATCTACTAGATCGCTAGGTTTATTCTCACTCATTTCATTACCGGCTTCTTCTCCATTTCATTTTTATAGTTTCAGTTCCGTTGTGGCCACAATCTTTAGAGCGCCTACATCATCAACATGGAGGCTTTCCCCAAACTGCACATGCATAAACTTTTCCTCACCCGCTAATCCTGCAAAGTTGATCGGAATAGAACCAGCGTACATACTGTAGATATATGTAACTATATATTTTAACTTTTAACATATATTAACTCAGTTTTAGTAATGGATTTCTTTCAGTAACAACACTCCTGCATATACAGTACATGTAGTACAAATTCTGAATGCAATGTGTCACATGCATGGCTTATCGACTTTTATTTTACTCAATATCATTGGCTACCTAGTCTGATGGAAAATTCAGAGCATGTACAGAGCATAGAGAGCAACAAAAATCAGATCTAATTCCCCTGCACTTAGAACAATAAATAGCAATAATGGTATTGTACGATTTTCCTTCCTTAATATATTTGCGTTAATAAATTAAACTTCCCCTTCTATTCCCAATATATTTGACTTTTAATTAGCACTCCCACTGGCTTCTTTTTATCTCCAAATATTTTATGCATAAAAATCTATTAACCTTATGAACCAGATATGCCAAGACAATCTCTATATTTTATTCAGTCAGTTAGAATTCAACAGAATTATCTATGTTCAAGTGACAAAAAATTGTAATTAACCCCAGGAAGGTTTTACCGTTACAAATTATGCCAGAAATAGCAAATATCAATTAAAAATCGAATCTGAGGCAAATAAATATTAATCTAAGTAAACTCCAGCCCAGGGATCCCCAACCTTTTGAACCTGTGAGCAACATTCAGAAGTAAAAGGAGTTGGGAAGCAACACTAGTATGAAAAATGTTCTTGGGGTGCCAAATAAGTGCTGCGATTGGCCATTTTTAGCCTCTATGTGGATTGTCAACCTACATTGAGGCTTTGTGTGGCAGTGCACCTGGTTTTTATACAACCAAAACTTGCCTCCAAGCCTGGAATTCAAAAATAAGCTCCTGCTTTGAGGCCACTAAGAGTAACATCCAAGAGGTTGGAGAGCAACATGTTGCTCACGAGCTACTGGTTGGGGATCACTGTTCTAGCCTATTCTTTGCATTCTTTCTGCTAGGAAGACAAAAAAACTGAGTAGATGAGGAATTTCAACAATTAAAAACTCAATAATAGCATCCAGCAGGACAGTTTGCTTTGTGAAATGTTTCTGTAGAACTGAGCGTGTAGGCAAGGCCATTATTACTCATTTTAAATAATAGATCAGTACTCTCAAATGAATGCAACTATTTTGTATTTTTTTTATTTGCATAAAACTATTGTAGAGGTATGGGACCTGTTATCCAAAATGCTCGGGACCGGGGTTTTCCGGATAATGGATATTTCCGTTATTTGTATCTCCATACCTTCAAGGTGGCCATAGACGCAAAGATCCACTCGTTTGGCGGCATCGCCAAACGAGCGGATCTTTCCCCGATATGCCATTAACGAGCATGGCTATATCGGGAGTAATCCGAACATACGCAATGGGCTCCAGCGGGATCGGTCGGGTCAAAATCAAACGTGTCCGATCGACCAAATGACTGATCTCCACCGGACGAAAGAAGTCAGCACTCACCACACAAGATCCGAAAATCGTACGAATCCTCAATTCGTACGATAGGATCTGTGTGTCTATGGCCACCATAAGTCTACTAGAAAATCATTTAAGCATTAAATTAACCCAAAGATTAATTATATCTTAGCTGGGATCAAGTACAAGCGACTGTTTTAGTAGTACAGAGAAGAAGGGAATCCTTTTCAACATTCAGATTACTTGGATAAAATGGAGTCTATGGGAGATGGCCACTCCGTAATTTGGAGTTTTCTAGATAACTGGTTTCCAAATAATGGATCCCATACCTGTACTTAGCAAATGCAGAATGTTACCTCTGTACTATCTACCACTGATAGCGTGTGTCACTGGGCAGAAGCTTTAATTAGAGTATATTTAATATGGCGCATTCTCAGTAGCCCAGATGGTTCCAATAAATAAAAATATGTTTTTCACTTGTCAGGGATGATTCAAACATCATAGAAAGCACAACTTCTTGCTAGGTTCAGTCTTTATCAGAGGGAAAAGATGTATATGTTCTCGGGAGGGTACAACCAAACAATCATCCTGTAAGGTGGCTTTTCTGCGGGTTTGTGGTAATGAGCCCTTATTTGTTATTAAAATAATATATGAAATATAGATGAAAATATTTCTGTTTAGAGTAAAAAGATTGATGATTACTAGTGATGGGCAAATTTATTCGCCAGACGCGAATTGGCGGCAAATTTGTTGTTTGTGACGCCGGTGTCCATTTTTGACGTTTCTAAAATTTTTAACTGTTTCGTGAATTTCGCGTGAAATTCGGAAATTTTTCGGCAAAGCAAAACGGTGCAAATGCACCCATCACTAATGATTACTTCCTTAAAGGGACACTAAATTGCGCACCCATACTTTACTTAAGTTTTGTGCTGGACAACAAATACCAGCATACTTTAACTTAGTAAAAAGTTTAAGGCATGCAGGGAGCTGTAGTTCAGCAAAATTCGAACGAATGATTTGAACTATTTTAAGCGATCGATCGAAGGATTTTTATTCAACCCAAAAAAACTTAGAAAAGTGCTGGGGAATGTTCCCATAGGCTAACATTGGACTTCGGTAGGTTTAAAGTGGCGAAGTATGAAGTCGAAGGTACTTCGATTATCGAAATGGTTGAATGGTCGAACGATTTTTACTTCGAATCATTCGATTCGATCGAATTCGATCGAATTTGACCAATTCGATGGAGAAAGTACCCAAATACTTTTTTCCATTCTAATTATTCACTCGAGCTTAGTAAAGCTGCCCCCTTGTGTCTCAATCTCTTTCCCTTTTAGATTGTAAACTCTTTTGCACAGAGCCTTCTTCACCTTTTGTATCAGTTACTGGTTTGCTATGTATGTAATTCTGTATGTTCTCTGTATATATACATTTCTTTTACAGTGCTGTGAAATATGTTGGTGCTCTAAAAATACAAGTTAGTGCAGTGGGACATGTTATAGTTAGTTTTAATGTCCCTTTAAAGCAAACTGGATAATTTGTCTTCATTTTAAATCAAGCTCAACATCAACAAAAAATAATAGGTAGGGAAGGAGCTAAGGAGCAATGATGAAAAATAAATATATAATAACCAGCAACCAAAACAAATAACAAGTAAAGTCAAGTGCTACATGGAAGCCAATGGAACACAAAAAAACGTGACCCTTTAAAAGTGTCTTATATCCCCTACCAAACTTCACAAATTGAAGAACATGGAATTTTCTAGCTGGAGACAAAGGTATATTTATAACTGTGTACAATTTCTGTTTTCAGCCAAGAAACGTTGCAAGCAAGATGTTACTTTCTTGTCATTGATTGGTGCTTGAATAAAAGATGCAGTTTCTAAAATTGATTGCACCATTATAAATAGAACAAACAAACCTCATATGCAGCTCAATGCTTCTCCTTCATACATTTTATAAACTAGTTGTCAAAATATGATGTTATAACAATTGTAAAAGAAACCACTTTACAATCAATTTCTTTCTTACATTAATACAAATAATACATAAGTTTTTGAATATAATACAACGTGACAGCTGTATATATATCACAAGGTATCTCATTACTCACTGACATCATTGTGATGCAAAACCACGCATGGTTTATATCAACATACTATAATATCTGGATTCACTTTACAATATAATATTAGCACTGGTACTGTATAAGTGCCTTAGAAGAGTTGATGTTATTACATTATTTAAAATTGTTGTTATAGATTTTTGTTACAGATCTGACAAGTCAAAGGAAGTACAACTTTTATTATTTTAATATTTCCCATTCACCAGTCAAACTAAAAAACATAGATACCGCTAGCGATTTAAGCTAGCGTATTTTATGCGGATATGCGTCAGCTTTTTTAAAAACCATGACGACGATTCGCATGTGTTTCCAAGGCCTTTTGTCTTTTTCTCAATTGCATATTAGGCATCAAATGTCTCTGAAGACCCCTGGCACTCATATTTAGGAAAGATAATCTTAGTACCTGATATGTGGGAGATAAAGTAAAGTGATAAATTGTAGGCAAACTTTTAAATTTGTCAGAATGTGAATTTTCCAAAAATATAGTTTTTTTAATTTCAGTTTAATTTCATGTGCAGTAAAAAGTTGTTATATTACTAAGATAATGGAATGAAGAAACGTTATTATTTTTTCAGTTACGGGGAGCTGGTCCTTGTTTTTTTTTTATTTATATGTATAAGAACTGAGAGCCATTTGAAGGGACTGAATTTGATTTAGATTTTTTTTCCACCCAATGTAACTACGTAATTAAAACTGCTTTATAATTGTAATGATTCAAATGGGATTCTAGCAATTCATTTAATTTACTAGAATATATTGGACTGTCTAACACTTCAGTGAAATCCTTGGTTGTGCCTCCATGGCAACACATGATATATACCCATCCATGTGGCTCTAATCAATGCTGCATGGAATGTCATAAAATTAAAAAATTGATAAGTGCCACATCTTTTCAATCCATACACCCTCTAGTTATTTAGTGGACTAAGCTATTGTGACAATCACAAATTAATAAATGATCATACTTCCAGTAATACATTTTAGTCACGCTAGAGTTGACTTTACTTTCAATGCTATTGACAGACTTGTCAGTTACATGAAGTATTAATGAATGCATAAGGCATACCTACATGGATAAAAAGAGATATCAGCTCCCTTAAAATACATATTTATAATTACAGAGCTTATAATGTGTATTCAAACATAAAGATTAGTGATGGGCGAATTTATTCGCCAGGCGCGAATTCGCGCAAATTGCCGCCGGCGAAACGGCTGCAATAATTCGCAAAAAATGGACGCCGGCGTCGTTTCGCAAATTTTTTTGCCGTTTCGCGAATTTCGCTAATTCTTTGGCGAATATAAGCAGCGCAAATTTGCCCATCACTAATAAAGATTGTTTGAATCTATGGAATCACTTATGGAATCATTCAATACATCTTCTTTCCAGAGGAATAGTGAAGATAAACTTGATTATTTCAGAAATTGTACAGAATATTTAATAGTTTCTTATTTCAGTATGCTGAAGCTTGTAATACATTTTAATTTTCGCGATAAGTTCAACCTTTTAATTCTATATATAACCTGCCTAACTGCCAGTTGATCCAGAGGAAGGCAAAAAACAAATCTGAAGCCTCTCCAATTTGCCTCAGAGGGGGAAAAAACTTTCTGACTCCAAGGTAACAACGGAACCAGTCCCTGGATCAACTTGTACTATGAGCTATCTCCCATAACTCTGTATTTCCTCACTTGCTAAACACCATCCAACCCCTTCTTAAAGCTATCTAATGTATCAGCCTGTACAACTGATTCAGGGAGAGAATTCCACATCTTCATAGCTCTCCTAGCTGTAAAAAAACCCTTCCAAATATTTAGCTGCTATATTCCTATATGTAGTTTGTAAAAACAATTGTAACATCCAATGATTTTCCTTTACTAGACAATGCCATGTCAGTATTTACTGAGTTCTGTATATCGCTGCCCCACTGCTCCTATCAGAAAGACCCTCCCAAAAGTTTTAAAAGCCCAACCCCCACCCCCGGTATTTTTTTGTGCAGAGTGTCTTGTACATACACAGTCAATCTGAATGATTCTGCCTTTTGTGTTATTCTGCTGGTGACCTGTGTTCCGCCATTAAGTTCTATGTATCACATCATCACTTGATATAATGTGGCTCATTACCATTTACTCAGCTGATCGGCTCCTGCATCTAAGCAAGACTATAGCTCTGAATCTCTTAAGAAGTGATGAACTAATCTGTCAAGTTTTGATTCACCAAATAACTGGTGGAATTGTGAAAAATTTTCAAAACTGGTTTTGTCGCTAATATTTTGTCATGCAACAAATTTGTTTATGCCGCATGTCATTTTTGTAGCAAACTACATTAGAGTCTAGGGGTGTTTCTTTTCTTGCAGAAAAAGAACAGTTCCGGGTTCCAATCACAGCTGTTAATTAGTCTCAGACCAAAACTCGCTCACCGTAAATATCGGTTGGTCCGGGTGCCAAATGCCCCGGACCCTACTCTTGATTAGGAACACTGAATTTCAACAGTCTTCATTCATGTAAAAAAAAGTTGAAAAAAAGCTGAGATCTTACCCTGCAATAGTAGTGACCCAAGTGCAGCCAGCCCCGAGTCCGTCACTAAGGGGAACGCCAACAGCAAGGTATTAGATTGGAGGCAGCGCACTCCTGGGCATCAAACAATAATCGCTCTTCTCCAGTTCGATAAAAAAAATGTACTTTATTTAAACATAGTATCAATCAGATGAACTTAGTATCTGAGGTCTTACGCATTTCGTGATACAACACTTCCTCAGAGACCTCGAATAGGCTACTACGACCTTTGACTGCGACCTCGACTTCGATTCGAACAATTCGAACTAAAAATCGTTCGACTATTCGACCATTCGATAGTCGAAGTACTGTCTCTTTAAAAAAAACTACGACTACATACTTTGGCAGTTTAAACCTACCGAGGCACAATGTTAACATATGGGGACCTTCCCCATCAGTTTTCTAAGGTTTTTTCGATCAAAGAAAAATCATTCGATCAATCGATTAAAATCCTTCGAATTCTTCGATCGAATGATTTTTACTTCGATTGATCGTAGTATTTGCAGTAAATCCTATGAATTCGATATTCGAAGGAATTTACTTCGAGGCTCGAATTCGAGGGTTAATTAACCCTCGATATTTGACCCTTAGTAAATGTGCCCCTATGTGTAATCTATAATACTTATGGCTATATTATAACAAAATGTATTTTTAATTTGGAATCCCCCTTTCAAATAAATATCTAAAGGTATTCTTAAACAGCATCTCAGTTCAAACTGTACTAATGAGTGAGAATGTAGCCTGCAAGTGGTAGGTATTCTTGTCCCTGGAAGGGGTCCCAAACAAATCCCTACACTTAACCCATTTGCCATGTGGTGAGGTATTGAATATAGTTGCTGAAATGGACTGGTAATATGTTTGACTCAATTTAGAGTGAATCCAGTCCCACTGGATAGAATAAACATCAATTAAAAATATATTTATGTTTGCAATAAATTCAGTGTTGAAGAAGTACTCTTTAAATTCTCTTTTTTTTTTTGTATTCTCATCTTTGGCATCTTGCTTGTACAGTAGTGCTTTCCCAATTTGTTTTGTGCATGGAAATTGTGTATGAAAATGAAATATTCACCGTGGACGTGAAAGCAGCCAAATATTATCGCAGATGACACTATCTTGTATTTAATTATGTTTTTTTTATGTCTTTGATCTTCAAGCTTCTTCTCTCTTTATACTATTTTAACTGACTGAACCACTCAGTATGTTTGTGATCTGCCTACAGATCTCATTCATTTTACATTTGGCAGATCCCATTCCATTTCCTATAATTCATCTTTACTTTGATGATATGGTTAAGATGATTTATACACCTCTGGCCATAGCACTGGGATAACAAATAATAATGTAACTTCTTAATGTTTAATTTGGGGCATGCAGTTTGCAGTCTTTGTACTTCTATATAAGACTCACAACAAAGAGAAACTGTAGTTTTAAGAAGTGTCTTTATAATTATAGCTAATAGGTATTGAGCAATAAATGCGGAAAAGTGCAGCAAATCCAGATTTACTCTTAATTCAATTCCAAGTCTCCCAATGTACTTCAATGTTGATAAGATAAGAAAATAAAATGTATTTTTCTCATATGGGGCAGATTTACTAAAGGATGAATTGTCGACAGCAACCTCTTGGCACCCATCTCACCACTTTGCCAGGCGCAAATACTCTATGAATACGCTAATTCACTAAAATGCGAAGTTTCATCCTGGGTGTCAAACGCTGGTGACTTTTGTGCGAGGATTTCATAGTTCATTTGTGCCTAGCGAAACTTCGCTAGTGATCTTGCGCTTAGGCCAATTTGCATAGGGCGAGAAATTTAAAGTTGTATGGACGTCTTTATGTTAAATGTTGCTGCAAATGGTTTAAGTTACCGGTTTATATTATACATGTCCAGGGAACCTTAATAAAGACAAGAGAGTTAATATAATGCCCTACACATGAGTCCACTGTAAAATTAATGTTCCATATGTTATGAAATGTCTGGGAAAAAAAGAGTTCCCCAAAAAAAGTTTGTTAGGACTTTTGCAACCAATCACGCTGAAAAAAGGAAAAAGAACGCCAGCGTTTTTTTTAACTTTGATGAATTTTAGGCTCACATGATAATTGACAGAAGATTGAGGAAGATCTAGCTGCTTTATAGCACTTCGCCTGGCCTGAGGTGGAGAAGGCAACTCTAGCAAAAGAGCTAACGTTCAGTAAAATCCGCATTTTAGTGAATTTGCAGCGTAACATCCATTGGTGATAGAGTGCAAATGACAGCTAGCAAAGGTCTGTTTCGCTACCGAATTTGAGGCTGCGCCTGTTAGTAAATCAATTACAGTGCAAATATTAATAGCTCTGATTCCATGAGAAAGTAGGAAAGAGAAATTGATTCAATTTCTCTTGATTTATAAGTGAACCTTTATCACAACCTGTTGGCACTTTAGCACTCAATACTGGTGTTTTAATTGATTTTTAATAATCCAATATTCACTAATACCTAATGAACTGTTTATGAATTACAAATTATAAAGCATATATAGTAATCAATTGAAAATCTACTTGAATTTGAGTTTCACTCTATTTAAGCACTATATCACTTTAAAAATATCAATTTTTAATAGCCTCAATTGAGGTTAATCTATTAATTTATGTAAATCAAGCACTTGCACTTTGTAGGAATGTTTATTAAGTGGTGAACCAATATATATAGAGCCACGGGATCAAAGGGTTTAATTTAATACCGAAAGATATACAGATAAATATTTACTTTGGGTGGTTTTCTTGATTGATACGTATTTTCTTTTCTCTTGCATACCAATAGGTTTGTCATCCAATTGTATTATTTTGCCTCCAATAAGGATTAATTATAGCATAGTTGGGATCAAGTACAAGCTAGTGTTTTATTATTACAGAATAAAGGTAATTTTTTTTAATTGTTTGAATTATTTAATTCAAATGGAGTCTATAAGAGATCATTCTAAGCTTTCTCAGGTTTTCAGATAATGTATCCTATTCATGTATAAAAATTTTCCCCACCTACGTCCTCATAAGTTGCAGTTTTGGTATCATTTTGATATCCTACAACATTCTTGCCACCAATTTTTCTTATACCAACCCAACATTATAAGAATATACCAAAAAAACAGACAATGCCCCTCTATAACATTGAAATCTCAGTTCTAAATGCTTTTTACCACATTTCAATGATTTCTATTATAAATACTATGATCTCAGTAGGGATGAACTACTACTCAACTTTTCCCATATCTCATAGTTAGGGATGAATGAATCTTTCCAGTTTCACTTTACTGACAAATTTGGAATCAATGGGTATTTTTCTCAAGTTTTTTCACCATAAAATCCATGTCTGGCAACAAAAAATTTTCAGTGCTAGTTATAGTTACTAATGATGAGCAAATGTTTCCGGCAGGCATGGACTGCTCACTTTGCCATTTGCAATTTTTTTGGGAAACTGCGGCAAAAATCGACCATGAAAAATGTTTCCACGACAAAAAAGTCGCCAAGACGAAATTGTCGCTGAGATAAAAAGTCGCCAAAAATGCCCATTGAATTTAGTGCATTTGGACAAAAAAGTCGGCGAGACGAAAAAGTCACTGCAAGGAAAAACGCCTATTGTCATTAATGAATTTGGACAAAAAAAGTCACCAAGTTGCAGAGACTAAAAAGTCGCCAAGACAAAAACGTCACTGCAAGAAAAAAAACACCCTTTGACAAATGAATTTGGAGAGAGAGAAAAAAGTTGCGTGTATAAAAAAATTTGCCACAAGGGAAATACCCATTGACTGTGATAAAAAAATTGTTGCGCAAGTAAAAAATTGCCACGTGTAAAAAAGAATAGATGCCTAATGGGTTCAATGCGTTACATGGATTTTTTGGCTCATCGCTCATCACTGAGGGGGTTATTTATCAAAATCCGAGTTTTTCTGATTATTTGAATATAAAAAGTCCAACCAAGCTAGAATCCACGATTTGACCTTATTTATTATTAAAAAAGCACGATTGGGGAAAAACTCGATAAAATCTATCAAAAACCTGAATCTTAAATTTTTTCTGTTTTTTTTCCTGAATCTTTCAATTTTTTCTGGCTTTTATTTCCCAAAAAAAAAAAGCCCAAAATAGCCAGCGCAGGCAGCCATAGAAACTTCCAAATAGGATAGGGACATCTCCGGTTGACTTATATACTGAGATATAGACTTATGACTGAGATGGCAACGGCAGATTCTGACTTTTTGCAGCCTCTGGGTATAGTGCATCTCAAAAAATTATTGGTTTTTTTTTCCCACTGAAAATGTTTTTTATAGTAAAAAAAAAACTAGAATTTTTAAAGTTTTTGGCATTCAGACTTTAATAAATAACCCCTAATAGTTACTTTTTAATTTGTATTTTTAATGACATTGAAAATAGTACACAATAGTGCATACATTTTATATAATTTAGTTCTCTGGTTGCACTATATGAATATTTGTAAGAATTAACTACCTAAATGGTCAGTATAGCTTTCGTATCAAAGTTGATTAAAAAAAAAGCCAATGACCCAATTCTGTCCTTCTGTCTGCCCAGCTGGAACTGACCTTATCTTTATCACAGTGTCACAGACAGGGAGCTAGAGACAACGGGCTTAGAGGAATTACTAAATTAAGGTACATAAAATATGTGTCCCAGTGGGAGGTTAATAGTATAAGAACTTGCAGTCCTGATTAAAAGTAAAGCCAACCATGGAAAACAGACCAACGGAAGCCATTCTTCATCAAAAGCTTTATGCAGATTTAAACAATTTCCCTCGTCCTTCCCAAGTCTATTCTTATCATACGCAACCTTGTCTCTGAATTGTTCTAAACATGTATTTTATAAGGATCAGAGTCTTTGAAGATGTGTCAGATTATTCATGTGAATGGTTCCCAGGAATAATAAATCTGTAAAGACCACAGGGAAACATACAGTAGGTGCTTCTATTTCCAGTGCACAAATATGAACATACAATTCTTTAAAATGAAAAATAAAATGAAATATACAATTATGAATGTGTAAGAGAAAATTGCTGCCTAAACGAGCAATCAAAATATTGAATCGATGTTTGTTCACATTATGCTCAGAACAAACCTTTTCAGATCCCTAGAAGCAGATTTTAGCACATCTTTCATTGTAATCTACTTTATTTATGATCTTAATTATCTTTCATGGATTTTTTAAATTATGCCTTATTACTAGTGATGAGCAAATTTTTTCAGCCAGGCATGGATTCTTGGCTAAATTCCGCATTTCACCATCTGCAGATTTTTTTTCACGAAACTGCGGTAAAAATTCCCCGCTACTAAAAGTCAAGACAAAAATGTTCACCGTAATAAAAAAATGCCCATTGCATTTGGAGTGAGAAAGAACGCCCATTGACTTTAAAGGAGAACTAAACCCTAAAAATGAATAGGGCTAAAAATGCCATGTTTTATATACACTTATTGCTGATGCTACAGGGCTGATTATTAATTTTCATGTTAGTTGCACAGGTTTCTGTGCTGCCATGTAGTAATTATCTGTATTAATTACTAACCAGTCTTATATTGTGAAATTTCTATTCTCTGTGTACTGTATATTGTGAGTGGTTCCTAAGCTCAGTAAGTGACAGCAGCACAGAGCATGTGCAGTGAATCAGCAGAAAAGAAGATGGGGAGCTACTGGGGCATCTTGGGAGACACAGATTTTTACTACTAAAGGACTATGGTTGCCTTGGGCTGGTACAGAAGCCTAAAACATAACGTACAATATTTCTAGCTACTTCTTTAACTTTCCTTGTCCTTTAATGCATTTGGACAAAAATTTGCAGAGACAAAGTATCTGTGAGACCAAACGAGGCATTCTACTCAAATGCCACCCTAGCTGACCTCCAGACTTAAAGCAATGATATTTTAAAGTATTAGATGGCTGAAGGCAATCATTTTTATATTCAGATGTATTTCACTCATTTTGCATTTGAATATGCAAATCGTGGCTTGTATTCAGTTCTTTATAATGACCAGAATCCAAAAATTATAGATTTTGGTGCATATAATCATGTGAATCCCGAATATATAGTTTTGGTGCATGTCCAATGAGTTATAAGATAAATTACAAACAACACTGTTGCATACAAATTGATAGATGACTCCAGTTTATAGATGATAGATGGATAAACATAGGGACAGAGAAATATATAGACAGACAGATAGATAGATAGATTACTCCAGTTTACTTCTACTAGTGGGCAAACTCAGTTTATTTGACTACCTTCTTGGATCACGATTCTGACCTTAACTACTCTCTTGCCTCCTGATTTGGTACCGCTTTGCCGATTGGTATTGACCCAGCCTGTTCCACGACTATGCTCTTAGTTCCCCGTTCTTCTTGTTAATGTTTTGTTCCCTTGCCTGCCCAGAACTCTCTCCCTGGTCCTCTCACTTTATGACCTGGTGTTCCATGGATACTTACAGTAGCTCATCTATGGTCATCTATGGCCTTTTCATTTAACCAGCACGTAAAACTTCTATTTGATGTATTGTGATGCATACTTTATGTTTATTTATTTTAATGTTGTTACTTCTTGCCTGTTATTGCACTTTGTATCCTGACTTGGATATTATTCTTGCCAACTATTACTAATTTAATAAGGACAAAAAAGTACACTCCAGAACTCAGGGCAGAAATCCCTATAACAGGAAGAGAATGACTCATTGGAGAGGACATAAAAAGGGCATTTCTGGCTGGAAGAGGCTAATAATTCTAAACAGTTTGGATAATATAAAACAGCTGGGCCACAATAACACACAGCTTAGTAGCGAAGAAGAAATGTCACAACAATGTAACCAGCTGGAACAGAACACTGGCTCTAGAAAATATAGCCAAAAGCAAAAGGTCATGAGTTCAAGATCAGACAGAGAAAGGACACAAATTCAGATTCCACCTGTATCGCTCTCCAGCCATGTGACTAATATGATGCATTGCCCTTGGACTCCCAAGCAGTTATAGGAGGAAAAAAAAAAAAAAAAAAAAAAAAAAAAATATATATATATATATATATATATATATATATATATATATATATATATATATATATATATATATAATACTATAAAATCAGAATTTTTAGTGGGAAAAAAACTTGAATTATTATACTCCAGGGATGCAAAAAGTCAGAATCTGAAAATACTCCATCTTCAACCTGTCAATATCCCATAGAAGTCAATGGCAGAGGTCCTATTTGCACTGGGTTTAGTACAATAATCTAAACATTTCAGGCTTTTCCGCATATTTCATGAAAAAGATTTTTCAGGGTGTCACATCCGAAAAATTTAGATTTTTCACGAAACAATCGGAATAAGTAGCGGATTTTGTGCAACAATGCGAAAAAGTCGCGTTTTTTCCATTTGAAGATAAATAAGGGTAAATCATGGATTCTAGTTTGGTCGGGCTTTTTTATTTAAAACATCGGAAACATTTGGATTTTGATAAATAACTCCTACATTTTTGAAGAATTTCGTTGCACTACAATTTTGTGTTGCCTTTCAGAATTTTGCTGCATATAGCCTTATTTCATAAACAAGAGCTCACTTGCATCTGCAAGTGAAGTGGACAAAGTGCATTCACCATGTTTTTCCCATCATGCAGCATTTTTACACAATTTCAGCATCAATGTGGTCGCAAGGGGGCATTGCCACTTACGCAATTGCAGCCAATGCATCAAATATAATGCCACTTTGCTGTAAACCAGATGCATATAATTCTGCAGATGAAAATGCGCTGCGCCTATTGAAGCAGGGTGCTGAGTAATGATGTGCGGGTTGGGTTTTACGAGCCTGACTTCTGGGTTCCTTTTATAGACCCACACTGCGCGCCCTACCAATGACATCACAAAAGGGGCGGATCGAACAGATGCGCGTCTATAAAAGTTGAACCCGGAAGATGGAAGCCAGCATTGTAAGGTCGCGGGCAGGCAGAAGAGCTTAACCCAGACCCACTTGTGACCCAGAAAGGGGAGGGGTGGTCGGCCCGAACCTGCACGACCCGCAGGTCCCGTGGGTATCGGACCGGCTTGCACACCACTAGTGCTGAGGAAACCCTGGAGCTGCCGCCTGGTCTGGAGGTAGTGGCAGCTCCATTTGGTTCATATTTGTCGAGAGGCGAAAATGCACTTGATTCAAAATGGGAAGCAAGAAGGACTGAACTATATGGGAGTGCAAAGAGTGCATTGTAACACAGGTACACTATAATGAAGTGGGTTTTACATGCAACTGTCTGCACAAAACACAACTGTGGTAGCAAATGTAAATGGCCCCGCAAAATGCTTCTAGATAGCAGATAAATAGGTGGGAAGTATGAGAAAACAATTTTGGTCATTTTGCCACAGGGTCTGTGTGGGAGCCGCCAATCCTACAGTATAAACCATGCTGCAATTGCAATCTCCTTGGTGAATCAATAATAATTACATGAATTTATGACACACAATTAATTCAATAATGAAAAGACTGGGCACTCTGTAAAACAACATAAAACTATAAACCATCTCTTATCCTCATTAAACAAAAATATCAATGTTGCGAGATCACAGCGACCTATAGTTAAATCGATCGATTAAATACATTCCAAGTTCATGGTTCTAAAGCTTCGTTTATAAAATCCATTCCAATAAATGAATTCAATAAATAAGTTAGCCAGTGATGGAGTAGTTCACTCAATTACACTACCTGTTATCTCTCAGCAACCTTATTATTTACCCTGGATGGAATACAATAGATCATATACTCATAATCTCCATTAAATTATATATTGATTTTATAATGCTGGTTGTGGACAGTAAAATAACAGTTTTAAAAGCAGGAGAGAGAGATATATATATATATATATATATATATATATATATATATATATATACATATACAGAATATAGGTATGGGATCTGTTATCCAGAATGCTCTAAACATGGGGTTTTCCAGATAAAGGATCTTTCTGTAATTTAGAGCTTCATTCATTAAGTCTACTAGAAAATAATGTAAACAGGAAATATGCCCAATAGGGTGATTTTGCTTTCACCCTATTGGGCAGTTCAAGGATTAATTATAACTTAGTGTGTTTCAAGTACAAGGTGCTGTTTTATTATTACAGAGAAAAAGGAAATCATTTTAATCATGTAATTCAGAGCTTTCTGGATAATGGGTTTCCATGTAACAGATCCCATATATAAAGTTTGATCAGGATTTTTGGTGCAAAAACTCACATTTTTTCGGGATTATTAAAGTCAGTCGCTGCTGAATCCCATAAATCCTCCATCTCAGACCTGCTGAGGTTGTATATAAGTGAATGGGAGATTTCTGTGCTGGAATTAGCCTAAAAATCCGACTATTTCAGGCTTTTCGGGAAAAAAGACCCCAAAAAATCGTCTGATTCAGGGAAAACCTTTAAAAATCCTACAATTAGTTTTTTTTGCAATTTTATCTAGTTTTTCCCCGATCCGATTAAATCGTGCTTTTTTTAATAATAAATAATGTCAAATCATGGATTCTAGTCTGGTCGGACTTTTTTTTTATTTTAATAATCAGAAAAAATCGGATTTTATTAAATAACCCTCCCCATATTCTTATGAAAATCTTATTTTTTCAGTCCCTTGAAATAAATTATAAACCACTGATTCATTGGCCTTAACAAATAAATGTAAAGCAAAGACTGAGAGATCTTACTGGGGACGTTAAAATGTTTCTGCTGAAGCACAATGTCCGTGTTTCTCGGAGGACAAGCTGCTCGCAAGATTTTGCTATCTTACAGACATAATTGAAAAACTGGACAACTTCCATTTATCTTTTCAAGGCTGAATACTAACATCTTAATCGAAGGTGATAAAGTGACTGAATTGGGGAAAATTTCTCTCTGGAAAAAATGAAAAGTGAAAGCTGAAAATATGGTGTTCCAATGTGTCTCAGTTGAATGTGGATTTTGAGTGAGTTAAAGATACTGGGGGTCATTTATAAACTTCGCGCAGGGCAGATTGGTTCGCAAAGTGAATATATTTGCCCTGCGCATGGTTATATTTATAAAGCTGAATAAGAGGGTGCATACAGAATTGCGAATTTTTTATTCACAATGCGAATGTCTAAAGGGGCTTTATAAATATGTCACAATTCGCAAATTTATGCGCACACTCTGCGACTCAATTACGCCACAACTTTGGTGGCGGATAAAATATTCGCAAAACAGTTTTGCAAACTGCGAATTTAATGCTATTTTCACGCACAACAACCTCGCACATTGGGTGCGCTCGCGCAAACTCCTGTCTCATTTGCGAAAATGTATTCACACTGCGAATTCGCAAAAACCGGAAAGACGGGCAGAGCAGTGCAATATATTAGCGCTCAGCAAAAAACATGCGCAATACATCCATTTGCGAAAAATATGCGCTGCGCGAACTTTATAAATGACCCCCACTGTGCCTTGATTTGATCAGCAGCCTCGGAGGCTTGCTTTACAGCTCATTTTCTAGGATTACCAGAAACTGGTCTACAGCAGCACCTAAATCTTTTCAGCATTACTGAAATAGGTTCAGCTCTTATTCACAAAGGAAAGGAACATGTACTTAATGTACCTTCATTTTAAAACAACTTTTGAGCAAAAAAAAAACTGGACTAGAGTTTTAAAGAATAAACATCTGCACCTTATATTCTCTGCCTCCATTTGTGTCTGTGAAATCTTGCTGGGGGTGATATGTGCACTTTAAGACCTGAAAATATAGGGACCCAAAGCCTAGATATGTTCTTCTGTAAGAATGCATTACCTAATACGTTTTTTTAAAACCTGGATTACAGTGAAACCGCAATTTTATGTACCCTTATATTAAGTTTTCCTGCATTTTTTATTTGTAGTCTCACCAATTTATATTACATTTCAATGGATGAACTTCCCTTATTGTATGTAATACTGTATTTTCCCAGATTTTACATAAAAATGTTGTCCTGGTGTTCCCAAAAATTGATGTTTGTGAAATAAAGAGGTTACATACAGTCCTGCACCAATCATTTTTGCTTTTGTTTAGGTTGTGCATTTGACTGACAGAGAAGCCTTACACATGTCCCCCATAATGTAAAATTAATGCTTAACCCAGGTTATTAGTGATGGGCAAATTTGTCCCGTTTTGTTCGACAAAAATTTGTGAATTTCCAGTGAAATTCATGAATCCCCTCCAAAAATCACAAATTTTGTCAATTTTGACACCCACGTCAATTTTGATGCCTGGGACAATTGGACGTGCCTATTTTGTCCAAATGCATTAAAGTTAATGGGCGTCCGAATAATTTGGGTGTGGGATGCGAGTCAAATTTTTTTCCAAGTTTCGCCGCAACTTTGCGCCTGGCAAATTTTTTCGCCAATCACTACTGGTTATTAATGCAGAAAATGTTGTATTTCAAAGTAAAACTGACTCTTGTGCTTATATGCTTTTAGTACTTGAAGAAAAAGTTGGTTTCACACATTTCCCTGATTTTACATTTTCACCGATTTAATAATAATTTTATCCTGGTCCCCTGAACAGTATGATCTTAGAAAATACAGGTGTGGGACCTGTTATGCAGAATGCTCAGGACCTGGGTGTTACCAGTTAATGGATCTTTCCATAATTTGGATCTTCCATAATTTGAATCTTCACACCTTAATTCTCATATTATGTAAACATTAAATAAACCCAATAGGCTGGTCTTTGCTTAAAGATTAATTATATCTTAGGTGGGATCAAGTACAAGGTACTGTTTTATTATTTTTGAGAAAAAGGAAATCATTTTTGACACCAAAATTTTTTTTAAAGTTTGAATTCGAATTTACTATTCGACCCTTAATTAATCTTGTTATAGGAATATTACACTTAAAAAGACATTTGGCCAATATGTTTGCAGCAGATCTAGTAAACCATGACATATGATCATAAAACTAAGGGACTCCTATGGGTTTATTAGCCCTTTAGTTTCAAAAATTATATAATTATAAATAACACTTTTGCCACCTACATTATAAAACTACAGCTGGAAGCCGACTCTTCCAGATCCGTTAAATGACATTTAAATGTTATGTTGTTACTGGGCTTAGCAGAAAGTTCTGTGCTATAATGCGCTCTAAGCCAGGATAATGTCCACAATACCACCAAAGGTAATACGTAGAAATATATTTTTGCTTCCAGTAAAGATTATTTCTATCTTAGGTGGGATCAAGTACAAGGTACTGTTTTATTATTTTTGAGAAAAAGGAAATCATTTTTAAACTTTGGATAATTAAGATAAAATGCGAGTCTATGGGGCAGATTTACTAAAGAGCGAAGTGGCTAACACTAGCGAATTTTCGCCAGCGTTGCCACCCGCAGGGACATCACAGATTTACTAACGGACGCAGGTGCCAATTTGCTAACGAAAGAGATAGATGCTAGCAGTCATTCGCACTCTATCGCCAGGCGACTTTTCGCTCTGGCGAATAGACATTACTCCGCAAATTCACTAGAATGCGGATTTTACTGAACGTTACCTCTTTCACCAGACTTGACTTCAGCTCAGACCAGGCTAAGTGCACTGGAGTGCATAGATCTTCCTCAATCTTCTGTTACTTAAATCATATTCTGTGAGTGGAAAAAGCATCAAAGTTCAAAAAACGCTGGCGTCTTTTCCTTTATTCAGAGTGATAGACTGCAAAAGTCCTTAGAAATGTTTTTTGTGTGTAACCGGTTTCCCCCATACATTTTCTAACATATGGAACATAAACTATACAGTGGGCACATGTGTAGGGCATTATAACCAGTGTCGGACTGGGATGCCAGGGGCCCACCAGAAAACCTAAAACCGTGAGCCCACCAGAAAACCTGAGACAGTGGACCTTTCCAAACTATTATTCCTCATCTACTCACTCAAACTCTTTATTCTCCTAGTCTTTCATATATACATACAATATCGAACTAAGTAAATGGGCCCCTCTGAATAGAAATGTCACAATATAAGGCTGATTAGTAAATAATACAGATAATGCCTACATGGCAGCACCGAATCAGAATGTAATAACCAGTCTTCTAGCACCACCTTATATTACAGACCAACCTCATTTTCTACTTGTATATTTGCGACGACCCCTAAGCTCAGCTTCTCAACAGCTGCTCAGAGCCCACTGAGCATGCGAGTGTCACAGACACTTTCCAAGATGGTGACCCCCTGTGACAAGTTTGAAGTTTTGTATCATTGTTGCTATTGACAAGCTGAAACTTTAGGCTGGTGCAACAAGTTCAGTGTATAAAATGTGACATTTTCAGCCAAATTAATTTTTAGGGTTTAAAGAAATTATTATATTATTTATGTGTAACTCTTTAGGTTTTATCCTTTTATAACTGCAATATGATGAATCACTCTCCTTGTAATTATGCAGCACAAGCTAACTACACAGAGGCCTATTTATCAAAGGTCGAATTTCGAATTCATGTGATTTTTTTACAATTCGAATATACTCAATTCGACTGGGAAGTTAAGAAAAAATTCTAATGTCTAAAATTTGAACGAGTTTTTCCTCCGATAAAAAAAACTCGAATGTCAGGAAGGCTATTAACATCTCCAAATGGCTCAACAGACCTTTGCCATTGACTTGTACATGAACTTGGCAGGTTTTAGGTGGCGAATATTCGAATTAGGAGTTCAGGGCCCATTTACTTAGCTCGAGTGAAGGAATAGACTAAAAAAAACTTTGAATTTCGAATGTTTTTTTTGGCTACTTCGACCATCGACTACGACTTCGACTTCGAATCAAATGATTCGAACTAAAAATAGTTTGACTATTTGACCATTCGATAGTCGAAGTACTGTCTCTTTAAAAAAAAACTTTGACCCCCTAGCTCGCCACCTAAAACCTACCGAAGTCAATGTTAGCCTATGCGGAAGGTCCCCATAGGCTTTCTAATGTTTTTTAGGTCGAAGAAAAATCGTTCGATCGATGGATTAAAATCCTTCGAATTGAACGATTCGAAGGATTTAATCGTTCGATCGACCGATTTTTCGTTTGATCGTTCAATCGAACTATTTGCACTAAATCCTTCGACTTCTATATTTGAAGTCGAAAGATTTACATTCGGCAGTAGAATATCGAGGGTTAATTAACCCTCAATATTTGACCCTATGTAAATCTGCCCCTTCATGTCGGGATGTGATAAATCTCACATTCAAATTTACATTCGAATAGGGGGATGAAAATTAGAATGTTTGAATTTTTGAAACCAAAATTTTTTTAAAAATTTGAATTTGAATTTACTATTCGACCCTTAATTAATCTTGTTATAGGAATATTACACTTAAAAAGACATATGTTTGCAGCAGATCTAGTAAACCATGACATACGATCATAAAACTAAGGGACTCCTATGGGTTTATTAGCCCTTTAGTTTCAAAAATTATAAAATTATAAATAACACTTTTGCCACCTACATTATAAAGCTACAGCTGGAAGCCGACTCTTCCAGATCCGTTAAATGACATTTAAATGTTATGTTGTTACTGGGCTTAGCAGAAAGTTCTGTGCTATAATGCGCTCTAAGCCAGGATAATGTCCACAATACCACCAAAGGTAATACGTAGAAATATATTTGCTCATAACAAACATATCCTTAGCAATGCTTTCCTACAGGCAATATGATTTGCAAGAATCTAAGTGGATTTTGGTGACCATGGAAACACCATGTTGGTTTTATTAAAATGATATATCTTGAAATTTATACTGGCTTTAGAAATTAAAGAAAATAATATAAAAAAAAAGACTTGATACAGTAAGTTTTAAATGTTAATAAAAGTTAATTATAAAATGATACATTCCTTATGCTGCTTAATTTAATCTTTATTGCAGGGGTGGCCAAGTTTAAACCCTGACAAACAGCCAAGATAAAGGTGATTTATTTATTAATAGTCTATACTACAGTTAATTATCATTTATACATCTTACTCAGGATTGTGTTGTTCCTAAAATCTTGATTGATTGTGGCTCCTGACGACAGTAATTGATTAGCCATGATATAGTGCACAAATTTTCCAATTAATACTGACACTTAGGGAGAAGTAAGTCTTTTATCACACACCATAAAGCTTCTTTCTCTGTCAAGCTATAACATTGGAATATCAGACTAATCTCAACCAACCGGAAGAAAATTTGCTAGGAAAATTTGGCAAAACTCATACCCTTTATTAGAAATTATTAATTATTAATTAAAGTCGCAAAGCGCAAAACTATTCGTGCCAATTAGACTAAAAATTCACATCTCGCAATGCAATATTGTTCCTTAAACTGTTATTGCATTACGAACTGTAATTGCGCACTCTTAAAGGAGAAGGAAACCCAGTCGGCGCAAAAACCCTCCCCTGTGTTGCTTCCCCTCCCTCCTCCCCCCTGGCCTACCTGTCTCGCTGGGCAAATGCCCCTAACTTGTTACTTACCCTTCTGCGTCCAGTCTACGGAGTTCACCGACGCCATCTTCTTCCAAGTGATCTTCTTCTTGCTTTACCGGCCCATGCGCAGTAGGAGCATTTCGCCGGTACGGATCTACTGCGCATGCGCCAAAAGTCACGAAGTGAAATCGGAAAACTTTGTGACTTTTGGCGCATGCGCAGTAGATCCGTACTGGCGAAATGCTCCTACTGCGCATGCGCCAAAATGCCGGTCAAAGCAGGAAGAAGATCACTTGGAAGAAAATGGCGTCGGTGAATTCTGTAGACTGGACCTGCGCAGAAGGGTAAGTAACAGGTTAGGGGCATTTGTCAAGCGAGACAGGTAGGCCAGGGGGGAGGAGGGGAAGCAACACAGGGGAGGGGGGGAGCGTTTTTGTGCTGACTGGGTTTCCTTCTCCTTTAAGAAGTGCTTGAAGGTGTCGTAATCTTTTGGAGCAAATTTAACGACTTTTTCAGTAAGAAGTTTTATTAAATTGACTGCACACTGTCGCAAACTATAAAATTCGCAAACGCCCGTCCACTGTCGGAAGTGGTCGCTGAACAGTTTCCGTGCTCGCAAAAGCTACAGTATATTAAATTTGCGCAAAGCAGGATTTTTTGTGCAAAGGCATAACTTTTCACATTGCAAATGTATTTTTCCGTTAGCGACTTATATTACATTCCTCCCAAAATGTCTTTATTAGATACACATGCAGGACCTGGATAACAGCAACATTTCAAGCTGCAACTGGCCTTTTATCCATCTTATCTAGCTACACGGTATTTTATATCAACTAGCAATATTATGGTACCTAATGAAAGTCCAAACTGCTATCCTCTCTTAAGGTGGCCATACACGGAGAGATCCGCTTGTTTGGCGATGTGGCCAAACGAGCGGATCTCTCTCAGATATGCCCACCTTGATCGGATCCTAACTAATGGGAATGGGGGTCGGATCACGGGACCACATCAACGAACAGATGCGGCCGCGATCCGACGGGATTTTTTGTCCCATCCGATCGAGATTTGGCTGACTTTCGGCCAGATCTCGATCGGGGAAGCCCGTCGGGGGGCCCCATGCACGGGCCAATAAGCTGCCGACTTGGTCTGTCGGCAGCTTTTATCAGCCCGTGTATGTCCACCTTTAGACAATAACCCCCATATTAATAATAAAAGGCACTAAGTTTGCCCAGGAGCAGTAACACCCAGCAGCCAAAAGATGTTTACTTTTAAAAAGGTAAACAGTAAATGCTACCTGCTGATTGGTTGCTATGGGTTACCGCTCCTGGGCAAATTTAGTGCCTTTTATAGCATTACCTCCTAAGTGGGTTATTGATTAAAGTCCAAATTTTAAAAAATCCAAATTTTTAGTGGAAAAAAACATAACATTTTTCAGGATTTATTTAAGCCCTATGCTGCAAAAAGTCAGAATCCGAAAATATGCCATCTCAGACCTGCTGAGGTTGTATACATAGTAAGTCAATGGCAGAGGTCCCTACCCTATTTGGAAGTTTATGTGGTCTGTGCTGGAATTATCCCGAAAATCCAAGTAAAATTCTGGCTTTTTCGGGAAATAGCCTGAAAAAAATCGTACGTTTCTGGGTAAAAAAGTTGTACGAATCGGGTTTTCACTCGATTTTATCAAGTTTGTCCCCAATATGAATAAATTGTGCTTTTTAAATAATAAACAAGTTCCAATCGTGGATTCTAGTTTAGCCTGACTTTTTTATTTAAATAAGTAATGATGGGCAAATTCATTTGCGTTTTGCCGGCAGCGAATAAATTTGTGAAACTGCATTGTCGCCATAACTGTGGTGTCGCTGGTGAAAAATCCACCGGATAGTCAGAATAGTCGCGCGCATAAAATTGTTGCGTGTCAAAATTATTCAGACAACCATTGACATTAATGCATTTGGACAAAATAGTCGCGTACATAAATATTGTTGCTTGTGTCAAAATTGTTGACTTTAATGCATTTTGCATATTTTTTACTGTTTCACAGATTCGCCCATCACTATAAATAAGGCCCTAATTGTTATTGACGCTGAAGCAACACATTTCTCCAGCATCTTGGTTAAATTGGACTTATTGCAGCGTTATTAGTCTGTTTCTAACACATTCCAAACCTCATTAGCTTGCGAATTGATATTTCCCAAAATGAAACACAGATTCTGACCTAAAAAGGACAAAATTATGACACATGCAAATGATAACCCATCATTATCTCCAACTTTCATTTATTTCTTCTAATTTTCATGTGTTGGACGTGTGGTACTGATCTAGTCTGAAGAACAGCAAGAGTATGCAATATTTTACCGTTACAGTTTAAGTCCCCATTATATTTTCAGCATGAATTTCACATTATTAGAAATGGTTTGACTTAGAAGTGAAGAAAAGAGATGGGTAACTAATGGAAATTGAAGCAATATGGCTTTTTTAATTTACAATAATGAAATAATAATTTGCTATAAATAATTTATCATACATTTACCATAACTTTAGCATCAATTTACTATAAATAATTTACCATAAATTCAACTGACATTACTATATATAGTAAAGAGAGAACACAGAAGAAGAGAGGTGAGTAAGTAACTGTTTTTCAAAGCAGAAGTATGGCTTTTTTTTAGTCGCAATCCCACACCCAATAAATTCATTTGTTTTAGCCAAATTCACATTATTTTTAATCATAATGAACACAAAATAGAGAAACAGGTAACTAACTAGCTTAAGTCATTTGGATGAAAAACATTTCACTGATTTTTGTGAAGGTAGGCCTCCCACTTAACCAATATTTAGGGGGTTCTTTATTAATTATTAGATTTTTTCTCGTCAATTTTTTTGGAGAAAAAAACCCCTCAAATTTTTCATGATTTATTAAACCTTTATCTCAAACCTGCCGAGGTCATGTAGAAGTCAATGGCAGATGTTCCATTTACAATTGGATGATGTCATGATCTGCTCTGGGTTTCGTACAATAATCAAAAAAATGTGTGGTTTTCTGAGTTTGTAGGCATCAAATCCGAATCTGAAAAAATCCGGAAAAACTATTCGGATTTTTGCACATAAGAATTTTTTTCCCGCAACATATTTTTTGAGTAAATTTATTGATAAATATGGTAAAAATGTGGATGGGAGTTTGGTCGAAGTGGTTTTAAGAAAATAGTGGGTAATGTTTGGATTTTAGTAAACTCTCTTAATGTCTATTTTACAGCAATTGAACAATTAGCTGTTAGTACTGTATGTGCAAAACGGATAGTTTGACTGGTTTCTGGATACCATTTAAACAGACTTGTAATAGCAAAAGTGTAGGTTGAAGGTCAAGAGAAACTGTCATGTTTTGGCAAAACATGTTTTATAGTTTATTACAGAGCAGCAGCAAAAGGTGTCTCTGAGAAGTTGAAGGGGAAGAAGTTCAATAAATCATCTTTTGCTGCCTGACATATTTAAGTAGCTGAAATAACTCATAAATAATTTTCTTTTGTGCAGTCTCTTTTATGGCCATTAATACTAATTTACTAAAATTCCTATTTTTTTTATCAATCAAAATTTTTCTCTAAAACATTTTGTTTTATTATTTCTCTAAAATTCAAAAAAATTGGGATTATTAATAGTAAAAACCACGAAAAACTCTAATACAAAACTGGGCCAAGTATAATCTGACAAGGTCCCATAGAAGTCAAAGGGGGGTGGAATGATCCTATTGAACCAGTTTTAATCAATTAAAGGAGAAGGAAAGCTCCAAGACAGTTTATTGGCAACAGATTAGCCACAATAGTGCAAGCTAGAATGCTATGTTTATTTGGCAGAATGCTTTACCATACCTGAGTAAACAGCTGTAGACACTGTCTCTGTTTGTTTAGGATAGAAGCTGCCATATAAACTTGGTGTGACATCACTTCCTGCCTGAGTCTCTCCCTGCTTACTTACAGCTCTGAGGTCAGATTACAGCAGGGATGGGAGGAGGGAGGGGGAGAGGAGCAAACTGAGCATGCTTAAGCCCTGCCCTGGAGGTTTATGCTGAAAACAGGAAGTCTTATACAGAAGCCCAAGTGTACACAATAGAAGGAAAGAAATGCAGTGTTTCTTTTGACAGAGGACTCAGAGCAGCATTACTTTGAGGGTTTACTGGTGTATTTATATAGACCTTTCTGATAAAACTTACTTAATTTCAGCCTTTCCTTCTGCTTTAAGAATTGAAGAGGGTTTCTGATTTTGTTTGCTAGTAAGTATGGGGGGGAAAAAAGGTTTTTTGTCTTTTCACCCCTGCGTTCAGCATTTTTTTCCCATTCGTACTAGTTTTTTTTTACTAAATTACATCGTTTCAAATACCTCTAAATCCACTAACATTTGACATTTAATAAATAAGTCTGATTTCCTGAAATTTGATCTATGCTGGAATTTTTCATAAATCGTTCAAACTTGCTTATCAGCTTTAGTAGATCAATTCAAAAGATTTGATAAAATTGTCTACGTTTTCAGGGATTTATTATCTCAAGTACCTCAAAATAACACTAGGGCTAATGTATTGAATCCCAAGACTGTGAGCAACAGTATGGTTTTTTTTACGGTAATTTGATCATGGGTAGTGATGGGCGAATTTATTCGCCAGGCGCGAATTTGCGGCAAATTTGCGCGATTCGCGGCAGGCGAATAAATTCGCCAAACGCCCGCGAAAATTCACCGAAAAAATTCGCCGGCGTCCAAAAAAATTTTTCCGAAAAAACGAACGCCGACGTCAAAAACGGGCGTTTTTTTGCATGGTTTATTGGCCTCCTTGTACCTGATAAAAGTTTAATATGGGCAAGTTGAGTGCCTTTTTTCCAAACTCAATCTCAACACTTTAACCAAACCATAAGAGTAGGACTATGGTCCTAGGGTCAATTCTAGGCAGGATACTACTTGGGTTTCTAGGTTTCCGTTTCCTCCCACTCTTCAAAAACACAAACAGGTTAACTGGATATAAATGACTGTAGCATAATCCAATTTGACATGGACTTGTAAGGTACACTAGGGCAATGTATAATTTACAATCTGATTAAAGTGCAGAGGAATAGGTTGGTATGATAAAAGTAAGAATTCTTCTGTTAATAGCATAGTCTTTTTGGTTTAATTTTTGGGGGGGAGGGTACTGTTTATTCAATACATATGTCAGTCATATTTAATGCAATGTTTAATCCATGATAACTTGTGGATACTGCTCCTCATGAATTATCATTGAAACCATGTATTTTTCAGCATACTCTATTTGCATTGAAAATATAAACAGTTTTCCTGGAAGACAATAAGAATATTTTGAAAATGCAGTGAGCTTGTAAAATTTTCTGGAGCTGCGAATGTCCAATATTTGCCAGTTTTGTGAACTGTGAGATTTTAACTCATTTCGAATTAAGTATCCTTTTTGGACATCTTTTAATCTGGTTTCTTTGTTTACAGGTAGAGGAAACAGATTACGCATGCATGACGAAGCAATGGACAAAAACAAAAGATACTTACATAAAATGGATTATTAGGATTATTTTAGAGTATAGAAAGCATCTTATGTAAACTTATATCTGTTCTAACTGTTATTGTCAACTTATCAGAAAAAATATCCTTAGAAATAACAGAAAGTATATATATAGATATAAAATACCGGATAGGGTCATCTTTGGCTAGGTACTATAAAGGTTTAAGTTATTTTTTTTAAATATATATCTATGAATTAATTATATTTAGATGTCTTCTTGCTCATAACCCATACTTTAAAGGAAAAGGAAAAATGAGACCCAATGGCTGGAGCTTGTGATTGCTGAAAACTGCACCACCCCAGGGTACTGGGCACCTTGTTCATTGAACCTATATGAGGCTCTGTGCTGGGGGAAGCATTTGCTGTAGAGTGAAATGCCTGTGTTCTCCTTCCAACTTTGGTTTTTGCAGCCACAAGAAGATGATGTCTATGTGGTAATCCTTGAATAGTATCACTAACCAGAAGACCTGAAGACGACTGAATTGAAGAAAATGTTTGGAAGGTGAACAACCCCTTAAACAAATAGTTTATGTGTTGTATCTTGTCTTTAGGGAGAAGGGTGCAAGGCAGCCATGTCCTTACCACATGCAATAGGGCAGGGGTAAGTAAAGGGCCACACTGTGGATTGTGCCCCCTGAAGCCCCCTAACTTTCATGTAAATAAAGAGCAAGCTGGGGATGTGGATAGTGAAGGAGGTAAGTCTACATGCCTCACTAACCCCATGCTTACAAGCAGCACTGTAATAATTGGGGGAAAACTTGTCTCACCCCTCAGTATTGGAGTTCAGAGACCTGCAGTATTGTCTTAAAGTGCATGGCAGATTGGCCGTTTTTTTGCATTTTGCTCCCTGTGCTGTACATAAAAAATAACCCCCAATGTGTTTAAAGTGCTTTAAAAAAACATCATTGCAGCAGGAGATTTGCAAAGGTTCCTCCCTCCTGAATTAAAATAAAAATAAAAGGTATGTGTATAAGGGTGGGACACCCAAAATCTCTGATATAAACACCATTAGTCCCCATAAATGTATCATAAATGCTATGCAATGTACCCAATGAGCACCACCAGCAGGACATGGCTTGATAGGTTTGGGGTATGCAAAATTACATGAAGAGAGAAGACTTTTACTTATGATTTTTCAGGAGTACAAAATATATGATGAGGTCTTACAGTCAACCATGCATATCATATATATGTGTAATGCCTTTTCATTTATAAATCATGATACATGGAAATACATTTATAAATGGGAGAGTAAAATTGTATAGAAAACTGAGATATTTTGGCTATACACATTGTAAAATGATTCCTAACCCTTTTTGTCCTATTTGAATCTACTACAGAACCTACTACAGGACTGTCAAACATAATTTCTAACCATCACAGAGAAATTTCTCATTTCTAACCAGTACAGAGTGTGTTTCAGACTTCTGCACAGGAGCCCAATCAATAACACAGGTAGGCCTGTCAGTATTCCTCACATATTGATCCATGGGCACCTTATGAAGAGATCCTGAGAACAGGCACAGCTCACAATGGTTCTGAGCTAAATTAAAATCACTTTCACAGAATCTGGAGCCGTGATGAGTAAATGTTCTGATAAAACTTTCATAAAGTTGCTTGTAGCGAATAAACATTGCCTTTTAAACCAAGCTAAAAGAAACTGGGAAAACATACACATTATTTATTATTTACTATAGGCTCTATTGTATGCAAATTAGAAATGGGTTTAGATATATGCCACACACTTTCATGAAACCTGTTACACATTGTAACAAAAAAAATATTTGGCCTATCAAAATTAATATTTTACCAAAAAAAATATTTGTGTGCTGGGAAAGTTTTAATAGTTAGTAGTTATGAACTATTAATTAGTAGTTAATTTAATAGTACATTTTCTGAGCAATAATAAATCAGCCCTCTCCTGTTGAACAGTGTTCTGTTTGACATTTAGGGGTTTATTTACTAAACTCGGAATGCAAAAATCACAAAAAATGTGTGATGTTTCTGTTATAAAATCAGACTTTTAAAAAATCACGAATTTTTAGGAATTTATTAAACCCTGTGGATGGAAAAGTCTAAATCTGAAAATCCGGCATCTCAGACCTGTCGAGGTTGCATGTAAGTCAATGGGAGAAGTCCCAATGATTTTTTGATGTGCGCTGAGTTTCGTGCAATACACCAAAGTTTTTAAAGTAGTGAAAATTCCGAAAAAAAACGTGAAATTCATGAAAAATCCAAAAAATCGTGAAAATGTAATAATAAATAAGCGTAAAAAACCTGTGGATTTGATCAGAGTTTGTAGCAGAAAATATTTAGATAAATTCAGACGTTGTTAAATAACCTCCTTAGTTTAGTTTTTGTTTGGTCTTATACAATCAAGGGTTAAAGGATGATTAGAAATTAGAGACAGTGTGAGGTTGCTGGCAAAGTAATTATTAGTGGCGCACGTCAATTTT
This sequence comes from Xenopus laevis, assembly GCF_017654675.1. Lineage (NCBI taxonomy): Eukaryota > Metazoa > Chordata > Amphibia > Anura > Pipidae > Xenopus > Xenopus laevis. Next base: position 27,505,667 of record NC_054380.1, read on the forward strand.
TATGTGAGCAAAAAAAAGATTTTTCGCGAAAACATTCACAGTCGTTGAAGCGCGTTAAATTTGTTGCAAATCCATGCCTGACAAATTTATTCGCCCATCACTACTAGTATTATCAGTATCAGTTTACATGATAGTTGTGAGCTATAACAGATGTGAGATAATATCCATATTCTTTACTAGACCTTTCTACAACATGAAGTTGATTCTTGCAATGTTTTTTTATCCCCCGCAGATTGAAATAAAATTATTTTTGTTAAAAGTACAAATAACCTTTACTGAACTGAACTGTAATTGAATATATTTTATAATTTACCACAGACTGTTTAGCATTCCAGATATATCAGGCTACTTTAGGATGGATATAATTTTGAAGCCTCCACAACAGGAACCACAATCAATTGAGTTAAGACGCAGCAGTTCATATGACACTTCATGTTTTTTTCATACCTTGAGAGTTTGCTGCTTTTAAGGTCCTGCTTTTTTTTGCTCAAATATTTCATTTCATCAGGAATTAGAAACTTTAAATATAATGAATTGCTTGACTACTTGGTAGACGTTCATACCATCTGTTATAGAACGGGTTGCCCCAATGTCTTCTTAGCTTCTTAAAATGTTTCAGATAGGCTTTTAACCATTACATAATGGGTAAAAATACACTTACTTGGAATATTAAATAACACTTTCTCTGATTTTCTTAATTAAAATTTGTTTACAGTATTTTTTCAAAAAACCTTTCTCCGCCTTAGATTCTAGGAAAACAGGCTACGATTGTAAACCCGCTGAGGCAGAAACATTATTCCAATTGTGTACTAAAAACTCCTAGCCCCTGTGTACCTATCTAGTACAATAACACCAAAAAATGAAAGTGTTTGAAGGAATATAAACAATATAATATAATAGTCAATGTAGTGTTGCCGTGCATTGGTAAAATTGGTGTATTTGCTTCAGAAACACAAGCATAGTTGATATATACAAGCTGCTGTGTAGCCTCGGTGGCTGCCATTGAAAATCAAATTTTTTCGTGATTTTCGCATTCGGAAGTTAGTAAATAACCCCCTAAATGTCAAACAGAGGGCTGATTCATTATTGCTCAGAAAATGTACTGTTAAATTAACTATTAATTAATAGTTCATTACTACTAACTATTAAAACTTTCCCAGCACTTTAGACTTTTTTAGATATGTAGCAGATAACAGATATTCTTTGTAGTATACAATGGGATTCTTCAGAACGTATTTGTTATCTGCTGTGTATCCTGTGCTTGAATGGCTGCCCCCATGGCTACACAGCAGCTTGGTAATATGAACTATAGTCTTGTTTATAAAGCAAACACACCAGTTATACTTGTCCAGGGCAACAGTACATTATATTGTCCTTTATTTAAACCACTTTCATTTTTTTGGTGTTACTGTTCCTTTAAAAAATAAATACTAGCTGTACTTTCTTTATCATTAATAGTGATGGGTGAATTTATTCGCCAGGCCCGAATTCGCGGCGGCAAAAAAAATGTTGTTGGCGAAAAAAAACGGATGCCGGCGTAAAAAACGGATGCTGGCCTCAAAAACGGATGCTGGCATCAAAAACGAGACGCTGGCGCCATTTCGTGGATTTTTCGCGGTTTCGCGAATTTTTTGGCGAATCTAAACAGCGCAAATTCGCCCATCACTAATCATAAACACATTAGAACATGTGAGTGTAGAAGGGCGTTTGTGTTTGGTATCAGAGAAGCTTTGCAGTAGAGCCCTTAGGAGAAAGGGAAAACATTACTTTTACTTATAGGGCAACAAAATGTTCCACCTGCACTTCTTTCAGTATAGCACTATAATGTATGTTTTAATGTTTTTTTTTGAATAACAATCCCTGTGGTGCCAATTCAGTTTAAAAAGCTAACAATTGAACGTTCTGAATTACATTAGGAGAGGGGAAATCTTTGCGTTGACCTAGGATTGATTTGATTCTTAGTACAATGTTATTTTTCAACACTGCTGGCAATCACGTTGTTCAATACCAACTTTCGAAAGAACAATCTAGAAATGACTTTTCCACTATCTAGCAGCAATACCAACTCTTAAACCACAAAACTGATTTTGAATAATAAATAATGTAATATCTGTTTGTTTAATCTTTCAGGCATCTTAGAGAATCATAAATCTGCTTTCATAAAATTAATTCAACAATAAGCTGTATGAGATTGCTTATATCATAAGCTTATGTTGATTATTAGTTATTTCCAGGATTTATTACTTTTTTAAAGTCACATTTCTAGCATTTTATTCACATCCTAACTACCCCTTTCAATAAAATATTCAAATTATATATATATATATATATATAATATAAAACAATAAGCTTAGACATGGTGCACATGGACAAACAAAAAACAATGCCTGTGTGCTGGTTAAAGACAACAATAGTAATAATCAAAAAGAAAACTGCACCAAACAGGTCTTTATATGAAATAAACAAAAGGGTTTTATTTGATCAACGTTTCGGCTCAACAGCTGGAGCCGTCTTCAGTTAGTTAGTTCCTGAAGACGGCTCCAGCTGTTGAGCCGAAACGTTGATCAAATAAAACCAAAGGGGCGTGTCCCCGAAACGTTGCACAGCTCATAATAAAATTGCAAGGGCTTGCCCTGCTACCGCAACTCCTGTGTGCCAGTGAAATTCTTCTTACCTGTAATTTATTAAAGTCCAAATGGCACCATTTTTTTCAGATTTATTATACCCCGAGGATGGAAAAAGTCAGAATCCTAAAATCTGGCATCTCAGACCTGCTGAGGTTGTATATAAGTCAATGGAAGAGGTCCCTATCCTGCTTGGAAGTTTCTGTGGTCTGCCCTGGAATTAGCCCAAAAATCCGACAGTTTTGGACTTTTCAGCAAAATCGGAAAAATTCTGACTTATCAGGAAAAAGCCTTAAAAAACGATTCAGGAAAAAAATCAGAAAAAATTGGACAATTCGGATTTTTGCTCGATTTTAATAATAAATAGTTTGCTCTTACTTTTTTTAATAAAATTATCAGAAAAGTTCGGATTTTGATAAATAACCCCCTAAAATTAGTGTAGCACTGCTGCATGTTATGAAAAATCCATTGTTGTGGACAATACTACTACCACTGGACCACCAATTCAAAACATTGTCCAAACATTGTAATCAGACTTGTACTTGTAAAACCAATTAATTTAGGTGCCTGCAACTGAAAAGGGTCCATTTACTAACAACTAGAAAAAATTGTGGTTTTCCTATATTTTTTAAAAGCTCTAAGAATTCAAAATGAAAAAATCACAAAAGCCTTTAATACCAAACTTAGTAAAAGTTGTGGAGGTCTTATAGAATAAATGGGAGCTGCGCTAATCAGACTATTAGAGGTTTTTGGATTTTTTTTTTCACCAGGTATTGTCCAAAAAACTACATTTTTTTAGTGGTTTTCACAGTACATGTATGGGACTTGTTATCCAGAATGCTCGGGAACTGGGGTTTTCCGGATAATGGATCTTTTCATAATTTGGGTCTTCATGCCTTAAGTCTACTAGAAATTCATTTTAACATTAAATAAACCCAAAAGGCTGGTTTTGCTTCCAATAAGGATTAATTATATAAGATTAAAAATATAAGTTGGGATCAAGTAAAAGGAACTTTTTTATTATTACAGAGAAAAAGGAAATCATTTTTAAAAATGTGGATTATTTGGATAAAATGGAGTCTATGGGAGAATGGTTTTAGAGTTTGTGAGTAAAGGTGGCCATAGACACACAGATAATATCGTACGAATTTTAGTCCGATATTCGTTGTGTGTATGGTGGAAAAAGAGCCGACCGATCGCAGTTTCCAAAACCTCTAAAACCTCTAAAATTCTACTCTTAATAAATAAGCCTACACATTTATTTGGAGTCCCAGTATCTATATCTATATATATGTACTGTATATAATGCACAAGAGATATGAACATCCTGTAAATTATATCTTAATAAACAGTGATATTATTAAATATTATACGAGTTTAGTGATGTAATTTCCGTCACGTGGCTCACTGTTTCTTGTGTATTATAAATAAAGTAATGGCTGATTAGTTTCTAAATATGTTTAACATAAATAAAGACTATTTAGCATAAAAGAAATCTTCATGCCTTAAGTCTACTAGAAATTCATTTTAACATTAAATAAACCCAAAAGGCTGGTTTTGCTTCCAATAAGGATTAATTATATAAGATTAAAAATATAAGTTGGGATCAAGTAAAAGGAACTTTTTTATTATTACAGAGAAAAAGGAAATCATTTTTAAAAATGTGGATTATTTGGATAAAATGGAGTCTATGGGAGAATGGTTTTAGAGTTTGTGAGTAAAGGTGGCCATAGACACACAGATAATATCGTACGAATTTTAGTCCGATATTCGTTGTGTGTATGGTGGAAAAAGAGCCGACCGATCGCAGTTTCCAAAACCTCTAAAACCTCTAAAATTCTACTCTTAATAAATAAGCCTACACATTTATTTGGAGTCCCAGTATCTATATCTATATATATGTACTGTATATAATGCACAAGAGATATGAACATCCTGTAAATTATATCTTAATAAACAGTGATATTATTAAATATTATACGAGTTTAGTGATGTAATTTCCGTCACGTGGCTCACTGTTTCTTGTGTATTATAAATAAAGTAATGGCTGATTAGTTTCTAAATATGTTTAACATAAATAAAGACTATTTAGCATAAAAGAAATCTTTTTTGTTTAAAGCATATTCTGGATATTCGGCACATTCTGGTTAATAGGTCATCAAAATACTTATGTGACGTGCTTGCATTGAAAACTTACTGATTCTCAAGCGTCACAAACAGAATTTCAAGAATCAATATTGTACGCACTCAGGCTTACTGCTGGTTTAACTTTCATTAATTTTACATAAGTGAAATGTGTAGACTTGCTTTACAGATTTTCATTGTGCATAATCCTTGTAATAAAGTAGTGTCCAGATTTATCATAGTCACTTTATAGATTGCTGCAATAGCCATCCATGTTGATTTCTAAGACAACGAAGATAAAATCTGACAGTGCCGCCACTATTTCTCCATCAATTTGATTTTGGATTAGCATAGCAGGCTGACCCGATCATACTTTATATTAAAACTGAATGGCAATACAGCTCTTACAGTCACCTTCTATAAAAGGTTCCTTAAGTTTTCATTATTTTCAGCCAGCAGAACGGTATAATCAGCATTTCTGAGACTTTTGACGTCTCATGAAGGAAAAATTCAAACTTCTTGACCAGCATTTTGCATGGTAAGTTTTTTATTTTGGTTTTAATAAGAAAAAAATGTTATATTAAAACTTTATGCACTTTTTCCCCATGATATCTTGGGGTTTATTTATCAAAATTAACAAAAAAATCCCACTATTTTGTTAAAACCACTCCGACCTAATTCCAACTGACTTTTTTTTTACCATATTTATCAATACATTTTTGCAAAGAAATCTGGTACAGGAAAAGATTGGATCAAATCATACATTTTTTTTTACTTTTTTTGGATATGACGCCCGAAAACTCAAAATTTTTCAGATTAAACACATTTACTTAACTCGAGTGAAGGATTAGAATGAAAAATACTTCGAATTTCAAAATATTTTTTTGGCTACTTCAACCATCGAATTGGCTACTTCCACCTTCGACTTTGAATCGAACGATTCGAACTAAAAATCGTTTGACTGTTCGACCATTCCATAGTCGAAGTACTGTCTCTTTAAAAAAAACTTTGACCACCTACTTTGCCACCTAAAACCTACTGAGTACCAATGTTAGCCTATGGGGAAGGTCCCCATAGGCTTTCTAGGCAATTTGTGATCGAAGGAAAATCAATCGATTGATTAAAATCCTTTGAATCGTTCGATCGTATGATTTTTCCTTCGATCAAACGAATTGCGTTAAATCCTTCGACTAGGATATTCGAAGTCGAAGGCTTTAACTTCCATGGCCGAATATCGAGGGTTAATTAACCCTCGATATTCGACCAATAGTAAATGTGCCCCCAAATCTTCAAATTATTGTTTGAAACCAAGAGCATATCAACTCTTCCAGTTCCAATTCTTTTTAAATTTTAAAAAATGTGGATGGGAGTTTGGACAAAATTTTAAAAAAATAATGATAAATTTTCAGATTTTAGTAAAAAAAAGCCCCTTCCTGTATTTTTCTTTTTTAAGAAAGAACGTTTTTACAGTACAACTGCATTGTTTTCAGATAAAACCATGGAGCAGATTTTGTAAAGATCACACTGAGAATTTCCCCTGCCATTGAAATGTTTACAGATTCTATGCAGCTGTTTTTTTTTGAGTGCAATAAGTACCATGTTAGTACTATGTTAATTTGTTTTAATTTTTAAATGTTTTAGTAATTTTAATAAATATATATTTCAATCCAATTAAAACATGGATGTATCTTTCTAGGTGACTGATCTGAATGAATCTGATTGGACAGATAATTGTTTGATAGATAATTATTTATTCTTTGGTCAACTCTTTGGACAGAGTTGATTTTGTATTCTACTAGCTTTTGTTTCACACTTATACAGCAGAGATATAGTAAAAAAAATGTTCTCAATGCTTTAAAACATTATAAGAAAAAATAAGCTCAAAAAAGCAGTACGCATTATTGTAATTTAAGAGTATTATTCTGCCTTTTATTGAATTTTATGGCAGCCTGTAAGAAAACCAAACTAAATATAGTTTTAAATGTAATGATCATAGATTTATTTTTTATTTAAGACTTGTTTAGATGTAAGCGCTGATTCATCCGTCTTCCCATTGTAAATGGTTCATTCAGTTGTAAAGTCTGGACAGTAGTTTGTACAAGATCGTGTCTAGAAAGTGTAGCCTTTTCAGAATAAGCGATAATAGGATATCAAGCTGTGTCTGAATGGCTTTTCTAAGCATATTCTACTACATGGAAGAAAAAGCTCACCTTTATATTGGTCAAATGTTTTAAATTTAATTCGGGGAGAAGCAGTTGTAAGCAAATAATTAACTTCTGAGTCTAATATAAAATATTGCTTAACCCTGCTCCAGAATTTCTTCAGGGAAATGTATTTAAAAGTGTAAGAGTATCAAGATAATTTCTGCTATTGTTTGAAAGTTTTATCTGCCTGAAAAGATATGTATCAAAGTCCAGATGTGCATCAGTAGAAACCAAACCATATTCATAAACTGGACTCTCTAATAAAGAGACAACTGACTGCTGTAGAAGTCCCTAGCATAGGCCATTTGTGTTATGGAAGTTAACTATTTGTGAAAGAAACTCACTTAATAGGTTTCCCAATTTGGGACCTGTTATCCAGAATGCTTGGGACCATAATTTGGATCTTCATACCTTAAAGAGATACTGACACCAGAAATTGAACTTTTTTTTACATCTACCATAAAATTGACGTTGCATGTTTCTTATAATTTTGCCATAAAGTATTTGCCCAATGCTTTTACATTACCTATCTGACTCCCTGTGATCGCCTATGAGGGGGCTGCCATATTTGTGCAGAAGTAGTGCGTTATCATTAGAAACTTTAATTGACAGGCTGAGATGGGACAGTCAGGTTAGCAAAACAGTCAGGTTTAGCAACTTCAACTAACAATTACTTACAAAACCTCTCAGCAAAAAATAAATCAGCATGATCTATACGGAACTTTTAGGGGGGTTAATTACTAAGCTCCGAATACCCAAAATTCCCTGATTTTTTTTTTTTTTTAAACTTTATTTTTTTGAATTTTCAAAATGCAGTTATTACATGTGACATAGATGACATTATCACTTTCCATCTACCAGTTATACATTTCGTGCGGTAAGCAGTCATCACAGATCAAATTCGCGTATAATAACAATTCTCACAAAAAAGAAAAAGAAAGAAAGAAAAACAAAACAGAAAAACAAGGAATTGCAGATTGTGAACAGAGAAGGGTTCAGTTTTGACAAAGTGGACACCTAATTATATCGGTTCTAGTTATTCAGTAATTTCAGTGATCAGGGGGGGAAGGAAAAGATCCAGTTTCCCCATATTTCATCAAAATGAGGGAGCGATCTGTTACATAGGGCCGCAAGATACTCCATCCGTTTCACCTCCTCTATTTTATCCTTCAATTCACTTTCCTGTGGGGTGGCTTTTTGCTTCCATTTTTGACAGATCAGCCTCCTGGCTGCCGATAGGATATGATTCATTAACTTCCTGGTTGCTTTAGGGAGATTAAGATTAGGTTTCCCCAAGAGAAGAGTCCATGGCTCCCTTTGTATAGTGGTGCGTAACACTGTTTGCAAAAGTGTTCTCACCATGTCCCAGTAGGGTATAATCCTGGGGCAGTCCCATAAAATATGTGGCAGTGTCCCCCTGTGCCCACAATCCCACCAACATCTATCTGGGGTTGATGGGTAGATTCTATGGAGTTTCTCCGGGGTATAGTACCAGTTCAACAGAATCTTATAAATATTTTCTTTATATTGGACACAAGTTGAGCTTTTCTTAGCATTATCCCATATACCTTCCCAGTTTCTATAACTTATCTCTGCCGGGAAGTTATCCTCCCAATATATCATATATTTATGTTTCGGGAAGTCATCAATGGGCAACTGTATCAATACATCCTAGATATGAGATATAACCTGTTTTTGACCTGGGCCCGTGTAACATAGTTTTTCAAAGGAAGAGAAAGCCTGCTTCGTACTCGTTTTCATTTGGGGTCTAAGATAGTGTGAGACTTGCAGGTACTGGTAAAGTGGGATATCCACGTTCCCAGATCTTGTTTTCAAAGTTGCTAAGTCCACGGGCATTCGCTTAACAAAGTCCCATAGATCCCAGATATGGAATACAGTAGGATGGCCCCAGTTCTGCCCAAAATCTAGGTTACAACCCGGGGAAAATTCTGGATTCCCTAATATGCTCCGTAAGGGGGAGGACTGGGATTGTAAGGTATGTTGGGACTGGGCTGCCTTCCATATTATACTGGTAAAGTCGATAGTATGTAGAGGGTAGGTCGTCCCTTTCGGTATCCCTCCCGAACCCCATACCATGTTGGTCAGATGAAATGGGCAGACAGCTGCACCCTCCAGTTCGGACCATTTATTGATATGGCTACTAGCTGTCCAGTGAATCAGTTGCCTGAGATGACATGCCCAATAATATTTTTTAATGTCCGGGACTGAGAGACCGCCCTGCGACAACTTCCTGAGTAGCACATCTTTATTAATTCTGGGTTTACGGTAAGCCCATATAAATTTAGTAAACATGGATTGTATGTTTTTCAAAGTTACAGTGGGCACTTCAATGGGGAGCGTTTCAAATAGGTACAATAAGCGCGGTAACACGTTCATTTTTATGGAAGCCATTCTCCCAAACCAAGACAAAGTGCCCCTATTCCACCTTTCCAGATCCTTTCTAATTTGATGTAAAAGAGGGGGAAAATTACAGGCATAAAGATTTTCATATTTCTTAGATATGTGGATTCCCAGATATTTGATTGAGTCAGATTTCCATGCATAGTTGAAGTTTAATTGCAGGGTCTTCAACATATGTTGTGGAAAGTGTAGCGGAAGGGCCTCAGTCTTATGCTCATTAATCTTATACCCTGAAAAGGAACCATATTCCTGAAGCGTTTTATGTAAGTTTGGGTGGGATGTATACGGTTGAGTAAGCGTCAGAAGGACGTCGTCCGCAAACAGGGAAAGTTTATAGGATTTATGCTGAAATCGGATCCCCTTGACATCTGGATTATGTCTTATGGCTACTGCCAGTGGTTCTATGCATAATGCGTAGAGAAGGGGCGATAGAGGGCATCCCTGTCTAGTACCATTAGTGATTCTGAACTCAGTGGAGAGGTTATTATTTATTTTGACAGCCGCTGTAGGTTGACTGTATAAGGCTCCCACTGCCCGGAGGAAATTCCCCTCAAAACCCATTAACTCTAACAAAGCCATCATATAATTCCAGTCTAGACGATCGAAAGCCTTCTCCGCATCTAGACTTAACAGTAGCGTAGGTTGAGGGTTGGCATTTACCACATCAATTAGGTCAATAGTCCTTCTAGTATTATCACCTGCTTGTCGGGTCATTATAAATCCCACCTGATCACTATCTATGAGGCGGGGCAAAATATGGACCAGTCTGTTTGCCAGAATCTTACTAAATATCTTTAGATCCACATTGATCAGGGATATGGGCCTATAATTAGTACATTCTAGGGGATCTTTCCCTTCTTTGTGTATTAAAGTGATATGAGAGAGGGCCATAGTTTGAGGTATAGTACTCCCCTTTAAGAACCCATTGTACAAGTCTAATAGATGTGGAGTGAGAATGGATTGAAATGTCTTGTAATAGCCATAGGAGAAACCATCAGGTCCCGGAGTTTTTTTCCCTGGGGCATCCTTAAGGACCTGGGCTATTTCCGCTTCACTTATATCTTGGTTGAGAGGTGGTTTGTCTCCTTCTAGGAGGGTAGTCAGGGCATCTTTTGGTAGCCAGGCTTTCAGTTTAGTCTTGAGTACCCTCCTAAGTTGAGGTACATCCCTTTGCGAATGAGGATCTAGATTATAGAGGGATTTATAATAGTGGTAGAAGACCTCAGTGATATTCTCAGTGGTATGTTCTAACTTCCCTTGCTTATTTCTAATAGACATTATTCCCCTGGCCAGTTTTTGGTCCCTCAGTTTTTTTGCCAGTAGGGTGGGGGCTTTATTCCCATATTCATAGTATGTATGCTTGGTCCAGGTCATCAGTTTCTCTATCTGAGTAATATCTAGGTCTTTCAATTGATTTCTATAAGAAATTACTTTGGTCAGTTTGGCTATGGTAGGTCTTTCGTAGAGCCGTTTTTCCGCTTCCCTAAGGGTCCCCGATTTTTTTAATAAAATCTGACTTTTAAAAAAATCAAGAATTTTTCAGAATTTATTAAACCCCGAGGGCTAAAAAGCCCGAATATAAAAACACGGCATCTCAAACCTGTCGAGGTTGCATAAAAGTCACTAGGAACAGTCCCATTGATTTTTGGTTGTGTCGGGGGTTTAGGGCAATTTCACAATGTTTTCGGAGCTTTCGGGTGAAAACTCCAAAAAATTCGGAGTTTTCGGGGAAAATTCACGAAAAAATCATGAAGATCTGAGCTTTTATGGCAAAATTTCTTTTGGGAAAATGTAATAATAAATAAGCGTTAAAAACCCGAGCTGGTTACATCGGAGTTTGTAGCAGCCGATATTGAGATAAATTCGGTCTTGATAAATAACCCCCTTAATGTATATTCATATTTTTAAAAGTAGTTTTTTAGTGTCAGTATCACTATATGTCTAATAGCAAATCGTATAAATATTAAATAACCCCAATAGGCTGGGTTTTCCTCTAAAAAGGATAAATTATATTTAATTTGGATCAATTACAAGGTACTGTTTTATTATCACAGAGAAAAGGGAAATTGTATTTAATAATTTGGATGTGATTATAATGGAGTCTATGGCAGATTGCCTTTCTGCAATTCAGGGCTTTCTGTATATTGGGTTTCCAGATATCGGATCCAATATCTGTACCACATATCTAGTTGGCATCTAGCTCAAATGAATAAATATATAAAGCCATTGAAAAACTAATTAAAAAACAAATTATCTTATGAAAAGGTAAAATAGCCAATCATGTTAACACACTTCGAACAAACCAAGAGGAAACCAACAAATCTTAATATAATATAATAGATAGATAAGACGTAAACGTACATAAACATATGCACCTCTTAATCAAAGACTCAACACTCAAAGTATTCAGTGTGCTCAACAAAATAGAATAGCATTCAAAGTTCCCTAATATCCAATAATTAGGGTATTAGGCTGGTTTTGCTTCCAATAAGGATAATTTAAATCTTAGCTTAGCTCAAGTACAAGAAAAAAAAGAAGTTGTTTTGTAAAATTTAGATTTTTTTTTTTTTTGGATAAAATGGATTCTTATTCTGAGCTTTCTGGATAATGGGCTTCTGAATAATGGATCCCATACCTAGTATTAGCACTTTTGGTTGTGTATCATTGAAGTGGAGGTCGCATAGGCTTGGAATAGAAAAACAATAGACCTATGATATGTCTACTGCAGGTTTAGTTATAAGATTTATAAGAATATCTCATATATATTAATATTTGTGATCTTAGAAATGATTTAATAATATTCCTATAACCCATGTCCCATGGACCCTAGCTACCAGATTGCTTAATATGCAAATTGCAGAGCTGCTGAATAAAAAGCTTAATAACTTAAAAAAAGGGGTTGCTCACTTTTGAGATAACTTTTAGTATGATGTAGAGGGTGATATTCTGAGACAATTTGCAATTGGTTTTCATTTTTTATTATTTAAAGTTTTTAAGTTATTTAGCTTTTTATTCAGCAGCTCTTCAATTTGCTTATGAAGCAATCTGGTAGTTAGGATCCAAATTCCCCTAGCAACCATGCAGTGATTTGAATAAGAGACTGGAATATGAATAGAAGAGGACCTGAATAGAAAGATGAGTAATAAAAAGTAGCAATAGCAATAAATTTATAGCCTTACAGAGCATTTACTTTTTAGATGGGGTCAGCGCCGCCCATTTGAAAGCTGGAAAGAGTCAGAAGGAAAAAGGCAGATAATTATAAATATATAAAAAATAAATAATGAAAAGCAATGTAAAAGTGGCTAAGAATTGGCCATTCTATAACATACTAAACGTTAACTTAAAGGTGAACCAACCATTTAAATAATAAAAAATGAAAACCAATTGCAAATTGTCTCAGAATATCACCCTCTACATCATACTAAAAGTTATCTCAAAGGTGAACAAGCCCTTTAATAAATCATTGTAGTATTTATATTGCAAATCCAGTAATGATCTGTATATTGTCAGCAACAGCATAAATCCGATGACACGTATGGGATCTGGAAAACCAATATCCAAAAAGCTCTGCATTACATGACTCATCATCTCATATGGAGTTCATAATATCTTATAATTATGGAGGTTATTAATCAAAGTCCAATTTTTTCTGGTTAGACTTTTCAAAGCGGAAAACCACCATTTTTTTGTAGAGATTTCTTTTTTTCGTGATTTCTTAAACCCCAACGGTGTTAAAAGTCAGAATAAAAAAGTACTCCAACTCAGATCTGCCGTGTTCATGTAGAATTTAATGGCAGATGTCCCGAAGATATCCTGATTTGCACCGGGTTTCCGAAAAAGTTGCGGTATTCGGGAGTCGAATGTGAAAAAGTCTCGGTATTCGAGTATCAAATCAAAAAAAGTTTCGGTATTCAGTTTTCAAATACTAAAAAGTAGAGATCTCATCAAGACTTTTCCAGCACAACAATTTTTCAGGAAAATGTAATGATCAATAGGGGGGGAAAGTCTGTGCGGATTTGGTTGGAGTGACTTTCCAAAAATAGTGAGATAAGTTCAGATTTTGATAAATAACCCCCTATAACTCATCTCATAATCTGTAAAAATAATTTCACTTTTCTTTGTAATAAAAAAGCAGAAACTTGTACTTGATGGTACCTAAAAAACCCAAGTCCCAAACATTACAGATTATAAATCCCACACCTGTATCTGACTATAGGTCATGACTTTCTATGGCAATTTGACAACAGCGGCACTGGCCATTGCTAATTCCCTAAATGCAATATATGGAAGCTGCAATTCCTTGTCAAAGATAACACATTGTATTGCAGTTTTTCATGTACTCAACTGAAAAATAAAAATTAATAAATGTGGGTGACAACAGTATTTTTAAGTCAAGACTCATCAGTATCATTTTGCTTTTTTACTCCAAAGAATGTCATTCTTTCCACCGCTCACTGATCTCCCTATAATTCACACAACCCTCATTATTCCGAAGCAGCTGACATCTTATACAAAATACTTTCACTTTCTGACAGCTCAATACCAGTTACATGTTTCTCCCAATAATTCTTTCATGTATTACTCAATCTTTCCCCCAGCCATACTTACAAGGTAATATTAGTCAGCACTTTTGCTATTTCCTTACTAATAACACCAACTGGGAATCATAACCAGACCTAAAACCCTTTGATATTATCTCTGACATCCAAATCAAAGCTCACAGTAAAATGCAGGAAATATGAAAATCGATTATGTATTATAAACCACTTGGAAAAAGCTCAAGTCTTTAAATATCTACCACAGCAGCTAACAGAGAGTCAATAATGTCTGTTAAGGTAGTTGCAAACATTTTAATGCCTACACTGGTATATTGTCAAGTCTTCTGTCTTAGGTATAGTTTTCTCTGGCCTTAGCCAAAATAGATATATTTGTCATCCATATTTGTCAACATCATACATTTAATAATCAAGGTCACAAAGAGAGACATATTTAAAACATATTATAATATGAGTTTAAGCAATAATAATGATGATGACAAAAATATCCTGTCTTATATAAAGGAACATGTTACAATAATTTTACAACTACAGATGCTCTCCAACAGATCAGCCCAAATGCCATAAGAATGGCAGGATGTAAGGGGCACATTTACCTAGGGTCAAATATTGAGGGTTAATTATCGATATTCAACCGTCAAAGTAAAATCTTTCGACTTCGAATCATCCCAAATCATCATTATCATAGAATAGTTTGAAGCATCTGTGTTCTACCAGGATTGTGAGATGATCCGTCACCCCCCCTCCCCACCAACCTCTAATACATGCCTAGATGGCCAGTCAGTATGTCAAAATTATCCAAACCGCCCAATCAAATCTGGCAATGTATGACCAGCTTTAATCTAACAAAATGTATTCTGTTCAACTAATTGTTTTTTCTTCATTCTTACTGTATGTTGGTCGGTTATTTGGACAGCGAGAGGGTATAATCTGGTTATCCATGCAGACAGTTCCAATGATCATAACTGACCAGAAGTGAGGAGAAACTCTAATACTCTGGTGTGCCAGCTCCCTGCCAAGAAAGGGCATGATCAGGTAAGATTTTCAGTTTGGACATACTGACCATGATCTGATTGGGTTACAGGATAATCCATCACATTTTATTGCCCATCTATTCCACCAAGGAGCCATAATTCAATAGTATAATTAACATGCTGTAAATATGGTAATGTGTACTCTTAAGACCTTGGTACAATGACTGCATTTTTTGTCTGTGTTTTTCAGGTAGACGAGGACGAGGCAGACAAGGACCAGAATGCACCAAGAAGCATATCATTCATTTTAAAGAGGTTGTTCATCTTTAAAGGGATACTGTCATGGGAAAGCATGTTTTTTTCAAAACGCATCAGTTAATAGTGCTGCTCCAGCAGAATTCTGCACTGAAATCCATTTCTCAAAAGAGCAAACAGATTTTTTTATATTCAATTTTGAAATCTGACATGGGGCTAGACATATTGTCAGTTAACCAACTGCCCCCAGTCATGTGACTTGTGATGTCACTATTAAAAAAGAGATCCCATTCTCAAAACTATAGGCCACTTAGTCTGACATCAGTAGTAGTCAAGATTTTTGAAGGGTTAATAAAGGATACTGGGAAATTAGGTTTAATGTTGATGAATGCAAGGTTATTCACTTTGGCAAAAATAATATAAATGCAAGTTAAGCACTAAATGGCAGTGTGTTGGGCGTTTCGTTAACTGAGAAGGATCAGGTTTTTTTTGTAGATTATAAATTGTCTAATTCTGAGCAGTGTCCTTCTGTGGCTACTAAAGCAAATAAAGTTCTGTCTTGCATAAAAAGGGCATTAACTCAAGGGATGAAACATAATTTTGCCTTTTTATAGGTCCCTGGTGAGGCCTCATCTGGAGTATGCAGTTCAGTTTTGGACTCCAGTCCTTAAAAGGGATATGAATGAGCTGGAGAGAGTGCAGAGACTAAGTGCAACTTAACTGGTTAGACCTGGAAGACCTAAATTATGAGTGTAGACTTTCACTTTGCAAGTACATTAAAGGACATTATAGACAAATAGCAGGGGACCTTTTTACCCATAAAGAGGAAAAGAAAAGAACTTTCATTTGAAGCAACGTAGGTGGTTCTTCACAGTCAGGACAGTGAGGTTGTGGAATGCACTGCCGGGTGATGTTGTGATGCTGATTCTGTTAATGCCTTTAAGAATGGCTTGGATGATTTTTTGGACAGACATAATATCAAAGGCTATTGTGATACTAATCTCTATAGTTAGTATAGGTATGGGTACATAGAATTTATTTGAAAGTAGGGAGGAGTGTGTGTATGGATGCTGCGTTTTTATTTGGAGGGGTTGAACTTGATGGTCTTTGTCTTTGTTCATCCCGATTTACCTATGTAACTATGTAACTATACTGTATATAAGGAGTATGGAGCAGAAAGCATGGCTCTCCACCTGCCCCTCCCTTATCCAACCTGTGCATGTGAATGACAATCTTTGCAAATGCAGCAATCAATAGAACATGAGTTACCCTCTGCCCCCTCAGCTCCACAACTTGATTTAGCCCCAAGTACCTGGCAATGGGCTGGGGAGACCAGCATGTGAAGCTCTCACACTGACGTCAGGATTTTGGTCAGAAGACACTCATTTAAGTTTTTTTGTTCAAACGAATTAAAGAGTCCCCAGCAGGATTCTGGACTGTCTCCATCTGCTTGAAATTGCCAGTAGGGAATATGCCCCATGTGCCAGGAACCTAATAACAGTTTTGATTCTTTGTGCATTTACTATTTACTTCTCCTGCAGCACAAATTTATCTAAAATAAACACAGTAGATTGCTTAGAAAAAATGTCCCTGGCCTATGGGAAAAAAACAGAAACATATTCCTACACGTGAAGCCATATTAAACAAGGCATTTCTTTTTACATAAAGAATAGTTTAGGGAATGAGGGCAGAATTGGAAATGTGTAATGCTATGTGAAATATCTACAGCAATTTTTTCCACTTGTGTTTTTCCTTATAAACATAAGACTGTTGGTTTCCAGTCTTGTAATTCTAGGTCAGTCCCATCAAAAAGTGGGAGTAATTATTCTCTTGCATCACAACCCCTTAAGAAAAAAATACATTTGTTTCTATTATCCCTTTACCTCTTCTTCCTTAGCTTTGAAACATTAATTAGTGATTAAATTAAGCGACCTAGATCATGCCTATTTGTGTGTTACATAGACAGCTAGATTCATCTGAATAGTTTGGAGTAGAATGAAACACATTTTCTTATGTATTTAGAAATAGAGGCTTTGAGGCTCATTAATTAAAGGGATACTTTCATGGGAAAACATGTTTTTTTCAAAACGCATCAGTTAATAGTGCTGCTCCAGCAGAATTCTGTACTGAAATCCATTTTTCAAAAGAACAAACAGATTTTGTTATATTCAATTTTGAAATCTGACATGGGGCTAGACATATTATCAATTTTCCAGCTGCCTCCAGTCATGTGACTGAAGTCAATGGCAGAGGTCCTATTTGCAATTGGAAGATATTATGGTCTGATCTCGGTTACATACAATAATCCGAACATTTCTGGATTTTGCGCCGATTCCATGAAAAATTTTGACTTTTTGGTCGTCAAATCCAAAAAAAATCAGATTTTTTTGTGCTACAATCCGAAAAAGTTGTGGTTTTCGTGCAACAATCAGAAAAAATAGAGGTTTTTTTCCCAATGCGATTTTTTTTGTGGTTTATTAATGATAAGTAAGGGTATATCATGGATTCTAGTTTGGTCAGTCTTTTTTTTTTTATTTAAACATCAGAAAAATTCTGACATGTCTAGTATATACCACAATTATGTGCCCCTGAATTGATGCAATTTACCATAAGAAAAAGCTAATTTATGGAAACTATGAAGCACTAATATCATTTTGTTTTCTTTTTCCTCATCAGTTTCAGAAGAATTAGAAAAAAGTTATTTTTTCAACCTCATCAAAATATTTCATAATCATTTCTCAGGGGCAGATTTATTGAGGGTCGAATTTTGCAGTAATGGGAGTTTTTTTGAACTCCCATAACTTCGAAATCTGAATAAAAAAAGACCAAACAAAATGTATAAAAAAAAATCAAAGGTTTTTTTTTTTGCGGGTGAATAGGCTGTATTCGATCGTTCGAATCGAAGTATTCGATCGAATTAGATTTAAAGTATTTTCAAAAAGAAACTTTGATTTTTAGAAGTCCAACAATTGACTCCAAATAAGTTCTATGAGGTCCCCCATAGGCTAAAACAGCAATACGGAAGGTTTTAGACGTCGAATGGTTGAAGTTTTAAAGAGACAGTACATTTTTTTCAAATTCAAATCGAATTTGGACTATTCCCTAGTCGAAGTACACAAAAATAGCGAAGTTTGAATTTTTTTACTTTGAATATTCACTTTGACCTTTGATAAATCTGCTCCTTAATGTTTGTGAATTTTTGCAAATTCAGCATAAATTGTTCATACTATAATTTCAGCTGTATTTGGACACCTCTTGCTAAATATGTGCCCACCTCTAACATGTAACAATACATTCTTATAGTACATAGAAATTGAACTTGTCATTTAGGGGCACATTTACTTAGGGTCGAATATCGAGGGTTAATTAAGGATTTAACGCAATTCATTTGATCGAATGATCGAAGGAAAAATCATTCGATCGAACGATTAAATCCTTCGAATCGAACGTTTCGAAGGATCTTAATCCATCGATCGAACGTTTTTCCTTCGTCCAAAAATTTGTTAGAAAGCCTATGGGGACCTAACATTGAGGTTCGGTAGGTTTTACTTGGCGAAGTAGGGGGTCAAAGTTTTTTTTAAAGAGACAGTACTTCGACTATAAAATGGTCGAATAGTCGAACGATTTTTAGTTTGAATCGTTCGATTCGAAGTTGAAGTCATAGTCGAAGGTCGAAGTAGCCAATTCGATGGTCGAAAATCATTTAAAATTCGAAGTTTTTTTTATTCTATTCCTTCACTCGAGCTAAGTAAATGTGCCCCTTAGTATTGGTTTTTATTCAATTTACCTTAACAGTGTGGAAGTTAAACCTTTCAGAAATCCAGCTGGATGTAAGCACTGAGACCATTCTCCAATATTTTAGCAGTTATGGCTACTAAAATGCTACCATCAAATATATACAAGCAAAATAAGGCACGCAGTGTCATAAAACATCAGACAAATAAAATGAATCTCATGCTCTTATTGCGTTTTTTGACTTCAGCTGTTTCGTTTTTGCTAAACTGGAAAAAAAATGGATGTCGGTAATGTGCACTCTGAGTATAAATGAAATAAAATCATATATCTGACAGCAACCCAAGTCATAAAATAATGAAAAGCATCAGGCTGGATTTGCCAACAGTTATAGAAAAATGTCCTGCAATTGAATGTATACAGAAAGACTATCATTTTATGCAGTGCAAGAGAAAAACATGTGCTTTCCCAAGGCAGCAATATCAACCGTGCATATGACATTTGGAGGAGGTTGATATGTAATCCCATTGTATGTATAGTTGTCTTTTAAAATGCATGAGCAGGTTTGCTCTATTTTCTTTACCCATAAGTAAAAAGGATATGTATCCATTCCTTCCCCAGCCAGAGTATATACATGGTTGGTTGCCTTGTCATGCTGATATATTTCTTTCTGTCAATATTTTGAATGGAAAGACAAAACATACTGTAAAGTGTTTTCTTGCAAGTCTACATACATTAGACATTACATTTACAAAGGCCTTAGTGGAGCTAAAAAGTTATAGTAGTTCAGGTGCAATGCATAACTGAAGATCTGCAGCAAAAGTAATATTCAATATTCTATCTATGGTCTTATATTTTACTGGAGAAAATAAAGCCTATTTATAAATATGGTACATATGCTCTTTAATTAAGTGGTAAAATCTTGTTTTGGAAATAAAATTGCCTTATGTAATTACCAACTTTAGCAATGTCAAATAAGACAAAACTATACATGTGCATAACGTGTGCATGATTCTTAAATGTGTAGCATATCTATCCTGACTTTTTTTAAAGACATGCAGAAAACTCATCTTAAGAAAATGGTCATTCCAGTAGGCGTTTCACCCACCATTCATTCCATTGTACACACTCCTGTGATGAGCTGACATTTCATCTGCTACTTGTCTCCTTAAGGTGCCTTCCCTGCTGCTCCCACTCAAAAGTTTGAGGTGCTCTGGACTACCTCCAAAATGGGGTTTGAGATGCTCAGGGCTACTGCCCCGTGCTTTTTGAAGATGTTCTGAGTTTCCACTTAATGTATGTTTTTGAAGATGCTCTGGGCTGGCACTGCTGAGCTTTTGGTATTCTGGACTACCACCAGACCTATGGTTTTTAAAATGTTCAGGGCTACTACTTAACATTTGTTTCTGTAGATTCTCTGGGCTACTACAAGTATGCTTTTGCTGCTCAGGACTACTTTTACCCACGCTTTTATGATGTTCTGGGCTTGCACTTTTCACATGTTTCTGATGGTCGGGGCTTGCAGAACTCCTGTTCTTTTGGAGATGATCCGGACTTCCACTCCCATGTTTCTGCTGCTCTGGGCTTCCTTCACCCCTATTTTTTTGGAGGTGGTCAGGACTATTAGTTGGGTTGGGTTTGTGATGGTCTGGGCTGTCTGTGCTTCCAGCGCTAGAAGTGCTACTCCCATCCCCAACGTCTCTTAAAAACGTACTCGCCGTTGTATTTAACTGACAGAGGCTTGTTTGGCTGTCAATCGAACTTCGGCTTCCAGCTCCACCAATTTTTTCCTCATCTAACAAAAAGCAAATTTCTTTCAAATCCACGTTCTCTTTGACCATTTCTTCTTGTCTTACTTCAAGGTCCTTCAGCTTCTGCAAATATAAAGTAACCTCTTTTTGCATGATTCCAGATGTATACCTTCCCAGCCTTTGCCATTCTCTAGAAATTTTTTTCCCTTTCTGCCTGTCATCATCCAAGAAACAACATAGGTCTCGGAGTTCTTGATTATCTTCTTGCAGCTTCTGATTCACATCCTTAAAAAGATAAATAGACGGTGTAAATAGACTGGTAAAGAGATGTGAATTTTTTTCCCTAAATATAAAAATAGATATAACTACTGGAAATATCATAATCTACATAAATAATTAAGGATTAAGTAATGCATTCCTGCAACAACATTAGATTATGACTTCCCTTACTGGAATAATGATTAGACTACGTTTTTATTTGTACACTATTTGAAAAGAGTAGGAAGGAGGGACAAATGGAGAAATAAAGAGAGGGAGGTCGTTTTGGGTTACCAGATATGGGGAAAGACGTAAACATGGAAGGATAAATTGCCAGCATCATTAATACTAAATACTACTAATATTTTTTTCAAACCATTCAACCACATTTATTTGATATGACAAAGGAAACAGACGTTAGTAATTTGCTTATTATAACCGCATCACACACTTTCAGTATAAATAAAACAGGTAAATTAAAGTTTGTCCAATGAAGCCTTTAAAAAGAGAACTAAACCCTAATAAATATGGCTAGAAATGACATATTTTATATATTGATATTGAACTTATTGAACCAGTTTAAAGTTTCAGCATCTCTATAGTAGTAATGATCCAGGCCTTCACAGTTATCTGATGAGTTTCCTAACTTGGATTTTGTTAGGAGTGTCTTGCACATGCTCAGTGGGTTCTGAGCAGCTGTTGAGAAGTTAAGCTCAGGGGTTGTTACAAATCATCAAGCAGAAAATGAGATTTGTCATATAAGATGATGCTATAGGGTTGATTATTACATTCTGATTATAACTGTGCTGGTTTTTGAGCTCTCATGTACCAATAATTGTTTAATAATCAGCCTCTTTTGTGACATTTATATTATATATATTGAGTTTCTTGTATGTCGTCCCTAAGTGCCAGCAGCAAAGAGAATGTGCAGTGAATCAGCAGAAAAGAATATGGGGAGCTACTGGGGCATCTTTGGAGGCACAGATCTTTCCTGCTAAAGGCATGTGGTTGCCTTGGGCTTGTAGTGGTACAGAAGCCCAAAAACATAACATGCAACATTTCTGCTCTATTTCTTTGGTTAAGCTTTAGTTCTCCTTGAAGTAATGCTAAATGCCGCCCAGAAAATCTGTTCAAATGTGAAGGAAATAATTCAAAGCGTTGGTAAGTGTGCATTTATTTACTTCTAAAATAATTTTCTTGCAAGACACAAGTACCATTATATTGGCATGAAAGCATTATAGCTTTTATTTTGTTACTACCCTGTGTTCTCTACCTATAACACAATACTACTCACCCACATTCATTTCTAGGTCAGCATTTCTATGTTTATTAAATAATTACAATCTGTAGGTTTCTGAGTGTGTTTGTGTATGTATAGTTAAGAAAAGGTGGCTTTTGTAAACCTTAAAGACTTTAATATAGACCCTTGTGGTGCAGTTTTTCATCCTTAGACATTCCTATGGGACTATATGCCATAGAAATAATCAATTCACATATATTAGTCAATCAAAGGGTAAATGTTTTCACCCTATTCTCCTGCCACATGTTCTGTGAGTGAGGGAAACATAATAATCAAATGAAAGTCCCCAGGCGACCTTAAAACGTAACTATAGCACACCCTTCATCTGCCACACATGTGTCAAGGGTATCAATGGGTCTCAAACTGACCATAGTCATTTAGCACTTGTCTATTCCCCTACGCTTTGTGATTGACGAAAAAAAAAAAATGAAATGTAAGAACTGGGTTCTCTATACTTTATATCATAGAGCCTGCATCCTCATACAGATAAGAACCAATGGGCTGCTTCGAATTAAACCCCTTGTCCAAAAAGGAACCGTTCTACTTGCATACAAAAGCATTGGCGACTTTCTTTAATGCAAAAAAGCTGACATTTGTGCAGAATTTAATAGATTCATATGTGAAAAGGTGGCTTTTCACATATATTAAATCCTAGTCGGATTGGCTCTATAGTATAAAAGTTCACTTGATGTTTATGTTTATTAATCCAAATAATTCCTTGACAATATATAATATGTATAGTCAACAAAGAGGGATGCACTGTATGATCTCTATGACATGGATTCTTTCTGCATGATAATTTAACCAGAAGCCATTCAGTATTAGTGATGGGCGAGTTTATTCGCCAGTCGCTAATTCGTGGCGAATTCCCACAATTCGGCGCTGGCGAATTTTTCGCCATTTTGCTGGAAATTCGCAAATTTTTCGGTGAGGTAAAACGCCCCAAATTCTCCCATCACTATTCAGTATTGCTAAATTATTTGTCAAAACCGGTCATGTTTATGTTTTCAACAACAACAGAATTAGAGGTTTTACAAAAGATAGGTATACTCAGCATTATCTTCATAACAAAAGATGTGATTGATTTAAAATATTTTTTTTTACAGGAGATAATACTTTGTGCTTCAACGGAAACTGGAAGGATTAATAGGTGAAATCTCACACACTGTTCTCTGGCTGAGCTGGATGAGATCACATGCCCTACAGATGGAGTGATGGAGATGAAGAGCAACTTGTTAAAAATACACTGAAAATGTGCTGGTCAGATAGGAGTCAGAGCTTTTATGAAGCCATTTTTTTGGACCGCTGCTTCATAATGCTCAGTTAATCAGTTTTATTTTTCTGTTTATGAGGACGAGCTCGGAAAGCTGTGGTCAAGCTTTATATACCCAGTAACTTGTGCTCGCTTGGCCCCCCTATATTCTAGGCTACCCTGTGACTGCTGGGTCTATACAACATATATATTATTATTTATGTATTTATGTTTTTTATCCCAGTGCAAATAAGATCCTGAGCAGCACTGGAGGAGGGACTGGTATACGTGACTAAATATAAATTCTATTTATTGTAGTATTGATGGAATATACAGAATCTTCATAGAGATTCAACTGTCTATATCTGTCCCTCCTCCAGCAAAGCTGAGAATTTAATTTCTATTTGTACTGCACACTGACATCATATACACATACGGTAAATGAATAATAACAAACTCATCTATTCCGACTGATAATTTAGCACTCCGTTTGGCAGTGGTTTAAACAAAATGAGGATAATTTATCAAATATCAATAAATTAGCGCTGGAAAGAATCGTTCAGCCTGGAAATTAAATTGCTAAATCTGAAATGCTCGGTATTTTTTGACGATCAGGGCATGATAAAGCTGCCTAAAGAAATTATATTAGATTTTATATGTATGTTATACACACTCTTGAAAAACCAAAAGAAACCATTGTACCCTACTCTACGATATTCAATATAACACACAAATTTGGAGCACTACTAAAACAGTACTGATGATGGGGTGCATTTAAAATGTTTTTAATATGCACCCCAAATACAACAGTGTAATATTTTACCATGGGAACAAATGGAGTAACTAGCAAAATAGTAATAGCCAGTCAGGGCAGATTCTTTTTTGTGACTTGCTTCAGTTCAGATAGACAAACAGACAATCACAGGGGCACAGTATTAGTCCACTATCAAGTTAGCTCTATGCTTATACACAGTTATGGTACTGGCTGCCCTGTGAGAAAGGTTTACTTTACCTACATTACACATATTGCTTCCTTTTCATTATAGTAGTCCCTCGTTTTCTTTAGAGGAAGGAGTGCCAAGAGCTCTGACCAACTGTGCATGAAGAACATCAGAAATCTTTTTTTATTTACAATATATGTTAATGGGACCATTACAGGCCTTTACTCCAGGCCTTAGACTGTAGATTATGGTAGAGCGGGGCAGTGTGCGTGGAATGAAAAAAAATAATTTTCAGATCTCAACCTAGGTCTTTGATCAAAGCCTTAGACTGTAAATTGGGGTAGAGCGGGGCAGTGTACTTGGAATAGGAAAAAATGGACTGTGAATAGTGATTTTAGGGGCATGGGTTTTTACAGTCAGGGGCCCATAGGGTAGGATATGGAAACTGGCTTGGACATCAATCCCCAGTTATAAGAGGTGATTGTAAACATAGTTGGGAATGACTATACCCTTTATTATATCATGTTTTAGTAAACCTGTTCATAAAAGGAAGTCAAAACTAGAATATGAACAGCATTAATGAACAGAACAGCACCAGAAGGAGACCCCTGCACACCCTATGCAACACCTAAGGGTGCATTTATGTATGGAGGTGCAGTGAACATGCAATCTTCATGTTTTCTCCCATGCGGGTGACATCTGTGCCTGATTCTTTAGGTGCAAGTGTGCATTGTGTATTGATGCAGGGCACAAAGGGAACCCTGGAGCTACCCCCTGCATCAATAGTCGCAGCTGCACCTGATTCAGAGTGGAAGGTGGGAAGGACTGATTGATGCCAAGCGCATCTATACAGGAGTACAAGGAACAAGTTTTTATCTTATCTTTATCATATCTTTCTTTAATACAAAACTGGTTTTATGGGGGACTCATGGAAAAGTTGCCCACTGTGCTTGCAGTATCAATAAGTCCGATTGAATGGGTGTATTCAAGGCAAAAGGAAATAAGTATTGCGTTTGCACAAATCAATTCACGTATTCCTTAATATTTACCAATTGTGGTCTCTGTGCAAGCTGCGCTAGCTCTTGCATCCGCCTGTATATGCAAACATTTGATCCAATTATAGTGATAGTGATGAACTTCAATAATACGCAGTGGGTTGCTGCAAAATGTTTCGAGCGTAGCTCTTTGCACCTTTTTGCAGCAACCCACTGCGTATTATTGAAGTTCATCACTACCACTATATTTGGATTAATCTGCTTCATTGGACAGAAGTATTTGTGATTGAACTGAGACGTTGAATCCTACACTCTATTGGATGCAAACATTTGATCTCTTGATGTGCAAGACCAAGCTTTGCATTTGATTGGAACCAATTTGATGGCAACTCAACATTACTCAACTATCACTTATGTAATTATGCAACATAAATATTTGGCTCGGTATCTTTCAAATTAGGATTAGGAAAGGGCTGCAATAAGTATAAATAAAGGAAACAGAAACACACTGTGTATATCCTTAGAAACGATGAGTTCTGATGTCATCAATTATAAACGGTGAGTTCTGATGTCATTTCTGTCACATGACTCACTGGGATTTGTGTATTATAATAAATAAAGTACCCTCAGTTGCAAAATATGAGGATATTAGAAGTAACCTTGGAGTTCCATATATATATATATATAATGTTGGATTACTTTTCCAGCTCTGATGCTTGTGCATTATTACTGTGCTGAGAAGTGTGGGCTGGAGATATATATTGTGGTTATACTAATGATCTCTATGGCAAGTCTGAATAATCAGATATAGTTTCCCACTAAACCAGATGACTGCACTGGTGCTTGCTGTCCTATCCTGTAGAAGGCTTTTTGCTTTTAATTCTTGATTTATTTTATTGCTTTACAAAGAACCAAACATGAGGTTTAAACAAGCCAATAAGAAATAAAAGAGCAAACTGCTGTAATGTGTTCCTCTAATCTGCAAATGTGTATTTCCAAAACATAACCTATGATGTGATGTGAAAAGACACAGCAATGGCTGGGGGTATGTTCTCTATAACAAAATTGTAATGTGGTAAAAATTACAATATTTAATATCTTATTGTTTTGTCACTATCAAAATTCAGCATGAAGGCAGATCTAGCGCTGGCACTACACCAAATCTGTATTTTTCCCTTGTATTGCACATTCCGCTTTAAAAGCAACTCGATAATGCACCGTGATTACATGTACTATTCCACCTGACTTCATAATGTCGAGCTATTTAGAGAATATGACAATTTGCTCACATTGAACAGCAGGCGCTATTTAAAATTTGCTACTGTTAAATGAACATTTCCATGCACAAAAGTGGAGGAGAATGAGACATTATGTTATTCAAATCTTCCCCATGAATAATTGAAATACATAAATGTTGTCTGACCTCCTAAATTGTTAAATGCATTTCTCTGCAAAGGTAAGTACAAAGCAGTAAGAGCCCGGGGGCAACACTACTATATAATTATTGCTGAAAAAAGAAAAAGAAATTCTTTAGATTTTATACTAAACAGGTTTTGCCTGAAAGAGCAACTAACTATACAGAATTTGACCTGAAATATTCTATGTGATATAGATAAACGCCTGCACTATATGGCCTAAACTATGTAAACACCTACCTATCCAACTTCTCACTAAAAGATCAAGGGTATTAATGTGAAGTTATTGCTGAAATGTCTTTATCCAATATTCTTCTGGGAAGGCTTTCCAATAAATGTTGGAACATTGTACAAAGGATTTGCCTCCATTCAAACATAAAAGATTGGCACTGATTTTGAGCAATCATGCAATCTTGCTTTGGTGTTTGGTGTTTAGTTGGGTTCTGTGCAGGACAGTCTAGTTTTCCATTCCCCATGGAACTTTGCCACAAAGTAAAAAACACAACATTGTCACAAATATTATTGTATGATGCACCTGTAAGCAGAACAATAAGATATTTTGTTTCCAGGGACTCATCACGTGTATGAGGAGACCAATGTTATCTGCCCTGAGCTTCAGCGCAGCATATTTGTTATGTCTATGGTTATTTATCAAAATCTGAAAAGTTCTCCCTGTTTTCTGAAAACCACTCCGACCAAATCCGCACTGACTTTTACCCCCTATTTATCAATAAATTTTGCAGAAAATTGTAAAAGATTTTGTCCCAGAATTCTATGATTTTTTTCGTAAAACCGCACAAGAGCTAAGATTTTTTTTGGAAAACCCAGCGCAACTCAGAAATCTTCCAATTGTTAACAGGACATCTGCCATTTACTTTTACATTTTCTTGGCAGTAGACTTTTAATACCATCTAACTTGGTAAATCCAGACAAAAATCCAGTTTATTTTCACCTTTAAAAGTCCGACTAGAAAAATTCAGAGCTTAGTAAATAACCCTCTATGTGTTGTGAGAACACAAAACGCATAAGGCTGTCAATGTTTTTGTATTTCAATAAACCCATTGAGTGCCTGCTCTTTAAACAAATGTAGTGTCTGCAAAGATGAGCCTGGATTAAATAGCACATTTCCATACTTTTGACCATATAATGGATATAAGATTAGTCCAACGGAACTCCATCTCTCTGTACAGACTTTTAGAGAATCTAAGGGGCACATTTACTATGGGTTGAATATCAAGGGTTAAATAACCCTCGATATTCGACCATCGAAGGTAAATCCTTCGACTTCGAATATCGAAGTCGAAGGATTTACTGCAATTCATTTGATAGAACGATCGAAGGAAAAATCGGTTGATGAAACTATTAAATCCTTTGAATCAAACGATTCAAAGGATTTTAATCGATCGAACGATTTTTCTTCAATCAAAAAAGGCTAGGAAAGCTTATGGGGACCTTCCCCATAGGCTAACAATGGTGCTCGGTAGGTTTTAGGTGGCTAACTAGGGGGTCAAAGTTTTTTTTAAAGAGATAGTACTTCGACTATAGAATGGTTGTATAGTCGAACGATTTTTAGTTTGAATCATTCGATTCAAAGTCTAAGTCGTAGTCGAAGGTCGAAGTAGCCAATTCGATGGTCAAAGTAGCCAAAAAAAAACCTTCGAAATTCTTTTTTTCCTTCTAATCCTTCACTCGACTAAGTAAATGTGCCCCTAATAGTTCGGCTTGTAACATATTTATAGATCCTAGTGAAGCCCAAACAAGAGAGAAATATATTTACAGTATGTCTAGGTATTTCCATTAGAAAAATTAAAGGAGGGAATAAAATAATGAGCATAGTATTGTAAAGTGCCCTATAAAATGAGAGGGAAATTATGACATGTAGGGGCGGATATATCAACGGTTGATGTGAATTTTCGAATGAAAAAATTGGAATTTTGAGCTATTTTTTGTGTACTTTGACTAGGGAATAAAAAATTTGAAAATTCGAATATCTAAATTTTTCGCTAGCGAAGTTATGCGCCCATTAGTAAATTGGCAAAGTGCCTGAAAGCGGTAACGCTGGTGAATCGCCCTTTAGTAAATCTTCCCCTTAGTGTATATGTACCAAATAAAAGTTCTTATCTTTTTCTTTAAATTTCTTTCAGTAATTGAACTACAGACTCAGGATTAATTGAAGAAACGGTGTTACAGTATCTAAAGTCATCTTAACTTATTTAATGCATTTAACCTTTTCATTAGCATTCCAGAGCACCGTTGTTCATAGATGGGATGCTGTGACGCAATTTTCTGTGTTAAATGGGATAACTGGGATATCTGGGTTTAGTTATTCTGTGTCAAACACACAAACCAAAGTGGCTGCATCTGTACCATTGTTTTATTTAGCATGAAATGTCACACATGTAGAAAACACTAAGGCCAGCGGCACACAAAGCATGTTATCTGCTAACACAGAAATGCTAACAGCAAAAAGGCCAGTCTGCTCCTGTCTGCCATGACTTGTTTGCTCACTGACAGGCATGGCATTAGTTTTGGTGAAGAGCCCATGCTGAGACTGTCACACACAGGTGGTTCTGATACACATAATCATCAATTTGGGAACATTTTATTTATTAGTATTAGCATAAAAACACAGGACAGATGGTCAGAATTAACAAAATGACACTTTTCAACTATTCCTCTGAAAACCTGTGTGTATTTTAAACACTAAATCACCCCCCCCCCTCCCATTCTGTGCCCAGGGCTTAAAGGTACACAAGACCGTCATGAACATGCTTAAATTATTAAAGCAAATACAAATGTAGTAGATTTTAATTGCACCTGCCTCAGAAAAAAAACAAATATTCCCTATTACATCTCTCTTACGTTCTAATGTCTTTAGTTTATACAGTATATCCCAAATTCTTCCAGTTCTTTAGTTTCTTGTCAAAATATCCCTTTCTAATCGTATGTGTCACTGTCTCTATACCTTGGAGGTTAACTACTGCAAAACGATCATGTTCTACAAAATACTTTGCTACAGCTGAGCATTCATCTATCCCAGAAACCCATTTGCCTAAGTGTTTTGCCTACACATTGTACACCACACTGACAGGTTACAAACTTACATACCATCATTGTGATAATATATATATATATATATATATATATATATATAGATACAGTTAGGAGCACTCACGGGTATCGTGGTAAAAAAATATCTTTTATTGGAGTGTTACAAACTACCCCACATCTGACTTGTGCTCTTCGCTTTCCTTTTTTTATGCATTGCAAAAAATTAATTACATACATTTGATTCACATTGTATGTAGAAGGAGAGAGAAAAGGAACGGAAGGGGGGAAAATAAAGAAATTAAGAAATAAAGGAATGGATATAGGAGAAAACAAGAGAGTGAAATAACACTATGTGCTCACATTATCCACCTCAGTCTGTCATCTTGTTAGGAACAGGCTTACTATGCCAGGTTGTAACAATGTGGTTACCTATGGAATAGCGAGGAGGGGGACGCCAATTGCCCAGTTAGTAATAACAATATAATAATAAGTCTATTTAATATCCAGGTGTCCCATATTTCAGTGTACAGCTCCATCTGGTTATCCAACTGATATTTTAGGTTTTTTTCTGTGTATTTCCTTTACTTTTACAAATCAAAAGTTTTTGTATTTCATGTGTGGCCCCAGACTATTTTTCTTTTTCCAGTGTGGCCCAGGAAAGCCAAAAGGTTGGACACCCCTGTATTAGTGTTTTAGTAGATAAGACAATAGATTCCGCATTAAACCAACAGGAAGAATAATATGTAGTATCACCAAAGGTATTAGCCCCAGAATACCAGATATACAATGGTACCCACTGCAATACGCACTACCCTGAGCCCTACCACATTGGATTAGCTACAATGGTGTAAATTGCTCTTATACCCCTTGTACCGGTTTGGGAGCTTTTATCCAGAAGGCTCTGGACCAGGTGTTTTCTGGATAAGAATTTTAGATATTCATACCTTAAGTCTACTAAAAATAATTGAAACATTAAATAAACCCAATAGAAGTTTTGCTTAATGATTAATTATATCTTAGTCTGGATCAAGTACAAGGGACTGTTTTATTATTACATAGAAATAGGAAATCCTTTTAAAAACATTTGAATGATTTGATTAAAATGGAGTCTATGGACAATGACTTCCTGTAACTGGAAGGTTTCTGGTTAACTCATTTATAAATAACATACAGTATCCCATACCTGTACTATGACAGGAGTTAGGATGTCACTACACTGGCCTTTTCACTGGCTCCCTGCAGTCTTGAGTTCTCTAATACTTGGTCATTCTGCTTCCAGCACATCCACCCCTGGGACCAGGTGAAGTCTAAAAAAGAAGAGCCATGCACTCCCTCCCATTTAATAAACTGCAGGCAGGAAAAGGTCACATAATCCCCTGGTCTAATAAGGGACAATTCTCTCAAAAATGTCATGTGTAACAGAACCAATAGGGGAACTTTACCCTTGAGCCCCTTACACAGGAATATAGTGTTATACGCATAGAGATCAATCAGAATTTCAATTGAAGCAGAGTCTAAGGGGCCGATTCATGAAGCTCGAGTGAAGGATTCGAAGTAAAAAAAACGTCGAATTTCGAAGTGTTTTTTGGGCTACTTCGACCATCGAATGGGCTACTTCGACCTTCAACTACGACTACGAATCGAACGATTCGAACTAAAAATCGTTCGACTATTCGACCATTCGATAGTCGAAGTACTGTCTCTTTAAAAAAAACTTCGACCCCCTAGTTCGCCATCTAAAAGCTACCGAAGTCAATGTTAGCCTATGGGGAAGGTCCCCATAGGCTTGCCTATGTTTTTTTGATCGAAGGATATTCCTTCGATCGTTGTAATAAAATCCTTCGAATCGTTCGATTCGAAGGATTTTATCGAGTGCCATAGACTGTTCTTTTACCAACAAGTCAAAGACTACCTTTTAGATTTTTCAACATTATAATGCTCTAATTTTGTGGCTATTAGCCATTTTTCTAAACGCTAATTTGAATAGATAATTATATGTAATATCCAAGGTCTAAAGGGGTCTTTTTCTCTTTACCCCCTTCTCCTCCTCTTTTGTTTTATATATTTTAGCAAAGTGTGGTTGTTTTTATTAATACAAATAATATAATAAAGCAATAGTAGATATGCATTTTTAACTGTAACAATCCAGACAACCAACAGGGGTCGCTGGAGACCTATTGTATATAAAGCAAATTTTCGATTCATTTTGTAAGCCTATGATTAAGGGAAGGTGTTCCCGAAACGCGTAAGGCCTATGTATTTCCACATTGCCCAGTAATAAAAAGCCTGTTTTTTATCGGAGTGCCGTTCATCTGTTGGTGTATACGATCGAAGGAATAATCCTTCTATCGTTCGATCGCAGCATTTGCGCTAAATCCTTCGACTTCGATATTCGAAGTCGAAGGATTTTAGTTCCTAGTCGAATATCGAGGGTTAATTAACCCTCGATATTCGACCCTTAATACATCTGCCCCTAAGTCTTACATCATTTAGCTGCATACCCCAGAGGTTTCAGAATACAATTTTATCAACCGATGTTGTTTTAAAAATGTATCTCTGTGGTCGCTTGACTACAGCTCCCATCATACATTTACCCTTGTTAATATGTTAGAAAATACTATAAATTTTAGCCCAGCACCATAAAGGAGGATAAACATGTACATATCCCTTTAAAGGGATAGTTCACCTTCAAACAACTAGTTGTTTTCAGATGGATCGCCAGAAAAACTGATTTTCACAAATTTTCCGTATTTCTCATCCGAAAACTCGGGGTATTGCCAAAAACCCAGAGCACATCAAAAAATCATTGGAACTTCACCCATTGACTTATATGTAACCTCGACAGGTCTGAGATGCCAGATTTTCAGATTCAGACTTTTCTCATACTCTGGGTTCAATAAATTCGGAGTGTAGTAAATAACCCCCTTTGTGTCTCCATTTTTCTAATATTGAAGTGTAAAGTCAATTTTCACCTACTAAAGCAGCTCTGGGAGGTGGGGTCGCCGACCCTGTAATTGATCTTTTAGTTGATACATTTCTTATCTTTGTCCCTGCTGAGCAGAATCCCTGAGTTTCATTACAGGCAGCTGTTAGAATTGATACAATAGTTGCTAATACTTCAGTGATGCTGCTGAGAAATGTATCAACTCAATTTTGCAAAATTGAGTCTGCACCTGAATTACTAGACTGAAACAGGGACATTCAACTTTAAACTTAGATTTTAGAAAAACAGTAAAAAATAAATCATGGAAAGTAACTGAAAAAAAGTCTTTATTTCTGGGGAACAATCTGAAAACAACTGAACTGAAAAAGGTGTTTGTTTGGAAGATGAACAAACCCGTTAAGCTACAGCTTTCTGCCTTGTGTTAAAAGGACTTTCCTGGACACTCCATGTCATACTTACCGGGATAGCCCCGCCCCAGTGCTCCCATCAGAAGGACCCTCCCCAAAGCTTTAAAAGCCCAACCCCACCCCCAGTCCGGTGTCTTTTTTTCCTTCTGCTTCAGTTTTTTTTTTTGCTCCTGTTAGAAGCAAGTTTTCTTTTTAACCTTGGGGAAGCAGTAGGGCTGCTGTTAGCGTCCTAGGGACTCGGGTTGGTCCTGGTGATCTTTTACCCCTAAGCACATTACCTCAGGTGGAATCTTCAGTGTTTAAACATCTGGATCAGGTAGGCACAGTTTTTACTGTGGCTAATATCATTGCTTTCCTTGATCCATGTGCCCTCCAGCCTGATTACATCCAGGTCTGTGGCAAGTGCTATGTCCCCCCATCCGTATGCCTACCTGGGCATGTCTAAAAAGCGTCCAGCGGCATTGGGGTATATGGCTCATACACCCTTTATGATTTTTACGGATGGGAGAGGGAGGTGGCAGTTAGGTACGTTATTCTGATGACAAATATTTAGTTAGCGGCCTGAACCTTATGGCCTCCTTCTCTTTTTTTCCCCCACATGGGGGTATTATTTTTTTCTTCTGGAGGAATTTAGGTGTCAGAGCCAGCTGCCTCCCTCAAAAGACTTTCCCAAGGTTGAGGTAATTGGCAGCTTCCAGGGTTAAATAAAAGAAAACCCTGAGGTCTTAAATCTACTGGCGGTTAAAGCTAAAT
The DNA here is from genome assembly GCF_017654675.1 of Xenopus laevis. NCBI lineage: Eukaryota > Metazoa > Chordata > Amphibia > Anura > Pipidae > Xenopus > Xenopus laevis. The sequence continues at coordinate 27,539,624 of NC_054380.1, forward strand.
TTAAGCTGAGGACGCCACCTTGTTCCAGAGTCTCCTAACTCTTAAAAAATTATGAGCCATGTTGGCCATTGGAAGAACTGTGCAGCTGCAAGGCTGATATATACGTTCTATGAGCAATGATAATGCAATGCAGTTATAATGCAAAACTGTTTCTACGTGCTGAGAGCAGCTGAGAGCAGTTCTATGCAATGATGATCTGCAGGGTCTGAAAGCAGCATTAAGGCAAGACTTGTCTATATGTGATGTGAATGTTGCAAATACAATGTTAGCCTTCTTATTTGAGCGCTGAGAATACTATGTTGATCTGCAGGTTCGGTTAACAGCAGCTGCAGGTAATTGGGTAATTACTCTGGAGGTCAGTGTTCAGGTTCAGTTAATGAACAGGTAGATCCCCTCCCAGCCCCTCCCTTAGCAGCTCAGATTGATTATCTGAAACATCAGGTAAGGTTCTGTGTTACGACTCTTTCCTTTATAGTATAGGTTTGTGAACTAAATTAACATGTACTTCTTCTACTCCTGCTTCTGATTTAGCTAGCTTAGAAGCTTAGACATTGCTGTATGGAAGGAAGTAAACTGTTTAGCCAGTATATATATGTGTTTATATATGTGTGTATATGCGTGTGTATATGTGTGAGCATGTGGATACTGGCTAGCTGGGATGGGCAGCCAGAGAAAGGGGCCTCTTTACTCTTGGGCCGAGTGCTCTGTCTGCATTATGTAGGAATTCCTAGTCCTGTCACTACTGAATATTGCAACCAAACTGACTGTTTGTTTCAGTGATTCTAGAGCTGGCTTTAATAACCAAATACAAATGCATATGTTATACATTTATGGGCCTGTCGCTGCATAAGGCAGTAACCAAACTGTCTGTATATGTGGAAACAAAATGTGTATGTTATACATTTATGGGCCTATCACTGCATAAGGCAGTAACCAAACTGACTGTATATGTGGAAACATTTCAGTGATTCTAGAGCTGGCTTGAATAATCAAATACAAAGGCATATGTTCTACATTTATGGGTCTATCACTGCATTTTCTAGTAATCAAATTGACTGTATATGTGGAAACATTTCAGTGATTTTAGAACTGACTTTAATAACCAAATACAAATGCATATGTTATACATTTATGGGCCGGTCACTGCATAAGGCAGTAACCAAACTGACTGTATACGTGGAAACATTTCAGTGATTCTAGAGCTGGCTTGAATAACCAAATATAAATGCATATATTATACATTTCTGTGTCTGTCACTGCATAAGGCAGTAACCAAACTGACTGTATATGTGAAACATTTCAGTGATTCTAGAGCTAGCTTGAATAACCAAATACAAATGCATATGTTATACATTTCTGGGCCTGTTGCTGCATTATGTGGTAACCAAACTGACTGTATATGTGGAAACTTTTTAGTGGTTCCAGAGCTGGTTTTAATAACCAAATATGAATGTACATGTTAGACATTTTTGGTATAGGCACTTTTTAATATTACACCAAACTGAATGTAGATGGGGTAACATCAGTGGTTCGGAGCTGGCTATAATAACCACATACTAATGCACATGTCATACATCAATTGGGCCAGCCACTGGTCACTACTATAACCTTACTGTATGTATATGCTTAAACATTTCAGTGGCTTTGGTGCTTACTAAGGTTATAACTAAAGTAAATGAACATGCTATACATCTCTCTGGTTTGGACACCAATCAATAGAACAACCAAACTGAAGGTAAATGTTAAACTGATGAGTAATGGGTGTGGTAAGGTTCTAGGCATTTCCGGAGGGTGCCTATATAACCTTCAGGTTTGTATGTAAGCATAGTAACACAAGTTAAGGCTCCAGTATCCCTGGGTCATGTCTGTTTCAAGTAACTTTGATTTAGGTTATAAGCATGGATTACTCTTGCAAATAAGCCAATAGGGTAACGTATGCTTGCTGATAACAGCAGCCAAGACTGACTTAAAGGCGCTAGCCAAGTCAGATATAGGTATTATGAACTTAATTAAGTACGTCAGCTGTGTTGCAGATAAGTATTATACCCTTATTTACAGCAGTCCATAATGGCTTAGGGGACTGTGTCCCGGTAAGTATTCCACAATCGGTATATGGGTTACAGATACAGTAAAGGTGGTAACTGATGTAGACATGTATCTTGTCTAAATGGATTGGCTAAGGCCAATTCTGATTCATATAAATGCTATGTAATATATAGGATTATGCACCGTTACAAAGATGGTGTGAGAGTAGTGGCCAATTCTGGTTTAAAGGTATACGACTATATTGCATATGGGTGTTATGCAATAGTCAAACAGCAGGTAGGTATTATACAATGGCTGTATTATAACATGAACTTGTAGACCACAACTTTTGAAGTCAACGTGGTCCATATATTTGCTTACATTCAACTATAGGCTGTTGGAATAGTTATCAGTCTTAAGGATCTCACTAATTAGAATCTATGTTCTACGACTGGACTTATTCCTGCTGATTAAGAAAATAAGATAAATACGTATCCTGCTTCTGCGAAAGGATTGGCCTGGGGCTAAATGGACGTAGACATGTATACAGTCATATATACATTTAACAAGGATTCTAATATCGCCACAGCTGGATATCAGGCAAGATAGATGTTCTGTATATTCCAATGATAAATCAAGGTCTATTTATAAAACTGGTATGATATTCATCAGGATCTCTTTCTTGGTTACAGGAGTGCAACTTATCTGGTCTCAGTCTGGAAGACAGTGGGTGCATCAGTCAGTGCAAATGTTTGGTTAAATCACATACTGTATACTGTATTCACTACTGCCACAGGGTTTTAGAGCTTTGCAATGAGGTATTTTATAGTACAGACCTATTTAGTTTGTCTCCAATACAATAGGGGTCAGCTCTTGGACTATATATTCATGGGACATATTATATTAATGGGTACCATATAAAGCTGGCTGTAAAATTAGGTATTCTCCATCAATTCAGTTATAGCTAAAAGTTTTGATCCACAGGTTCGTTATAACAGGCTATTCTGTAATGTTAATCCATATGGTGGACAGGAAGCATGCAATCTTGGCATGCTGGGTTTTCTAAAGGGCTGTGTTACTCTGGGTATAGCCTTTTACACCACCATAGACTGGCCTGGCTAGTTGAGGTAAGTATCATAGGGCTTAACATCAAGCTATAAAAAGGGTCTTATACACTATCCTTTTAGACCAAGGCTGCAGTATCGGCCTTAGGCAAGGTCCTGGTTATTGCATCTCTTGCCAACAGGCTTGGACATGCATGTATGGTTAGTAGGGGAGTTCCATTGCAGAATAATAGGTAAATAATTATATCTCCATACCTAGATTAATTTTAACCAATCTCTAGCAGTATTGTTGGTTGTAATACTTCCTTGAGTCATTCAAATTTCTTCCTATATGGTAAACTCATGGGAGCAGGCCATACAGATTGTTTATAGGCCCAATCTATGGGGTACAATAACTCCAGCTATGTACAGGTCACATCTGTGAAGGCTCGAGGACTGTATCATAGCAAGGTTATGCATATCTGCAGGCATTTCTTTTACCTGGTCTACTCCACGGCACGCTGATCTTAATACTATCCAGTCTTGTTTGGTGTTGGATCATGAGCTAAAGATAAAAACAATTTCAATCTGTACAGACTGCAGAATGCTTCTAGATACCTCACAGGGCAGGTAAGGTATTCCCACATTGGCAGCACTCCTTCTCCATAAGTCATTCTACGGACCTCTCATTGAGATGTGTATTGGTTATGGTCTGGAATAAATACAGGTTCCTTAGTATTAAAGAGACTGGGAACTACACTAGGTGATGCCATGTACCGGTAGTGTCATACAGAGCGGGGTCATGTAGAATACTAGTGATGGTATTTTTCCTTCCCCCTACTAAATCCTCTTTTGCAGGTACCATGCTTTTGAGCCATTTCCAAGAGTCCTCTTGTGGATGTTATGCGGTTGGAATAAACGTGCTGGTATGTAGTAGGAGTAAGACTATGTAGAAGTGTTACTCTGGGTTCCTATCCGCTTCTATTTAATAAGAGATAGTTCTCTCTTTTTAAATGTAATTGTCATGCTGGTTTCACACTCGGTATCATTACTTTGGTGTGGGTTCCTTTAAGGAGTACTATTTCCTTTTATTCTCTTCCAGTCCATTTCCTCTGAAAATAGAGTTCACAGATTTCCACAAGGTGATTTTGGTCCACCTTTGGGGGTTTCATTCTTCTGAGTTTTATCTGGTATAGATTATACTCGGCCACTTCCTTATGTGTAACAAATTCCCTCCCATTGGGATATTAGCTTGCTAAGTCCCGGTAAGTATGACATGGAGTGTCCAGGAAAAGGGAAGATTGTATCATACTTACCGTGATCTTCCTTTCCTGGACACTCCATGTCAGGTTTCCCATCCCTTTTTCGGTAGTTTCTAGAAGCTTATTACGAGACACCGGACTGGGGGTGGGGTTGGGCTTTTAAAGCTTTGGGGAGGGTCCTTCTGATGGGAGCACTGGGGCGGGGCTATCCCGGTAAGTATGACATGGAGTGTCCAGGAAAGGAAGATCACGGTAAGTATGATACAATCTTCCCTTTTCCCACCAATGACTGCCTTTTCCATAATGAATGAAAAGTAAACATTCCAATAAATATTCATTGAAATTGTCATATTAGTCACATGTAGTAACTGTGATTACCTATGAGTCCTATGGGGAAAGGTTATTATTATGACCACAAATCCTAACCTCATTGATACTGCATTACTTGGGTATAATAACATCACTAAGGAGGTTATACAAGAGCCCTTACACAACTTATTCTTCAAGCAAGAAGAACATTGACAAATATTATAAAGAATAGCCAAATGGGGTTTGCTGATCAGAGGAGATCTGAAATATGGATCAAGTTATCTCAATTAAATGGGCAGTATCTGGTCCCCATCTGAAATGCAAAGTACTATCCTGTGGAAACATCATTCCATTGCAGTGTACATTTGGGTCAAAAGCTGAGCCAGTGTTTTATACTGTGTGTTTTTAATTGGAACATTCACTGTATTCTGTAAATAATTTTACAACTTCCAGTGAACTTTTAGCAACCTTTCAATTGGTCTTCATTACTTTACTTTTTATAGTTTTTAAATGATTTGCCTCACCCTTCTGACTCTTTTCAACTTTTAATTAGGGGGTCAATAGGGGGTCACTGACCCCATCTAAAAAACAAATGCTCTGTAAACCACACACGTGGGGGGTTATTTTTGATTTTTTTTTTGAATAAAAAAGTCCGACCAAACTAGAATCCATGATTTAACCTTATTTGCGATAAAAAAAAGAGTGATTTAATCTGGGGAAAACTCGATAAAATCGAGCAAAACCCTAAACATATGATTTTTTGGAGGTTTTTCCAAAATCTTACCATTTTTTGTGCTTTCTTCCAATAAAGCCCAAAACTTTCAGATTTTTGCCCGAAAAAAAGACTGAAATAGTCAGATTTTCGGGCTAATTGTAGAGCAGACCACAGGAACTTCCAAATAGGATAGGGACTTCTCCCATTGACTTATATACAACCTCGGCAGGTCTGAGATGTCAGATTTTCAGATTTGCAGAATTGGGGAATAAGAAATCTCGTATAATTCTATTTTTGTTTCCACTAAAAATGTGGATTTTTCAGTTAAAAAAACTCAAATTTATCAAGTTTTAAGCAGTTTGACTTTAATAAATAACCCCCTCATTGTTATTGTTACTTATCTTTCTAATCAGATGCTCTCCTATTCATATTGTAGCCTCTTATTCAAATCCATTCATGGTTGCTAGGGTAATTTGGACAATAGCAACCAGATGGCTGAAACTGCAAACTGGAGAGCTGCTGAATATAAAGCTAAATAACTCAAAAACCACTAATAATAAAAAAATTAAAACCAATTGCAAATTTTCTCAGAATACCTCTCTCTACATCATACTAAAAGCTAATTTAAAGGTGAATAACCACTTTAATTGCAGGTCTCACTGATGTAAAAATTAGGGGTTGGGTAGAGAGCAAAAGAGGGGATTTCGTATGTGCTTCCCCCAGATGAATTGTCGAACACTGTTTATCATGTACAGGACCGAGTGTAAAAGTCCAGCAATTATAGTGGTTTCTACTTTGCATCATAAATTACCCCTCATTTCTGCAACATATAAAATAAAGCGCGTAAGACAATAACTTTTATGCCACAAAGACATATTTATTGCTTGCAGTTTGTGAAACTGCAAATAAATGAAGACATTTTTGCTAAAATTCAGTGCTGAAATTTTACCAAACATTTTGGAGTCAATGAGCATATTTCTGCATTTTTTTCTCACTGCAAATGCATTGGTACATTTTAATGCTGGCAAAACTAAATTCATGGCAAAATTCTAATACATTCCTCTTATTTTTTTTCTGCATTTTTCTCTCTTTTTCCAAGAGAAACAAAACACTTGGAGAAATTCTAGTGCAGATTCACCACTCAATGTGGTGTAACAAGAATGTTACATGCAATGTTACATTATGATCCTCCCAACTGTAGCCATCAGTAATTTATCATTACTTTACTCCTGATAATTCCTGAATAGTGATGGGCAAATTTATTCGTCAGGCGCGAGTTTGCGGCAAATTTGCATGGTTCGCCTCCTGGCGAATACTTTTGCAAAACTGCAGTGAAAATTCGCTGGCGAAAATTCACCGGTGTCAAAAAATACTTTTTTGCAGTTTCGTGAATTTTTCGCCGTTCTGCAAATTTCGCTGGAAATTGCCAAACGGCGCAAATTCGCAAATCACTATTCCTGAATTGTGTTATACTAAAACCAACTAATTTCTATTAAAAAATTACTACGGAACATGTGCCTTTCTGTGCATCTGTAATTCCCCCCCCTCCCCCATCTTGCTAATATTCTGCTGTTTCAGGGGAACGAAAAAATACTATAACAGCAGTACAGTGTGGGAGGCACCTGACTCATAGACACTTAATGGCTGCACAGGTTACTTGGACAACCTGTCCACAGGTATTTTAAAAAATACTTGCGGTCATGCTGCATTTGAGTATTACTGGGATTGCTAGCTCTGGGGTCCACTATACTTTCATAATAATGATCTTTAAACAAATGTTTTTTTTTTTACATTAGTAAGAGACCTGTCTTATATCTAATCATTATTCACAATCCATCCCACACCTTCCAGTTGTTACTGAACTACAACTAACAATCATAGGAGTGTCATAAGATGCTGGAAGTTGTAGTTTAGGAACAGTTGGAAGCTGCATGTTGGGCAGCACTGATATAAAGCATTGCCTACTGATGATCCAACAGCTATAGAGCCGCAATAGAAAAGAAAGGAAAGTGTTGGGCAGAACACAGTTTTGTAACTTTCCCTAATCATATAATAATTGGTGGTGTGTACAGCCCATACATTATTTAGCTTAGGGGCATTGTACCTGTTCTACCCCCTAAATGCAGTTTTGTCTTGAAAATTAGGGAGCAGGCAGAGGACTCCTATCTGCATTCATTTTATTAAGTTGCTATCAGTGTTTACAACCTGTAGACACTAGCTGTTGCTGTATTATAACTCCAATCATCCCATACATCTGTCTCATCTGTGGAAGGAATGCTGAATATTGTTCACATCAGGACCAGTGATTAGTTATCCTTATCAGATCATTTAATGATGGAAGCACACTGGGCTGCCCTGATTCTAAACAGAGCCGACTAAACAGATCATTTCTACAGTCATCGTGTGTGTTTTTTATCTAAATTTTCCTAGGATCGGGTAACCATTCCCCACTGCAATTCATCCCAGGCTGCAAGAGAGAGCAGCAACGGAACGGTTAAAACATCTTGAAACCACCAGAGGCATTACATCACTGCAATCACAGCAAAGGAAGCTTCCATCCTCAGACCCGGCTAATGTCATCTCTATGGGACTAATCCGTTTCCAATCAAATTTGCATGAAATCCACATCTTCAGGGGGGGGGTTTGAGAAACCCCTGAGGGGGACCCGTGTTTCCACAAGGTTTGAAAAAGATATTCCATATACATGTGCTCTCACTCTATCGCTTTCTATCTCTCGCTCTCCCGCTCCCTCTCTCTCTCACTCTGCACATTACGTAATTGCTAGCATTGTGGAGAGGTGCCAATGAGATTCAGCGTGTCCCCGAATCTGATGCATGTGAGTAACTCCTGAAAGTCTCACCTGGGATTGCAAACCCCCTAAATTTCAGGCGTGATGCGTGCCGCTGAGCCAGGTAATTAACACTCGGTGCTAATGCTCTTATCGTGTTGCACTGTAAGGCAACTTCGTGAGGCAACTTCGGAAAAACGAAGCGATTAGATTGCCATCCCGCTGGCAATTCACATTCTAGCCGGCGGAAAGGCATTTCGGGGTCGCATGAAAAAGAGAAGATTTGTCGCTGGGTGACTAATCTCCATGAATAGCCACATGTGCCACCACCCTAAGTGAAACCTTCTTACCTTGAGCCCTCTGATCTCCCCCAGATGCAGCTGCAGTCTCCTGTTCACCTCCCGGATCAGGTTACTGTGATCCAGCATGGCACTCATCTTATCCGCCTCTGCCCTGCGGAGCCGTTGAATCAGCTCCTCTTTACTCCACTTCATCATCTCTTCGTCAGAAACCTTCACTAGGTCTTCGGCACAACTTTCCCCAACAATCTTCGACATTTTTTCCACCACCCCCCAGAATAACTAATAGCGGTATAAAAACCTTCAGGAGCCTTACTCCCTAAGTATTCTCAACAGTGACTTCTAAAGCTCCTTGCAAATAAACTGTCCAAAAAGATGAGCCACTCCAGGGAGTAAGTCTTTTGGAAAGCCATTCTATTCAGTGAGACATTTTTTTTTTGGCATCATATTCTTCTATGTTTGGGGTAAGGGGGAGTGAAAGATAAATCCATCAAAAAGACAGACTATAATCCCTTAATGATAATGCCATAGAGTTCAGAAAAGCAGCTTGAAGGAATCAATGACTACTTCAAAGCAACTGCAGGCTCTTTTCATATCTCCTGTTTGTAGCTTGACTGCAGTGGATGACATTAGAGCATGCGGATGCTCCTCTCAGCGTGGCACTGTGGATCCTGACTGCCGAGCTGCAGTGAGGAGGCTTTTGACTTAGAAGAGAGTCCCATTGCCTGCAGCAGACACTAGACACTCTGGCTGCTTCAGCTGCTGCTGCTAATACAGCACAAGAGAAATGACCCTCTCCTCTGCTTCTTTATTGAATATTGGCAGCCTAAGCCCGGATGTAAGTTTGCTTGTGCCATCTGCTGGCTACCTGTAAGTTTTTTTGTGCAGACGTTTCCCCCCTCGCATTTCTCCGTACTGCTAGGTTAAATATCTGTTTTAAATGGCAAGCAACACCGTGGGTGGTGGTACAAGAACAGGATATTTTAAAAAGGACGAGCTGTCATTCTGTACAATTATATAACAGAACATTTCCATGTTGTTTATGAAATAAACCACACAATCATCTATTTTATTGCAAAGAATCGCTTTTTTAAAATATGCACTTGACATTATTTGTTTAGCCTGGCATATTATTATTGATGACAGGAAGATGTTTCATTATTTCTAAACTGAAATAATAATTAGGATAATATTTTAGATAAATAGATTTTTTTATAATAGCTATGAACCTATTAGTGGGTGATATTAGAACTAACAGCTGCTTTGGCCAGTGTCTAAAAAAGCAAGGGTGAAAAAAAGCAGCTGATTTGTCAGGTTCTCTCTATGACATGATAGCACAATATCTGAGCACTTTTGCTGACAGGCAGGCATTGTGACTGGGGTGGTGATTCACACTGTTGCAGTTTTTGTCACCTTGAGAAATCCGCTCAGTAGGATGCAGCTCTGTAGAAATGCCAGCTAGCCTTACAGTAAACACAATATACATTGTTATCCTCTGTGTAGGAGAGAGCATAATGAAACACAAAGAATGACTTGTTGGAAAAATGACATTGAACGCAACTATGGATTATGGTTTTTTTCCAAAGTTATCTCTGCATCCACTGTAGTGGGCTACGGAGCAGTTAGATTGGCAGACATTATTTTTGTATATTTAGAATATGTTACTTCATTCCATATTTCAGAGAAAAACCCTATGTTTGCAAGGGCTAGCAATTAAAACAGGAGTGGACAATATAAGACACATATTTTTAGAACGGTAAAGGTTTTACCAACCTTTTCTTTAAGTAGTCCCCATAAGGGTTAATCCAGCAAAGGGCTGGGCTTGTTTCAGAGTTGGAAGGGTGAGATGGTTTCCTTTCCAGGTTAAAGTGTCCCCTGACAGTTCTGTAATTGGCCAGTGCTCCCTAATATTTAAAAGGGGAGTCACAATGTGGTTCTATCTCTTTGAACCCCATTTCCCTGTATGTAAAGTTGGATGACAGTGACAAGGGTGTGGTGATGACAATGTAGTGGTGACATCACGGGCAAGAATATGATGTCACAATCAGAGATTGGCAGGGCCGGAATTATCAACTGGGTGCCCCTAGGCTGGCTCCAGTCATTGCCCCCTCCCTGGTCCCATGTATCTAGTTATGCTTTTTAGCACGTCTGTATCAGTGGCCCTTCATGCCACACTCAAATATAGTGTTTGATTAGGAGTGGATATTCCTCATTGGCTTTCATTTGCTGAACCAGCTGGAAGTGTTCCAGGGAGCATGGGATCCACAAGGCCCAGTAAGGTTGTGCTGCCATAAAGGGACAACCCCATTAGTGAAAGTTAGTTAAAGAGCAGCCTGTGCTCCAACCAAGAGAGATAGAAGGGAGTAGCTCTCCCCTAGGTTCTGTTTGCCTAAGTAGGAGGGCCACAGTACTGAAGAGGGATTCAGGCTATATTTCCTCCCTGATTCATTTCTGCTGTAGGGGATCTGGACCACATGAGGCATTGAAACCCTAGAATGTGAACAATTCTCTCTCCACAGTGGTGTCACAAAATCAAGTCTTCCTTGTATGTACCTGACAATTATCATAAATACCTCAAGGATCTGTAAGTACTTAACACTGTGGCTCTTTATACAATAAAGCCTGTTGCTATTTGTTATTTGCAAGAACCTTTGCCGTCCTATTATTATATTTTACACAACAGCACACAAGTCATTCCTTCCACTTAGCCTAGGCTCATCCTGTGGAAAGTAATTTGTGTTCTTTCTTATCTAGATGGAAAAGGCATTTGTAGCCAAGGTAGGGTTACATTTCTGTTTTTTTGTTTACAGTGGAAATTTGGTTCTTCTAGCGATAGCGCTCTCTACACTAGTGATGCATACCACTCAGGAAGTAACTACAGGTATGGGACCCGTTCTGAATTATGGGAAGGCCATCTCCCATAGACTCCATTGTATCCAAATAATTAAAATTTTGTAAATATATATAGATATATTTTTCTCTATAATAATAAAACAGTACCGTGTACTTGATCCAGTATACAGTATAATCAATCCTTCTTGGGGACAAGATTGTTGGGTTTATTTAATGTTTAAATTATTTTTTAGTAGACTTAGTGTATGCTGAGCCAAATTATGGAAAGATCTATTACCCGGAAAACACTAAGCCCCGAGCATTCTGGATAACAAGCGCCATAACTGTGTCTAGAGTATCTGTAAAGTGATTGTATCGTGTACCATGTGTGAAGTAATACCAAAGAGGTTGTATGTGATGCAGTGAATAAAGAGTTAACAATTTGTTTTTAGAACCACTGGCACCCAAGTTATTGATAGTACTGTTTGGCATGTTTGAATCAGTGTGGTTAACCCATCTCCCATCCTCCAGTGAGCCCTCCTGAGAGAGAGTCTCACATAAACCATGCTGTATCAGGGGCTGAAACTTGGGTTGGGTTAGAACAGCCTTAGGTGCCAGGTATCCTTCAAAATGGACAACAGTGGGAAGAAGAGAGGAGGAGGAGTCTAGGAAGGGTGTGGTCAAGATGACAGCAGCCCGCAGAAGAGAAGTGTGGAGCCATCCTGTTAGTTGGATGTAATAGACTGAGATTAGGGCAGTATAGCAGGTACTAGGTGCTATCCAGAATGCTTGGGACCTGGAGTTTTCTGGATAAGGGGGTCTTTCCATAATTCACATATCCATGCCTTAAGTCTACTAAAAAATCATTTAAACATGAATTAAACCCAATATGATTATTTTGCCTCCAATAAGGATTGCTTATATCTTAGTTGGGATCAAATGCTGTACAAGATACTGTTTTATTATTACAAAGATAAAGGAAATCACTTTTAAAAATTTTAATTATTTCATTCAAATGGAGTCTACGGGATATGGCCTTCCAGTAATTCAGAGCTTTCTGGATAACAGGCTTCCAGATAACAGATCCTGTACTTATAAAAGTTTGAAACACAACACATTCAGTCTTCTCTACTTCTACAAAGCATCGCCAGTAGCCTTAGTGATTCTTATAAACAGAGCTAGATAAAAGGATTGTAGGTCATCAAGTGACTCAAACATACTCTCTATCCAGTCTGAAACACTGTTCTGAGCTATGCATTATAATAACAGGCAGTTAGCTTCCAGTTCATGTTAGATGTAACCCGCAGGAGTCAATAATAGAGCAATGGGTGTATGTATTTGTCACTGTCTTTAAAGTAACTATTGAACATAGAAACTGAGCCAGCACATTATATTGCATGGGAACTTTAGTGTAAATGATTGTACAATTGAACATGTTAAAATAGTGAATTGAGTACATTTCGGTGGATAAGGATAAGAATGTTGCTCTGACAAACCCTTCCAGGGAATATGGTAATGTGCCTTCCATCACTGTTTATTTTTCTTATTATAAATGGGAAAGTCACAAGTAAAGGGAAATAAAGGCTGCCCAGAGGAGGAATCAGGGGAATAGAATTATCATTTTTTAGTGTGCACGTAGTTTTTCTTGGCTTTGTCAAGATTCAGTGTATTCGTATTTAAAATGATGGCATATCATTTCCCTATCCCTCTCAAAACAACATTATGGGGCCCATTTACTTAGCTCGAGTGAAGGAATAGAGGAAAAATAGTTCGAATTTCGAATGTTTGTTTTTGGCTACTTCGACCATCGAATGGGCTACTTCGACTTTCGACTACGACCTTCGACTTCGAATCGAACGATTTGAACTAAAAATCGTTCGACTATTCGATAGTCGAAGTACTGTCTCTTTAAAAAATTCTTCGACGCCCTAGTTCGCCACCTAAAACCTACCGAGGCCAATGTTAGCCTATGGGGAAGGTCCCCATAGGCTTCCTAAGAATTTTCTGATCGAAGGAATATCCTTCCATCGATGGATTAAAATCCTTCGAATCGTTCGATTCGAAGGATTTAATCGTTCGATCGAACGATTATTCCTTCGATCGTTCGAATAGGATCGTAGGAATAGCGGTAAATCCTTTGACTGCGATATTCGAAGTCAAAGGATTTTACTTTGACGGTCGAATATCGAGGGTTAATTAACCCTCGATATTCGACCCTAGGTAAATGTGCCCCTATGAGTACATATCTTGTATGCCACTGTTCTGCTTAAGAATCTTGCATTATGCTCAACAGAGCTGTTGCTGGACACCAAATTCCAGCATACTTCAACATATTTTGAATGTTAGGGCATGCTGGGTGCTGTAGTCCAACAACATCAGCATACACTTAAGGGGGTGGTTCACTTTTAAGGTAACTTTTATTATGTTATAGAAGGCATCGTGTAACATCTGTATTCAACAGTCATGTTGCATCGGATCAACGCTGCAACTTCATCCGACAATGCATTCACTTACCTTATTTCCGTTGCATGCAATTTTTTGCCGGCATTTGTCGCAGTGAGTCGGATCACGCTGAAAACGTCTGCGTAGTCCTACCTTAGGGGGCCGATTCACTAAGGGTCGAATATCGAGGGTTAATTAACCCTCGATATTCGACTAGGAATTTAGCGCAGATAGTTCGATCAAACGATCGAAGAATGAAGGAATATCATTCGATCAAAAAAAGTTAGCCAAGCCTATGGGGACCTTCCCCATAGGCTAACATTGACTTCGATAGCTTTTCGGTAGCTTTTAGATGGCGAACTAGGGGGTCGAAGTTTTTTTTAAAGAGACAGTACTTCGACTATCGAATGGTCGAATAGTCAAACGATTTTTACTTCGAATCGTTCGATTCGAAGTCGTAGTCGTAGGTCGAAGTAGCCCATTCGATGGTCGAAGTAGCCCAAAAAAAACTTCGAAATTCGAAGTTTTTTACCTTCGAATCCTTCACTCGAAGTTAGTGAATCGGCCCCCAAGTGTCAGACTACACGGACCCTAGCAACCATGCATTGATTTGAATAAGAGACTGGAATATGAATAAGGGAGGACCTGATTAGAAGGATCAGTAATAAAAAGTAACAATAACAATACATCTGTAGCTTTAGGGTAGGACTACAAGGACGTTTTCAGAGTGATCCGACGCACTGCGACAAAACGCCTGCGACACTGCACGCTGCGTCTGCATGCTAGGTCTGCATCCGACAGTCGTATTGCGTTGGATCAACGCTGCAAATTCATCCAACATTTCTATCTCTTATCTTATTTCCGTCACATTGCGATTTGTCTGCGGTGTTTTTCTGATCACTCCGAAAATGTCCTTGTAGTCCTACCCTAAAGCTACAGATGTATTGTTATTACTTTTTATTACTGATCCTTCGAATCAGGTCCTCTCTTATTCATATTCCAGTCTCTTATTCAAATCAATGCCTGGTTGCTAGGGTAATTTGGACCCTAGTTACCAGATTGGTTAAGATGCAAACTGGAGAGCTGCTGAACAAAAAGCTAAATAACTCAAAAACCTTCAGTAATTAAAAATGAAAAACAATTGCAAATTGACTCAGAATATCACTCTCTACATCATACTAAAAGTTATCTCAAAGGTGATCAAACCCTGTTGGTCAATGCAACTTTTCCCCGGCTCTCCAGGAATCTGTGTAAATCATGTACTTTGTTCCTGCAATTGGAGTTGGAAGCATTGAGCACAGTTTTCCTAACACTGAATATGTCTGTCCTTCATCCCCATGTCTGATTTCAGTGTAATATAATGAAGCTAAAAGATAACAGGAAGATGCCTGACCTAGTGCTGGTCTATAATAAATGTTTTTATAAGGTAGAATTCTCATTGGTGAAATGTTTTACATGTGCAATAAAGTTTTTGCTCAATTTCTATAGAGAACTAGGGGGCGCAGTGGGGGAGCTTTGTGGCTGGATTTAAATCTCAGTATACTTATACATAAGTGAACATACTCAAACCAACTCAACAGTGGTATGCCCCCCCCCCTCAGGGGCCCTCGAAGATTCATGGGTGCCAGCATAGGAAGAAAAAGATATTTGTGGTTAGGGGCCAGATTAAACCACATCAGTGGAGGCAACATATGCTTAAAGTCTGGCACTGCAGGCAGGGGGTATTGACATTGCATGTATAATTTAAACTGTAAGCTGTGAATGTTGTCACTATAAGCACATTATACCATGAGGGAAAATAGATTCTGTCACCTAAAGTACATTACATGCAGAGACTGTGGGATACTCAAAATAGATACAGTAGAGAGCAATGGACAATGGCACCACAAGCAGTAAGATATGGGCAATACTGGCAAGCTGAACAATGTGGGCATAAGCACAAGTATATTTTATAGTTATATGAGATTCTAGCACCTTCCCAAGCACTGCCTCACTCTATTGCCCTGCCAAAAAGTAAGGTATGAGCAGCTGTAGGCCTAGACCACTGTGTAACCTGTGATAGGGAAAGTCATGCAGTGACTGCATTAGTAATGTGGAAAATTCAAATATCTCTCATTACGTGAACTCCTTTTCTGCTGGTTACACAGCAATGTTCTCCAATCCCACTGCATCAGCATAATAACTATATATAAACATCGTAATTTAGGTTGAAAAAAGACACATGTCCAACATTTTGATCTAAATAAAATCTGTCTAACTTCTAGATGATACAAAGGAAGGTGCAAAACCTCTTCTAATACCACTTTAACCCTTTATTTTCTGTAAACCACCAGAACTCATAGCAGGATGACACAGGGGCAATTCAGTGTATAAATAACCCCAGAACTCATAGCAGGATGGCACAGGGGCAATACCATGTACAAATACTCCCAGCATTCATAGCAGGGTGGCACTGTGGCAATTCCATGTATAAATATACCCAAAACTCATAGCAGGGTGGCACAGTGGCAATTTCATGTATAAATACCCCCAGAATTCATATACTGTAACTGCACTTCCTCTTTTATATAGTTCATTTAGTGCCACCTGCCTGTTCTCTCCTGACACAGCCTGGCACTGGGATGCACCGATCTCAGCATTAAGTGATGCAATTGGATCCATAATCCAATTGCATCCCACCTTTCATTTATTTTAACACATTCTGGGCGCCCAGGATGCCAAACAGCTAATCCAACCCTGTGACCTGTTCCCTGCAGTCACCTGCAACCTGCTCGCTGAACTGGATTTTAAAACAGGGCCGATTCTGAAACTGGTTGCATGCAAGTCCAGGGGAGGAAAATTCTGGGGGGGGGTCCATGGAACCCCCTGGCCCCTCTGGTTCCGACACCTATGGTTGCCAGGATGGGGCATGCGCAAAGGAAGTCTGTTGACAAAAGTTTATGAAACCTATCTAGAGCTTGCCTTGTCACAGTGGCCCTGACTGGCAAATTGCTGCTGGAGTAATGATCCTAGGAATGCTGGACATGTCACCCATAGTGACACAAACTCTAGCCTATTGAAGATAGGAAACCCTAAGCCTAGTTTGAAGGAGAATTTAACACTAGTATACCGCCCAACATTTGAGAAATGTAAAGAGGGACAGAAACAGCTGCACATAGTGTGCCGAACATTTGTTTTACCACGCCAATTTTATTAACACATTCCCTAATTACCATGTCCATTTTACAATATCTGGCAGGTTATGAAAGTTTGAATACATTTCTGGGAGTTTTAGGGCCCTTTAAGCTGTGAGTCTCAGTTCCCCAAGAGATTTTTTTTTTGTAGTTTTTTTTTTAGTTAGGCAGCTGTCTCAGGTAATTTTGCTTGGTCATGTGCTTTCAAAAAGATCCAGTGCTGCACTATGGAACTGCTTTCTGACAGACTATTGTTTCTCCTATTCAATGTAACTAAAGGTGTTGCAGTGGGATATGGATTTTTGCTATAGAGTGCTGTTTTTATATCTACCAGGGAGCTGTTATCTGGTTACCATGTCATTGTTCTGTTGATGAGCTGCTGGGGGGGAAGGGAGAGGGGTGATATCACTCCAACGTGCAGTGCAGCAGTAAAGAGTGGCTGAAGTTTATCAGAGCACAAGTCACATGATTGGGGCACCTGGGAAACTGGCAATATGTCTAGTCCCATGTCATATTTCAAAATGAAATGAAATAAATTTGCTCTTTTGAAAAACAGATTTCAATGCAGAAGTCTACTGGAGCAGCATCATTAGCTGGTGCATTTTGAAAAAACAAATGTTTTCCCATGACAGTATCCCTTTAAATAGTTACAATTGTATCTTTGCTTATCTTAAATTGTTACGGGACTTGGGGCTGAGCTGTCAAAATCGGGACTGTCCCACAGTTGGAAGGTATGCACTAGCCTGCTAGAAAATGAGTTGGGGCTATTAACACATTTAAACAAATAAATAAACAAAAAATAAAATAACTTTAGGAGTCTGTTAAAGTGTCGCTGACATAATTCCTGGAATCAGAATCATTGTAATGCATTCTGTAAATCAGTACCAAGTTCAAACTGGTATAATCCTTCCTCCCCTTCCCCAGTGCTTTCTTTTCCAGCAAATATAAACACACAGAAGACATCATTATTCCTTGTGTTCCTTTCATAATAGATTTTACAGGATGCAGCCCTGAACTCTCAGCGCATTGCTAGTTATAACTATATATTTTGCTTTAATACGCGGTCATAGACAGTAGAAAACAGAAACACAGCGATAAAATAAGCAGCAAGAATTTTTTATTTTACTCATTAAAAGTGTTTTACTTGGGTTCCAGAAGGTTATTTAATAAGACACTTACTTTAGAGCCTAATTTAAAAACATAGAGAAGTGCATGAAAAGCTATTAACAGTGAAATACCAAACTATGTGAAAGAGATTAGAAACATAATGAAATGACATCATTAAATAACCATATAAATAAGTACAAACCCCTAACTTGGAAACAGCCTCTAAAAATAATTATCAGTTTTTCATCATGAAAAGAAAATTTCAGTTTGCAAGGTTTACATTTCTACCCCAGATGTTAATGGGCTTCACAATAACTGTGTGTAGTGATGGGCGAATTTGCGCCGTTTCACTTTGCCGAAAAATTTGCGAATTTCCCGCAAAATTCACGAAATGGAGAAAAATTTGCTAATCGTTTTTTTTAAGCCGGCGGACGTTTTTTTTTTCATTTTTTTGACGCTGGCGAATTTCCGCCAGCTAATTTTTGCTGGCGTTTCGCAAATTTATTCACTGATTGGGTGCTATGGAATGCTACCCAGACACACATTTTCCCAATGTTGGTTCACCTAGCTCCTCAAAAAAGGAGGGCTGTATTAGGATGCAAGAAAATTATCCAATGAGAGTTGTGATTATTGTGCAAGGACATACTTTATACCTTTCATAGCAGTGTTACTGCACCCACAAATGTTGTCATTATAACCGTATTCTCCAGTTGACTGTATTTTCATTGGTAAAAGCATGATGAGATCCATGGGACATCAATAGAAGAAATACTAGGCACAAGCAAAAGCAGAGGGATTCAACATCTTATTTCCAAACATATGTAAATAAGGTACTCTAGTCTGTCCCTGGTCAACAACCATAGAGATTCTTTAAAGCAGTGATCCCCAATCAATGGCTTGTGAGCAACATGTTGCTCACTAACATCTTGTTGCTCCCAGTGGCATCAAATTATGTTCCTATTTTTCAAATTCTTGGCTTGGAGGCAAGTGTAAAGGCTTAAAATGGTGGTCTAGTGGGGACTAGGGGCCGGCGGAGATGCCCGCCGCGGGGATGCCCACAGTCCTAGTCCTCTCCCTTCAGCACTGCTCTTCCTATGGTGCGCGGCGAGCAGTTCCGCATTTTGCGCTTGGGCATGATGATGTCATCGCGTTTTTGTCGTGACATTTAGATATTTAAAGGGGCCTCAGGCCAAAACTCATTGCCCATTGTTAGGTCTACTTAGTTAGTTCCTGTGTGCATTTTACTGCCTGTTACTTCTGGTTATTGTCTAACTTCTGCCTATAACAACCTCTACCTGCCTGACTATTCTTGAACTCTGCCTGTACCAACCTGGCCTGTCTGGACTTACTTGAACTCTGCCTGTACCGACCCTGGCATGTCTGACCCCACTTGAACTCTGCCTGTACTAACCCTTGCTTGCCCAACCTCGGTATATTGTCTATTCCCTGTGAAGTTGGTGTTGCCTTCTGTCCTAAACTTGCTAACAAAAGTGCCCCTTTGCTTGTTCAGAACTCTCCGCTTTGCTCTTTTCACATAAAGACCTGGCGGCATCTGAGTAGCTGAGGGCTCCTCCTGAGGCCAAAGGAGGTTGGGACTGGGAGACTGGGAGTTTAGCACTAGTTCTGGATTTAGGGAGCTGATTGTGACAACATTTGGTTGCATAACAATAGGTGTACTACCAAACAGAGCCTCCGATAGGCTGCCAGTCCACATAGAGGTTATCAAATAGGCAATCACAGCTTTCATTTGGCATTTCCAGGAACCTATTTCATGCTTGTGTTGCTCATCAACTCTTTTTACGTATGGATTAGTGATGGGCGAATTTGCGCCGTTTCGCTTCGACGAAAAATTCGCGAAACGGCGAAAAATTCGCGAAATCGCGCCGGCGTCTCGTTTTTGACGCCGGCGCCCGTTTTTGATGCCGGCGCTCGTTTTTTCGACCCCGGCGCCCGTTTTTGGCGCTGGCATCCGTTTTGTCGAAAAAATAATTTTGACGCCGGCGAATTTTTGACGCAAATTTTCGCCGGCGTTTCGCGAATTTATTCGCTGGCGGCGAATCGCGCAAATAAATTCGCCCATCACTAGTATGGATAGTTATGGACGAATTTCTCCCGTTTTTTTTCGCTTCGCCGAAAAATTCTTTAGTGTTTTCTTTGGTTTTAATGGACTTAGAAACCAAGTAAAAACACCTATAACACAATTTTATATGCATTATTTATGAAAGCTCACTGAAAAGTTAAGATGTGATTAATTTGACAGTTCAGACCAGGGCACACAACTGTGGCATGTAAAAAAAGTCAAAAGGTTTTTTTTAAGCTTTCAAGAGAATAAAGGCAATACAATTTTTTAAATGGATTTGTCAAAAAATATCTTCTTACCATAAAGGAACCTTATATTGTCCTGAAAATTCATTTTTAAAGATTGGTTTTGATTATAAGAATTGTGACAACTGATGTATGTTTGGTGTTGATATATGTGAATTTACATAAACTGATTTCACTAAAGAACAAGGTTATATCTCCCTCCTAGGAAAAAAAGAGCTGGCATCTGAGCAATGCATTCGATTTGTGCTCTTTACAATGAAGAATGCCAGATTCCTAATGACAATCCAACAAGGAATAGGGACGGCGCATATGTGGTCACCCATCTGTTTTTATTTAAAAGAAGTGGTATTGAAGACAAGCTTGTCACTTAGAAAAACGCATATCCATAACTTTGATCTCATATTTTTTTCTTTTTGTTTTAGCAAAATCGTATTATCCTAGTTCTTTTTAATTTAAAAAAATCTTGATTATTGAAACCTTTACTGACACTAACCGCAAAGAAAACATAAAAAACATTGCACATTCCTTCTTCACTAATTATTTATCATTTTTAACTTGATACATTTTTTTTAAAAAAAAAAGGTTTTAATTACAAGCTTCTGATCATGAAGTTAATATACTTTCATTTACATGTTAGTGTTAGAGATTTCCAGAAAGAGAAGCTATACAACATTACATGTAGCCCATGGGTGGTGTTATATCATTCTTTGCACCATAGTTTTCCCAGTTTCAATAAGATTTTATATTTAGAGATTTTGACATCAAAAATTTCTGCACTATTTATTGCAGTCATGGATGTATATTCCGGTAGACTTTAAAATTCTGCCATCATGAGAATGAAAAACAGTACGATGTGTGAATAGCTCATGCGCTGTGATGGTGTAAGGGTCTGCCAGAGCTTGTAAACCAAAGTAAGTAAATAGAAGAAAACATTGTACAGCTTGTTACTTAGGAAGGATTCAGCCAAAGCCTAAATATAAATAAAAGAACAACTAGGCCACCTTATAATAAATGGAAAATAATGTGTCTGTTACACAGTGTCCACTCTGTTTCCTTTGATGGATTTAACACAGTAACATAGTAAGTTAGGTTGAAAAAAGACACACGTGCATCAAGTTAAACCTTTTTACTTTATTTAACCTGCCTATCTGCCAGTTGATCCAGAGGAAGGCAAAAAAACCCATCTGAAGCCTCTCCAATTTGCTTCAGAGGGGGAAAAAATTCCTTCCTGACTCCACAATGGTAATAGGACCAGTCCCTGGATCAACTTGTACTATGAGCTATCTCCCATAACCCTGTATTCCCTCACTTGCTAAAAAGCCATCCAACCCCTTCTTATACCTATCTAATGTATCAGCTAGTACAACTGGTTCAGTAACCCCTGTCTCTGCTTCTGAAAATCTGTAACAATCACAATAGTTTATATGTTTACAAGAATGTAATATTCCTTTCCAATGGATATTTTTTTAGATGAAAAAGGGAAAGAAAACAGAATCCTCTGTACTAGTGAAGCTATACCCCAACAAAGAAAATTACAAAAACCCTTTATTAAATCTTAATGCAAAAAACTCCAAATAAAAACACACAAACATATTAAAGTAGACCACGCAAGGTAAATTATGGACTCCATAGTTAGTCAGGAATGTATTATAGCACAACCACCAAAGTTACAATATATAAGGGATAAGCATAGCTCTAAGTACTCGGATACATGATAGATAAGCTCAAAGCAGCACACAATTCACCACTGATAAGGTAAACAAAAGTTAATTAGTCCCAAGAAAATGGGCCAATTTTCTTGGAACTGATCGTGGAACTAATGGACTCTTGTTCGCTTTATCAGTGGTGATGGTGAGAATTATTTAACAGTCTCTGTCCAAAAACTTGCTGATTTACACCCATACCTGCACTGTGCACACTACACCAGTACTTGTGAATAACCTTTAGAATTTTAAATCTGTAATTTCTTTGTATTTGTAAGTGTCACTTGTTTGGTGTTATAATGTTTCCAGCCCCACTTGAATAAATGCTGCTGATGGCGATGATGATTCTTTTATAATCACAGACTCTAAGTAATTTGTTTTTTAAAAATTGTCATTTTTCAGACATTTCTTTTATTTCATGAAAATGAAAATGCTTTAATAAGTTCTAGCAAACCTTGGTAGCTCTTTTGAGTTCTAACTAGCAATTACATAAAGTTAAATTATACAATTACATCTGAAACCTTGAATTTTTATTTAAAGACTATGTTATATTTTGCAGTGTTGGCACTGTGCAAAGCCGGTTTCTGAACTTGCCAAATGAAAGTCAGCCATGCCAGCTGGAGAGTGGAGGAAAAAACATACAAAGCGCAATGATATTTTTCAACAGATCAAATACGTTACATCTTAAGGTGTAAACATAGTTTCATTTTTAGTGTCTAAAGGAGAAATGCTATGCTAACTATCCATATTGTTCCATATGTAGAAATGATCAATATTATTAAATGACATATTTACATAGTTATTTGGGGTGAAAAAAGACAAAAGTCCATCAAGTTCAACCCCCTCCAAATGAAATCTAGTGTCTATACATACACACATGTGTATACATATACTGTACACACAATGTGCTCTAATTTACTCATGTCCCCTCTCAAGCACCTTTTCTCTCTTTCTGGTTTGGCAGGGTTTCTCAGGAGAATTGTTTGCTAACACATTAACCACTCTAGTTAGGTTTACTATGGAGATCAGTGAGTACTCTATACATTTTATAGATCTAGAAATATACAAGGATGGTAATAGACTGGCCACTACCCTGTTCCACAAAGCTACTGATAGAAACACCATTTTGCACGTACACTCGCACCATCACTCTTCCACCTTCCGGGGGATGTCTCGTATTCTCAGTTCCTTTGAGTTCCTTAGGAACAACTCTGACTGAGACAAAGCTTTGCTACAGTGAATGATATGGTGGAACAGTTACTTGAACAAGGTTACGATCCTAAGCTGCAGAAAGAGAAGGTCTTTCAACATACACCAAGTGATTTATTGAAGGCTCAACCTGAGGACACCACAAATACTTCACCCTAATTTTCACCTTTTCTCCAGAAAACAAGGAAATTAGGACGTCCCTGATGAATAAATCAGGAATTGTTAGGTTCACTACCATTCACAGGGTTTTCCAAACCAATTATGGGCTACAGATGAGCCAATAATCTTGGTGATTCACTTATGGTAAAGGACTTCAAACCAGCAGCCAACCATCCAATTGGTTGTATGCATTGAATAAAGATGCTTGCTATAGATGCACTGGTTGTTCTATCATTTGTAGCGGGATGGTACAGGAGCCTGTATTTAATCACTCACACACAGGTCATCGTTACAAGATCAGATATAGACTATCATGTTTAAGCTCTTTTGTGGTGTACAGGGTGTACAGGGCTTGGTGCCCCTGTGACTTGGCATATGTGGGTAAAGCCTCTACAACTTACCAAGAAAGGATGAATAACCACAGGAGTGCTATACATCTGTCTCTTCCACAGTTTCGGCATATGATAATTGACCATGTGCCTTCATGCCTCCATGTGGTGACAGATAGTGATGGGCGAATTTATTCGCCAGCCGCAAAAATGAGGCAAATTTTCCAGCGAAACGGCGCAAATTCGCCCATCACTAGTGACAGAGATTTGGAACTCTTGAAATTGGAATCCAGATGGATATACAGACTGGACACATTAGCCACTAGGGGCCTGAATGAACACTTGAATTTATCCATTTGTGTGTAACCTGTGCCTTTTCTCCTATTTCTGCTTTGAATGGCTGCCTCCATGGCTTCGCAACAGCTTTATTAAATAAACTATAGTAGAGTTTCTGAAGCAAACACACCAGTTGTACCAGTGCAGGGCAACAGTACATTATAGTTTCATTACTTGGAGAAGTAAACCCTAATAAATGAATATGGCTAAAAATGCAATATTTTATATACTGAACGTATTGCACCACCCTAAAGTTTCAGCTTCTCATCTTTGGAGGCATATATCTTTCATGCTAAAGGGCTGTGGTTGCCTTGGGCTGGTGTAGAAGCCCAAAACATAATATACAACATTTCTAGCTACTTCTTTGATTATGCTTTAGTTCTCATTTAAAAGACTTGAATTTTTTGGTGTTACTGTTCCTTTAAGGGTGTATACAACACACTACCATTTAGTGTATAACTGGAATTTATGTTGTTTCTACCGAATGCAAAACTGTGCATTTGCCAGTTTATTGCCCAGTTTGCCAATTTAGTCAAATCACTTTGCAAAGTGGAACTTGGACATCTTTGTATCATCATCAAAAATAGAGACAGTACTTACAAATTAAAACGAGTCAACTGGGAAAGGAATGTTATTAAGAAGGGAAGTTGTATATTAATAAATGAAATGCATTTGTTGAGCAAGAGAAATGCTGTACTAGACATTACTCATTTTTTGAGATGTTTGACATGCGTTACATGTGCCAGTTATATCCATGTACTCACATGAAGTACATTTGTAGGATCAAGGCAATTCTTAAATATTAAGGGCAACACAAAAGCTAAATGGAATAGTTAACAATCCATTAACATTGTCTTGTAGTAAAGAGGCAATTCAAAAACAATAACAATTCCATTGTTACAGTTCTAGGTAAATGGAAAACAATTTCATTGGCCTTCAAATGGCTTAAACCAAGGCTGGAAATCAATACAACAATGAATGAGCTTTAAGCATTGCATTAAAACCAAATTTTTTTTAAAGCAATAATTTGAAGTGTGTTGTATTAGAACAACACTAGTAGTAGGCTGCCCATTATTGTATTATGGGATAGTAGCAGTATCTTTTTATGCCTCTCATGTAAAATGAACACAAGAGAAATAAGGCTTTATTGATACAGAATTTCCAAGAAGAGAATAGAATGGAATGATCTTCTGTATAAACTTAAAGCGTCAGGGTTGGATAAATTAGCAGGCCTGTGTTACAGATCTCAGCATATTCTATATAATATAGTATGATCTTATGATGCAATAAAATAATCACACTGTAAGGTCTTTGAAGCTGTAGGTTACTTTGCCATGCCTCATGTTTCATCCTTTTCCAAAAACAAGTTAATCCTGCCATTATATACCCTAGGTTGATGTGGATGGGAAGGAGGCTTTATAGGGGTAGATATACGTATGTAAAGGACAAGAACCTAAAGTTACCAGCATGGTAAGATTAGTTTTCAGATAGCAGACGTTCATGGTCAAATATTAACCCCCAAAGCAAACATTTAAAAAGAAATCAAATGGAGCACTTTTCTTGATGTATTAGTTGTTTGGGTTAAACAATAACAATCATCAAAAAATATACAAGTCTGTTGGAGCAAGGGGCTCCACTTACAGAAAATTATGCTTTCACCGGTTGAGTGTTGATCTTATTTAATTTCCATATTTAGTATAAGTTGGCATTCCCTGTAATGCAAAAAATGGGGAAAAAACAAGAAAACTCACTTTAGGGGGTCATTTATTATTAAAAAAAGCAGAACCATAAACACAACTTCATAAAAAAAGATACTATGCCATCTTATTAGGTAAGACCTTAGATTTTTAGTATAGCAGCAATTGTATTAATAAGGTCTGGGCAAAGGCGAGGCAGGTGAGTTATCAACCTCCTGGCCCTAAACATCCCCTTTCATTCAGATTAGAGATGCACCGAATCCAGGATTCGGTTCGGGATTCGGCCAGGATTCTGCCTTTTTCAGCAGCATTCAGATTCGTCCGAATCCTTCTGCCTGGCCGAACCGAATCCAAAATAGTGGATTCGGTGCATCCCAATTCAGATGTTTCAGATTCAGAAGTTCAGGAACACTGACTCATGAAAAAAATATCCTTATGAAAAAAACTAAAACATTTTGCTACTAAAAGTACTGCAGTGCAGGTTATCCAGAAACCCATTATCCAGAGAGCTCTGAATTACGGAAAGGCCATCTCCCATAGACTCCATTTTATCCAAATAATACACATTTTAAAAATTGATTTCCTTTTTCTCTGTAATAATAAAACAGTAAATTGTACTTGATCCCAACTAAGATATTGAATCCTTATGGGAGACAAAATCAGCCTGTTGGGTTTATGTAATGTTTACATGATTTTCTAGAAGGCATAAGGTATAAAGATCCAAATTGCGTAAAGATTTGTTCCCAAGTATTCTGGATAATGGGTCCGATACCTGTACAAAGAAGAAAAAGAATGTCCTGTACTTCTAAGCAACAATATAACTTCATAAAATTTTTTTTAAATGGCTTTATAGCCAGATGTAAATGATAATAAAAGCAGTATTTGCTGCTTTCTAGTTGCTATTCTCTGTACTGTTGGTTCTGACTCTTGAAATGATGTAACAAATGTCAGTAGATTAGGGGCCTTATTTATAAAAATACAATTTTAATAAAAAAAAGTCAGACCAAACTAGAATCCACAATTGGATTTAATCGAATTGGGGACAAACTAGACAAAATTGAGCGAAAATCTGAATCATACATTTTTTCGGAATTTTTTCCCAAATCACTCAATTATTTCGGACTTTTTCCCGAACAGTCAAAATTTTTTGGATTTTTGCCCTGAAAAACCTAAAATAGTCAGATTTTTTTTCCATCCTCGGGGTTTAAGAAATCTTGAAAAATTCAAGGTTTTTTTTCACAAAAAAAAGTGGATTTTATACAACTTGAATTCGTTTGTAAATACAGAAAGAAATTGGGGTTCAGTTCCCTTATAATGAATTGACATCATTTACATCTGCTGATTTTAATTTGTTTCTTCATGGGATGCTGGTTTAATGAACGGCTCTATTGCACCATCTATAGGGAGACTAGCAGTAATTCTTTAATTCTATTTGTGTGTACAGCCCTAAACCCTTTTCAAAGGCAGGCATACAGCATCGAGGATCACTAATAATATTGATTAAAGGTAATTTCATCCAAACACACTCCTTGGGGAAGATTTATTATGTGGTGTAAAAAAGCAGCAAAATATTCGCCACACATCGCCAGGCATCATTTTGTAAAAAATGCCATAAAAATGGTGTAATATTTTACACATTATTTCTTTGAACAACTTCCCCAGGGCCGGATTTACATAGTGGGTGCCCCTGGGCCCACTGACGTTTGTCGACCCTTTCCCTTCCCCTTTATTCGTGCATCTGGACTGGGCAATGGGGATTGGCACAAAGGAAATTTAAAAAATGATTGTATCTCCAGTGCGTCCCCAGTGTTTTTGAACCAATGTGGATGTGGTTGGGCGGCATGCTGCCCCCTTAAATCCTGCTGCCCTAAGCCTGGGCCTAGGTGGCCTTTCCACAAATCCAGGCCTGAACTTCCCCCTGAACTTACTTTGAAAGGTCTGAAGCAATGTAAAATAACAGAGACAAAGCTGGCTTTCTCATGACGTAAAAATCTACAATTATGCTGGAATTATGGGAAAGACTGCAGCATTGTGGGTGAAAAACATGGCAACTTGCTTTCAAAATTGCACTTGTATAAAGAAGCCCTGTAGCCTTTGTAGCATTTGCAGCCACATAGGGGCCCTTTATATAACAGGAACATTTTCGGACTCGGGATTTGGGACTCTGAGTCTCCACTTCAAGGGACACCACTGCCACACAGTCGCAGACTCACTCACAACCCTGTTCCACCCCACCTTTGTACTTTCAGCCCTCCAAAATGATCAGGTTTTGCAGAGACCTGGTCACAGCTTTTATTAAATATGCATAAACAAACATAACAAAATATGCTAACTGCAAAGAGGCCCAGCAGACACAAATTACAAATCATTTGTAACAGGAGTCTTCAGGCCACGCTGCTTAACTCACCAAATAATTTACACATCCGCTGTCAGGTGTTGCCAACAACCAGATAAAAGCTGCGACAATAAAACATAACAGCTGTACAAAATCAAAAACAGTATGAACAAAAACACTTGAGATACCAACATAATTAAGAAGTAGGTGGTGAAGGAATTAAGTTTTACTGGGAAAGGGAGTGGTAAGGTCATGTTTCCAGGTAACCAACAACAGTCCCAGCTTATTGGCCGCAGCCATGGCGCACTATCCCCCCACTCCAAGTGGTTGCTGGACAAACTATTTTTCCATTGCGCAAAGTTAATACACAGTAGCTTTTTCCAGCTCACAAAGTACAGTATTTAGTGACCACATCTGCCAGTGGAAGAAAGATTGTGAACGTTTTAATTTGTACCAGTGCAGAGTGTATGTACTAAAGCTTCCTACTGGAAGAATCTGCCACCTTAACGGAACAGTTCGGTGTGAAAATAAAAACTGGGTAAATAGATAGGCTGTGCAAAATAAAAAAAAATGTTTCTAATATAGTTAGCTGGCCAAAAATGTAATGTATAAAGGCTGGAGTGACTGGATGTCTAATAAAACAGCCAGAACACTACTTCCTGCTTTTCAGCTCTCT
Source organism: Xenopus laevis (assembly GCF_017654675.1). Lineage (NCBI taxonomy): Eukaryota > Metazoa > Chordata > Amphibia > Anura > Pipidae > Xenopus > Xenopus laevis. The sequence continues at coordinate 27,568,388 of NC_054380.1, forward strand.
AACTCTGAGTTAGTCAGCGACATGAAGGGGGGCCACATGGTACATATCTGTTCATTGAGTTTACAATTGATTTTCCGCATGCAGCTCAGATTTAAAAGCAACAGATATGACTCACGTGGTCCCCCCTCAAGTCTCTGAGTACCCTCAAGGGTAACCAGTCAATATAAACCAAGAGAGCTGAAAAGCAGGAAGTAGTGTTCTGGCTATTATGTTAAACATCCAGCCTTTATATATTACATTTTTGGCTAACTAACTATATTAGAAACATTTTTTATTTTGCACAGCCTATCTATTTACCCAGTTTTTATTTTTACACTAAACAATTCCTTTAAAGCAGTGTGCTATGCTCAATTACGATTTGCAGTGTAGTAACTTTAAATTTGCAAATTTTATCACATATGAGAGCATATTGGTCATTTTATGTAGACCAACTGCTTTTGGCATCTCGATTAGCTATAAGTGTAGCAGGGTTGGACTGGGCTGGCAGGCCACCGGGTAAAACCCAATGGGTCCCAGGTAGTGATGTGTGGGCCGGGGCCGATACCCGTGGGACCTGTGCGTTTACCCGGTTCGGGCCAACTTCGCACCTCTGCCGGTTTGCCGCCTTCCTACTTCCTTTTTTTATAGATACGCAACTTATTGCCCCGCCCCTTTTTGATGACATCATCGTTGCGACGGCTGGCATGGAGCGGGTCTATCAAAGGAACCCTGGAAGTCGGGGCAGGCGTGTGTGGGTGGAAGCAGGGCGGGTTAGGGTCAGTTGCGGGTAGGGTAAAACCCAACTCGCACAGCACTAGTCCCAGGCCCTTGTGGGCCCCATGGACCCAGACACAATTACAGTCAGCCTCCCCAATCATGGCAAAGGTAAATATAAGGTGTGCGTGGGGGTAAGGGTCTGGCATTGGGAGAGCATGTAGGAGGCAGGGGCACCAGAGGGGTTGTGGAGCACAACATCACTTTCCCTGTAGTAGTTTAAAATAATGGTATTTCACTTTCTTAAATAATCAGTTTCATTCTAAAAAATACTTAACTGCCCTGATTTTTAAATACATTTTTAGTTTATAAAAATTCAACAGTATTTAACTTTTGTCTATAGAGTTGTAAATCTGTGAAAGCCTCTGACTGAAATGAATAATGTAAATACAAAGCCATCCTGTATTCCGCTTAGCTTGGTACTAGTTCCCACAGTGGAGCTAAAGATCCAATTAATGGTTTGTTTAAAAACATATTTTTTAGTTTTCCTTTTGAAAAATTCATCAACCTGACCATAAACGACACTACATTTCTGCTGCATTCTGTTTGACAATTTGGTGATAATTGCCATACCACTCAAGATGCACACAAAGGTAAAAAAATATTGCGTATGGACCGCGTTAATGGAAATCCAGACAGAAGGTTCCTGCCTTGTTAGTAATTTCTTTAATTACAGTAACACTAATCAAACATTAAAAACCCAGTAAGCTCTCGCCGGCTACAAAGGATTAGACTGCAGGGGTTCCATCTAATTTCAGTAAGTTAGCTCACAATTTTCCAGTGGTGATTCTGAAATCAAGGCCAGTCAAATCAACATTTTACAGCAGATGGTAAGGATTTATTTTATATAGATGCTAATTTAAGATAAACAACATAATAGCACTTCCAACATGTATTAATATGTATTGCAATTAAATACTTGCCAATTTTACCTGCTTCCCCCATTCCGTTTGTTGTGCATATATAGATATATATTGGCCTTAATGCACAATATGAGAAGGGATTATTTTCTGGTATTGGGAAGAAATTGCACAATTGATTTCTGTTTTTTTTTATTTAAATAGTAGTTCTTCACATTAAATCAGATAATGAAATGTTTACAAATGGGAGAATTTATGTTATTCTTTATTATTGTTATTTACGATGTTATTTGCTCTTTCCTGGACTAGAATGTGTATAATAATACTTGTCTAGTGAGTGTACTTCAAAGACTAAGGGGGTCATTTATCAACTCTCGAATTCAGGCTTATGCTGCAATATGCAATTTTTTTATTTTGAGCTAAAACTCATGAATTTGAATTCTAGTTTTTAAAATTTGAATGTTCAATATTTATTAAGTACATAATACGAAGAAAAAAACAACTCATGTAGAGGTCAAAACTGTTCTAGGCAAAAATGTGATTTATTTTCAATTTCAGTTTTTCGAGTATATCAAATTGTGGGTTTTTATCGTTAGTGGGCCCATTGAACATAATGAGTAGAAAATGATTTTAAGGGGTTTTGTGCAATTTTTTCTTTTACATTCCAACTATGCAAACATTTGAGTTTGGTAAAAATTCAACTTTATTTGACTTGAACAAACCTCTAAAATTCACAAATTCAAATTTTGATAAAAGTCTCTGCAATAGCCTTGATAAGGGAATCCATTATCTGAAAGCCTATTATCCAGAAAGCAACAAAATACAGTAAGACCATCTCCCATAGTCCTTTTTCTCTGTAACAGTAACTTGTACTTGATGGTAACTAAGCTGCATGAATCCATATAGGTGTCAAAACAATCCTATTTGTTTTTTGTCAATTTTCTTAATGTTTTATAATGCTTTTTAGCAGACTCAAAGTTTGGTGATCCAATATATGGAAAACCCCAGGTCCCAAGTATTCTGGATAATACATTCTATATCAATATTTTTGTTTTAATAATATAAAATGTTGCTTTTGAATACAACCCTGATGTTGTTGGACTGTAGGTTCCACCGTTTAACCTTTCATACTATATTAAATAATGCTGGGTAGTGATGGGTGAATTTATTCGGCAGGCGCAAATTCGCGGCGAATTTGCGCGATTTGCCGCCAGCGAATAAATTCGCCAAATTCGCCAAAATTCACTGCAAAAATTCGCCGGCGTCAAAAAAACATTTTCCGAAAAAACGGACGCCATTTTGCAAATTTTTCACCGTTTCGCGAAATTCGCCCATCACTAATGCTGGGATTTGTAGTCCATCAGCAGCTAGTTGAGTATGTTTACATACATGACAAGGGTTAGATATTTTAAGGGAGGGATGTAATTTTACAGATCTTTAAGGCTATCTAGCTCCCAAAGATCTAACTGATTTTGACTCATGCCTTCCCTTTGATAAGGTTCAATGTGTGTATGATTGTCTCACCTTGGATTGGATAAATTTCAAATGTAATTGTTCTGATTATATTTGGGCTATGCCAAAACACATTTTATCTACCACATTGTTCTTTAGTAGGTCTATGATAGATCAGGACCCTTTGCATTTAACTGACCTACCCCTGCATGAAAAGGTGTTGGTGGATCAATGTACAAGACCCCAGTTGACAACTCCCATCTAAATGTTAGTAGTTAACATCACAGGTGTGCCCGGCAACTAATCTTATGTAAATACTTTTCCACCAGCAATAAAGTGAATCACTGGCAACTTTGGAAAAAAAGAAGCACGCTGTCATATGAGATGATGATACAGGGCTGATTTTTAGATTTTGATGCAAATTGCACTGGTTGAAGAACTGCCATGCATTGGTAACTTGAATTAATTACTTATTAGCCATGTATTGTGACTTTTATATTCTACATACTTTATATTGCGGTTCAGAAACGGTGTCAGGGCGAAGATCCATTGTATGGCACTCGATTTCTCCTCCCTGCCTTCTATAGGAGATAGCCAGGGAGGAGAAATCGAGCGCCGCACGATGAATCGTTGCCCTGTCGCCGTTTCTGAAGAGGAGCACACGCAGAGTATCGGTAAGTAATTTCTTAATAAAAGCTTTGCGATTTAAAAATTAAAACTATTTTAGTGGGTTTTTTTCGTTACAAAGAAACAAATTTTTTGAATTTTTTTTTATGTTACTGGTCCTTTAAGCTTTAGTTCTCCATTCAAGATTATTCAACCCCAGTGGCAATGGAGCTGGAGTAGCAGGGGGAGGGAGAATTAGCAGGTCAGTTCTGTGGCTCCTGTTGTTTCAGTTTTATTATACTTGCAGCTTTTAAAATTGCTAATTCGTGATGTGTGGGCCAGCCCAATACTCGTGGGACCCACGGGTTTACTTGCCAGCTTCCGACTTTCGGGTTCAACTTTTTTAGACGCGTGCTTGCTCGCCCCGCCCTTTTGTGACATCATCGGTGGGGTGGGTCAAAGGAACCCGGCTTGGGGGCAGGCGTGGATGGAGGGCGGATATCGGGCGGGTGTGGGTCAGGTAAAACCCGACCCGCACATCACTACTGCTAATATCTTGAAAACTAGTAAAAATAATATAAATTGCAAAAGTGCTCAGAAGAGCTTCTAGGCACCTTTACATTCATTTATTTTGAGGTTTTCCAAATGGAAAAAAAATTCTCAGTGTGTACATTTGTCATCATATAAAACTGGGTTTTGAATGTGCAATGAATTTGTATGATCACCGTTTGCCAAAGTAAAGTTGATATTTTTCAAATATTTCACATAAGCAATATTTTCCATTTGTTGTGTGCTATAGATGCCACAAGAGAAGCGACTGTATCTCCAAATTATGATCCGAGGACCTGTGACTAGTGAAGCTGTTAAATAAAATATTAAGATACTTATTTTTATCCGTCATGTCACGTATTCATCTTTTATCAAGCTGCCAGTAATGGGGTCAAAACATGGTAGACTAGATTTCTACAGACAATTAGGGGCAGATGTATTAAGGGTCGAATATCAAGGGTTAATTAACCCTCGATATTCGACTGGGGAATTAAAATCCTTCGACTTCGAATATCGAAGTCGAAGGATTTTGGGCAATTCTTTCGATCGTACGATTAAATCGAACGATTCGAAGGATTTTAATCCATCGATCGAAGGATAATCCTTCGACCAAAAAAAGATAGCCAAGCCTATGGGGACCTTCCCCATAGGCTAACATTGACTTCGGTAGCTTTTAGGTGGCGAACTAGGGGGTCGAAGTTTTTTCTTAAAGAGACAGTACTTCGACTATCGAATGGTCGAATAGTCTAACGATTTTTAGTTTGAATCGTTCGTTTCGAAGTCGTAGTCGAAGGTTGAAGTAGCCCATTCGATGGTCGAAGTAGCCAAAAAAACACTTCAAAATTCGAAGTATTTTTTCTTCTATTCCTTCACTCGAACTTAGTGAATGGGCCCCTATATGTACTAAAAAAGAATAACTGTTTTTTATAGACAAATAGTTATTTCATGGTAGGCATAATGCTGACTTGTAGATAAGTAGCATTGAACGTGATTCCTTGAGATGCATAAGTAGCACAGAACAGGGACTATGTACTAAAACAACAGAGAAATGTGCTAATTTCTGTTCCTGTAACATAAGGACAATTTGTCTTTGAATTTGGTTTCCTTTTTTGACACATTTGGAAATGGGTATTTATTCAGACATGCTTTCTCTCATTCTTTAATTTGGAGCCTTCATTCTCACGCTTGCAGAGCTCAGGCATTTCCACCGGCTTTTGTTTCTTTTCATCCGTATGAGCTGATGAGAAGTGATTGATGGAGTAAGATGCTATAATAAGAATGTGGCTACTATAAATAAATGTAGCTCCAAAGTGAGTTGGTTCTTAATTAGCACGTATCAGAGTAAATTTAATTTGAATTCTACTCTGCATAATAATACTTCAAAAAAATCAACACAGTGTCACCACACACCAAGCTTCAACTACTTCTGAATTAAATATCAGGGGTCAAAGTCTACAATCAGCCATTTTTTGCACTTTGCATATTGTGAATACAGCGCTGACTGCATTAGTCAATGTTGTACTGGTGAGTGACAGGAGTGGGGAGGCACATAGGTCCCTGCCCCTTACCTGCTCCCTAACTTATGCATCACTCAGACATGCAAGTTAAGGAGCATTTGAGAGTAGCAGGCAATAGCAGGTGGTAAAAAAGGCTCTGAGCCTAGTGCCAGCATTCCCCAGGGAGCAAGTGTTTGTTAAGTGAACACTAAGGCCCATGCTCTTGCACCTCTTAGTGCTCAAGCACTTGCACCCCCAGGATGAGTAGATGCAACAGATATAGCCTCATTTCCTGCTGATGATTTCCAGGAACTCCTAAGCTTCTTAACAGCAGCCCAGAGCACACTGAGCATGTGCAATGACACTGAGACTCAGAAGATGGCCTCACAAAATCTAAGATGGAGAGTTCCTATGGACAACTTTGAAGACATGGGATATTCATATTAGGGGGCTTCTGAACCTATGGGCTGGTGATTTAAGTTCAATGTATAACATAAATTTCTAGTTAGAATATTTATAGGGCTTAACTCTCCTTTAATTTACTCATAGTACATATAACAATCATGCCACATCACTAACCATAACTATCTATCTAGTTCTCACCTTGATAAAAGTCAATAAATATCAATCAAATCAGCTGTCTTCTTTATCTTTTTTTATTTCCATATTTTTTTTATTCAGTTTTTTTTTCCATTCATTAAAAATGTACCACTTGCCCACATATGGCCAAAACACAACACAAGTGGCATTATTGCATACATACAGAGCATCATTAGCAGTAGATTATAGTGTTAATGTCCTACATAGCTCCTCTAACTACTCATACAACCCACCTACATTTACATAGTAGAAGGTACATTTAAGCCGTTCCTCTTGTTTCACTACCACTCTCTGCCTCACGCTCTCTTCCCAAATTGTTGCCCTACCAATCTTTTGCAAGCCCTGTCTACATATGATTACCCCTACAGTCTTCTTTATCTTTGTAGCAAGGATCTTAGATGTACAATGAGAATCTCAGCAAGTGACAAGACACAAAACAGGATCTATAGGACTAATGCTCTGCTGCCTGGATAAGTCTGTGTGTGACTGAGCTGTAGTCATAAGACAGGAATGCTTCATCATATTATCATTTAGTCTATGCTAAATGCTTACATTTCTGTGTCCATTTTCAGACTGAATAGGTTTTGGGATCCAGGGTTCTTTTCCCATGCAGCCTTCTATATTGACTAAATTAGACAAGAAATTGTTTTGTGGTGCTGTGGCACAAAAATAAATTCTCCTTACCCTAGGGCCATGTCCTTGTGTTCAATTAAAGGGCAACCATTGAGAGTTTTAACAAGTATTGGGTAAAATTCAGTCTCTATAAGATGCATAATGAAAGAATAGAATTCTTAATGAAAGTGAGTGTAGGACTGGCCAGACCAGGGATGACTTTGATGTAGTTGGCCATTGCAGTATATGGACAAACAATCCCTGTTTATTGAAAGGTAGGACATTTTCAGTACCTATATATGCAAAATATCCATGATATACTAATATCAGTGAAAAATAACAGTTTTTGTATATATATTTTTTTCATTTTAATATTTTCATTTTTTTTTGTCTAGATGTTTTAAGAATGTCAGCACGCCTTTGTGATTATGTTGCTGAGCAAAGTTGCAGTAAAAGACATATTTATATAAGCAAGGGATAGGGGATCGGCATACTCACAGAAATTAGTCAGTCTTGTTTTTTTTTGTTTTTTTTTTTGTATTTCTATGAATCAGCTGGAGCCCACTATCAGTTTATTTCCAGCAATTTCCAGCATCCCATCAGAAAATAAGATGCTTTTTCTCTGTAATGCAGTTACTGAACGAGGGCTAGAGCAGAGAAATTGAGATATGAATGGGCATTAGCTATCTTGGCTTATTGCACAATATCTCATCCCATTGACCAACGAACTGCTGCTTCCTAAATCCACCAATATAAAACCATTTCTAACATAGAGTATACTGTATATCTAAACAATGTTGCTCATCCTGTTTGTGATCAATGCACTTACTGTATATTCAGCTAATTGTTAGAGGTAGATCATAACTACGTAGACAACAAGATTTTGAACATTTACACTTCATGAAAATCATTGTCTTTATTGGTATCGTAAAATTCTGGTCATATACTAATGCGAAATATGCAAAAATCAGTTATCCAATTGTTCCTGTTTTTAACCTCTAGAGAATAGGAGCATCAATGTTAATGCTTTCATTTCTGTTTGGATATATATCTAGCTGTATATTATAAACAGAAATTATATTCGCTTTTAGTCTTTCAGCAAAAAAAAAAAAGAAAATCATAGGTTCTCTAGCAAAGGAAAAATCAATACTTGCCATGTACCATGTAACCAATAGAATAAGGGGAATGATTTATGTATGGATGGATGCAGACTGAATCAGCTGGGGCCTCGTTCAGAGAACAAGCTTGGAAGAGAAGTATAGGGGTAAGCTAGACTGCAGTGATTATTTCACTGGACAGATTTCCCCCCCCCCCTGTTTTGACAATGCCCCTTGTTTAATGCCGCACAATTGAGGATAAGAGCTGGTCATTTCAGTACATTCTATGGCTCAGTAGTTTTTACCCTTGTCTCAAATTAACTAATGGTATAAAAACTAAGGAACAGTTGATGCACCGACTGCAGTCATTCAGTCTTCTAGCTATCTCCACCCAGATGTAGAGAAAGGCCTTGGATATACAAACAGTAGTTTATGGAGAATCACGTCATCATCAACAGAATAAATATAACATTCAATATAGGTATGAAAAAGAACACGGAAGAGAGTGGCTGGATTCTGCGGTTCCTGATTGCGGACTCTAGTTTTTAGCAATGGATTGCCTGGACAAACAAGGTATTTCTCAACTCAATCAATTATTTTAATTTTCTGTGTATGGAATGATCTATGGCTGCTTGTTTGCTTCTACTTGCAGCCTTTAACCATCCGACGCCCAACAGGCTCCAAAAGCTACGAGCACTGTCAGTCATTTCATTGTGCGAATCCAGATTGTAAGAGAAAGGTGGCTTTTTCACAGTTACACTGTTTTCCAAATATCTTTGTTTTTATTTCTCCCAGTTCCATATTTTCATTTTGCATTTCTCCGGCACTGGAGTTTGTCCTGCGACTGTTGTGCAATCGTTTTACTTTTTGATAATTGCATATTTAAGTAAACAGCAAAAGTGATATGGAAAAAAAAAATAATTTCTTACTTGTATATTTGCAACAGGGAAAAGCTTAAATTACTGATTTCTTGCATAGGTACTTGCATAGGTGATAGGCTTATGGTGATGTGTACCTTGCTTCGCACTGTAACTTCATTTATATTCTAGATATTTCTTGTAAAAAGCCATGCACAATGAAAAACTGGGGGATCTTTTAAACAGATTCACCTGCACCGTTATCCAGAAACCCATTATCCAGAAAGCTTTGAATTACGGAAAGACTATCTCCCATAGACTCCATTTTATCCAAATAATCCAAATTTTCAAAAAGGATTTTCTTTTTCTCTGTAATAAAAAAAAAACAGTAGCTTGTACTTGAACCAAACTAAAATATAATTAATCCTTATTGGAAGCAAAACCAGCCCATTGGGTTTATTTAATGTTTACATGATTTTCTAGTAGATGTAAGGTATGGAGATCCAAACTACAGAAAAACCCTAGGTTGAAAGCATTCTGGAAAGCAGGTCCCGTATCTGTATTCAGATATTTAACTCTTCGTTCAATGAAAAAGTTGTGGTTTTTACTACAGTGCAGGACAGGAGGGCCGAGACTGTGGGGTCTGCTTCCTCTAGAGCTAATAAAAAAAACCCTCCTCCCCAGTCGCTCTCTTACCTGTGGTGAGAAAGGGATGAGTCGGACAGGAATGGGCGGGTTTGGGCAGGAAGTGGACAGGTGGAGGCGGGATGTGGGAAGGGCAGAGGCGGAGCTGAAAGTGGCCTGGAGGATGGGGATCAGAGTGCGCCAGGCCCTTCTAAAGATTTTTTTGCAGCACTCTAATTACACCACTGATTACAGTTAATGAAATAGTAACCAAATTTAAGAGTAAAGTTTTGCATATTAGATGTTTCCTTCCATACAGGGCATCAGTACATGCCACTTGCTAGTTAGTTGCTGTGGTTTTCAAGACCACACCTTTCATTATACATTAGCCCCTATAACTCTGTAGCAGCAGTTAACCTAATGTAATCATAACAGCTGCTGACGTTCTTGATGTTTATAAAGCCACTGTCAACCAATAACTACAGGATTTTGCATAGCTTTGTGCCAGATATATTATTTAAGCCGACTTATAGATGCAAGGTTTATTATTGGAACCATGTCCTCTCCCATAATTAATTAGCTCTTTCCTATAGACACATAGACAATCTCTGTACCATTAGGCTTACCCTATGTGACTTAGTATGTTATAATATGGCTAATCTAAGCAACTTTTCAACTGGCCTTAAAGGGGGCCGTCAGCCAGACATACAAATCTGTTTAATAAAAGTCCATTTCAAATGGAACATAATACCCATGTTGTTTTTTTAATAAAGCATCCATACCTGTTATAAAGGTATTTAAAAATCTTAGCTGTCAATCATATATTACCTGCCCTGCCTCTGTATCTTAAGCACAGGCAATTACTTTCACTTTCCATTCTCCACTTCCAAGTTGTCACTGTGCTCCTCTCATTCCCCTTCCACCCTCACTGCCTATAATTGTGAAGCCTGTGCATTGGCATGAACATCAGGTCCCCCATTCTGGCACATAAACAAAATAGTGTTGCCTACAAAATGGCTACTGCCTGCTTGCTGTTACTGTGAATTCCAAAAGACACAATACTAATACCCTCCATCTGCATTCTATTAGTTTTCACTATTGTCCAATGCTATTTCAGTGATTGAAGCCTGACCCTTTGGGGCAGATTTATCAAGGGTATAATTTCGAATTTGAAAATCTTCGAAATTCGAATTCAAAAAGACCAACCGAAATTAAATCAAAGGTTGTTTTTTTTGGCCAAATAGGTCAGTTCTTGTACAAATCAAAGTTTCCCCCCCCAATAAAACTTTGATTTTTCAAAGTCCACCAATTGACTCCAAATAAGTTCTAGGAGGTCCCCCATAGGCTAAAACAGCAATTCGACATGTTTTAGATGGCTAATGGTCGAAGTCGACATTTTAAAGAGACAGTGCATGATACATTTCAAATTCTAATCGAATTTAGACTTTTCCCTAGATTTTCCCACTCCCATACTACAGGCATCGTTAATTCATTTAATTCCTTCTGATACAGACTAAACTGATTTCTATGCTGCCATATTTTAAGAGCATGAATCAATCTATTAAATCAATAGAAAAGAAAATGGTGAGCTACTGGTGGCACAGATCTTCACTGTTAAAGAGCCAGGGTGGTCTTGAGCTGTTACAGAAGCAAACATATGGCGTGAAATTTCTGGATCAGTTATTTGTTTAGTTTTAGTTTTCCTTTAATAACTTCATAACAAAAAGCAGTGTCTAAAGATTTGTGGGATTGGTGCTGGTATATTGATACTCTGATATATATATTTATCTTTTTAATGTACTTTTTAATATAGCACAGCTCTCTGGATCCACAGTAATACTTTGTTTTTTTCCTACATTAGAAAAGTGTTCTTTAATGAGAGTGTTTTGCCCGTAGCACAGTTATCATCATGGAAATATTGTTCTCCGGTATTGCTTGCTAATGAGCAAAGTACAGTCATGTGCAATATTTCATTCTTGTAGAATAAGTTTCATGAATATTAATGCATGCTTACATATAGCAGCCAGCTCAGATGCTGCCCAAAAGATGCAACAAAATACAGAATCAACTTTTCTTTCTTGCGAGATCTATGCAGCCCACACACAAGCACTGAAGCATTTAGCAATTCCAGCAGACCTACAGTCACATATAAGCAAATCCCAAGGGTTCTCTTAGATGTTTAGACTTGTAAATGTGTCATTGGAAACGAAGTAGTGTAAAGGACATCTGACTGTATATGGCAAGGGGTAGGATATAGTTATTAATAGTGATGGGCGAATTTCTCCCATTTCGTGAAATGGCGAAAAAATAGTGAAACCGGAAAGTTCACGAAAAAATCATGAAATTCAAACATTTTCATGAAAAAATTGTGCAAATCGAACGTTTTCACTAAAAAAACCTAGCAATTGGAACGTTTTCACCAAAATTTCGAGCAATTAGAACGTTTTCACGAAAAAATCGAGCAATTCAAAGTTTTCACTAAAATCTAGTAATTCGAACGTTTTCACTAAAAAAATCGAGCAATTCGAACGTTTTCACGAAAAAATAGGAAATTGATGCCGAGACGTGGAGATTCGCCGCAAATTCGTGCCAGGCGCATTTATTCCCCCATCACTAGTTATTAACTTTTTACTGAATAACTTGTATGCTAGATTTACTTCAAGACATAGGGGTAAATTTATCAAAAAGTGAAGTTAGAATTCCCCGCAGTCCTTCTCTACTCTCCTTTCATTTCTATGGGATTTTGCAAATTGTTTTTTTTATCAATGGATGAACTTTCACTTTCACCCATTGATAAATACTCTTTTAAAAAATCCCATAGAAATGAACGGAGAGTGGTGGAATTTCACTCTAGAGGACTGTGGTGATCTCTAACTTCACTCTTTGATAAATACACCCCATAGTCCTTATTGGACATCCTGGTATCCTGGCCCTGGCAGTAATTTATGATAAAATACAACACACATTTCCCGTTTTTTTTTGCAATAATACTTTTATACATTATATTGTAGGCCTGGGCATGTTATTGTATAGAGGTGGCTGGAATAGTGTATTTAAATTTGTCTTCAATGAGTCTTGATTACACATTCAGATACATTTGTACCTGCTGTGCCCTTTCATACAATCGAACATGTATGGTTTTGTAGAATATATCTATAAATAGAGCTATTCTCTCCCTTTCTGGAATTATTTTACTCACTCAGGACCTACATTATGCCACATGTATCCAGACATCGGATCCATCCAAAACCTTATTTCCATGACATCACTAAAGTTTTGTTTATAACTATGACCTCACTAAGAGCTGTTGATAAGGATATCATTTACAGGGTATTCATGGCTTGTGTGTATTATATAGTGAATAAAGTACCCCTTCTTGTAAAATATATGGATATATAAGTTACCGAGGAGTTCCATGACCGTATAAAAGCACGAGGCTGAAGGTCATGGAACTCCGAGTTGACTTCTATTATCCTCATATTTTGGAACAGTTCATTTATTATATTACACAAGTCTCAGTGAGTCCTGTGACAGAAATGACATCACTAAGCACGGTTTATAAGGATATAATTTACAGGATATTCATGGCTTTGTGTATTATACTGTATATATATATATATATATATATATATACACACAAGCCATAAATATTCTATAAATTATATCCTTATAAATGTCTCTTAATGATGTCATAGCTATAAACACAACTTTAGTTATGTCATTTTTGTCACTGACTCACTGTATTATAATAAATAAAGTACCCATTGTTGGACAATATGAGGCCTTCAGCCTTATGCTTTTATATAGTCATGGAACATCTCAGTGACTTTTAATATACTTATATTTTACAATAGGGGTTACTTTATTAGCTATATAAACAGTAAGAAGCACTACCCTTTACTATAAAGGTAAAGATAAAGTAAATCTTAACAAAAAAAGGTACCCCACTTGCAGGGGCATTTCGGGGCTTCTTGCCTCCTAGAGGTGACCTTTCTAATGCAACTCCCCCCTGCACGCAGCACATCAATTTCCAGCACCGGAGCAGGTGTAGGGGGGCTGTATCAGTAGTGCGTAGAGTGCAATTGTGCTCCCTGATTTAAAATTCAGAATTTTGGTTCCTAAAGTTCCCAGGAGTGACTTTTTTTGCCACCCCTGCTAACTTGTGGGCTGCTGCCGTCTGAGGCGAGTTAAGGAACCATGACACCAGTGTCCCTGCACACTTATTCTGGAACTAGTGCAAATAAATATCATTTCATTTTTAAAAAAATGTGGTTTTTTTAGGAATGCATGAAATGCAGCCGTGTATTCAGCTACTTGAACATTTTCATGCGGAAAATATGTCTCTCAACATACAATATCTACTCAAAGTGCTTATCTCTGGCAGGCATATTTCAGCTGCAATTAATTGCTGTCTTGCTTTTAATTAGCAGTGATAAATATGCCATCCCTATGCTACTATCTGGAGCAGTCACACTGTTTATATTCTCACTGTGACTGTATAACTGGCCATCCATGCCCAGACTTTTCATTTATCCAATGTCTGCCTGTGAACCAAAAGTGTTTGTGCGTAAACGATCTTGTATCTGAGTCTTTGGAGTGAATAATCAGTTTACTAAAGAAGCCATACTGGCTTGGGTTCTTCCGTTTCGCAGACTGGCAGTAGATTTCCAGATCTGCAAGAACATCTCTACGCCAAAAATATGAGATTTGTGCAGTTTAAATTGGTCATTTGGGTATCTTTACCCTAATTAATTTATGGCAAATTCAACTGGAAACAGCAAAATTATTGGACTATTTTGACCTATGTATGGTAGACTCTGACATTTCAATTGAAATGAGGCAAGGAGTGGATCCACTTCTCTCAGCCAAAATATTCCGGCTGAGAGCAGTGGAGCCTTCAGCTGCATGTGCCCATGGCCTAAATCTAACCACTTGAGTCCCTATGCTTGCTGGTGAAAATTAGGGTACTAACCTTCCTGCTCTCCTCAATAGAGCTTCTGACTACTCTGCTAACTACTGACAAGCAACCTGGTAGACTGGCACTGCTTCCTAATAGTGATGGGCGAATCTCTTTTGTTTCGCTTCCTGCAAAATTCACAAAACGGCAGAAAATTCTAGAAAAGTCGGGAAATCGGAAAGTTTACGAAAAATTTGTGAAATTCTAACAATTTCACAAAAAATTCATGAAATTCGAAAATTTTCACGAAAAAATCAAGCAATTCGAACCTTTTCACTAAAAAATTAAACAATTCGAACCTTTTCACGAAAAAAATCGAGCATTTTGAACGTTTTCCCGAAAAAATCATGAAAATCGGAAATTGACACTGCCAAATGAAACACAGGAGTTTGCAGCAAATTCGTGCCAGGCGAATCTATTCGCCCATCACTACTTCCTAACTGTTGTGCCCTAGTACCTGGGGCTGTGTGCACTTGCTCATCCTGTTGCTTCTGTACTAAGCTTTGGATCAAACTCTGCCAAATTCAGATTGCCTGTCAATCCACAGCAGAACATTCTGGAGCCCAAAAGGGTGTTGGTGAAGACGGGTCCTGGCAGGGGTCTCTTGTAATTAGCTTTTTTCAGGCAGCTGCAAGTTGAACTCTGAAATCAGTCATCTGATGGTTTTCATGGGTTGCTACGCAAGTGCAAATTTGCCCAGGTCTTATAAATAACCCCCACTAAGTTTGCCCAGGAGTAGTCATCTATGGCATCCAATTAGCAGGACGCATTCACTGGTTACCTGTTTGAAAGCATATGAATTTGTTTCTATTGGTTACTGCTCCTGGGCAAACGTAATGCCTTTTATTACATATGGAAGTTAATCATCTAGCCCCTGATTCATTTTCTTTTCGTTATTTATTTATCAAATCCAAATTTTTCAGGTTTTTTTTTTTTTTTTAAATAAAAAAATTCCGACCAAACTAGAATCCATGATTTGCCCTTGTTTATCAGTAAAAAAAAACTTGAAAAGAAATCTGATCAGGAAATACCGCAACTTTTGGATTTGTCGCATGAAAATCTTTTTGTGTTTAATGCCCGAAAACCACGAAAAATTTAAGTTTTGCAGAAAAAACAGCATAAAACCCTGAAAACTTAAGGGGAAGGGGACATTGACTTTTACATTAATTCAGCAGGTTTTAAATGGCATATTTTCAGACTCGGACTTGGATAATAATAATAAATCGCCAAAAAAAAAAATCGTATCTTTTTTACTGCAACATTTTCGGGTTTTCGTTGTCAAAAACAGATGCCACAAAAAAATTGTGTGTTAATAAATAACCCCCTATTTCTAGTACCATTGCACGTGGGTCATGTAAGAAATTCAACCTACGGCATGTGACGTAATCCAACTATTTACCAATTGCTTTGTTGTAGGTTTTTCAGTATTGATAGCCCTGCAAATGACTGTCCAAATGAGGCATAATCCTCTCCAAACCTAGGGCACTGTTTATGTTTTACTGAGCCTGGTTATACAGGTGCTTGGATTAAATGTGACTTGAGACCTGGGGGGGAAATTCACTAAACTTCGTAGTTGCGCCAGCATCCGCTTCGCCACACTTCGCCTGGCGTATTTTCGCCAGCACTACGCAAATTCACTAAAATCCGAAGTTGCGGGGGAAGCGTGAGGTTGCGAAGTTGCGCTAGCGTTAATTCGTCAAGCAAAGCGAAGTTACGCTAGCGATGCTTAATTTGCATACGGCGCCAAATTCAAGTTACAATGGCCTTCAAGTTACACAAGCCTGGGAAACCTTCAAAACAGCAAATAAAATTTTTATTTTGCCCTACACATGTGCCCACTGTATAGTTAAGTTGCCATGAGTCAGGAAATATAGGGGGGAAGGAGGGGAGCCCCAAATCAATTTTCGATCTTTTTCAGCCTATCACCCATAAAAAATGAAAAAACGCCAGCGTTTTTTGGGACTTAGAAAAATTTTTAACTTTTTTTTAAGCAATCCCTATCTACTCTATTGCACTTCACCTGGTCTGAGGTGGCGAAGGAAGTCTGGCGTAAAAGGTAGCGTTCGGAAAAATCTGCACGTTAGGTAATTTGCGTAGTTACGTCCGTTGCACAAATTTGCCAGACGTAAGGGTGCGAAGTAACACTAGCGAATTTAAGCCAGTGTCCGTTAGTGAATCGGCAAATTAACGAAAATGCGCTACGCTGGCGAATTAACGCTAGCGTTAGGCATTTCGTCTTTTAGTGAATTTGCCCCCTGGACTGCTGGAGTTGATTCAAGAGCTTTCTGCTGCTGGCAGATTTCACCAATTTATACCCAATTCATACTTGAGGCAGTGTTTAAATATGATACTAAATGCAGTATATTAGGTATTGTTAATAACATACCATTTTCTTGGAATGAATACTCAGTTCTTGCAGACAAATTCATCTTGGCTCTATTTTGCCAACTAAATTCCCTGTACAGTATGTTTCCTAATTAGACCATCTGTTTTCATCAGAAGGTGCACTGTCCTTTGATTTTTTAATTATACCCAACCTATTTCACAATAAAATGCCCTATTCATTATACCAACAGGGTTACAGGACATTAGTCTTAGCTAACACAATTGGAATTATCTTTTTGCACTTTATAAGGGTTGACCTATAGCCAAACAGAGTTAGAGCTTGCTAATGTTGGAGCTAGCATGGGGTTTCTGTTCAGCAAAATTGAAATGAATGGGAACTGGCATAGTCATAGCACGATGGTTTTATTAATGCAGAATAGTATGAAGAACAGCTGCCAATGTTTCAGTAAACTTTTGTAATGCCAAAATGGCTTTCACGCTTAATTGCTTCTACTAGTCAGTGCTGAATAGGGCATTATAGGAAATGCATCTACATATTAACATGTATTTTATTACCATGTATTTTTTTATCACCAACATGTTTTGAAGAGCTGACATACAAAAAGTTGTGCCAGTTAATGATGCATTTAAAGAGGATAATGTGCATTAATGGTGTTCATTTAGTTGCAATATGAACGCTAGACAAAAGTGGCAAAAAGCAGGACATTATGGGGGTTATTTATCAAGCTCTGAATTTATTTCTAAGATAAAAATCCGAGCAACTCCAAATTTCCGAATGGATCTTATTTATCATTAAAAAAGTAAAAAAATAGTTTCGGGCAAAAATTTGCTCGGAAAGTCCAAATTTTTTTGACTTTTCCGCAAAAAAACACAAATTTTTTGGACTTTTTTGTCCGAAATCATCGGTACGGATAGCAGCGCAGACACTGGGACCTTCCCCGTTGACTTATACAGGACCCCGAGAGCTTTGAGATGCTGGATTTTTGGATTTGGATTTTCGGACTATCGGACTTTAATAAATCCTGAAAAATTCAGATTTTTTTTTTTTTGGTCCAAAAACCCCAAATTTTTTGGATTTCGAATATCCGGAGCTTAATAAATAACCCCCGATGTGCCAGAGCCAGGTCAAACCAGCCTGCTTTGTCGATTTCCCTCCTCTGTAGGCATGCATGAAGGAGAACGAACGTAAGTGCTACCTAGGGGAGTAGGGGACTGTGTAAAACAAATTGGGAGAAAGTTTCTGGGTTAGAGGTAGGCTACAGAAGATGATAAACTTGAATGAGGATCCCTTTGAATGTTACTCACCACATTGAGGAAGTGGCCCAGGTGCACCACCCTGAGCCCTCAGCACAGGGAGTGGACAAACCAAAAAATTCAATGGAGCAGGCACTCAAATAAAGGCAATTTCCCACCAGGTTGTTGAAACAAAGTAAAAAGGATTTATTGTGTCCACAGCCTGTGGACACAATAAATCTTTTTTACTTTGCTCCAACAATCTGGTGGAAGATTGTCTTTATTTGAGTGCCAGCTCCATTGAATTTTTCAGTTTGTAGGCTACAGAAGAGGTGACCACCACCATTGTGCCCTAAGCATGTGCCTCTTCTGCCCACCCCTAGTTCCAGCCCTCCCTCATGCCCTTCAATATGAAGCCATTTTTGGAAGAAAAGAGATGACTGTCTTACGGTTGGTCATGATTTGTGTCTTAGCACAAGAAGTCCTGCACTTCTCTTGAGAAGTATATACACTAACACTGCTATACAGTGGAATGACTGCCAGTCTGGATGTGGCAGTAGTTCCAGGCTTTTACTAGTGGATTGTGTCAATAGCCACTCCTGACTTGCCCCAAACAAATATGAAGTTTATGCTGTTATTACTGCTGCTGGCAATGGCTCACTGCAAATTATCCTGAAGAAGGGTGGGTTGTGTCCCACGAAACGTTAATGCACAGGTGGTCACAATAAATGGGTCACCAACATAATTGTGTGTGTGTCGTTCCTTTCTATACTGCTGTGAGTCTTAAAATATTTTTCTGTCTCATCCTAAAACAGGACATACAGAACAAGGTTTTCTAAACTTTCAAACTCAAAGCATAGGCTCAAAAGACCAAACTGGTGTTCTTTCTATCTGTAGCCACTGTGCCCAGGGTTTAGCTGCAAAAAAAAATCTATAGCTGAATGTCCACACTTTTCTCGAGCCGGTTTCCTCAGCTACAAATGTGTGTCCAGCTTTAACTCTGCTCCCTTGTTCTCACACCAGAGCTGTATATCATTTAATCAATAAGCACACATCTTGCTTTAGTTCCTTGGTGTATGTGATTCATTACTTCAGCCTCCCTTTGCAATATCCTTTCTCTGAATTACACGGCAATATGAGGCAGGTTGTTTTACAAGCAGAGGAAGTCATTTATAGAGAGATTTCTTGTTTAGCCTACTCTTTCTAATTATCCTTCCTCTACCCTTGATTATGGGTTAAAGAGGATGGAAGTTTGTGTTTCTCAGGATATGTACCATTGACCTGAATCCTTCATACCCTCAAAGTTCATTTTATATTACTTATAGTGTTATTGCTAATGTAATGAATTGTTTTTGTAGTATTCCTCACTCATTCTTGCAGTTAAGTTGCTCTGGCTTTTTAGATTTGCTTTATTTTCATTTCATGACTATTTTAGTGTATTACAATAATTACTGTCTATTTATAGCCAGATCATGGGTCCAACAAACACTCAGGTGGTTATTTACTTAAGTCTCAATATTTCTGCTTGGTGTTGTAAAGTGGAAAATGCAATTTTTTCTTGGCAAAAAAAAAAACTAAATTTTTTTGAGATTTATTACACCCTGATGTTGCTAAAAGTCAGAATGAAAAAATACTCCATCTCAAAGTTGCCGAGGTCATGTAGAAGTCAATGGCAGATGTCCCTTTTTTGGAAGATATTATGATCTGCTTTTGGGTTTCGTATGATAAACTGAAAAAAATTGTAGTTTTTGGGTGATAATCCGAAAGTCAGAGTTTGTGGGTGTCAAATCCACAAAAGTTGTACGTTTCAATTTTTTCATGATTTTATCAAGGGTTTATAGAAACTTTTCCCACGCCAATTTTTTTAAATTATTGTATTGATAAGGTAAATTTGTGGATGGGAGTTTGGTCAAAGTTGTTTTACTAAAATAATAAGGAAAATTCAGATTTAAGTAAATAACCCCCTCAGTGTTCATTTTCTGGCCCCTATAAACTTGGGGGCACATTTACTAATGGGTTAATTAACTCTCGATATTCGACTATCAAAGTTAAATCCTTCGACTTCGAATATCGAAGTCGAAGGATTTAGCGCTATTTGTTTGATCGAAGGAATAACGTTTAGAAGGATTTTAATCCATCGATCGAACGAAATTCCTTCGATCAGAAATTTGCTACAAAGCCTATGGGGACCTTCCCCATAGGCTAACATTGTACCTCGGTAGGTTTTAGGTGGCGAAGTAGGGGGTCGAAGTTTTTTTTAAAGAGACAGTACTTCGACTATCGAATGGTCGAATAGTCAAACGATTTCTACTTCAAAACGTTTGATTCGAAGCCGTAGTCGAAGGTCAAAGTAGCCAATTCGATGGTCGAAGTAGCCAAAAAAAAAAGAAATTCGAAGTATTTTTTCTTCTATTCATTCACTCGAGCTAAGTAAATGAGCCCTTAGGTGTTGTATGGGGCACATTTCATGGATGCAGATACCATGTTTTTTACTCAGATTCCAGCAAAAAATTGCGAACATTGAAACGTTCATGCTTAGCATCAATAAGGACACAAATTAACTCCTGTTTGGCTTGCAAATTGGTTGGGTGCAATTTCCACAGGATTTTTTGGAATGGCGTCACTTCAAGAGCGTTAATAGTGGCATTTGCATATAAATTGCTTGTTGCAAGTCAGAAATGACTATTAACACTGACTCTCATTACTGCTATGTACAAGTTGGTGGAAATTTAGGGGACGCCAGTAGCATAAGTTTAAAAACAGAAGTTTTAGAAACAAGAGTGAAAGATACACCACAATTTTAAGACATTTGACACAGGTCCCCAATAGTTTGTAAACACGGGGAGTACTACACACCCAATAGTTACATGTAGTTGAATAATAGAACAGTGGTGTGTTGTTGGGCCCACTAATACTAACACAATCTAGTTAAACAAGTTTGGAATCCTTATAGTGTTTCCCTTATTTAGCAACTCAAAATATCATTATAAACATTGTACTAATTTGTAATTAAGTTTAAAATATAAGGGGCTACCCCTTAATAAAATGTACCATCCATGTAATTAGCACAAGTTAGATTACCTCGTATAACAAAACTTCTTAACACACTTTTTTTTACTGTGGACTATTACACAATACCATTACCATGTTTCCAACCTTATGATTTCGATTCCTCCTATGCAGACGTAATCTTTCACCCAATTTGTGAGTTATAGTTCAACAATATGCAGTAAAGGGACCCTCCTCCATGCTTATGTGTAATATAAAGATCCTGCCCCACAGGCATAATCCTTCAAACACGAGTTGTAAAGTAAAGTTCTAAGTTCAATAGTATGTGGAGTACTTAGATGTTACTGGGCCCCACAGCAAATTTATTTTAGGGCCCCAACATATCCAGAGATTGCCCTGTTTTACCCATAAATGTTGAGATTGCTCATTATTTGGGCCTCATGGAGCCCCCTATGCCTCCTGGGGCACCCCTGCAGCCTCAGGGTCTGCTTCCTCTATAGTCACGCCCCTGTATGTGTCAGTGGCATAACTAGATCCCCATCCTCTCCCTTAGTTCCTGTCCCGCCTCTGCCCCACCCAAATCCCATCTAGCTTGCGGCCCCATCCTCGCTGCAAGTAAGTGAGCTGCTGGGGAGGGTTTTTTTATTAGCTATAGAGGAAGCAGACCCCATACCCTGGGCCTCCTGCGACTGCTGGGTCTGCTTCCTCTATAGTTACGCCACTGGTATGTTAGAACTTAAAAGGGTGCCAGCACAGTTTGTAAAATTTCCCCCTGATGAATGTTCCATGTGGGGAAATGGTCATTATTATTGATGGGCAAATAAAAAAATTGTTGCCCATCAAAATTATTCAGATGCCCATTGACTTTAATGCATTTGGTCACAGACCAAAGTATGTTTTGCTGGATTAGCTTCCTCCTAGAGATGTGACTTCCGTTTGCTCCTATTATACCTCACAATTCCCAGACTCCCTAGCAGATTTAAAGATACAAACACCCACTAATGCAGCGAAACATATGAGACCCACCAGAAAAACACTTAAGGGCACATTTACTTGCATGCAAATTTTTTGTTCTCTCTGTAATAATAAAACAGAGCCTTGCACTTGATTCAAACTGAGATATGATTTATCCTTATTACAGAAAAAAACAGCCATGTTTAAATGATTTTCTAGTGGACTTAAAATATGAAGGCAAGATTACAGAAAGATCCACTATCCAGAAAGCTCCAGGTCCCAAGCATTGTGGAAAGCAGGTTCCATATCTGTATCCAATGATCTGCAAAGTCGGGAACCTTTGAACAAAGTTGTCCAATAGGCTGCAGATAGGGTTGACACCTTTTCCGTAAAAAAATACCGGCCTTCCTATATAGTTATCATTTTTCCCTATTAGTAACATTGGGATAAACCATTATTTTTACCGGCCAGATGGCATCCCTAGCCATATCTCCCAACAGTTTGGAAAAAAAAGAGGCACAAAAAAGAAGCCGCGTGTAGCGCTGTGAAATTTTTTATGACCATGCCCATTTTTTGTGGCCACACCCCCTAATTACCATGTTCATTTTACTAAATTTGGCATGTTATGAAAGTTTGAACATATTTCTGTTTTTTTTCAGTTATTACAGTTTTGCTAATGAAGCTGAATTGTCCTTTAGGGTAAGGGCACACCTGGAGATTCAGGTGTGCCCTCTCTTCTTAGGGGTGACTAATCTCCCCAAACTGCTTACCCTTGTCTTCTGCCTGCTTCAATGAAAAAATGCCTGCGGCAATGCACTCACATCGCTTCAATTTCCGAAGTCGTCCAAAATGCAATCGCTGCACTTCAATTTCCGAAGTCTTCGGAAGTTTACTCGTGAGGAAACTTCAGACGACTTCGGAAATGGAAGCTCCGCGAGTGCATTGGTGCGTTTTTTCATTGAAGCAGGCGGAAGACATGTGGAAGTAGCTCGGGGATATTAGTCACCCCAAAGAAGAGGCGATTAGTCACCAGGCGACTAATCTCCCTGAATCTGCCCATGTGACCCTGCCCTAAAGTTGTGAGTCTAACTTTTCCCAAGGGACCTATTATCTTGTATTGTTACAATGATTTATTTGCTTATATTGAAATTGTTACAAAGTATCTTCTCTGCTGCTGTGGCTGTTCTGGGTTCTCTGCCAAAAGCCAATTAGGTTAGAAACTTTGTTTCTTTTTCTAGCTGTTCAGTGCAGAGACAAATGGGACTTTCCAGTACAAACAAGGGACTGCGGGTTGAGCTGCCAAAAGAGGGACTGTCCCTCTAAAAACAGGACAGTTGGGAGGTAAGCTCTAGCTGCAGATTAAATTCACTTACATTATACATTAATCAATTGCAGTAGGTGCTGTCCTATTTATTTCATTTTAAAGTCTCTGCTTAAAGGCTTGAAACAAAAGGTAAGTGCAAAACCATAATAACTATGTATTAGTTTTACTGAAGTGCTAAATGTGGTGGGCTCCAGTGCTCTTCCTATTTCCATTAGACAAATAGAAAGAGAAACATGGAACGGACTAACGAATAATTTAGAGCGATTTCAAGCTGTGACTGTGATAAATCTCTAAAGTGTATCTAGAATTCCATGTGATCCATATGATTTTGGTGAAGCCGATTCTCATGTCAAGTCGGCTCCATCTGCATTTTTTACATTCAGAAAAAGAGGTACAATAGAAATCAATATAATATCATATATAAATATAAAATGCTATTCTCTCTCTGTTACATAACAATATATACAGTAGAAATATCAATATTGTCGCATATATGTATATGTATATATATATATATATATATATATATATATATATATATATATATATATATATATATACACACACAAAGGTATAGGATCTATTATGGAAAATGCTTGGTACCTGGGGTTTTCTGCGTAAGGGATCCTCCTGTAATTTGGATCTCTATACCATTAGTCTACTATAAAATATTTAAACATTAAATGAACCCAATAGGATTGTTTTGCCGCCAATATGGATTCATGTAACGTAGTAACTATAGTACAAGCTATTATTTTATTATTATTATCTATTCGCCAGGCGCGAATTTGCAGTGAATTTGCGCGATTTGCCACCAGCGAATAAATTTGCTAAACGGCCTGTTCTGTTTTTTTATTACAGTTTTGCTAATGAAGGTGAATTTGCCCTTTAGGGTAAGGGCACACCTGGAGATTCGGGGAGATGTAGTCGCCCGCCGACTAATCCTCTCTACTTTGGGACGACTAATCTCCCCAAACTGCTTACCTGTGTCTTCCGCCTGCTTCAATTAAAAAATGCCTGCGGCAGTGCACTCGCATCGCTTCAATTTCCGAAGTCGTCCAAAATGCAATCGCGGCACTTCAGTTTCCAAAGTCTCCTGAAGTTTCCTCGCAAGGAAACTTTGGGCGACTTTGGAAATGGAAGCGCCGAGTGGCCTTCCTGTAATTTTGAGCTTTCTGAATATCAGGTTTTCTGGATAATAGACCTGAATATTTTTCTTTTCATATTTGGAAAGGGTTTACTGAGAAAAGCATCAATAAGGGAACCTAAACAAGGCTTTTATTTTCAGTTACCAGAGGTAAATAGTTAGGGACCGCCATATGGGTTTTACCTTGACGTGGTATGGTGGCTTATCAATCTTATGATCATAATTTTGTAACTAAAAAACCCCCTGTCTTTGTAAATACATGCATCTGCATAGATTACTGATATGACAGGGGACCAGGGAATGTGCATTGATCAATTTTTCTTCTTTTTTTCTATGTCTGTAGTTAATTTGGCCAGATCAGTAGCACTTTCAATGTATTTTTAGTACATTTTTATTTAGCCATGGAGTGCTCTCACAATTTTTCCTTTTTGTATTTTATTTTCAGTAGTAGGCTGACAATCAGAAAAATATTGATCGTAAATCAAATGTAATGCCCCGATATAAAAAAGGATCACCAGTCAACTGCAATCAATCACTAATGCGTTGGCTAGTGATGGGCAAATTTATTCGCCAGGCATGAATTTGCAGCGAATTTGCGCGAGTGGCCGTCGGCGAATACATTTGCGAAACGGCCGCGAAAATTTGCTGGCGAAAATTCCCAGAAAATAATGTCGCCGGCATCCAAAAAACGGACGCCTGCATAAAAAAAAAACGAAATTCGCCCATCACTAATGCTAGCTGCATAATCCAGATGAAAATAACTACAGTGACTTTTTCTTATCTCAACATTTCTGATCATCTTGCCTTCTATTACCTGCTGAACTTTAGCTGCGGTTTATTTTCTAATTTCCTGCTCCATTAAGGTTCTGATTGATTTCTGTAAAACCTCAACACTTAATCCCTGTTGTTCGCTCTAACTACAGATGGTCTCCGTCACCACTAAGTATTATATACAATAATAAACTTGCACTGACCTTGTTACTACCTAAGCAATGCAAATGAGGTAACACAGGGGGGTTTGTTTATTTATTTAAGTCTGAATGGTAAATACTTGAAAAATTTTAGTGTTTTTACTATAAAAACTCAATTTTTAGTGGGAAAAAAATGTATTACTTTTTCAAGATTTATCCAAAATGAACCTGTCAAGGTCCTGTAGAAGTCAATGGCAGAGTTCCTATTTGCAATTCGAATATATTTTTGTTTGCGCTGGGTTTCATGCAATAATCAGAACATTTCGGGCTTCTCGTCTGATTTCAGGAAAAATTCAGACTTTTCGGGTGTCAAGATCTGAAAAATTCAGATTTTTCGCTCAACAATCCAACAGTCGAAGTTTTTGTGCAGCAATCCAAAAATTTGTTTTTTGTTGATTCAATTTTTCCGTGTTTTTGTTGAAAAATATGATATGATAAATGAGGGTAAATCGTGGATTCTAGTTTGGTTGGATTTTTTTTTAGTTTAGTTAATAAACCCCAGGGTTTTTCGTACCCTATGAAAGTTGTCAAAATTGCTCTCCAGTTTGCAATCTCAGCCATCTGGTTGCTAGGGTCCAAATTCCCCTAGCAACCGTGCACCGATTTGAATAAGAGACTGGAATATGAATAGGAGAGGGCCTGAAAAGAAAGAGAAGTAATAAAAAGTAGCAATAACAATACATGTGTAGTTTTACAGAGCCTTTGTTTTCAGATAGGGTCAGTGACCCCCCGTTTGAAAGCTGGAAAGAGTTAGAAGAATAAGGCAAATAATTAAAAAACTATAGAAAATAAATAATGAAGAGCAAATGAAAAGCTGCTTAAAACTGACCATTCTATAACATACTAAAAGTTAACTTAAATGTGAACCACCCCCTTAAGTCTACTAGAAAGTCATGTAACCTGTGTACCTAGATAAGGTAGATAAAATGCAAAATGAAATTTGCACACCAACCATTATAAGAATACTAAAATACACAATGGTATTCTATGCTTATTACATAAAAAAACAGTTTTATGCAAAATTTCAGTAAAGGTACAGATCTGTTATCTGGAAAGCTCCAAATTATAGAAAGGCCATCTCCCATAATTGCAAATAATCCAAAGCCAAATTATTAGAAAATCATTTCCTTTTTCTAATAATAAAACAGTACCTGGTACTTGATCCAAACAAAGATATAATTAGTCCTTATCTGAGGCAAAACAATCCACTTAATTAAGTTAAGGGTTAAATTAAGGTTTAAATGATTTATAGTAGACTTAAGGAATGGGGATCCAAATTATGGAAAGCACGGGTATGGGACCTGTTATGCAGAATGCGCGGGACCTGGGGGTTTTCGGATAATGGATCTTTCTGTATTTCGGATCTTCATACCTTAAGTCTACTAGAAAATTATTTCATCTTTAAATAAACCTAATAGGTTGGTTTTGCTTCCAATAAGGATTAATTATATCTTAGTTGGGATCAAGTATAAGCTACTGTTTTATTACTACAGAGAAAAAGGAAATCCTTTTTCAAACATTTGGATTACCATAAAATGGAGTCTATGGGAGATGGCCATTTCGTAATTCGGAGCTTTCTGGGTAAGAGGACCTGCGGATAACGGATCCTATACCTGTACTACAAAAGTTTTTATCCTTTTCTAGTGATATTTTATAGACCTGCATTTAACAAAATTGGAATGGTGCCACCCAGGGCTTAACCTATATAAAGCACAAAGCAACATATGTATATAGAATTTGCATTTAGCACATGTTTAAACATAAAAAAATTCCAAGTGATCATTACACAAAGTGCAGGATTTTATCAGGGTCGGCTTGTCGCTACAGATGCTGAATTTCTCTCAGGTCCCCGGCACATGGAAAGCTCATTCCACTCGAATATTCAAGGTCCTGTCGTTCTGAAAAAAGATAAGCACATTTCACATATTCACATCTGCCCATGTCAGAATTCAGAAGCTATTCTTTGTTTTATAAGAGACTTTACACTCCATGGATTTTCCATATTTGGTTACAATTTACTGTATATTCTCAATACACCAGTCTCAGCAGAAATGAACCTATAAGGAGATGTAACTCGGTTAAAAGAGTTCCAAATGTTTGGTGAAATAGGGATACTAAATTGACTGCTTAGCAGCTATCTATTCATGATTAGGAAATTAAAAATTAACCTCTTTGTTGCTTTGTGCAGTGTATTCCCCAGAGATTATTTAATTTATTGGATGCAGCAGTTGGGAAAATGGGCCCTTTTGGAAACCTCATCCCATCTAAACCGTATCTAAAATTTGGGGGTAGTAGTTTTCTGTGGGATGTGCAATTTACTATACACCTCATGGGAAACTTATGTTTAACCAGCTCCAAGTAGCAGCTACTGATCTTCCTGTGTGGCCTAAGTGTTCAGAAACAAACAAACATGGCAGAGGTGCACCTTTAGGGTAAGGGCACACGCTAAGATTCAGGGAGATTTAGTCACCCAGTGATAAATCGCATCTTCTTCGAAGCAACTAATCTCCCCGAACTGCCTCCACCGGCGATTTAGATTCTAGCTGGCGGGAGGCAGTTCGGGGAGATTAGTTGCTTTGAAGATCTTGAGGCAACTTCAGGCGACTTCGGAAAACAAAGCGCACCGACTGCCATCTCAGATTTGGGGAGATTAGTTGCCCAAAGAAGAGGAGATTTGTTGATGGGTGACTAATCTCCCCGAATGTGAGCGCGTGCCTCTCCCCTTATACAAGAGCATAAACAACTATGCTGACCATGGTATCTCCTTGTATAAACATTCTAATCAGTGATGGGCAATTTCTCCCGTTTCCCGCAAAATTTGCAAAATAGCAAAAAATTTGCAAAAAAAAACTTGAAAATCAAAATTGACGCCAGTTTTGGACGCGCGTCTGAAAAGTCGATCACATTAAAGTCAATTGGAATCCGAATTGTGTTGACGCACGGCTATTTGACGCGAGTCCAAAATTTTTTGAAGCTGGCAAATTTTGTGCGGAAATTCATCGCAAATTCGTGACGGACGAATTTATTCGCCCATCACTAATGCTAATTTTTGTTTTCCTTTTAAATTGCTTTTTTTTTTACAATCAAGTGAATTCGGCATATACAAACAGAAAATATTCTGCTCTTCAATCTATGAACAAAAGAAGGGGGAAAAGAGATGTAAGATTAATTCCACAGCAAGTTGGTAACCTGGAATATAGAAACAACAACAATTATTAAAGGTCACATATATCTGCTTTCCGAAATGAATCATTTCAATACTTAAATATTCACTGCCCACACTACTTGCTGTTTTTTCAGCAGATGTGAAATAAATACGGCCATTCGATTTTAATAAACACGTTACAGAATTTGTTATAGGTCGCAGTGGATAGAGCGTATTGTTGAGTGTTGGTTATAAATATTTTAAAAGGTCAGAGTAAATGTGACAACTCTTCTAAGAGCTTCATAATCAAATGTAAAGATGAATGGTTAATGGTTAATCTCGAGTGAGATCAATAATGGGACATTGATAAAGAATTGTGGCCTTTGAGGGTAATGGGCGGGGTCTCCTAGGGTTGTTATTAACCTGCTTTTCAGTCTTTCAGTCTTGTGTGTTTATTCTTTCAGCAACTGACACTATTCCCTCTGAATTACGAGGCTTTCTGTAACATCTACCAGCCGAAATTTCTACAGATGTCACCCAAGAATAAAAAGGTAGGAAAAAACATTTTATTGTTTGGCTCATTTTAAGAATGTGTAAACAGATTGGGGATGTGTTAATAAATCTAGCATAAATTAATGTTGTGGCAGAAGAAGCAAGCCCTTTGTTTTAAAATGTTGAAATTTTAAGGGGCAGATTTATAAAGGGTCAAATTAAAATTTCAAGTTTATTTGAAACTCGAATTTCGAGTTTATTTTAGTTTAATTCGACTAGGAAAAATTAGAATTTCGAAATTTATCATGTACTGTCCATTTAAGAATTCGAATTCAACTATTCACCATCTGAAACCTGCCGAATTTGTGTTTTAGGCTATGGGGGACCTACAATCAATTTGGAGTCATTTGGTAGACTTTTGAAAAAAAAAATTTATAAAAAGATTTAAATTTGCAGCTCGATCCTATTCACCCATTTTTAATAAATTTCAATTGGTCATTTTTTTCAAATTTATGGGAGTTGATGGGGGTGGCAGATTTATCTAAGGTCG
Source organism: Xenopus laevis (assembly GCF_017654675.1). Lineage (NCBI taxonomy): Eukaryota > Metazoa > Chordata > Amphibia > Anura > Pipidae > Xenopus > Xenopus laevis. The sequence goes on from NC_054380.1 coordinate 27,598,022, forward strand.
AGATGAATTTTCGAATTGATAAAATTTGAATTTCAAGCTATTTTTGTGTACTTCGACTAGGGAATAGTCCAAATTTGATTTGAATTTGCAAAAAAATGTGAATATCGAAATTTATCATGTACTGTCTCTTCAAAAATTCGACTTTCCACCATTCGCCATCAAAAACCTGCCAAATTGCCGTTTTAGTCTATGGGGGACCTCCTAGAACCTATTTGGAGTCAATTGGTGGACTTTGAAAAATGAAAGTTTTTTTTGGAAAAAACTTTGAATCGAATTTGATCAAATGAGCTATTCATTCGATTCGTAGAAATCAAATTCGACTGAATACAAACTTATTCGATCGAAAACTGACCTATTCGACCCAAAAAAAACTTTGACTTAATTTCGGTCGGTCTTTTTGAATTTTTACGTTTTTTCAATTCGAAATTCGACCCTTGATAATTATGCCCCCAAGTGTTGAAATTATTTAGTAGATGTAAGGGAAGATCCCTTATCTGGAAAATGGTTGATAATATTTGCATTCCATATACCTGTAGTGCAGCAAAGTCATAGTGGGCTGTTTACATGTATATATATTTATATATAAAATATCTTATGGAGAATATGCTTACAGCATAGTTTGATTGCTTACATTTATTTCAACAATTTGATATTCTCCTTTCCTTCACATAATTCCTTCCTTCTTTGTAAAAGGTATCACATTTCCTAATGAATATGCATGCAATGAAACATTTTTATTACTCATATATAAATATAAAGTAGGGGTGCCCAGTTGTGCACATTGCACATACTGTAACACTATAAGGGGGTTAATTACTAAACTCTGAATGCAAAAATCGCGAAAAAATCTTGATTTTTTTTGTTATAAAATCGGACTTTAAAAAATCGCAAATTTTTCAAAATTTATTAAACCCCGAGGATGGAAAAGTCTGAATCTGAAAATCGGGCATCTCAGACCAGTCCGGGTTGCATATAAGTCAATGGGAGAAGTCCCAATGATTTTTTGATGTGCGCTGGGTTTTGTGCAATTCTCCCCGAAGTTTTTGGGTGAAAATTCAGAAAAAATCGTGAAAATCAGATTAAAAAAATCCGGAAAAATTGTGAAAATCTGATTTTTTCCTGCAAAAATTTTTTCAGGAAAATGTAATAATAAATAAACATAAAAAACCCAAGTGGATTTGATCGCAGTTTGTAGCAGAAATATTGAGATAAAAAAACCCTAAAGGGTCATTTACGAATGTAGTACAGTGTGTAAAGTGTCATTTTAGCGCACAATTCACCATGCCTTCTACCCACAATGCAGCATTATCCACCCAGAATTCCATTTTAAGCAACTTTTTAAGCAGTTAACTGCACAGCCACAATTGAGCAACCCTAATTGGGTCCAATGTATCAAAAGGTGAACAACTGCAATTGCTCGTGTTTGCAAAACAGATGGTAGTTGTGCCATTATTTCTGGCATGCAGCGTTAACATGCCAACGTTAAAAATTCGGTAGATGAGTCTAGACAGGCACAATGGTGCAAGTACCTTTAATGAATGGCATTGATATGTATACATTTCACCCATTGTAGCATCAGCTCATTTGCGGCTGCATCCATAAGTGACTCTTTATAACTTAATATCAGAGGTGTAACTACCAGGGTGTGGGTGGAGCCTTCCGGAGGTGTGATACCACTTATCAAGGGTGACAGCACAGGGGTAGATTTTATATTTGCGGTGCGGGGGTGATGGGCCCAGGTGCAATTCCTATATATAAGGCCAGTGAAGGGAGACTTCTGAAGCATGTGTGCAATTGTACTCATTTTTAAACATTGGCCAGACTTGGGTCAGGTGCATGGCAATAACGTTGGAAACCCTATCAGGTGACATGCACTTCTGCTTGTAAATGAGACCTTATTTTTGGGCATTTTGGACTTCGGTTCTTATGGTCATTGACATCAACCAGACACCAGGAAAATCAGCAGCATGAAAAGTTATTCTATCTGAAGGCCAATTGCAAATTTCTCTTCTAGAAACCACTTTTTTGTTTAAAATAGTTTTATTTTTCACATCTGATAGGCATACAATACAATACTGTACAGGTATGGGATCCGTTATCTGGAAACCCGTTATCCAGAAAGTTCTGAATTACATAAAGATTATCTCCAATGGTCTCCATTTTATTCAAATAATTCTAACATTTTAAATGATTGCCTTTTTCTCTGTTATAATAAAACAGTACCCTGTAGTCAACCCAAACAAATTTGTAATAGTTCCATTATCCAGAAATCCCCAGGTCCCGAGCATTCTGGATAACAGGTCCCATACCTGTACTATATTGTATTACGTGTGAAGTTCTTGTGTATCTTTTCTATATATTGCTGTGTTAAGATACAACAAATAAATGAAGGCAGGACAACCCCAAACTTTACAGTTCTTGGTTCTTTTCTGGTGGAATCAAGCACCAACTTTCCAGCAGGCCAAGTGCACAAATCCCAAGGGCCATCACTTTTTATTTATATACTAATTACATTCAAATACCTGCATCCATCATTTCCTAAAAACCTAATCACCTCCCACAATACAAAAGTCCACAATTTGATTACACACTGATATCAATTCCTCCAGTTGTTTGAAAACAAGACATTGCATTTCAGCAGCTCATTTATTTAAACTTGTCATAAGTTCTCTTGGCAACTTACATATACTGTATAAGTATGGTTATGTTAGATTGTGGAAGTTATAGTACAGTAACTGACGGACCCAAGGTTGGAAAACAAATTGTTATTAAAAGGTTATTTTAAGTGATGGGCCAATCTGACCCGATTTGCTTAGGGAAAATTTGAGAGAAAATTTACCAAATTCATTGAAGTCAACGGGAGACACTGTTTTTTGATGTCCGATAATTTTTTTCCCCCATTTTGCTCATCACTAGTTATTGATATTGATAAATTAATTTGAATAGAAGATAAACATATTATTATTAGGGGCATATTTATCAAGGGTCGAATTTCGAACTGAAAAAACTCAGAAATTCTAATTCAAAAAGACCAAGCGAAATTAATTCGATTTTTTTTGTTGTCGAATAGGTCCGTTTTCGATCGCATAGGTCCGTATTTGACCGAATTCGAATAGTTCTAATCGAAGTAATAGCGAATTCGATTGAATTCAATTCGATGTTTTTCCTCAAAAAAACTTTGATTTTTTGAAGTCCACTAATTGAAGTCCACCAATTGACTCCAAATGGGTTCTAGAAAGTCCCCCATAGCCTAAAACAGCAATTCGGCAGGTTTTAGATGGCGAATGGTTGAGTCGACTTATTAAAGAGACAGTACATAATAAATTCGAATTTTCTACTTTTTTTCAAATTCAAATCGAATTTGGACTATTCCCTAGTCGAAAAATAGCTTGAAATTCGAATTTTTTACATTCGAAAATTCACCTCGACCTTTGATAAATCTTCCCCATAATGTAAGATAAACATTTTAGGAGTACTTTACCCAGGACAAAGCATTAGAAAACAAGTACAGTATAATAATCAAGACTATTGTGATCTTAAAGGGGTTCTTCACCTTCCAAACACTTTTTCTCAGTTCAGTTGATTTCAGATTGTTCTCCATGAACAGACTTTTTTCGATTCGAAAAAGAAATTCGATTCAAAGTTTTTCCCCAAAAAAACTTACATTTTTCAATAGGTTCTAGGAGGCCCCCCATAGGCTAAAACAGCAATTCAGCAGGTTTTAGATGGCGAACGGTTGAAGTCGAATTTTTAAAAAGAAAGTACATGATAAATTTTGATTTTTGAATTTTCTAATTTTTTTCAAATTCAAATCGAATTTGGACTATTCCCTAGTCGAAGTACACAAAAAATAGCTCAAACTTCGATTTTTTTTTTCATTCGAAAAATCGCCTCGACCTCTGATAAATCTGCCCCTTAGTTGATACAATTAGTTTCGAGAGATTCTAACTAAAAATCGTTCGACTATTCGACCATTCCATAGTCAAAGTACTGTCTCTTTAAAAAAAACTTTGACCCCATAGTTCGCCACCTAAAACGTACCGTGCCCAATGTTAGCCTATTGGGGAAGGTCCCCATAGGCTTCCTATAAATTTTTTGATCGAAGGATAATCCTTCGATCGATGGATTAAAATCCTTCGAATTGTTTGATTCAAAGGATTTAATAGTTCGATCGAACGATTATTCCTTCGAACGAATTGCGCTAAATCCTTCAACTTCGATATTCGAAGTCGAAGGATTTTAATTCGGCAGTCAGATATCGAGGGTTAATTAACCCTCAATATTCGACCCTAGGTAAATTTGCCCCAAAGAGTCGGTGACCCCTCCCCCCGAACTGCTTTAGAAGGTGAAAAAAACTGTCACAAATAGAAAATAGAAAGTAATTGGAAAAAGTCTTTTAGTTACAGGTATTAGTATATATAGTATATATATATATATATATATATATATATATATATATATATATATATATATATATATATATATATATATATATATATATATATGTGATGGATCAATAAAGATTCTATAACACAAGATTTTGGTGTGCGGGTCCCTCTATAAGAAATATACAATTAAATCGACCCAGCACCCATAAATGAAGACTCGAGTCAGAGTGCGGGCACCTACTGGACTTGTTTATACAGTATATATATATATAGCATCGTACATGTACTACACTCTTTGTTCACTTGTTAATGGGATAAAACTTCCCTTCAGCGACATCATCACTTTTACTGACAATGCTGAATCGCATGAATTTAAGAATAGAAATAACAAGCTGCCTATTTAAAAAGAACAATTTCTTCTTATTTTAAGCCTGTATAGCTCTTCTTATCTGCAAAGTACAAAAAAAAAACCCCACCAGCTCAAAGCACATAAAGTCATTGTATCCCTGTGGATAATAAACATTTGTGCTGAAGAGAAAAAGTACCTTTTTTTGTGCTGTTTTCATTGAATAATCACATTTTCCTTAGCATCGCTGTTTCATTGTCTTTGTGTTCAAACTTTCTCCCTGTTGGGGCTTTTTCAGTGTTCTGTATGTGCTGTGTATGCAAGCAGCTATTAAAGAAAAAAAAGTATTACTATTCATTCTACTGGGGAAACATTCAGTCACATTCCTAAATATGCACTTAAAAGTCTAAATGACCCATTTGAAATCATTAGACTCTCTTAGTGAAACCCTCTAAGTGAAACTGATGCTGGGATGCTGTCAGAAAGAACCCGGTGCCTTTATTAAATGCAATTTCACATGACTATTATGACTGTAATTATTAGCATTTTATTTCATTCATAAGTACATAGAATCTGAAATTATGAAAACACATTTCTCTAAAGCTGCCTATATACTGGCCGTATTGCCCATGAGCATGCAGGGCTCATGCAGGGGCCACAACAATGTCCTCTCCAATCAGCATCTTATCCAGACTCATTAGACATTGGTTAAGTATTGGAACATACAGAAGGTGCAGCCCACAGCCAAATAAGAGGACCTTCCCGAAGTAGATCATTTAAAGGGACCCACAATTGTTAAAAACATTTTCCCCAAACAAATAGAGCCAGCACTCCGATTGGGGGTAATAGTAGTTTTTTTTTTATAATTTGCACCCCGTCAGCACTAGGCCACCCACACCAGGAGGGAGCTCCGTGTATGAGCGGCCATGTTGCGGCACTCGCATGCACATAATGAGCGATTGTCACTTATTACTCATATGCGTGCATTATGTGCAATCCATATACGTGACATGCCCACTCGTTACTGTTATCCGTAACCGGAGTGCGGGTTATATTTGCCGCACCTTATGTTCGGGATAATATTTTTGGGTGTCCTTTAAGTAATAATACTTTAAGAATAAAGCCCTGATGTTGCTGGACTATACCTACCCGGTATGCTGGGAATTTTTATCTACTAAGTGTGGTTGAGCAGTGCAATACAGTTTAGTAGTGATGGGTGAATTTATTAGTCAGGCGCGAATTCGCAAAATGAGTGCAAAAATTTGCTGGCGTATAAAAAATGGACGCCAGCGTCCATTTTTTGGATGCTGGCGCATTTTCGCCGGCTAATGTGTGCCCGCGTCCAAAAAACTGGACGCTGGCATCAAAAACGAGACGCCGGCACAGTTTCACGAATTCTTCACTGTTTCGCGAATTTCGCAGGGAATTCACAAATTTTTCAGCAAAGCGAAATGGCGCGAATTCGCCCATCACTACAGTTTAGTGTCCGTTTAAGTGAAGGTGTTGAACCAAAGGGGCCCTGTCCCCCCTCAGAATTTCCCTGCTGGGTTACTAAGGTTGATGTGGGCAGAAGGGTGGGAAGGAAATAAGAGTTTTGTCTGGCAAAAACTACCCCTGTCCCCTCCCACAATCATCTTCTGTGGCTGCTGATTTGTTTTATACTTTCTTTGAACTGGAGAAGGAAGGCATGATGTGAGCACATTGCTTTACTGAGTGGAAAGAAACATTTTTCTATATAACTTTGCTGAAAAATGTAGATTTGGCCCTTTACAAATGCATTCTTTTAAACTTGAGCTGCCTGCCTCCTATCAGATTCTGATCATTCAGTCTCTGAGACCCCAAAACAAACCATCGTAAAACAATACATTACAGGGCAGATTTATCAAAGGTCGAGGTGAATTTTCGAATGAAAAAAAAACAAAAAACTTTGAGCTATTTTTGTGTACTTCGACTAGGGAATAGTCCAAATTCAATTCGAATTTTAAAAAAATTTGAATATCAAACTGTCTCTTTAAAAATTCAACTTCGACCATTCTCCATCTAAACCCTGCCAAATTGCTGTTTTAGCCTATGGGGGACCTCCTAGAACCTATTTGGAGTCAATTGTTTTTTTTGGGAAAAAATTCTAATCAAATTATCGAATGCGCTATTCCTTCGATTCGTACGATTCGAATTTGGCTGAATACGGACCTAATCGATCGAAAATGGACCTATTCAACCCACAAAATAACTTTTACTTAATTTCAGTTGGTCTTTTTTCAATTCGAAATTCGACCCTTGATAAATATGCCCCTAGGTATCTGCTTGTATCTGTGATGCCATCATCATTATTGTGCATAAGCTGCTATAAAGCCCATATTCTTTTATCAACATGAACCACAAAAAGTACATTGCAAATTGGGCAGGATCACCCCTGGGTTTGCAGCAAATGGCTTCTACTGAGTTGCTCGTTAGTGATGGGCGAATCTGTGCAGTTTAGCTTTGCCGAAAAATTCGCAAATTTACATCGAAATTCTGACGTGCGCCAATTTTTTTTGACGGCAGATTTTTCGTCAATGCTGTATTTGGCTTGCGGCAAAACCCGGAAATCCGCTGTGAATTTGTGTGTGGCAAATTTATACGCCCATGGTGATTTGTGTCAGAAAAGTGCACTTAACCCAATGTGCTCCATTCGTGCATGAGCCTTTTTCTTTACAATAAGCATATATTTTCAGGCACAGAAATGTGAGTGCAAAAATGTATCAAATAAATCATTGTCTTGTTCTGGTGACAACTTTATCATTTGAGTATTGAGTATATGTGAATGTCTTTACAGCAATTATTAATGGGTTAAACGCTGCACCTTTCATTTTTCCATGCTTACAGTCAGGCCCGGACTGGCAATCTGTGGGTTCTGGCAAATGCCAGAGGGGCTGCTGTACGGCTCCATAAAAGTTACCATATAATGGGCTGGTAGGAGGCTGTTTGGGCTGGTAGGAGGCAGTTTGGGCCTCTGTGTACTTGGAATGACAGGGCCTATTTTGACTCCCAGTCCAGGCCTGCTTACAGTATGTTTTTGCTGAATCCTACAAGTCTCTGTAGATTTGCAGCAACCAGTTATTCTTAGTTAAGCATTATTAATATATCAAATGCCCCAATGAACTGACAAGAGCTAAAGACCGTGTAATCCAAGGCCCACTGCTGTGAAGCAGGACATCTGCACAATTAGTTACTGCAACTGGCACGTTCTCAGACTTTCCAAGGCATGGTGAAACAACAGTAGCCACAAGCAATCTGCAGCAGGTGAAATATTCAGGAAGCAGACACGCTATCTTCAATTATGGTGCATTAATATTTTATATATATTAAACTTCCTGAACCAGCATAAAGGTTGAGTATCTCTATAGTAATAAGGATCCAGACCTGCAAAATTGGCACATGCACATGCTCAATGTGATCTGAGCAGCTGTTGAGAAGCTAAGCTAAATCATCAAGCAGAAAATAAGGGTAGGACTACATGGACGTTTTTGGCGCAATCTGACGCGCTGCGACAAAACGCATGCGACAAGTCATATGCGGCAAAAATAAGTTAAGTGATAGAATTGTCGCATGGTGTTGCAGTGTTTATCCGACACGACTGTCGGATGCAGATTTGCACTTGTCGCATGCGTTATGTCGCAGCGCGTCGGATCGTGACGAAAACATCCATGTAGTCCTACCCTAAGGCTTAACTGTTTTATAAGCAGATGTTTCATGGCTGCTTATTAATTCTGTTGCTAATTGTTCTGGTTTCAGAGCTGCCAAATACCAATAATTATTTACTAATCAGTCTCAGACTTCTATTGTGACATTTATATTATATATATTCAGCATATTGTGTATTGGTCCCTAAGTTCAGTAACTGCCAGAGCATGTGCAATGAAACAGTAGAAAAGAAGATGGGGAGCTACTGGGGCATCTTTGGAGACACAGATTTTACTGCTAAAGGGCTGTCGTTACTTTGGGCTGGTACAGACGGCCAAAATAGAATGTATAATATTCCTGCCCTACTTCTTTAGTTAATCTTTAGTTCTCCTTAAAGGGCATGTAAAGGCAAAAAAATAAAATGCCATTTTCATTTCTTTAATGAAAAGGAAACTGATCTTCAATCTACTTTAATTAAAAAATGTGTACCGTTTTTATAAGAAACCTGACTGTATGCAGTGAAATTCTCCCTTCATTTACTGCTGTGGATAGGAATTGTGAGACGGTCCCTAACTGCTGAGCAGGGAAACAATCATACTTATGAACAGCAGGGAGAGCCCCCGCCTTACTTCCCAGCCATGCAGAACTCAAGCAGCTTTGTTTATGACGATCCCTAAGCAGCCCAGACCACGTTGAGCATGTGCACAGTCTTAGTCTTGCAAAGATGTTTAACAAAGTTACAAGATGGTGACCCCCTGTAGCCAACTTTGAAAGCATAAATTATTTGTTTGGTTAGGCTTGTGGTGCAGTACGTTCATGTTCATATTTAGTATACAAAATACAGCATTTCTAGCCTTATTCTATTTTAGACTTTACATGCCCTTTAAAGAGTAATAAAACAGTTGACGACGGCGCCCATTAAAGTCAATGGGCATCCGTCGATCGTCAGCCGGTGTCGAAAAAACTTTGACGCCAGCGTCAAAAATCTTTAGATGCCAGTGAATTTTTGCCATTGAATTTTCATTTGCAAATTTAATTGCCGCCAGCGAAACGCGCAAATTTGCCATGAATTCGTCTCTGGCGAATAAATTCACCAATGACTAGTTAAAACATTACAAAACCAATAGGATACATGTTAGCTCAGTTAATATCAAGTGTTAGATCTAAAATCGAAGATTCCACTAATACTCTTAGGCCCATTTACTAACAATCGAATTTCATTTTTCCGTGTATCTCAAAACATTTGTGGTTTGCCGCCTATATTTCTAAAAAAAAAAAATTGAGAAAATTCAAGATTTATTTAGTGCAAAAATGACAAAAACCTCTAAGGCTAAAATGTAAATCGCTGGCGGGATGGCACTTGGCACAATTCGTTTACTAAAGTCACCCGAAGTTGCCTCATGAAGTTGTGACTTTGGAAAACGAATCGTGCCGAGTGCCATTCCACTGGCGATTTACATTTTAGCTGGAGGGAAGGCAGTTCAGGGAGATTAGTCGACCCGAAGAAGAGGAGATTTAACGCCAGGCAACTAATCTCCCGGAATCTGCCTGTGTGCTTTGACCCTTAATCACTTTGGACTTTTAGAGGTATTCAGATCTTTTCTCTGTTAGAAATTGTCTGAAAAACTCAAATTTTTCAAAGTTTTTGAGTTATTCTGATTGTTTACCTCTCCATTCAGTGCTTTTTTTTTAGTTTTTTAATCGGGACCTTTATTAAATTCAATGTTAGTTTAGTAGTGGTTTCAAAAACCTCTAAAACCACTAAAACCAACCTCTAATAAATAAGCCTCCGCATGTAGTCATTTATTAGAATAATGAAGCTCTATTTTAAGAAATAATAATAATAATAATGTTACAACATGGACTGTACATGTGTGCATGGTGACAGAATGTTGCCCTGATAGTAGTCCGGGAATGACAATATAAAACAACACCATTATTTGTCATTGGTTAAAATGCTGTATATGTATATACAGATATTGGACCTATTATCCGGAATCATCGGGACCTGGGGCATTCCGGATAACGGGTCTTTCCGTAATTTGGATCTTCACACTTTAAGACTACCAGAAAATCATGTAAACATTAAATGAACCAAATAGACTGGTTTTGCTTCCAATAAGGATTAATTATATCTTAGTTGGGATCAAGTACAAGGTACAGTTTTCTTACTACAGAGAAAAAGGAAATCATTTTTAAAATTTTGGATTATTTGATTATAATGGAGTCTATGGGAGACGGCCTTTCCGTAATTCGGAACTTTCTGGATAATGGGTTTCCGGATAACGGATCCCATACCTGTATATATATATATATGTGTATATATATATATATATATATATATATATATATATATATATATATATATATATATATATATATATATATATATATATATATCGCTCTCTCTCTCTCTCTCTCTCTATATTGTTTTTTGGTTTTTTTTTTTTGGCTTTTTTTTAATTAAAACCCTATGGGGTCATTCACAAATGGGAATACAGTATGTAAAGTACAAAACAACTATCTGCCATCTTTTGCACACAGCCTTCCTGTTTTAAACAATTTCTGCAGATAACAGAGTGACTGTCCCCATGAATACAGAGCTGCCTGCTTTTGGCAGTGTTGTATTCAAGAGGGTTGAGAAGAAGATAAAAGCTTCCACCCACATGTGTTCCCAATCTTAAGCGCCATTTAGACACGCAGTGGTGAGGGAGATGCAGTGGTGGATTTATCTGTCCAGGGGTCGGCATAGATGACCCCTCATTTGCATTACCTAGTGCAAATGCAAAGGAAATGAAGAGAATCCTAAAGCCGTGAGAAGTTTTTACATAACTGTTACTTTTTAAAGGATGATGTTTACATGATATAGAGCCTTAAGGGCTGTTTAAAAATGCACATGTTTTACCAAGGAATTGGTTTGCATAAATTCTAGCTGTAAGAAGTGTCACTTTTCAGCGAATCTTGAATTACTCGTTTAGGGAAATGTTTTCAGAAAATAAATGCCATTCTAGGTAAACGTAACAAATGCCTATAGCTGCTTTTCTAGCAATATAGCACTATTATTTTAATTCTACTGTTACACAGCAAATTCTATTCATACCAGGTTTCCAATTTCATTTGGTACCTGCTGAACAGGGCGGATATGTGACAAGTGCAAGCTGAACAGAGACCAGTGCATGTATTGGCCTTTTTGTGCACTTTGCTCCGTAGGTCTTGGCACTCTTAGAATGGGCAGTGCAAAGGTGTGCCCGGACCGAGGGGGTCTGCTTCTTCTATAGTCACTAGAAATCACCCCGTCTTCAGCAACTCTTACCTTTACCAATGCAAGCAGGCCCAGAGTGTAGTGCAACTAGAAAAATTCAAGGAGAATTTGTCGATGGCGGATGCTAATACCTTTAGGGGGATATATAAACTGAATAATTTTGCCCTAAAACTTGTGAATTCAAATTATGCTTGTATGTATGATATTTATTTGTAAAGTTCGAATAGGCTTAGAAAAACTTGTAAGTATGATATTTATTTGTAAAGCTCCATTAAAAAAAAAAGCTGGCTAGTTCATGTAGAAGGCAATGGCTGATTTTAATGCGCTTTTTTAATGTTATCTTTTTCAATTTTCCGACCCATTCAAAATAATATAAAAAAACGGAGTAAAAGGCTATTCAATTTTTTTTCACTTTTTTCTATCAGATTTTTTTATATTCAGATTTTTTAATAAATAAGCAAGCATTCAACTTTTTTTTTAAATTTAAAACTCTGACATTACATAAACTCAAATTATTATGTTTTTTTTCATGAATCTCTAAAAATTTGTGGTTTTACTATATTTCTTTCTAACGCTAAATATTTGAGATGTATAAAAAACAAAAAAAAATTGCTAGGTAAAAGTTGTCAAGGTCCCATAGAAGTCAGAGGGAGCTGCGCTGATCCTATTGGACCATTTTAATCAATTTAGACTTTTAGAGGTTTTTGGATTTTGTTTTGCTAGTAATTGTCTGAAAAATTCAGATTGTTTAATAACTTTCATGGCATAAATTTAGTTAAATCATGGTTTCTAAAATCTCTAAACCACTAAATTTCAACCAATGATAAATGGACCTCTAATACACCACATACAGTAATTTACTACATAAATGTATTTTAATCAAGTGGGGCTTTCAGAGGTTTTTGGGGGTTTTTTTCACTAAGAATTGTGTGATTGTGCAGTGCTTTTTTTCATTCGAGCTTTTTAAATTCAGACCTTTTAATAAATTCCATGGCATTAGAGATTTTAGAGAAAGTAAGTTTAGTCATGATTTCAGAGAAAGTGAATTTATTTGTGATTCCAAAAATCTCTAAAACCACTTAAATTAGACTTTTTCCTCGATGAATAGTTGTCTGTGACTTGTTGGCTTTCAATTTTCGTTCTAAATTCCTATTTTTTCATTAAGCCAGTTACTGTATTTTCAAGTTTTCCTCCCATTTCAATTTTTCAGCACTTTATCAAGAAACCAACGTTTATTGCACAGGGATGCTATGTTTTTTCATTGTTCAAATTAAAATGTTAAATGAAAAAATACACTGTATACATCTGTGCATGCCATATAAATACTGGTTATGCTATTGGCAGTCTTATTTTCTATTGAGTCCCTGGGCTTCCAAATCACTTTTCCTATTTCTAGTATCTCTATATAAAAAGATTCCGACAATTACAGCATTTATAGCCTGTAGTCTGTACAATATTGGCTTCTAGTTATGATTAAATGCGCTCGGGTTTAAAAGGCAGCATTTGATGAAGTCTAGTCCATAATTCTGAAATTACTGCAGTATTTAATTTTATGGACATATAAAACCTGATGGCATACAGTATATATATATGCTGCTTTGGGCTATGATAGAGTATTTTTTCCTTCTGTAAAATTATTTAACTAGAAAACTGATTCTGGGATTAGTTTCGAGAGGGAAGAAAGATAAAGGGCAGCTCTTGAAAAAGAGCTTTGAGAGATAAGATATTGCTTCTATTTATTAAGTGCTAAAGGATCATTGATTTTGGCACTGGGTTTAATCTAACAAGGCTATTAAGAACCAGATACGTTAACATCTGTTTTGTAAAATAGTGCGCATTACAGGTAGCAGATATATGAAGAATAATTTGCCTGCAGAAATGATAAACACACAATGTTTGCTGAAAATACAGGAGTTATTCTTCTCTGATATCTTTTACTCTTATTACACAGAGTACAATGTGGTTATAAACAGAGGCACTTACAGTACAGGTATACTGTATATTAGACTGTTATTTGTTCTGTGCTGCGTCTGCGGCTTCCTTATAGATTTTCTGCAAATGCAGCCTCCTTCTTCCATCTTAGATTTCTTAAAGGAGAATGAAAGACTTAAGCAATGGGAGTGCCAATTTGTTAGGCTTACCTCAGAGGTTATAATCACTAACCTCAGACCCTGGACCAGTGCTCCTTTTTGATGAAAAAAACTGCATGGCGGCTGTGGTTCTATTGTAGGAAGCACTGTGCCACCATCTTGCTTATGGCTTCTCCAATCCTATCTGCTGCTCTGGGTTGTGAGCTTGCACAGTAGAGCTTTGCACTGCAGCTTTCAGTTTCCATTTTGCTCAGCTGTTTATGCCCAGGGCAATAGTGAGAGTCATGGGGATTACAAATTAGATGGTCGCAACCCATGACATATAGGGGCAGATTTACATAGGGTCGAATATCGAGGTTTAATTAACCCTCGATATTCGACTGCCGAATTGAAATCCTTCGACTTCAAATATCGAAGTCGAAGGATTTAGCGCTATTCCTACGATCGAAGGAATAATCGTTCGATTCGAAGGATTTCAATCCATTGATCGAAGGATTTCCCTTCAATCAGAAAATTGTTAGGAAGCCTATGGGGACCTTCCCCATAGGCTAAAATTGGCCTCGGTAGGTTTTAGGTGGCGAACTAGGGGGTCGAAGTATTTTTTATAGAGACAGTACTTCGACTATGGTCGAATAGTCGAACGATTTTTACTTCGAATCTTTAGATTCGAAGTCGTAGTCGAAGGTCGAAGTAGCCTATTCGATGGTCGAAGTAGCCATATTCAACCATTCGAAATTTGAAGTATTTTTTCTTCTAATCCTTCACTCGAGCTAAGTAAATGGGCCCTAAGTCTTTTTTCCTTCATCAGGGTTTAATAAATCAGGAAAAATTTGTTTTTTTTCCTCAGAAAAAATGGTGTTTTCCCCTTCGAAAGTCAGACCAGAAAAAAAGTACAAGTTTTATTATTGCAGAGAAGAAGGAAATCATTAAAAAAATATAATTATTTGCTTAAAATGGGCTCCATGGAAGATGGATAGTATGGCCCACTCGCACACTCTGGCCTTCAAGAATCAGCGCCTGGTGCACGGTGATGGAGGGATCGGCACCCTCCCAAACAGACAGTTCCAATAATTAACTGGCACTCGCAGCTGGTTCAAGCAGGGATAAACCTTTCTTGTTTATTTTGCAAATGTGCAATGTTTCGGGGGTTGTACCCCATTGCACATTTGCAAATAAACACGCAAGGGTTTATCCCTGCATGAACCAGTCGCGAGTGTCAGTTAATTATTGGAACTCCATGTAAGATGGCCTTCCCATAATTCAATAATTCTGAGCTTTCTGAATAATAAGTTTCTAGATATGAAATCCCATACCTGTAATGTATTGTATTGCATTGCAATGTATTGCTTTTTCAGCATAATTACTACTAGGAGTCATTTAGAACTGCATGGACATTTGTGGTCACAAAAAATGTTTTCCTACAGTCGGTTGCTCATTTAACCCCATTTATTAAAGGTACATAGGTACTTGTGTCAACAAATGCTACTTGTACTTCTATATGGTTGCGCTCAGCATCACTTTTTCTTGCCCCCTGTTCCAAATGAAGCACTGTTGCACCCACTGACGCTGGGGAACCTTTGAGCTAGTGGCACCTCCAACAAGGTGGTAGCTTCAGAGTTCCCACAGTTCCCAACATTAATATATTCAGCGTCACTTTGGGGCAGATTTACTAAAGGGTGAAGTGGGCATCAATATCGAAAATTCACCAGAAATCCAAACTGCTGGAAAATCGCCAATTTACTAACAGGCATAGAGGACACTTCGCTAGCGAAAGAGACAATCGCTAGCACAGTTTTGCGCCCTATCGCCAGGTGAACGATTGCAACTACGCAAATTCACTAAAGTGCACATTTTACAGAACGTTACCTCTTTTGCCAGAGTTTGCTTCACCACCGTAGACCTGGAGAACTGAAGAGATGAAGCTACATCCTCCTCAATCTTATGTAAGTGACATCATATCCTGTATGCGGAAAAGTCATAAAAGTTTTTTCATATTTTAATGTGGGCTTGCCTTCAAAAGTTCTAATTATTGAAGATTTTTTGAGGGGCATGCCACATTTGTTTTAGGTGGGCTCATGTCTAGGGCATTAGAGGATCTCTTTTGTCTTTATTTTGCTTCCTTGGACATGTGTAATAATAAGTGGCCATTTCAAGCACCAACATCACTAATAAAGACGTCTATATGCCATATATGTACCCACCCTATTCCAATTGACCTAAACATAAGTGTAATAATGAAGTTTAACTCGACAGAATTGAACGCTAGCGAAAAATCGTTAAGAAATGCTCGCATTGATGAATTAACACTAGCGAAACTTCGTCTGCATTCAGCTGCTGAGATGCAACTTCGCATTTTAGTGAATTCGCATAGTGGTAATGAATTCACGCCTGCTGAAGTGGCGCAAAGTGTGGTGGAGCGTTCGCTGGTGAAAATTGCCCATTTAGTGAATTTGCCCCATTGTGTCTAAAAACGGAAGTGATGTCATCCAAACTTTTTCAGTGTAGTTTTGTCTCATTTGTGTAAAAGCACATCAATTGTGATGCATTGGTCACTATTGTGTCAGGAGCAACTCCACCTGATGACCACAACAATATTAGAATTTTGATGAAAATCTTGCTTTGTCGAACGGATAACATGTCTAAAACTTGCACTTTGCTCACTGCATTTGCACACTAATTGGCCCCTCCTGTCTATCACTTCTTGATATATAACTGTATCCTTCTGTAAATAGGTGCTGTATACAGTCACAAACAGGTTAAAAGTTTTGAACTCTTTTTTCAGTGAAGGTCAAAGCAATTCCCAATAAATAACATTAATTATGCCAAAGAAGATTGTTCATGTATCCCTGGCAACACCTTAATACTCCCAACATAACTGGAAATAATATGCTTTATGATAGTCCTTTAAAAATGTTGAATGTCTGTGCAACTGTTCCAATTATAGCCAACAGCCATAGAGTAAACAGATATTTTTATTAGCAAAAGCAGAACACCTATAGGTTTACAGTGCAAGAAATCAATGTCTGATCAACTGGTAAAACAGAATAAGTACTTCTTTCTTTGTGTGGTTTTATACAGTTTACTCTAAAGGTGCGGATGCAAAAAAAAGTCTAAGGCATTGACAGATGGCACTCAGCGTTGGACTCCCACTGTGCCCAGCAGGACAATGGCTTACAAGGTTTGGGTTGTCAGAAAGACTCTGTCTTCCAATTGAATGGCAAAGTATTGCCTGGCAGTTTAATTCAGATACAAAACTTAATTCTGTCTTCATTTGCAGATATGTCTGGTTGGTTGTGTATCCTCCTCCCTGTGCTCCAGTACAGAAAATATCAGAGACAACAACAGCCATTGATCACTGGAGAACAGGTTGAAGGTAGGAAATGTGTGACATTGTTTGATCTCTTTAAAGATGTTATCATAGAAAAACAACATACTGTATAATGAATGTATGCTAAACATGTTCTAGATACTGTCACAAAGAAGTGTGCACCCATAATGTCTCATTGTACACGGCAGAGATACATAGTAGAACTATTCATTATAATCATAAATTACTTTTAACAAATACTTTTTTTTTTAAATAACTTTTCACATATTTGCAAGAGACTGGTTTAATTCACAATTAATTACAAACAAAGGGCTAAATACGAGGTTGACCTCCAATGTGATTACTTCTTGCATCACAGATCTCAAAGAAAGAGCAATAATATCCAGTAATGTGGGAAGTGCTTTTCAAGCAGGTTCAAAAAACAGATTTCTGCTTTGGAGAAAGGTTGACATCACATGATCTGATGCATGAGGCTAATGGGAAAAAAGAATGTAGCAGAAATCTCTTCTATTATCAACAACTGTCAGAGGTCCGTTTAGCAGCCAAGATGTTTGTGGTTGGTTGCAGTGGAAGTTAATTAAAATGATTCCGATTTCATAAATATTGCTATTATATATATGACTATGTTTTGTGCCATTAATGAAGTTCGGATAATGAGCATGTTGTGCCTGTATCAGGTTTCCTTCGGCCATAAGATATTTTAACCTTTGTGTTGTCAATCTTACAATTCTCTGAGAAATAAAAGGAGCATTTAATCATAAGAACATTTGAATTATTTATGGCTTCAGGTTGACTGTGATTCTGCCTACAGAACACGGAATGTATACACCATTGAAAAGTAGTCAAACTTGTGATTGGTCAAAAATTAGTTGAGAAGGTTTGGAGATCTTTCTGGTATAGTTGCACTGTTTGTTTCTACCTGCATCCCCATCTCTTTTGTCCCATGCTTTTGACCCTCTTTGCTTTGTGTGTCATAGACTTCTTTTCTTGATCGCCCATTTGCTCCACTGAAGGAGGGAATATGAAAATATGGGTTGTCAGCCTGGCCCGTCACCTACTAAACCCCTGTAAACCACACACGAGTCCTGGTAAGTAGTGTCTATTCTTATAACCAACCTTATTATCTGTGGGGTATTGTGTTACATGTTGTGCTGTGTGGGTGCTGTGTGGGTGTTGTGGGTTAACTTAACCTAGCCATACACATAAACATCCACTTGTTTGGCCAGGTCACCTTTCCCTGATATGCCCTTATGCAATTTTGGGCTGACAGGGCCAAACGATTGGATCACAATGCTGGGAACGCAGGCTGTCAGGGCAAGGATTGCATCAATGAGTTGATGCGGTCATCACCAAAATGGATTTTTAAACTTGCCTGACCAATATCTTCCCAATTTTTGACAAAATATCTAATAGGGCAATCCCATTGAAGTCTATGATTAAATATCTGCATGCACAAAATGCATAAGGTGGTGTGCTTATTCGCTCCTTGCCTGAAATAAAATTTGACAGTCCACTGAGTGTGAGTGCCTGCTGCTTCTTCCTTGGTTTAATATTTCCACCTTGAGCTGTAGTTATTGGGTGTGTGTACCCAGACCCCACGTGTAGATGGGTGAGATTGTATAATTTGGCTTTGAACCAGAAATTCCTTTTTTCAATATTGTTATCCCGTTGGTGGGCACAATATACTGCACGATAAGACACTGAGTCAGCAACTTTTATCGGCCTGTGTATGACCATGGCTGTTGACTACTTTTTGCTTGCAGGTGTTGCAGGCTACTTTATATACTGTGGTACTACCTTATATACTGTAATATACTGAGTTATTTACATTAAAGGTATTGTAGGACCCCTTCTATTCTCTGAAAAATGTTATGCAAAGTGTAAATTCGTGCACAGCGATTATGGACTACCCTATGCTATGAGGGGCATTTCCAGCTATCTAATATATTGCAGGATACATATGAATTATTTTACACCCCTTTACTTGTACTACTAACACAGAAGTAGTAGTCCTCCCTTTATAGTTAAAAATTAGGCAAACCCTTATTTATCCATCTACATTATTTACACCAAAACGGCGCACCCCTCTAAAAGTGAAGTATTGATAGCTTATTTAGTATTCACAGATTTATATTTTTTCATTATTTTGATGACAAACACCATTTTGTAGTGCAGACAGAGCCTGGTCCAGTTTTGTGCCTGCCATTCATCTAGCACAGATATTGCATTTGTCTGGGGCTTGTGCACCTGGACCCACTGAATGAAGTGGTGAGTTGTCTAAATTTCTAAAGTGTACCAGTTTTCCTATTAAGGGTGTTGTCTAGAACCTTTAAAGAACCTCAATTGTAGATGGGCAATCTACAGAAGGATGGGTCTATTTACCTGTTCTGTTACACTCTGCGTCAGACTGGGCCACAGGGATACCAGGAAAACTCCCGGTGAGCACAGGTGTCAGTGGGCCCTCATGCTGCTAAACATTTGGCCTATTTCATGGCCATTCCCTATTTCTATGAGAACAAAGAGGCTAAATAGATGGAATAATAGATTATACTATGCAAAGAAAAGAGACTAGGAGAATAGAGGTTGAGTGTGGAGAGGAAAAATAATAGTACTGACAGTGGCCCCTGGTCTAAGATTAATTGTTGGGCCCCTGGTCAAAAGATTTTGTGTGGGCCCCTGGTGTCCCAGTCCGACCCTGGTTACACTTCACATTCACAGACCAATTCAGTTAGCTGTATTGCTGAATCAGATGTTACAGTAGATCAGTGTGCCTCTAGTTTATTGCATATATAGAATATGTAAGGTTTGCTCCCTCTTGTGGTCAGCATAATCTTTTTATTTGCCATCAGTAGTGATGGGCGAATGTATTCTCCAGGCACAAATTCGCTGCGAATTTCCGCGTTTCTCCGCCAGTGAATAAATTAGAAAAATCTGGCGCGTCAAAAAAAATTGGTGTGCACCAAAATTGTTGCATGCATAAGAATTGTTGTCCGTCAAAATTATTCGGACGCCCATTATCTTTAATGCATTTGGATAAAATAGTTTACAAAAAAGCATATAAAAATTGTCGATGGCATCAAAATTGACGCGTGTCAAAATTATTTTGACCCCCATTGGCTTCAATGCGTTTCGCACAGATTCGCCCATTACTAGCCATCAGTTTCTGAACAAATCATACTGTACCTCTTCAATTTTGTAGTTTTGTAAACATAATTGTTAACTAAACATGTAAATAATTGTTTAACTGAAGTAGAAGGTGATCTTGGGGAATAATTATAGAAGATAAACAGCTTGAGTAAATAAATAACATGTGCAGCACAAGCAGGGGCATCAGCTGATTTACCAGCTGGACATTGAGATCAGTGATCTACTACAACTATTTCTTTGTTGGGGTCACAATATTGTATATGCCATGTTTGGGAGCCAAAGACGTTTACAGAGCTCTAGCGCTGGCATAGAGCCAAATTCATCTTTTTGATGGCTGAAACCGATTAAATAACATTTATTGGGTTATTTATAAAAGTCTGTTTTTTTCTGGTCGGACTTTTGAAGGGGAAAACCGCCATTTTTTCATAGAAAAAAAGCTCAAACTTTTTGTGATTTATTAGACCCTGATAAAAAAAAAAAAGTACTCCAACTCAGACCTGCTGAGTTCAAGTAGATGTAAATGGCAGATGTTCCGTTTATATCCTGATCTGCGCTAAAAAATCCAAAAAATTCGCAGTTTGTACATTTTGGATTTTTTCACGATTTTATTGAAAATCTGAAAAATGTTTTAATAAATAAGGGGGAAAAGTCAAAGATTTGGTCAGAGTCGTTTTCGGAAAATAGTGAGGATTTTTCAGATTTTGATAAATAACCCCCTGAATGTTCAGAATGAAATATATATAATGTACCAATACACCAAACTACCTACAGTATTCAAATGGTGCTGGTAAATTTTACTAACTTTTTAAGTAGGACAGATTAATAATTAATAATTAAGTAGGATAATTAATAAATTAACAAAGCCCAGACACTCCTCAACTGAGGTTTTGTTTTATAAGATCTATCATGCAAAGTGTGATCAAAGGAAGGTTTAACCAAAACTGTTCTGACCATATGAAGTCTATGAAGTCTGCATTTATGATAAGGCTGAGACACAGAACATATTTATTCTGATATATCGGAAATTACGAGAATATATTATTGTATTTGCTATTTTTTGTTTTTAATAAAGTCCTTCCTATTTCCTACAATATATAAAAGATCACAAGAAATATACACAGTACAAAGAGCTCATATAAGAGCCTAAGTGCTATGTGGTAAGGAGGTCCCTGCCCCATAGAGCTTACATTCTAAATGGTTGGTTGGCTTACATACAGGCACAAATTGGAGGGGGAAAAGTGAACACAGTAAAGGCATTGTCCAAGGACAGTATCAGGACTAGACTAATTTTCTAGTGATCTAAAAAGTAGACATTTAGGGGGTTATTTACTAAAGTCTAATTTTTTCTGGTTGGCATTTAAAGGGGAAAACACAATTTTTTCGTGGAAAAAAAAACCTCACATTTTTAGAGATGTATTATAATTCGAGGCTGATAAAAGTTAGATTCCAAAAATATTCTGTCTAGAACTTGCAGAGGTCATGTAGAAGTCAATGGCAGATGTCCCCTTTCCAATTGGAAGATATCATGATCTGCGCTTGGTTTCATACTATGATCCAAAAAAATGTATGGTTTTCAGACCATAATCCAGAACTTTTTTCCACGATTTTACCTTGATTTTATAGAATCTCATCCTGCACCAAATTTTCAAGTTATTTTATTGATAAATAAGGTAAAATTGTGGGTGGGAGTATTAATAAAATAATGAGAAAAATTTGGGTACAACCCCCTTAATTTGTTTTTTTTGAAAAATATGCACAAAATTACACAAAATTTAATAGAGTGAGAGAGATAGCAAAGGAATTTCACTCTGGCAAACTATTGCAAGCACTCTTTATTAAATACACCCCTTTGTCCATAGCAAGAGTTCTAGGTTACTGTATGTCCCTGGAGGTACATGCAAAACCATGTAAATTAGTTATAGTATATAGTATATCATTATCATGAAAACACGTGCTTTAAAGAAAAATAAAATTAAGTCAGTTTGCGTGATTTATTACTGATGTTCTAATAAATGTTTTACTTGTGCTGTCCAGACTGGATTAAAAATGGATCCTGTGTAAACTCAGGAGCTTTCCTGAGCTCTTTTACTTTTTTTATGTTTTCTGAAATAATTTAAGTGTTTTAGCCTTTTTGAGCTTTTGACTCAATTGAGAGTCAGCCAGGCCCGGCCACAAAGGTCCGGCCTCGGGGGGCTTAAATTGGAGCAGAGCTGTTACATCCCTCCCATTTTTCACGATTTACTTGATTTTAGCACCCTTCCCCCGGTTTGCCGTCACCCTAGAGAATTGTCAAAATTTTTCAAGGTTTTCTGTAAATTTCATCATGTGGATGTGCAATAGCATTCAGCGACATCCCAGGAAAGCATTTGTTAATGCATGGGTAGAGCACAGCGACATCAGTAGATCCTTTGCACATACTTGTGACGTTACTACCAGGCGAGTATGCTCACTGTGTGATGTCACTTCAGGTCTGTGTCAAAAATTTCTGGTGGCAAGGTCCCCCACATTTCCACTAGCCAAGGCTGACAGCTGTGATTAAGGGGCAGCATGCCATCCAGCTAGAGACTAGGCGCTAGTGCTCCGTTATAAAGGAAGAATGTTTATGTGCGCATTGGGTGGGACGGGGTGTCAGAGGACATTGGCTTTGGGGCTCTCTCAGGGCAAGTCAGCAACCCAAAAGTTAACTGAATCAAGTGCATAGACTGTTAGGGTTGCTGACATCCTTGGCTTTCAAAAAGCTGAAAAGGCTGAAGCCTGCAGTATAAAATTGTATGAAACTGATATATCTCAGAAACTACCTAAAATAGGAGATTCATGTTCATTCCAATGTTCATTGCGCAGTCAATATGGTTACACCAATTTATGTTTTTTTGGGGTTAAGATCCCCTTTAATTGTGGAATATAGTAATCATTTTGTTTGCAATGGATGCGAGGATCTTTATGCAAATAATTGTGCAAAACTGGATTACTAATCTGGCTTTTAAACATTTTCTCAATAACGTGAATTCCTTAAATATCTGCATTTTAATACCTAATAAGCACTTTACAGGTTCTGCACTTCAGATCTATATTTAGTCAGAAGAGGGAGCTATTCTTTCAACAAGCAGCCGATTCCAATATTCAAATAACATGCTTGCAAATGGGTAAAAAAAAACATTAACTGCGCTGCTTGCTAATTGTTCAAGGACTCAGCAAAAACATTTTGTTTTTAATGATAGAAACCATTGCCTGGAGCCCTACGGTAAGCACCATGGGTCCCCCTTCAAACACATACATATTATTATAGCTTGACAAAACATTTTACAGTTCAGTAAAACTATATAAGCATGCTGATAACAATTCTTTTGCCATATTAAGACAAACACTGAGAACAGATTTTGTTTTATGAATTCACTGGCAGTTTCTGTTGGAAGTGCTGAAGAATTGATCCATTGTGACAAAGTAACAGGAAAATGGACAACATTTTATAATCTATTATGCTCTATATGTGTAGCTTGTGAGTTACCATTATAACAAGATTTTAATTTAGGATTTGAAGGGCCACTAATACATTTTTAAATGGTATTTGTCTTGCTTTACTTCTGTCAATATGTCAGTGACCTTATTTCCTCCCATAGACCTTTTATTCTTGATAATCCCACAATTAACAATGTTAATAGAACATTTAGGGAGTTATTTATTAAAGTCCGAATGCTAAAAAAATTGAGTTTGTATTACTATAAAATCAGAATTTTTAGTGGAAAAAAAAACCTCAATTGTTTAATTTGGTGTTTGTACGAAGTCACCAGCCTCTACTAAAGTTTGATACTCATTGAGTGTTGCAGCAAAAACCATGGAGCGATCGTCTTTCCACTTCTTCTAGCTTCAAAATTCCCAGGGCAGACGTATGGGCAGTAGAATGAAATAGCTGACTTTTTCGTTAAAGTTCAGCTTTCCTGCTACTGCTCATGCACAGCTGCAAGAAACAAGAAGAAGCCAGAAGGCTTCGCTGGAAGGTTCCTGGGCCAGTGCAGTTCTCTCCTTATAGGTGCACCAAAACAGGGTTTAAGGTAAGTACATGCGATCACTTGGGGGTGCCTAACTTTTGGCACCCCCAAGTTAAAAGACCTTTCCTTCTCCTTTTAAAGTTACTGATGTAAGAAATGTGCTGGTTACTATACTTCCATTGACCATGGGGTAGTACAGAATTCCTGCTTCCCTAGTGCTCTGCTCCGCCTCTTTTTTTTTTGTGGACTACCCCTGTGCAAGGGGTAGATGTGACAAATAGACTGAGCTAGAGGAAGGCATCAGGAGAAGTTCAAGGCAATAAGATAAACATTTCAGTTAGTTAAGCAGGAGATATAGGGGCTCTGTGACAGACTAGCTCCTGTCATAGTACATCCCCTGGGGTATAAGTTGGTAAGAACAAGTTATGAAGAGTAGTTTGTGCTCCACCAAGGAGGAAAAGTATGGGGTTGCAAAATAGTAATGTCTTAGGATATATTTATCCCTAGGAGGCTTCTAATGAGATGACCAGTCTATTACAATATTTGCAGTGGTAAAGTAGGAGTCCTATGCCTCTATTTTGGGAATTGTTCAGTGTAAAAATAAAAACTGGGTAAATAGATAGATTGTGCAAAATAAAAAATGTTTCTAATATAGTTAGTTAGCCAAAAATGTAATGTATAAAGGCTGGAGTGACTGGATGTGTAACATAATAGCCAGAACACTACTTCCTGCTTTTCAGCTCTCTTGGATTACACTGACTGGTTACCCTGGCTACCAGGCAGTAACCAATCAGAGACTTGAGGGGGGGGGCACATGGGTCATATCTGTTGCTTTTGAATCTGAGCTGAATGCTGAGGATCAATTACAAACTCACTGAACAGAAATGTACTATGTGGCTCCCCTTCAAGTTGCTGACTAACTCAGAGTTAGAGAGCTGAAAAGCAGGAAGTAGTGTTCTGGCTATTATGTTAGACATCCAGTCACTCCTGCCTTTATACATTACATTTGTGGCTAACTAACTATATTAGAAACATTTTTTATTTTGCACAGTCTATCTATTTACATGGTTTTTATTTTCACATTGAACTGTTCTTTTAAATATTGGTGCTACAGGTGCTGCTGTTCCTGTTACCAGTGAATCAGTTTCCCATCTTCAGGATGTCTTTCTCCAGGGTGACTGAGCATCAGGACTAGGCCGCCGACAGCCTGTCAGGGATATGGTGTGGCTCAAGCTGGATCTCCATGTATTTACATCTTGATGGTTATTAAACACGTTTTTTTTCTGTCTTTTCGCCCTTTGGAAAGAGTGCGGCTCTGAGTAAGAATGTTGAGTCACTTCTTAGGATGCTCGTGTTCCACCCTTGGTGATGTCAATTTTACTTTAAATATCCCAAAACATTTTTTTGGAGATTTCTCTAGATGAGTCTTGGATTCTGTTTGGGATTCTCATATGGCTATTATTTAGAATATTTGATTTCCCTCTTGTTCGTGATATAAAATAAATACACACATTTACTTAATGATAAACACTGATATGGTAAAACATATCTATACACCATTAAATAGAGGAATGAACCAAAACCAAATGTCTATAAATCCCTTCAAATAAATCTAGAAATGCAATAATGGGAACATATTTTATAGTTCTGCTTACAAATAAGATACAGGAGTAGGGATGCACTGAATTCACTTTTTGGGATTCAGACGAATCCCCGAATCCTTTGTGAAAGATTTGTCTGAATACCGAACCAAAACCTAATTTGCATATGCAAATTAAGGGTGGGAAAGGAAAAGGTGGGGAAAATGTTTTTACTTCCTTGTTTTGTGATGAAAAGTCACGTTATTTTCCTTCCCGTCCATAATTTACATATGCAAATTATGATTCAGATTCGGTTCGTTCAGGCACAAAAATTAGGCCAAATCCGAATCCTGCTAAAAAAACTGAATCCTGGCCAAACCGAATCCTGGATTCAGTGCATCCCTACTTAGGAGTAAGGTTATCTACTGATAATTGTGTTTGATTGTATACATTAAAGTAGCACTTTATACAACGTAGCACTTTGTGTCAGTGGCGATCCTAGAGGGGGGCGGGCCCTGGTGCGTGACGCACAGCCGGGCCCTGCCCCCTCCGTACGGCCGCATTTGCCGGTCTTTTACAGAGGCGAACGGACTGCCGGGGGGCCCTGAGGGGGTGCGGGCCCTGGCCCGCTCGCACCCCCTGCTCCCCCGGTAGTTCCGCCACTGCTTTGTGTTATAACCACATTTTCCCCTTGGGATTTCATAAGAGAACTATTGAAGATTATTACAGCTATGTGATATGAGAAGCATAAGGCATCATGGGTGGGTTTTACTAATTCTATTAAGGGCACTGAGATTATTCGTCATGAAATATATTTAGCCCATAATAAATAGGCACAAGATTGCGTCTCATTTTTATTTTCTACCATGTGGTATTTGACCTGGTGTAGCAACACAAGGAGAGCACACCCACGATGACTAACTATTAGCATTTTACTTTTCATAAAGGAAATTGGTGGGGGGTGGATTAAAATAGCATGTCCTGTACTTGCTTTAATTGAAAAAGTATGTTGGCTCATTCACAGAATTGAATGTGAACAAAAAAACAAGAGTTAGCTCTAACGAAGATTTAATTTGAGACGTCATTTTCACAGACATTTCCAAGAAATGATAACACATCCTTCTGACTTCATATAACCGTCTGTTATAATTCCTTGTGTAAAGTAGGAAAACTGTTCATTCCACTAAAATAATTAAAATTATATTTTTTTGGAAAATCATTTCCTAACATTTTTCCGTTCACTTTTTGTGGTAGTTTATGGTATAAGCTTGTATCTCTAAAAATGACTGATAATTCAAACACATTCAAAGGTTTAAAAAGATTTAAAAAATGTTGTCCATTCTGGGTGATAAACTATTTTGTATTTATAAATTCAAGGTCCATGACAGTTCTTGTGAATTGCTGCGTTTTGCACATGCAAAGACCCAGTAACAATGGAGCACCACATTGGTTAACTGTTACTAAGGAAACTGTTGCTTGGTAGTGGGTGGTCAGTGCCCCAGTGGTAGCTTTGTAAAAAAAAACAAAAAATCAACTGTTATTTAACAGTAATCATTGACAATATGGGGCACATTTACCTAGGGTTGAATATCAAGGGTTAATTAACCCTCGAGATTCGACCGTCTAAGTAAAATCCTTCGACTTCGAAGTCGAAGGATTTACAGCAATTCGTTAGTTCGATCGAACGAAAAATCATTCGATCGGATTTTAATCCATCGAACGAACGATTTTTCTCTGACCAGAAAATTGTTAGAATGACTATGGGGACCTTTTTGTTAGAAAGCTATGCACCTCGGTAGGTTTTACTTGCCGAAGTTTTTTTTAAAGAGACAGTACTTCGACTTCGAATGGACGAATAGTCGAACGATTTTTAGTTTGAATCGTTCGAGTCGAAGTTGTAGTCGAAGTAGCCAATTAGATGGTCGAAGTAGCCAAAAAAAAACATTCGAAATTCAAAGTTTTTTTTCTTCTATTCCTTCACTCGAACTAAGTAAATGTGCCCCCATGTGTACAAATACAAATGTCAGCATTCTGTAAAATAAATATATAACAATATATAACAATAAGGGGGTTATTTATTAAAGTCCAAATGCTAAAAACTAAAAAAAAAAAATCCTATAAAATCCAAATTTTTAGTTACATTCTTTTTTAGATTTATTATACCCCAAGGCTGCAAAAAGTCAGAATTCAAAAATACTCCATCTCCAACCTGTCGAGATCCTGTAGAAATCAATGGCAGAGGTCCTATTTGCAATTCAAAGATATTATTGTCTTGGCTGGGTTTCGTACGATCTGAACATTTTTGGTATTTCCTCCTATTTCACGAAAAATTCAGACTTTTCGGGTTTCACATATGACAAATTCATATTTTTAGTGCAACAATGCAAAAAAGTTGTGTTTTTTCCTCATTTTCCCAAATGAGATTCTACTTGGTTGGACTTTTTTATTTAAAACATCATAAAATGTGGATATTGATAAATAACCCCCTTCAAATGCATATGTCTTTAGCAGAAGATAAACAGAGAACTGTTCATCTTATATTTGATTTACATACCAAATTATTTGGATTTAAAATCAGAGCAATAAGATATTGCACCTGCCTGTGTTCTTCAAACTGTCATACCAACATTTTTGACACACCTCTTTAAAACTAAAAGGGAAAAATGGAAAGCAACCAGCTTGAAGCCTTTGTCGACCATTAAAGCTTTTCTTCTAGCGTTTATTTGATGGTTAGGAATATTGTGAGATGAAACAGGTATTTTACTGCAGGGATTCCCCTAGAATCCACATTTTTTTTGTTAGTACTTTTTACTGCTTGTAAATTATTTATTCCCCTGACTGAGTTACATGAGAATTTTCTGGTGATATATGTACAACACGTACACGAGCTATCTTTCAGTACTGTTTCTCTTACCAATGGAAGACAGTAAAATGTAAAAGAAAGGAATAAAAAATAAACTAGTTACCCAAATCTAAAAAAGATTATCCACCTTTTTTTTGAAAATGCCCTTCCAATTAATACTTCTCATGCCTTCTTGATGCCTCTCTCTTAGTCCCTCCTAACCATAACAAGTGTTTCCAGTCATGGTGTCCTTATCAGTTGCCAATTAACTCTGCTTTATCTGTTATTGCCCATTATAACTGCCCATTATACCGGCTCTCGTTCCGTATTGCCCATTGTTAATTATTGTATTCTACAGGTACGGGACCTGTTATCCAGAATGCTCGGGACCTGGGGCATTCCGGATAATGGATCTTTACGTAATTTGGATCTTCATACCTTAAGTGTAGTAGAAAATCATGTAAACATTAAATAACCCCAACAGGCCTGTTTTGCCTCCAATAAGAATTAATTATATCTTAGTTTGGATCAAGTACAAGGTACTGTTTTATTATTACAGAGAAAAAGGAAATCATTTTTAAAACTTTGGATTATTTGGGTAAAATGGCAGTCTATGGGAGATGGCCTTTCCATGATTCTGAGCTTGAAATAAATGCAAATGCAAAGCTTTACTGGGCTAATAGTTTTTGTAAAGTTTAAATACTTTATAGTAATTGTAAATGACTTATGCATGTACCCTGCACTGTAGTGTATACAAAATATGTTTATTTTTGTAGAAATAGGTTTCATTATTTTCATATATTCGATTTTGAGGTATAAATAAGTTGCTTGATTTGACGAAAAACATAAATCATGTTGTCAGTTGTGCAATGCAAATTTTTGCTCACCTGTTAGGTGAGATTTATCTAGGTTTAGGGACACACTGATAAATTGCTAAATATATAAGCAACTGTAATTAATAGATAATTTCTGTTCTGCAGAATAGGATGTAAGATGCATTATACTTTGGTTCAAGGGAGTCATATAATTTGAACCTGCCTTGAGCAGGTGATAATCCTAGGGTTTCCTGTGATATTCAACTGAATCATGTGCCAATCCCTGTTTTTATGTCACATGCTCTGACACTCCTACATGGACACAAATGGTACATTTTAGTTAAAAGAACCACAGTTAATTTTAGTTAAAAGAACCGGGGTTAAAGAGAAACATGCACATGATGCATGGTTAAATAAATTCTACTTCCTTGTGATGAAAAGTCACATGATTTTAAGGATTCAGTTTGTCCAAGCATTTGGATTTGACCAAATCTGAACCGTGCTGAAAAAGGCCGAATCCCCAACTGAATCCTGGATTCGGTGCATGCCTAATTTTAAGGCACCTTCCCAATACCCCCAATACCCATGTTTCAAGCATTCCAAATAATAAATCCAAACCTAAAATACCATAACATTCCTGTAATATTAACATTGTGTGCAAAGGCCATGTAAATGCAAAAAAATAAAAGCCCATTTTTACTTTCTTTAATGAAAAAGAAACCTATCTCCAATAAACTGTAATTAAAAAATGTTTACCGTTTTTATAAGAAACCTGACTGTATGCAGTGAAATTCTCCCTTCATTTACTGCTGTGGATAGGAATTGTCAGATGGTCCCTAACTGCTGAGCAGGGAAACAATCATACTTATGTACAGCAGGGGGAGCCCCCGCCTTACTTCCCAGCCATGCAGAACTCAAGCAGCTTTGTTTATGACGATCCCTAAGCAACCCAGACCACACTGAGCATGTGCACAGTCTTAGTCTCATACTTATGAACAACAGGGGGAGCCCCCGCCTTACTTCCCAGCCATGCAGAACTCAAGCAGCTTTGTTTATGACGATCCCTAAGCAACCCAGACCACACTGAGCATGTGCACAGTCTTAGTCTTGCAAAGATGTTTAACAAAGTTACAAGGTTACCTTTAACACCCACTACCCTAGCCCTGTTCTGCTTTGGCCACACTCCATTGTGCACTACCTTTCCCACCAGATGTTCTGTCATCACATTAACTTCCAGTAATGTTGTTGTTATTGAGAGGACACTAGTCAACAGTACAACTTACAGAGCCACACTACAATTTATATAATAGGCATATTTCCTTGAATAACATTTATATTGTCTCTCATATGAGTGTAATTATATTATTTAGATATTTTCCACATCACAAATTTTTGGGAAATAGTATAATTCAAGAGGCAATAACCAATGTCTGTTGCTGGGAGATGAATCAGGCCAGAGAAGTTTATTAAAAGAGTGCAACTCCAGGATAAAGTAACTATACTGTGAAGGTGTTTATTTTTAGCATGTTAGAAGTACAACCAGATTAAAAGTTTAAAGTTTGTGATGAAAAATGTCACCAAAATATATTTTATCTCTTCTCAACGATGTGTGCCAGGAATTTGTATGCCTTTCTTGTCCAGGAAATATGAGTTGAGACCCCCATTAGACTTTGTGGTTTATGAACTAACCTCAATTATTTGTTTAATTGTTTAATAGTTTTTGCTTTTCCAGTCTGGCACGGCTCCTTGATTTGCTTTTCCAGTCTGGCATGGCCATATAAACCAGGAGAAGCAACATGCATTATGCTGTAATGTTCCAGTTACATGTATAAGGACTGTAAATATGTTGTCTATGCTTCTTAAAATGCTCTGCTAACAACTAAACCTACTTAAATTTTGTTTTGCACATAGTCCTTTAGCCCATAGCATTCCTAATTTATAAATAGCACCATCCTAATGAGGAAAATTGCCTTCCAGTACTCTAAATAATGTCTGGTCTTTCCTTCAGGGTAGAATTATGGAAGAAGTAACCCCCTGGCAATGCAGAAAATCTTAGAACTTGCAGCATAGACTACCCCTCTTGGCAAGACATCTTGTTATTATGCAAGTAATGGTCCAACAGTCTGAAGGTATATTTGATTTTTCATATTCATATTTAATAGTAATCTTTTAGGTATTGATCCTTTTAGGTATTGATCAGCTTGTTGTACCTCTTGATCCTTCTTAAGGTAACCATACACGGGCCGATAAAAGCTGCCGACAGACCGAGTCGGCAGTTTATTGGCCCGTGTATGTGGCCCCCCGACGGGCTTCCCCGATCGAGTTTCGGCCAGATCTCGATTGGATGGGACTAAAAATCCCGTCGGATCGCGGCAGCATCTGTTCGTTGATGCGGTCCTGCGATCCGACTACACGTTACAATTTGTTAGGATCCGATCTTTGGGCCCTAGGGCCCACGATCAGATCAGCCCGATATTGCCCACCTCAAGACATCGCCAAGCGAGCGGATCTCTCCGTGTATGGCCACCTTTACCCTGTGTTGTACTTATCTACTTTACTCCTGCCTGTCAGCTTGGTACCTACTTTTATTTCCACTGCAGTCAGACTATACTAAACTTTAATGATTTCAGTGCAGAATTCTGCTGGAGCCGCACTATCAACTGAATTTTTTTCCCCATGATAGTATCCCTGTAAAGTTGAACCACCCTTTTAATGTTATTTTGATTTCAAATTGAGAGGGTCTCTTAGAATGGCTATATGATTCCACACTAACAAAGCACAGTTCTGTAAAACATCTGGGGAAATAGTGGTTATTTAAAGTATTCCTAAGGAACAGCCCTATAATCAACACATCTTTTGTGAGGAAAAGTGCATATTTAGCATATTACAGTCATCATTAGAGATATTTCTCCCTGGTATGAATCTAAATGACAATGTGAACGATTTGTGTTACTCCCAGCATACTTGCACTTTGTAGATTCGATTTTTATTTTTGGCACAAATGCAGCACTGATATGAAACTGTCAGCATATCTTAAATAGTTCTGCTTCTCACAGGAGAAAGTGTTGTACAACATTAGTGTGATGATTTTGAGAAGATTTGCCTGTATTGTACTGTTGATAGAACTAAATTCATAACACACATTCTATGTTCATTTTCTTTCATCGAAGATGGAATTCCGACAAGTGAATCATTTGGCTTCCATCTGAACCTGACAAACTGATCTCTGCCCTTAAGAAACAATGCCAAATATGTGGCATCTCCCCACATACCTCGGCTCTAATCTTCTGAAAGCTTACCAAAAATGTTTTTTTAAATCTCTGTGTCGATATTGAACTATTGGGTAAGTATTAATGTCATGTCTAATGTTATATCTATAGATCAATTATACATATATTATATAGCTATGGACTACATCAAAATCATGTATACATATTACAAATTGTTGTTAAAGGGGATGCAAAGAAATTAAATCCAATTTTTACTTTCTTTAATGAAAAAGAAATCTATCTCCAATATACTTCAATTGAAATATGTGTACCATTTTTATAAGAAACCTGACTGTATGTAGTGAAATCCCCCCTCCATTTTACTTGCTCTGACTGCTGCGGATAGGAAATTTCAGAAGGTCCTAACTGCTCTGCAGGGAAACGATCATACTTTCAAACGGGAGAGCAGCTTTGTTTGTTTCCCTGTAGAGCAGCCGGCAACCATGTAGAGATTTGTATCCGCAGACCCAGTGCAGTCTGTATATTCTGATTATTAATCAGCCTTGCTGTATCAGCTTCTATTTGACTTGTGCTGTTTTGATAATTTATGACGATCCCTAAGCTTAACCCTTCCAACAGAAGCCCAGACCACACTGAGCATGTGCATAGTCTTGGTCTTGCAAAGATAAATAACATAGTTACAAGATTACAGCCCCCTGCGGCCAACTTTGAAAGCATAAATCATTTGTTTTATTAGGCTTCTGGTGCAGTAAGTTTATGTTTATATTTAGTATACAAAATATGTGCATGTCTAGCATTATTCTATTTTAGACTTTAGTTCTCCTTTAATTAGTACTGTAATATAGACTCTGCATGACCTACAGGGAATGTTGAATTGGTTGCCAGTATTCTTAGACATTCCCAGAGGTATGGAACATATAAAAAAGTAACAAGATTACCCTCACTTTAGGAATTTAACTCAGGATAAGATGGATGGAATGGAAATTTCTTTATTCCACAAAGACACTCCTTCTCGTACACAACAGAGGGAGGCAGTAGGCTGGCATGGGCCGACTGGCAATAAATTACTGATATGTAAGGTAAGATTACCAACAGTCCTCCATCACTCATCATCCCAATTGGGAAGTGATAATGGGATAATGGGACCACAGATGAGTATGACAATTTAAATAATCCCTCTGAAAACTCTGATCAGTGTGATTCATTTGTGTGTGATCAGATATCCAAAACATTGCATAATAAACCAGCTAAATTTATGAAATGCTTCAGCGCAAAAAAAGTCTGTATAGGTAAATACTAAACCACAA
Organism: Xenopus laevis; assembly: GCF_017654675.1. Classification (NCBI taxonomy): domain Eukaryota; kingdom Metazoa; phylum Chordata; class Amphibia; order Anura; family Pipidae; genus Xenopus; species Xenopus laevis. The sequence goes on from NC_054380.1 coordinate 27,632,006, forward strand.
ACACACATTACATTTTGCAATGATGTAAGTACAGGCATGGGATTCGTAATCTGGAAACCCATTATCCACAAAGCTCTGAATTATGGAAAGGCAGTCTCCCACAGACTCCCTTTTAATCAATAAGATTTTAAAAACTGTTTTTCTTTTTCTCTGTAATAATAAAACAGCACATTGCACTTGATCCAAACTGAGATATAATTAATCCTTAGACAATTAAACAACTCTATTGAGTATTTCAATGTTAATGTTTCATGACAATGTAGACAATGTATGGAGATCTAAATTACAGAAAGATCCCTTATCCAGAAAACCCCAGATCCCCAGAAATCTGGATAATAGGTTCCTTACCTGTATAACAAAAGCTTACTAAAGGAATATAGATATGGCATGTGCTTCATTCATCTTTTTTCATCTGCTTTGGCCAGTCCACCTTTGTGGTGGACAGCTGGTTTTACCTGCAACCCAGAGTCGATCCACAGTGTCTGGACCTCAGTAAGCTTTATGAAAAAGTAGAAATGTGCCCTTCCACCTGCCAGGTTTTTCAATAGCTGGGTCGTGGTGATGCTTACAAAGGCATATTACACTTGTAACAGGGAACTTAGCCCTAAGATTTTTGATTGATGCCCTTCTATATGCATACAGATATTTGTATCACAAAAAAGGCATGTGCCCCCAACAACAGGCCCCCAACAGGCCCCCCTCTCCACTTAGAGGTCAGACCAGGGGCTCCATACCCCATGATTTTGGGTATCAGCTGTGGGGAAAGTGTACCATGTACTGCAGACATACCTAATCCTCTTAGGCCAGTGGTCTCCAACCTTCTTTTACCTGTGAGCAATAAATTATGTGATTGGCCATATGATAGCCCCCCTAAGTGGACTGGCAGCCCACAGGAGGCTCCGTTTGTCAGTGCACCTGTTTTTTTTATGCAGTAAAAACTTGCCTCCAAGGCTGGAATTAAAAAAAAAAACACCTGCTTTGAGGCCACTGGGAGCAACATCCAAGGGGTTGGAGAGCAACATGTTGCTCAGAAGCCACTGGTTGGGGATCTCTGCCTTAGGCAATAAGGCACAAAAACAAACAGAAAGAAGGGTTAGGAAAGGATCTATAAACCTGAGCATGCTGATGTTTTTATGTTATTCTTTTATTGCTTATTGTTTACTGTGTGACTATTGTCTAAATGAGTTTCTGCAACTCCATCACAAGATGACTCTGTAAATCTGCACTGAGGACATTTTGTTCCTGGCCTTCGAGAAAAGTCGCAATGTTTGGAAACTTACCTGTTAAAACCAAATAAGTTCTAAAAAAAGGCACGTGAATAGCACATTTTAAATCATAGCCTTTCACATATCTGTACATTTAGACAGTTTTGATGTCTAAATGTAAGCCTACCTAACCACAATAATCCATATCTGTGATCCTTTCAAAAGCAAAATTATGTACTCACTGTAAATACCCAACTGTCACAGAAAATGTGCCTATAGAAAAACAAATTGTGGCTCCTGTAAGAAATTTATTTAGCAAATGGTCCATGGAAAAATGCAACATATATTCATGTTTGTTCTAAATTTGTTTTCATTTTGACTATTACGCCGACAAGTATAGGGAACTTCATAGCGTGAAAGCCACATATAAACTAACGATTTGTGTCTCAGAAATGTGTTCAAGCTGTGCTGTTGCAGATCTGATTTAATTCAAACAATCATCTATCCTGGTAGGTTTCTTTCCTCTTTCCATGAAAAATA